>NW_022681472.1:80298414-80915914 GCF_009764315.1 Trachypithecus francoisi
ATTCTCCTGCCTCAGCCTCCCAAGTAGTTGGGACTACAGGTGTGCATCATCATGCTTGGCTAATGTTTGTATTTTTATAGAGACAGGATTTCGACATGTTGGTCAGGCTGGTCTCAAACTTCTGACCTCAGGTGATTCATCTGCCTTGGCCTCCCAAAATGCTGGGATTACAGGCGTGAGCCACTGCACCCAGACAATTTTCGGCTTTCTTGTACTGGAAGTGGATCACTTTAAGGGCTGTGCCTCTTTTTTTTATTATTATTTTGAGACAAGTCTCACTTGGTCACCCAGGCTAGAGTGCAGTGGTGCCATCGTGGCTCACTACAGTCTCGACATCCCAGGCTCAATTGATTCTCACACCTCCACCTCACCTCCACCTCCTGAGTACCTGGGACTACACCCGGCTAATTTTTTTATGTTTTAGTAGAGACAGGGTTTCACCATGTTGCCCAGGCTGGTCTCAAACTCCTGAGCTCAAGTGATCCTCTTGCTTTGGCCTCCCAAAGTGCTGGGATTACAGACATGAGCCATCACACCTGGCCCTGGCTGTGCCATTTAGACCTCATTCTAAGCCATATCAAAGGTGACAAGGCAAATTCAGAGATTAAGAGTTGTGGTATCTCAGTAAGTTGGCACTGTTCCATTCAACAGTTATTTATTGAGCATCTCTTATTCGCTATGCCGTGGGGGTACAAAGATGTAAAGAACGTTGTCCCTGCACTGAAGTTTACAGTCTGTGGGCAGTGGAGTAGGAACAGGTGGTCTCAATAAAGTTCAGCCAGTGTGTTATGGTGGAGGAGGTACAAGTGCTTTGAGAGTATGTTATGGTGGAGGAGGTACAAGTGCTTTGAGAGTATGTTATGGTGGAGGAGGTACAAGTACTTTGAGAGTAGAAAGGAAGGTGGCCTGATGTAGTCTGGGGAGAGAGGAAGAAGGACGGGAAGGGGCTGGTCTGCAAAGGCTTTCTAGGGGCGGGAGTACTGAGATGAATGTTCAAGGATGGATTAATGCTAACAGAGTGAAGAATGGTGGAAGAGCATTCCATCTGGGCTCTGCAGCCCCCTGAGCAGTCTTGAATCATCCTACCTAACCAATGGTCATCTCAGTTCCAAACAGTGTCCTGTCTGACTCACTGACTTTCCATTCTATCATTATTTGACCACTCGATTATTTCTGTGTCACAATCATTAACTAGTTTTGTGAAGTATGGCTTCAAAGAGAAAACAAAAAAACTTTTGAGCCATGCCTTTTTGTCCCTGAAATGAACAATCCGTGTGACCCATTTAGCCTGACCTCCATTATAACTTGAGCAGGATTGGCTGAGGAATGTGCTAGAACCCCAGCAGCACAGGCTGGTGGGAAAGGCGGCCTGAGGAAAATCACCTGCCTATACAGTTGGCATCCAGAAGGGGTTGAAAAACCAGCAGAATTGGGACAGCAAACAGAGTCCCAAGTAGTCATCCAATCCGAGGTTTCCCTGGCCAAAGGTAATAGAATGCAGCGGCTCATAGTATCCAGCATGTCACGTACTGGCTTTGTGACCTTCGCAAATTCACCTCTCAGTGCTTGGTCTTCTCTGAAATAAGTAATAATAATCGCACCTCACTACATAGAGGTTTCGGTGGGTTGGTGGTGAGGATTAAGTGAACTTATTCACCAAAAGTACTTGGAAGACTTTGTTGTTAATTGTTAGGAGACAGAGTCCCAGTTCCTTCAGAAGGGGACCCAGGCATGGTGTCAGGACCTCTGCCGTTAGTGAGCTCCCATTCTCCACAAGACATGAGTTTTCCATACAAGCCATTTTTTTTTTTTAAACAGTCTCCCTCTATCCACTAGGCTGGAATGCAATGGCATAATCTCGGCTCACTACAACCTCCACCTACTGGATTCAAGCAATTTCTCCTGCCACAGCCTCCAGCTGGGATTACAGGCACCAACCAACCATGCCCGGCTAATTTTTGTAGTTTTAGTAGAGACAGGGTTTCACCATGTTGGCCAGACTGGTCTCGAACTCCTGACCTCAGGTGATCCACCTGACTTGGCCTTCTAAAGGGATTGGCCTTGGGATTACAGGCATGAGCCACCGCGTGTGGCCCTAAATTTTTTTTTTTTTTTTTTTTTTTTTTTTGAGACCAGGTCTCACTCTGTTGCCCAAGCTGGAGTGCAGTGGTGCGATCTCAGCTCACTCAAATTCTGCCTCCCAGGATCATGTGATTCTCGTGCCTCAGCCTACAAGAGCTGGGATTACAGGTGCGTGGCACCACACCCAGCTAATTTTTGTATTTTTAGTAGGAATGGGTTTCGCCATGTTGGTCAGGCTGGTCTTGAACTCCTGGCCTCAAGTGATCTGCCCGCCTCAGCCTCCCAAAGTGCTGGGATTACAGGCATGAGCCACCACGCCAGGCCCCAATTTCTTTTTTAACACATATTTATTGGATGTCTCCCATGTGCTAGGCACTGTTCAAAGCTTTGGGGATAAATCAGAGGAATCAGTCCATGCAAAGGCCCTGGAGTGGGAGTTGGCCTGGCACACATTCCAGGAGTGACAAGGAGGTTCCCATAGAATGAGTGAGGGAAAGGAAAGTAGGAGATTAGATCAGAGAGCTAACAAGGGGTGGATGATGCAGGGCTTCCCAAGCCATTGAAGGACTTTGGCTTTTACTTAGAGGTTAATATGGGGTGAGAATTGAGAGAAGAATGATAACTACTGCTGATTATTGAGCTTATAGAAGATAGCTGGCACTGTGCTATGTGCTTGGCCTGTGTTATCCTTCTTAATCAGATAGAACAAGAAGATTAGAACAATGATGTAAAGCAAATAGACTGTCCCCGGGAAGGACACTGAGACAGAGGGGTTGGGGAGCGTGCAGGGACAGTGTTCAAACCCAAATCTGAGTGATTTTATGATGTCATACTGTCATTTAATGAATATAGGCATGTGCTTGCCATGAGATTGCTGTAGCAAGACTAATCTTAGCCTCCACTTGACCACTCTGCAAGACCACTGCTCAGAAACTGGATAGGAAGTTGGTGCCTGTGCTTCCAAACAACTCTGGAAATCCGGGTCAAAGAATCTGAGCACACATCATGCACCACACACACATTTTCCCCAGGGCACGAAGCAGGGTAACGCAGTGTCCATTCTGCAGCTCCACACTCCCCGCATCTTCTGTTTCTCAAGTGGAGAGTTTCAACGTCCTCACTCTTTCCATACTTAAAGACTCAGTGTTTCTGAGTGCCTTTTAAGGGCAGGGTAGAATCAAAGCCCAAAATACCAAAGGTTCAGTTTCCTGTTACTGACCACACTAGACCAGAAAATGAGGCAGCTTTCAGAGCAGCTGCCTCCCGCTGTGAACCTGCAGTTCAGCTTTGACTCAGGGAAGCCTGTGGGAACTGTTAGACTCCTTAGTCTGCAAGATGTTGTTCTCAACTAAATGGACACACCCTAAGTCAAGTTGTGTGTTCAAGACCAAACTGAGCAGACAGAATTCTTTGGAATTCTGATTCATTTGCAGGACCAAATAAGGACCTACCCAATAATCTTCTTAACTCATGTTCCACGAATTTGAAGTTTGTGATGAGCATTGAAGGAACTAAACTGTAAAATAAATGGTCAGGGGTATCCATTTTTTCCAATAAGTATATAAATTAGCTGTCTATTTTGTGCAAAGTATAATACTGGGTGCCAAGAATGTCAAAGTAAGTGGCTTCTGCACCCTTCTCGCTGTTTAGGAGGGAGGTACTTTATAAGTACTCACAGTGCACTGTAAGTCCTATTAACTATATATTCCAATTGCTGTACACAAATTCAACTCTACAACTCAACAAAAATGGAGAGAGGAAATTTAAATAGTACAGGTAATGTTGTCCACCAGTCCCACACTGAGCATAAGATGACAGGGGTGAATCCGTGATTCCCTCAGTGGCTCTCAGCTTCCTTATTGCTCTCATGGTGTAAAATTTCATTGCATCAGGTGTGATTGTGGTGTTGAAAGGTATACGTTGTTTGTGTAACATGTCCCTAAGATTCATGTCACCTACTTCTTGTGCTGGCTAAAGAAACAATGTTCTTTCTAGTGCTAAAAGAAATCCTGGCTGTGTTTGACCTTTCTAAGAAACTGTCAAGTTAGCTTTGTCATACATGAGATTTTCATCTTATGCTTTGACTTTAGAGTTTATTCTCTACATAAGGTATTAATTCATTGTACTGACATATATACAGGATAGAGTCAAACGTGGCTGTGAATTTCAGTTTTTGACTGATTTAGACTGTGGACAAGTTCTTTGACTTCCCTTAGTGCTTAATGATTAGCCTTATTCCACTCTAATCTATAAAACTAAGATACTTAAATTCATTTCATTACCATTGTTTTGATGATTACATGAATAATATATATAAAGATCCTAACAAGATATTTAGCATAGTAAGTGATAGTTGCCACCTCATTCCTAGTAGGTGAAGATGTGTACTTTACCTGTGGGAGCCTGTGAAGGTTTTTAGCAGAGGAGTGACATGATCCATGTAGGTTTCAGGAGAGATGACTTCAGTGCCCTGCTACGTATGGGCTAAAGTGTAGGGAGATCTGGGGCAAGGAAATGAGATAGCAAGTAGTTACAGTGGTGTAGACAAAGATGAGGGCCTGCCTGAAGGCAATGGAGGTGCAGAGGAAGAATCCAGGTTTGGGAGTTTTAAAAGTAGAATTGAGGCTGGGTGCGGAGGCTCACACCTGTAATCCTAGCACTTTGGGAGGCTGAGGCGGGCAGATTATTTGAGGTCAAGAGTTCAAGACCAGCCTGGCCAACATGGTAAACCCCCATCTCTACTAAAAATACAAAAATTAGCCAGGCATGGTAGCGCGTGCCTGTAATCCCAGCTACTCAGGAGACTGAGGCATCAAATCTCATCATTGATTCTCATCAAGTGCTGAGAATCACTTGAACCCTGGAGGCAGAGGTTACATTGAGCTGAGATTGTGCCAGTACACTTCAGCCTGGGCAACAGAGCCAGACTCTGTCGAAAGAAAGGAAAGGAAAGGAAGGGAAGGGAAGGGAAGGAAGGGAAGGGAAGGGGAAGGGAAGGGGAAGGGGAAGGGGAAGGGGAAGGAAGGGAAGGGGAAGGGGAAGGGGAAGGAAGGGGAAGGGGGAGGGGGAGGGGGATGGAGGGAGGAACTGTGTGACCTTGGGCAGAATACTTAACCTCTCTGTGCTTGTTTCCACATCTGTAAGATGGGGATATAATGATATTACCTACATCCTCAGCACTATATGAGGAATAATGAGTTAATACATGTGAGATGCCTAGAAGTGTACATGGCATATATAGAGTAAGCAATTTATAAAGGTTCGATGTTGGTGCTACTACTGAATTATGCCAGTGAATAAAACAGCATGTTAAAATGGAGCCCCAGCCCATTGTAAATCACTCACAGATCAGCTCCCTGTTCACTTAACATGGAGGAAAGAGTCCAGCATTTGTTTCCTTTTCCTCTCTTTTAACATTGCAGATACTGGTCCCTGGTAGATTTAGTGGGTAGTCAATTTCAAGCCCCATAGCCAGAGACAAGGAAATTTTTTTTTCTTTAAAATAGAAGTCTCCTTCCTTCCAATCACATGTGCAATGGCTATGTTTAGAAATCTTCCAGGAGCAGTCTGGGAAGAAAGCTGAAAGCATGGTGTATGGCGAGATGCCTAGTATATGATAAGGAAGATAGGCAGGCAGCCAGCCAGCCATCGTGTTGTCTGTTTCATAATGTGTTGTCAGATCAGAAAGGGAATGTGATTCTTCTCTCTGTGGCTGAACTTTTCCATCAGTCCTGTTGAGCTGCCAATTGGAAGACCCTGGTTGATACATCTTCTAAGCCCATTTGTCTGGAGTGGCAGCAAAGAACAAACCACAGATTTTACACCTTGTTGTGAAGCCACTGAACATCACCCTCACTGAGCACTTCCCCTAGCTTGCCCTAGAGATCTCAGAATACCTCCCTTCTTCCAAGAGGAAGCTACAGGGTTGTAGGCTTGATATTGTGAATGGAAGAAATTCATCAACTTCTTGAACCTGCCTCTAGAACCCCACAAAGTAGAGGTATAAAGGGATTTTGGCTAAGCAAGTGTCGTTGACTCCCTGGAGGATGTGTCAGCTCTTGTTTCTTTTCAATTGCTTAAGAGTTAAAAATGATTACTGTGGTCTCAGAGGTCAGACACCAGCACTGTGAGCTGGATCGCACCCACAGATGTGTTTGGCGGGGCCCACATAGTTGTATACCCATTTGTCAGTTAGTTGCAACATACAAAAATTGGGGGATTTCACATAAAAATCTGCATTTTCAATTTCTTTTCTTTAACTGCCAACTCTGACAACACTGTGTCTTCCCTGCCTCCCCTATGGAAACAGTCTGCCTGACTGGGTAACAGTGGCTCCCTGGTCCCTACACTTTACCATAGTCCCCACCTCGCCCACTTCCTCCACTCCTGTTTGTTTCCTGGCCTCGGAGGCATGGGAGTTTATATAACCTTCTCTTAGAACTTTGGTGCCGTGTTCTCTACAGTATAATTCCAAATGAAAAGTGAAAATTCTCATTACACTTCTTGACCTAGTTTTAACAAGATGCTGAATACTGAGTCTCAGGCCTTTGCTCTTTAAGATGAAAAATCCTAAGTATTTTCTCTGGATGTTTTTTGGGGAAAAAAAATCCTAAGTAAAAACTTTTTTGTGTCATTTATTTAAAAATCACAATTGGCAATTATCCTCTCCTAATGATCTTCTTGAGTCAGAGAAGTCTTTCTCCTTTAACCTTTTCCATGGTAGCATTTTACGCTATTCTGGTTACTACCAGCAATACAGGCTAAACAACAACCCAAAGTTTGACCATCTGGCCTTGTCCTTAGTCACTTATTTTTGCTGCTGATAGATTTGAGACCATAGGTTGTATCTGGGGAAGGGAGCATGGAGATCTAGAGGGGAAATAAGTTACCTGTTTAACTTCCACAGAGTCGAAAGTTGAGTCATGGGGCCACACGATACAAAGGTGATGCACACAAAAGTATTTGCAAATTGCTTTTATTCAGAAGCCATTTTCCTCCCCTTTTTCAAGCCACATGGCCAGCCCACCCCCTGAGATTCTGCAGCCCCCCACCCCTCATTCCGGTGAGTGTATCTCGGTTGGTGAAATCTGCCGCAGCTCAAGTTCTTCCCCAATTTTTACTATTTCCTTATTCTGAAGATGGATGAAGAAGTGCATTTTCCTTACCACATACCAGCCATCTGAGGACAATTTGAGCTTGATAACATGGGGCCAGTGTGCAGCTGTCCAAGAAAGAATTGTGTTGTGAGGCCGGGCACGGTGGCTCATGCCTGTAATCCCAGCACTTTGGGAGGCCAAGGCAGGCGGATCACCTGAGGTCAGGAGTTCAAGACCAGCCTGACCAGCGTGGAGAAACCACGTCTCTACTAAAAATACAAAAGGCCGGGCGCAGTGGCTCGTGCCTGTAATCTCAGCACTTTGGGAGGCCAAGGCGGGCGGATCACAAGGTCAGGAGATCGAGACTATCCTGGCTAACATGGTGAAACCCTGTCTCTACTAAAAATACAAAAAATTAGCCAGGCCTGGTGGTGGGCGCCTGTAGTCCCAGCTACTCGGGAGGCTGAGGCAGGAGAATGGCCTGAACCCAGGAGGCAGAGCTTGCAGTGAGCCGAAATCGCGCCACTGCACTCCAGCCTGGGCGACAGAGCAAGACTCCATCTCAAAAAAATAAAAATAAAAATACAAAAAAATTTAGCCAGACATTGTGGCACATCCCTGTAATCCCAGCTACTCAGGAGGCTGAGGCAGGAGAATCACTTGAACCGGGGAGGCAGAGGTTGCAACGAGGTGAGATTGTGCCATTGCACTCCAGCCTGGGCTATAAGAGCAAAACTCTGTCTCAAAAAAAATTAAAAAATTGTGTTGTGAAACCACAGAGTATAGTTACTACATTGTAGAAGTTTAATCAGTGTATAAAAATTCATTAAGCACTTCAGGAGCTTTGGATAAAAAGTCATATGTTAATATTAGTCATTTATTTTATTGCTATTGTTGTCTCACTTTACCGTAGAAATGTTTTATTAAGACCAGGCGCAGTGGCTCATCCCTGTAGTCCCAGCACTTTGGGAGGCCAACAGGGGAGGATCCCTTGAGCTCAGGAGTCTGAGAGCAAGCTGGACAACATAGCGAGCCCCCTGTCTCTACTAAAAATCAAAATAATTAGCCAGGTATGGTGGCACATGCTTGCATTCCCAGCTCCTTAGGAGGCTGAGGCAGGATGATTGCTTGAGCTAGGGAGATCAAGGCTGCAGTGAGCTGTGATCGCACCAGTGCACTTCGGCCTGGGCACAGAGTGAGACCCAGTCTCAAAAAAAAAAAAAACTTTTATTAATTTGTTCAAATTTCCATGACTCCAGTTTCACATGAGGTCGTGGACTTCTCAATCAAAAAGTTTGTAGTAGCTTCAGTAGGTCTGAAATTTCAGAGTGTTGAGCAAGGCCTACACTGAGCTACAGCATGATCTAATAAGATTGGACTGTCAAAACAAGAAGCACCAGTCTGTGGTCAAAAGGTTTTTAAGAAGGAAATGGTAAAGCTCTGCTGTGAGAAACTCAAGAAGATCACGAAACATGTAAGCTGGAAGGCTGTTTCTTTCTCATTTCTACTATGATGGGGGGACCCTCATCCTAGGTAAACAGACCCTGAAGCAAAATTAGGTGTGATTAAACAGAAACAACAGATGGTATCTTTCTGTTGGGAAACTAATCGTTTGGGTAACTGGCAGGATGAAACATCAGAAAATACTTGAAACATTTTGCTAGAGTCGTAAAGGGCATCTAGGAAAACTAGCTCCAAAATGTCAAAATAAGGAAAATACATAACTCAGACTAGAGTCAGACAGAAGGGAGTGCCTCCATTCCCAGCCCACCAGCCATCAGATTTGGGGCAGGTTATGTAAACTTTTTTGCTCCTCAGTTTTTTTTTAATCCCTAAAATGGGGATTGGAATTGGAACATTATAGGATTGTCATGGAGATTCAAAGAAATAATGTGTGGAGAATGCTTGAAACAGTACCGACCATATGATGAGTATCCAATCAATTGTAGCTATTGCAATTACTTAAAAGAGAAATGTGTAATAGCTTTTCGTCTGGTGTATTCAATATGGTTTTCAAAATAAAGACCAATATCGTGAAGTTTTATTCTGTTTCTCATAACTACATTTAAATTCCCAGTTACTTTAAGCCCCTTATATTTGTCTTCTGCATACCTACAAGTACCTCATCCATTCTCCCATAATGTTTTCCTCCCTTAGCCAATACCATTCCAATGAATAAATGCTCAAGACCAAATGTGAACAAAGGTTTAGACTGACTTTAGGACTGAGTCACTGTGATCTCTTTCAGCCTCCTGGAGCTCTTTTTTCCTCCCTGCTCATTTACTGAGGAGTATAATGTTTGCATCATACCTGCTGCTGAATTACCATGTAATGATTAATGAGATATGTTTATTAACAAGATATGTTTATGAAATGCCTTGTGTTTGTGATCACTTATAATAAAACATTAATGAAGAATATGGTTTATTGATGAATATATTAGATCACAAGGGGGAAAACCCGGTGCTAATGATGATCTCACTTTTAATATGTTAGATAATTACTCCAACTGAAACCGAATTGATTTTTATCAGATAAATTGGGGGTCAAAGTTACACCGCAGTAATTACTGCTTTCAAACTGTGTTTGTGTAACCTGGGGAAGATTTTGCTCTGGGGACCATATTGAGGCATTTGCCCTTGCCACTAGCAGAGGACTTGGATGTGTGCATCCACAGCTAGAAGCAGAAGCATGTATTTTTCTTTTACCAAATAATAGAAATCATGAAGAAAACCACTCTCCTCAATACTGGATAAAATTAGACACCAAAGAATTCCCTTTCACTCAGTTCTCTGCTTCATTTAAAACCTAGAATCTTGGTAGAAATCTGAAGGAAAAAAAAAATGCACAAATTATATACTTTCCTTTTCCCATAAAATCTCCAAAGAAGGAAATCTTATTTTTACCTTGGACTTCCAAAAACATAGACAATAAAAACATTTCATTTGCTGTAACATAGTTTATGATGTCACTAGAAGTTCTTGATAAAATTGTCAGCATGAGTATGCCACTGAATTAATAAGCCATGCTTTATTCGTGGTATGTTGTGCAATATGTCAGCATTTCCCCCTTTCTTTCCTGTAAATTGTAACTTTTCTGATGACTAGTATTTAAAGTCTTTTCCTAATTAAGGAATTGTCAGCTGAAACCATCAGGGATTTCCCCTTAACTATTTTGGAAGAAATCTGAAGAACGTAGTGTGTTGCTTGGAAATTAAGAAATTTGTAATAATTCATGTGAACCTAAATGATGAAATAGAATCAAGAAGTGATAGTTTTCTTTAAAATGCGATGGCCGGGTGTGGTGGCTCACGCCTATAATCCTAGCACTTTGGGAGGCTGAGGCAGGTAGATGACCTGAGGTCGGGAGTTCGAGACTAGCCTGTCCAACATGGAGAAACGCCCCGTCTCTACTAAAAATACAAAATTAGCCAGGCGTGGTGGTGCATGCCTGTAATCCTAGCTACTCGGGAGGCTGAGGCAGGAGAATCTCTTGAACCCGGGAGGACTGGTGGTTGCGGTGAACAGGGATCAGGTCATTGCACTCCAACCTGGGCAACAAGAGCAAAACTCCATCTCAATTAAAAAAAAAAGAAAGAAAAGATAATGATAAGGTCACAGAAAGAATAACAAAAACCATAGAAATAACTCTTTGAAACATTTAATAAACTTTAATGTCTTTGTTCTATGCTTTTCAAAAGACTTGTTACATTATAAGAGCTAAACTGAAGGAGAAATATTAACATTTCAGATGCTTAGAAAATGGTTTTTAAATTTAATTTCTCCAATTACTTGAGGTTAACAGAAATTTCTTTTATAAATGTGTGTTGCGGCCGGGCATGGTGGTTCATGCCTGTAATGCCAGAACTTTGGGAGGCTGAGGCGGGTGGATCACAAGATCAGGAGTTCAAGGCCAGCCTGGCCAACATGGTGAAACCCTTTCTCTACTGAAAATACAAAAATTAGCCAAGCATGGGTGGCACACGCCTGTAGTCCCAGCTACTCGCGAGGCTGAGGCAAGAGAATTGCTCGAACCTGGAAGGCAGAGGTTGCAGTGAGCCAAGATCGCGCCACTGCACTCCAGCCTGGGCGACAGAGCGAGACTCTGTCATGAATAAATAAATAAATGCGTGTTGCATCCACAGTGCCACTAGAACAAGGCTAGCAGACTGAGGTGGTAGAAAGCAGACTCACCAGGCGAAAAGGCAAAAGATCCGTTTCAAGTGCAAGGGTCTTGAGCTTTCTGTCCAGTCGCAGGACGGGGTGGGGTGAGCAGGAGACAGCTGGTGAGTGTGATAAAGAGTACGGGCCAGTTGGAGAAGAATCATTAGAAAAAGCCTCTCTGAGGAAGTGACCTTTGAGCTGAACCAGCACGGGGAGAGCACAGAGAAGAACTCAGCAAGTACACAGAAAGCAAACATCACATGCAAAGGCCCTGGGGCTACAGTGAATTTGATGATCAAGAAACAGTGAGTAGAGGACAGGTCAGTAGGTGCAGCAAACCACCATGGCACATGTATACCTGTGTAACAAACCTGCACGTTCTGCACATGTATCCCGGAACTTAAAGTGGAAAAAAAAAAGAAAGAAACAGTGAGAAGGCAGGTATAGCTAGAGCATGGGGGAGAGTGGTGAGGATAAGATCCAAAAGGTAGGAAGAGGCAGCCCTGACAAAAGTCAAGTATGGGGATAAAAAGTTAACAGTTGAGTTCATTTACTGTGTTTTAGAATTATCCCAATTCTAAAAATGGCACATGGAAAACACTTTAAAGAAGGCAGGGACTGTATGCCAAATCTCAACCAGCTGTAAGCTCCAAATTTGTATTTGATGACAGGTCTTACTCTTGGTAACTCTTAGAAAGAGAAGGACCTCAGGACTTGCCCGCTTAGCTCTTTTGTTGTCATCTTCCACATAAACAAAGGAGACTGAAGCAAAGGAAAAGTGTCCTCAAAATCGGTCATCCTGTGCCTTCTGCATCCACCCTCAACCCCCATGTATGTGTTACACACACCCTGAGAGTTTCCTTGTTCCCCATACTCCTCCATGGACAAAGTGTGACGCTGTTCAGTCTGGTGGCAGAGAAGGGAAGGAAAAAAAGAAACAGAACTTTACTTTTGTTCTCTCAACAGGCTTTGCAGAACAAAATGAAAAATCAAAGGGACCCAAAATGATAGATCTGAGATTCAGTCCACCAGTTATTACAACTAAATAGTGGCAGAAAGCAACTGATGCTTTCTTACTCTATCTTCCAACCAACTTAAGGACCCTCTAGAAAGCCCTGCATGGGCAACTTTAGGTTATCCGGCATTTCCAGGATAGTTATTTAGAATAATGGAAAGTGAAAAAGATTGGCATGTGTTTTTCAAAGACCGGTAATCAAATAGGGTAGCAAACATGCAGAGATTTGAATTGAATGAATGTAGATGATTTGTTCAAAATAATTTAGCAACTAGAAGCAAAGTCTTTAATGCTTAAGTGGATATCTAAGTAGCAGGCCAATTCCTCCCAGCCATTAAAAGCTTCTACAAATCCCATAAATCAGTAATGTGCTTTTTAGATTTGCAATTTCCTTTGAAGGAGCATTGTTTATTTTTTGTTTGTTTGTTTGTTTGTTTTTGAGACAGAATTTTGCTCTTGTCACCCAGGCTGGAGTCCAGTGGCACGATCTCAGGTCACTGCAACCTCCGCCTCCAGGTTCAAGCAACTCTCCTGCCTCAGCCTCCTAAGCAGCTGGGGTTACAGGCACCCACCACCATGCCTGGCTAATTTTTTGTATTTTTAGTAGATTCGGGGTTTCGCCATGTTGGCCAGGCTTGTCTCTAACTCCTGACCTCATGATCTGCCCGCCTCAACCTCACAAAGTGCTGGGATTGCAGGCCTGAGCCATTGCACTTGGCCGAGCCTTGCATTTTTAGACACTCGATCACTCCCTGAAAACAACCAAGCCAGGTAGTAGTTGTCTACCAGTAATATTTTTTCACACCTCTGGAAGTGGAGATGTGATCCTGCCAGTAGCTTTCTTTCTTGATGTAAATACTGTGTAGGGACTTGCAGGCTTTCATTCAATCTCTTTTCATTCATTCATTGTGCACCATGCCTGAGCAGTGTGCCAGCTGTTGGTGATACAGCAGTTAAGTAAAATGCTGGATGAGACCCTCTGGGGAGATGGATGAAGTGTGAGAAGTACCAGAATAGCCGAGAAGTAAACAAAGCGAGATGTCGGGTGGAATGGGAGCAAATAATTCCAGCGAGGGAGGGTGGCGATCAAGGAGGACCTCAAAGATGTAACTAGACTCACACTGAAGGGTTTAAAGGAAGAAGATATAATTAGGCACAAAGAATCACACGAGGCAAAACAGACACAGAATAACCCTGCAGAGCATGTTTTCTTCATCATGAATTTTCTCATTGACTAGAATCTTTTTTTTTCTTTTTTCTTTTCATGTGTGTTTGTGTCTTAGGAACAGAGGGAGGAGTTACAGGGATAGAGTGGTAGGGACAGGAGAAGTAGATGGGTAAGAAATGTCAGGCCCCAAGTACCAAACTTAGTAGTGTATGAGCCTTAGTGTCAGAGAGACCTGGGTGGGCCTCAGGCGGTGCCTTTACCTCAGAGCCCCAGCTTCCACATCAGCAAAGTGGGAAAGCTTCCACTTGGGTTGCTCTGAGGGTGAAATGAGGTGCACTGTAGCACAGTGAGGGGCTGAGTTTTGAGTCAGACAGACCTACTTTCAAATCACACTGACTTCTTGTATTAGCTAAGTCATCTTGCATGTCAAAACCTCAGTTTTCTCATTTATGAAATGGAAATAATAGTATCTCCCTCATGGGCTTGTAAGGATTCAGCTAGCTAATTCATTAGAAGTGTTTATTAGTACACGGCCGGGTGCACAGTCAGCAATGTTAGCTTTCTCTCTCCTTTTAATAGAACCTTGCTAAAGGTTAGTTCCTTTCCCCTAAGGAAATATAAGAGTTTGCCATTTTAAGTCCTTCAGTAATTTATAGTAATTTATTCACTGTAACTGTACAAAGAAAGAGTATGACCTTTTTAACAATGACATTTCCCATGGAGGAGTCTTCCATTCAGGCTCACCACATTCATTTTCCTTTGTTGGTACTTTTTTTTCTCTCTTTTTTAAAGACAGGGTCTCCCTCTGTCACCCAGGCTGTAGTGCAGCAGCGCAGTCACAGCTCACTGCAGCCTCAACCTCCTGGGCTCAAGCGATCCTCTTACCTTAGCCTCCTGAGTAGCTGTGACCACAGGCACACACCACCACATCCAGCTAATGTGTTTTTTGTTTTTTAGCAGAGACGAGCTCTCACTGTGTTGCCCAGGCTGGTCTCGAATTCCTGGGCTCAAGTGATCCTCCCATCTCAGCCTCCCAAAGTGCTGGGATTATAGGCATGAGCCACTGCGCCTGGTTTAACCTCATTCTTATCAATGCATAATGACAACAAATGCCATCCCAGGGCAAACAAGTGAATAGCATGTCTTCTTTTTCGATTCTAGTCTCCCAATTTGAGGTAGTTTCTACAGAGTTTTCTTACCTTCAACAGCACATACTTAAGCTCAGTACAACTCAATTCAGAACAACTCTCCTTCTACATATAAGCTTAGCATTGTGAGAAGCATATGGCCCAAGGCCTTGCTCTCAAGCAGCTAACTGCCTTCTTGGGAAAATAGAACTTCCAGAAAACAATTAGGCAACAATACGAAGAAAGTATATGACAAGGTACAAAGTCTATTCCAACTATGTTTATGACACTGGCAGTACGTGCATTGGTCAGAAGCTGGAATCTTCAGGGCAGGCTCCAGACTTTAGGAACTATGTTATGATCAACCAGCAGGTCTTACAATAACCTATTTTTCCTTCCTTCCTTCCTTCCTTCCTTCCTTCCTTCCTTCCTTCCTCCCTCCCTCCCTCCCTCCCTCCCTCTCTTCCTTCCTTTTCTTTCAACAGGGTCTTGCTCTGTTGCCAGGCTGGAGTGAAGTAGCATGATTACAATTCACTGCAGCCTCTACCTCTTGGTCTCAAGCAATTCTCCCACCTCAGCCTCCCAAGTAGCTGGGACTAACAGGCATGCATCACCACATCCAGCTGATTTTTGCTTTTTTTTTTTTTTTTTAAGAGATGGGGTTTCGTCATGTTGCCCAGGCTGGTCTTGAACTTCTGAAACTTCTGATCTCAAGCAGTCCACCTGCCTTGGCCTCCCAAATTGCTGGTATTCCAGGCTGGCTCACCACTCCTGGCCTATTGTTTCTGATTTCACATCATCACTCCACCTTCCCAGAATACCCTAAAGATGGGAAAAAATAAGACTGTGATTTAAAGTCAGTGGTTCCCTAAAGATCTTTCTTTCTTTTTTTTTTTTTTTCATTCTTTTGGAGACAGGGTCTCACTCTATCACCCAGGCTGGAGTGCAGTGATGCAGTCACGGCTCACTGCAGCCTCGACCTCCTGGGCTTAAGCGATCTTCCCACCCCAGCCTCCGAATAGCTGGGACTACAGGCACGTGCCACCATGCCTGGCTAATGTTTGTATTTTTTGTAAAGATGGGGTTTTGCCATGTTGCCTAGGCTGGTCTCGAACTCCAGAGCTCAAGTGATTCACCTGCCTTGGCCTCCATAAGTTCTGGGATTACAGGCGTGCACCACCACACCTGACCAAGATTCCTATTTTAATATGTACTTCCTCCTCCATGCTTTGAAATTCTTCCCTACCAAATTGCATTTACATATAATAATTTTTGTCTTCCATGTTTTATTAATCAAAGACAGTTGCTTATCAGAGATCTTGGTCAGCATAAGCCAGCATGAACTCAGTATAGCAACACTATTATCTGATTCCAGGTTACAGGGGAGAAAAGAAACTAGGGTATTTCACTTGTTGATTATGCATTTGAGATATAAAGCCTTGCTAATGTCATGTATGTATACATCCAGAAAATATGCAAAATCTAGAAACCATGCAGAAAAAGACTGATAATTTGAACTACATAAAAGCCAAAATTATCAGACCAGAATGCCAATTAAATTTTCAAAAAGTTAAAAAATTATTTATGATATTTTTAATGCCCTCAGTAAAGTCAAAAGACAAACTATCAGCTGAAGAGGAAAATTGTAATTTGTGTGATAGAGGATTAATTTCCTGCACAAAATCTTACAAATCAGTGTGAAAATGACAAACCAATATTCTACAAAATCAAAGCACATAAATAGTTTCAGAAAAAGCAGTACCAATCACCAATAAGATTATAAGATGTTTAACTTTACAAAAGAAATGAAAATAAAATGGGGCCGGGTATGGTAGCACACGCCTGTAATCCCAGCACTTTAGGAGCCTGAGGCAGGTGGATCACTTGATCTCAGGAGTTTGAGGCCAGCCTGGGCAACACAGTGAAACCCCATATCTACAGAAAATACAGAAGCTAACCAGATGTAGTGCCTGTAGTCCTAGCTACTTAGTGGGGCTGAAGTGGGAAGACCGCTTGAGCCCAGGAGGTTGAGGCTGCAGTAAGCCAAGATCACGCCACTGCACTTCATTCCAGCCTGGGTGACACAATGAGACCCTGTCTCAAAAAATAAAATAATGTTTACCTATCAAATTGGAAAAGATGTACACCTTTGATAATATTCAGTGTTGCAATCTATATATGGGGAAGTAACCACCTTAAATAATTTCTTCAACATGTAAGTCCACACATATACTCAAAAGTATGTATACAGTGATGTTGATGGCAACGTCTATTATATGAGCCAAAAACTAGAAGCAAACCTTAAGCTTCTGATCAAGATTAAATAACAGGGACCACATTGAACTTCCCTCCTAAAATAACAGAGAAAAAAAAAGAAGACAAAATCTATGAAACAACCATGGCACTCAAGGCATTGACATCAGGCATGGAAAGGCAATGATCCTTGAAGACAGGAAACAAATGAAATGGGTCCCATGCTTGTTCCAGATTACTGTTGAGAGAGTTTTCAGGCCATAGTACAGGGAAGGGGAACCTAGGCAGATCCTTGTGATCTCCCTGAATGGAGGAAATATAACTAAGAGTCCAGGGAAGCCAGGATAGCTAGACTAGAGAGACGCACAAAAAGAGAAATCTGGAGATGTGAGGAGGTCTCCTGAATACTGATGAGCACATGCATGTGAAGAAACAACCCAAGGCCAGGGGAAGAGCATAGTGCCTGGAAACCACACAGGGATGAGAATAGTACCTGTTCTCAACAACCAGAAAGGAAAGAAATCCAAAATTCAGAGACATTGGTTAAAGTCTTGCTTCAATAGTAGAAAAAAATTAACCAGGCCGGGCGCGGTGGCTCAAGCCTGTAATCCCAGCACTTTGGGAGGCTGAGACGGGCGGATCACGAGGTCAGGAGATCGAGACCATCCTGGCTCATACGGTGAAACCCCATCTCTACTAAAAAATACAAAAAACTAGCCGGGCAAGGTGGCGGGCGCCTGTAGTCCCAGCTACTCAGGAGGCTGAGGCAGGAGAATGGCGTAAACCCGGGAGGCGGAGCTTGCAGTGAGCTGAGATCTGGCCACTGCACTCCAGCCTGGGCGACAGAGCGAGACTCCGTCTCAAAAAAAAAAAATTAACCATAGATTAAATACCGCTCTGGTCGTCCTGAACACAACTTTAAAATAAGACCCAAAAGCATCAAAGTGCTTCCAATTAAATAATGGCATCCAAGAACAAAACTCAAGAATGTTTATAAAGAAGACAAAAATAAACAGCACCCACAATGTCTAGATTCCAGTTAAAATTACCAGGCAAACAGGTAGCAGGAAAATATAACCCCTAATAGGGGAGGGAAAATCAACCCATCAAAACTCATCTAGAAATGACACAGATATAAAAATCAATAGGAGAGGCATTAAAACAATTATTGTGATTGCATTCCATATGTTCAGAAAACTAGAAGAAAGATTGCCCATGTTAATTAGACACATGGAAGATAGATGTGTGTGGGGGGTGGGGTGTATGTCTATACATATGTAAAGATCCAGTGAGATGAAACCTACAATGGCTGCAATTCTTAAAAAGCTAAAACATACACACTGGGTGGGATTAATGACAGTTTAGACACTGCAGAAGAGGAGACTAGTGAACTGGACAACATAGCAGTGAAAACTACCCAAAATGAAGCAAAACGAATCCTAAAAAAATGAACAGGACACCAGTGAACTGTGGGATAGTCTCAGGGAGTCAAATATATGTTTTAGTGAAGTCTGGACAGTCTCAGGGAGTCAAATATATGTTTTAGTGCAGTCTCCAAAAGAAGAAAGCTATGAGGAGACAAAAAAAAATATTTAAGAAAATAATGGCTGACCAGGCATGGTGGCTCATGCCTGTAATCCAGCACTTGGGAGGCCGAGGCTGGTGGATCACCTGAGGTCAGGAGTTCCACAGCCTGGCCAACATGGTGAAACCCCGTCTCTACTAAAAATGTAAAAATTAGCTAGACCTGCTGGCACGCTCCTATGGTCCCGCCTACTCGGGAGGCTGCAGCAAGAAAATTGCTTACACCCAGAAGGCGGAGGTTTCAATGAGCTGAGATCGTGCCACTGCACTCCAGTCTAGGCAACAGAGCAAGACTCCATCTCAAAAAAAAAAAAAAAGAAGAAGAAGAAAGAGAAACAATGGCTGAAAATTTTCCATATTTCATGAAAACTGTGAACCCACAGTTTTCAGATTTAACAAACCCTCAAAAAACGATACATTGGGGGATAAAACTACACCAAGGGATCTTATGATCAAATTGTTTAAAATGAGTGATAAAGAGAAAACAGCAACCAAAGGGAGAAAAGAAACATTACATATAAAATAATAAATATAAAGTTGACAGTAGATTTCTCAAAAAAATGTTTAAAGTAAGGTAGAAGATAGTGGAATGAAATTTTTAAGTTACTGAAAGGAAGAAAAAACTTTCAGACTAGAATTCCATACCCAGCAAAAATATCTTTTTTAAAAAAAGGTGAGACATAAAGATTTTTTCAGACATACAAACAATAAAAGAATTCATCAACAACAAACCTGCATTACAAGAAATGTTAAAGGGAAACCCTTCAAGAAGAAAGAAAATGATATAGTATTAGTTCGTTCTCATACTGCTGTAAAGAAATGCCTGAGACTGGGTAATTTCTTTTCTTTTTTTTTGAGACGGAGTCTCGCTCTGTCGCCCAGGCTGGAGTGCAGTGGTGCGATCTCGGCTCACTGCAAGCTCCGCCTCCTGGGTTCCCACCATTCTCCTGCCTCAGCCTCCCAAGTAGCTGGGACTACAGGCACCCACCACCACCACAACCGGCTAATTTTTTGTATTTTTCGGTAGAGACGGGGTTTCACCGTGTTAGCGAGGATGGTCTCGATATCCTGACCTCATGATCCGCCCACCTCAGCCTCCCAAAGTGCTGAGATTACAGGCGTGAGCCACCACACCCAGCCTAGACTGGGTAATTTCTAAAGCAGAGAGGTTTAACTGGGCTCACGGTTCAGCAGGCTGTACAGAAAACATGATGGTGGCAACTGCTCAGCTTCTGTGGAGGCCTCAGGAAACTGTCAATCATGGTAGAAGGCAAAGTGAGAGCAGACACATGGCCAGAGCAGGAGGAAGAGAGAGGGGCTACATACTTTTCAACCACTAGATCTCCTAAGAACTCTATCATGAGAACAGCACCAGGAGGATGGTGCTAAACTGTTAGAAACTGCCCGCATGATCCAATCACCTCCCACCAGGGCCCACCTCCAGTATTGGTGATTACATTTCAATATGAGATTTGGGCAAGGACATAGATCCAAACCATATCAGATACCAAGTGGAAACCTGGATCTACACAATGAAATAAATGATAACGGTCATCATAAATGGTAACTACATGAGTACACATAGGATTTTTTTCTTAATATTTTAACCTCTTTAATCATTGAGTTTTCAAGCAAAAATAATACCAATGTTTATATCATATGTAAAAGTAAAATGTGTGACAACAGCACTAAGGCTAACAGGGAGAAATGGAATTATACTATTTTAAGGCTCTTACACTATACAAGCCCAGACAACTGGCTTTGTGGTGAATTCTACCAAGTATTTAAGGAAGAAGTAATACCAAGTCTACAGAAACTCTGACAGAAAACTGAAGAAGAGACAATATTACCCAAAACATTCTATAAGGCTAGCATTACCCTGATGCCAAAACCAGGCAAAGTTATTACAAGGAAAGAAAATTACAAATTAATATCTCTCATAAACATAGATGCAGAAATTCTAAATAAATTTTTATCAAATGGAATCCAAATATATACAGAAAAGATAATACATTATGACTGATGGGGGGTTATTCCAGGAATGCAAGGTTGGTTTGACATTTGAAAACTAATCCGTATAATTCACCATATTAACAGACCAAAAAAAGAAAAATCAGGCCAGACATAGTGGCTCTTGCCTATAATCCCAGGCATGATGGTCAATTTTTGTTGTTGTTGTTTTTGTTATGTTTCTTTAAACTTTAGCCATCCTAATAGGTATGTAGTGGTATCTTATTATGGTTTTAATCTGCATTTCCTTAATGACTCAAGAGATTGCACATCTTTGCGTATGCTTATTTGTCACTTACATATTTTCTTTTAAGTGTTCATTCACATCAATTTTTGTTTATTTCAATCTTTTAAGATTCTTTCCATTTTTTGGACTTTTTAAATTATTGAGTTTTGAGAGATCTTCTTATATTCTGGATATGACCTCAAACTGACCACTTTGGGAGGCTAAAGTGGGAGAATTGCTTGAGCCCAGAAGTTTGAGACCAACCTGGGCAACATAGCGAGACCCTGTCTCTACAGGAAATTTTAAAATTAGCCAGGTGTAGAGGTGAGTACCTCTAGTCCTAGCTACTCAGGAAGCTGAGACAGGAGGATCACTTGAGCCCAGGAATTGGAGGTTACAGTGAGCTATGACTGTGTCACTACACTCCAGTCTGAGAGTGCATGAAGCAGAAAGAAGGAAAATCATATGATCATCTCAATAGATGCAGAAAAAGCATTGGACAAAATCCAATACTGATTCTTGATTTTAAAAATGTTCAGGAAACTGAGATTAGAAGGGAACTTCTTAAATCTAATGAACATCTATGAAAAGCCTACATATAACATGATACTTCATGGTGAAAAACTGAAAGCATATCCCCTAAGGAAACTAGCAAGGATGTCTACTCTTACCACTTCTATTTAGCATTGTACTGGGGTTCAAACAAGTACAGTGAGGTAAGAAAAAGCAATAAAGGCATCCATTGGAAAAGGAGTGGTAAAATTTGCAGATAACGTGATCATCTGTGCTGAAAATCCAATGAAATCTACAAAAAAGCTGCTAGAACTAATAAGTGAGTTTAGCAAATTTGCAGAATATAAGACTAATTAAAAATAATTATATTCCTATATACTAGCAACAATCAGAATTTAAAAATTTTAAGTGCCATTTATGATATCATCAAAAATATGAAATACTGCCAACATGGCAAAACCCCATCTCTACTAAAAATACAAGGAGTAGCTGGGCGTGGTGGTGCATGCCTGTGATCCCAGCTATTTGGGAGGCTGAGGTGGGAGAATCACTTGAACCCAGGAGGCAGAGGTTGCAGTGAGCCAAGATCATGCTGCTGCACTCCAGCCTGGGCAACAGAGTGAGACTCTTGTCTAAAAAAAAATAAAATAAAATAAAAGTAAATAAATAAATATAAAATATATATATATATGAAATACCTATCGATGTATCTGACTAAAGGCATGCAAGAACTGTCTACTGAATGCAAACTGTGAGAAATCAGAGACTTAAATTAATGGAGAGATATACCATGTTAATGAATTGGAAAACTCAATATACTTAAGATGCCATTTCTCACCAAATTGATCTATTGATTCAAAAAAACCACAATCAGAATCCCAGTAGGGATTTTTTTTTCAGATATTGACAAGATTATTCTGAAATTTCTATAGAAACACATAGGACATATAGCATCCAAAATGACTTTGGAAAAAAAGGACAAAGTTAGAGAACTTATTCGACCTGACCTCAAGACTTATGAAGCTATAGTAACAAGGGTAGTGTAGTAAGATAGACAACAGTTAAATAAATCAGTGGAATGGAATAGAGTCCAGAAATAGATCCATGCATAGGCAGCCAATTAATTTTCTACACACATGCAAAGACAGTTCCATGGTTTTCCACAAACATGCAAAGATAATGCAGTGAGAAAAGGACAGCCTTTGCAACAAATGGTTCTGTAACAATCAAATATTCATATATTCAGAATATAAACTTTGAACCATATCTCACACCATATGTAAAAATTAACTCAAAGTGGATCATAGATCTGAATATAAAACCTAAAACTATAGAAGCCCTAGAAGAAAACATAGGAGAAACTGTGACCTTGGTTTAGGCAAAGAGCAATCCACATTTTCAAAAATTATAATTTAAACTTCATCAAAATTAGGAACTTCTGTTCTTCAAGAGATACTCTTAGGAGGATTAAAGGCCAAGTGACAGTCTGGGAAATGTTATTTTCAAATCACAAATCTGATAAAGGGCCTGTATCCAGAATAGTAAAAGATCTCTCAAAACTCAATAAGAAGAAAGCACTCCCAAAAATGGAAAAAAGATTTTGAAAAGATACTGAAATGAACAACAACAAAAAACTAACATGAACAGACACTTAAAATATACAGGTGACAAGCACATGTGAAGATACTCAGCCTCTTTTAGTCATTAGGGAAATACAGATTCAACACTTTAATGAAATACCACTACACACCTATTAGGATGGTTACAGTTTTTAAAAACATGACAAAAACTGATCATACCATGTGTTGGCAAGTCTAGGCAGAATCTGAGTCTCTTTACACTGCTGATGGACATGTAAAATGATACAACCACTTTAAAAGTTAAACATATATGACCTGGGCATCCCACTTTGAGATGTTTATTCAAGACCATTGGAAGCATATGCCCATAGAAAGACTTCTACTACACAAATGTTCATAGCAGCTTTATTTCTAATAGTTCAAACTGGAAACAAACCCAATGTCCTATAACTGATAAATGAATAAACATTGTATGGCATATCCACAGAATACTAGTCAGCAAAAAAAAAAAAAAATGGGGACTATTGATACATGCAAACTATTGATACATGCAGCAAGGTGCCAGACCAAAAAAAAAAAAGAGCATATCCTATGTGATTCCATTTAGATAAAATTCTTTATGATGCAAATTGATGTAAGGTATCAGAAAACAGATCAGCTGTGTTGGGGTGGGGAGTAGAAGCCTGAAGGTGCAGAGGGTAGGGATTACAAGGGCACGAGGCAACTTTGTGAACAATCAACATATGTTCACTGTCTCGATTGTGGTAATGATTGTACAGATGTGTACATATGTCACACTTATCAAATTATATAGTTTATATGCATAGTTAATTGTATATTAAGTATGCTTCATTAAAGATGGGGACAGGAAGCTACTTAAATGTTTATTATAGTCTCAGCTACTCAGGAGGCTGAGGCAGGAGGATCACTTGAGTCCAGGAGTTCAAGGCTGCAGTGCACTATGATAGTGAATAGGCACTGCACTCCAGCCAAACCCCATTTCTATTAAAAAATAAAATAAAATGTGTATTGTCAGGGGATTAATTTGGTGAATTCTGTGGTCTCACTCTGTCACCCAGGCTGGAGTGCAGTGGCATGATCTCGGCTCACTGCAACCTCCACCTCCTGACTCAAGTGATCATCTCACTTCAGCCTCCTAAGAAGCTGGAACCACAGGCACATACCACCACGCTTGGTTAAGTTGTTTGTAATTTTAGTAGAGACAGCATTTTGCCATATAGGCTGGTCTTGAACTCCTGAGCTCAAGCAGTCTGCCCACCTCAGACTACCAAAGTGCTAGGATTACAGGTGTGAGCCACTGTGCCTGGCTTAAGCAGCTATTTTTTAAAATGAAGTTGGGTGCAGTGGTTCACACCTGTAATCCCAGCACTTTGGGAGACCGAGGCAGGAGGATCACCTGAGGTCAGGAGTTCAAGACCAGCCTGGCCAACATGGTGAAACCCCCACTCTACTAAAAATACAAAAGTTAACTGGACATGGTGGTGGGCACCTGTAATCCCAGCTACACGGGAGTCTGAAGCAAGAGAATCGCTTGAACCTGGGAGGCAGAGGTTGCAGTGAGCCAAGATTGCGCCATTGCACTCCAGCCTGGCCAACAAGAGTGAAACTCCATCTCAAAAAAATAAATAAATAAAAATAAAAATAAAGTCATCCTATATGTGTCAATAGGAAATGATCCCCTAAATAAATTATTAGATGTAAAAATGCAAGGTACAAAACAATATACATTAACACATCCCTTTTTGAGTAAAAATAGACAGTATATATGTGTGTATTTGTAGATATGTATGTATGTGTCTGTTTACATATATGTATATATAGTTTGTGTATACACATTGTGTGTATGTGAGGGATTTCTTGAGCATATACAAAAGCTTACAGTGGTTGTTTCTGAGAATTGGGATTGTGGGCTTGTGGAAAAGAGAGAGAGGACTTTACTTCTGATTGTATGCCCTTCTGTTGAATTTTTTGAAAACAATATATGTGCATTTTTTTTTTTTTTTTTTTGAGATGGAGTCTCGCTCTGTCGCCCAGGCTGGAGTGTAGTGGCCGGATCTCAGCTCACTGCAAGCTCTGCCTCCTGGGTTCTTGCCATTCTCCTGCCTCAGCCTCGTGAGTAGCTGGGACTACAGGGGCCCGCCACCACGCCCGGCTAGTTTTTTGTATTTTTTAGTAGAGACGGGGTTTCACCATGTTAGCCAGGATGGTCTTGATCTCCTGACCTCGTGATCCACCCGTCTCAGCCTCCCAAAGTGCTGGGATTACAGGCTTTAGCCACCGCACCCGGCCGTGCATATTATTTTATAAGTTTAAAAAGAAGATTGGTTCAAAAGGTAAAAAAGGTGGGCCGGGCGTGGTGGCTCATGCCTGTAATCCCAGCACTTTGGGAGGCCAAGGCAGGTGGATCACCTGACAGGTCAGGAGTTTAAGACAAGCCTGGCCAACATGGCAAAACCCCATCTCTAAAAAAATTAGCCAGTCGTGGTGGTGGGCACTTGTAATCCCAGCTACTCAGGAGGCTGAGGCAGGAGAATCACTTGAACCCAGGAGGCAGAGGTTGCAGTGAGCCAAGATCTCTCCACTGCACTCCAGCCTGGGTGATAAGAATGAAACTCCATTTCAAAAAAAAAAAAAGAGAGGGCCAGGCAAGGTGGCTTACACCTGTAATCCCAGCACTTTGGGAGGCCGAGGCAGGCGGATCACCTGAGGACCAGCCTGTCCAACATAGTAAAACCCCATCTCTACTAAAAATACAAAAATTTTAGCCGGCATGGTGGTGAGCACTGTAATCCCAGCTATCTGGGAGGCTGAGGCAGGAGAATCGCTTGAACCCGGGAGGCAGAGGTTTCAGTGAGCTGAGATCACACCACTGCACCCCAGCCTGGGCAACAGAGCAAGACTTCGTCTCAAAAAAAAAAACAAAGAGAGAGAAACCAAAATCGGGAACTATCAATTGAAATATAATTACTGAATGAATGTAGTATAATTACCAATTGAAAATTGTATGATTGAAACATAATCCAGTTTGTTTATTCATTTGAGTGGCTGCCATCTTTTTAGGAGGCTTTAAAGATAATCCTGGGTTAGAAAATTGATGTTGTGGGTTTATGCCAAATAACTAAAATATTTTACACCTTATTTCTTGATCAGATTGAAGTAAGAGAGTGTTATTTTTTAAGTCTTTAATTTGAGCTAAAACATCTACCATTTTGTAGTATGTGAGAGCTACAGACAAGAGAGAGGGTAGGTACAGAACTAAGGAGGCTGGAAGTCTTTTTCCATACAGGTGTTGGGCACAGAATATAAGGAAATAAAAGGTGTTAAAAGTAAGATTTTTTTACAATATTATAGGACTTGAAGGTTTGACCTGAAGTACTCCATTTCTCCAATATAGTATAAGTAACCACAAAATATATATATACAATTGTTTCAGGATTTACAGCCGTAACTGTATTAGGTAACTAATTACCATAGAGATTATCATGAATGGGTTTCCAGAGATTCTTGGCATCTCTAAATGGGTCTGAATGGATTAATATTAAGGTAACCTGGGAACTCCCTTTGAACCTTTTGAGGTTAGTATATATTAAAGAGCTCCTCCTCAATAAAAGATTGCCATATTCAAGAACTATCATAATTATGGGTGAGGTTTTCTAGCACAAGGAAAATCATTTTTTAAAACTGTTTGCTTTGGTGAGACTAACATTTGAAGAAATAGTACTGGCCATTTTTCCAGGTTGTATAGTCACTTTTAAGAGGCAGGCATCATCCAAAGACTTCTCATTGGACTTTTTTTTTTTTTTTTTTTTTTTACAGATTATTAAGTTATGACATTGAAATTGACAGTCAGAATCATGTCCACAAGGAACAATATTCTAAACTTGATGTATGAATCTTCATGATGCCTCTGTCTTTAGAAATTTGTGTGTGTGTGTGTGTGTCTTTAGAAAATTTTTGAATTATTTATGAGGTCATGGGATGGAGCTAAATATAATAACTGTATTCTCCATTTAAGAATCAATTTCCATGCCTGTCTCATCAGTGTCTAGTGAAAGAGAACAAAAGAAAGGTATATAAAAGCACATGGAGAGCTATGAATGTGCAAATGACTGAGCACCTCGAGGGAGTGGATTGGGATTTGTGCCAGGCACAAGGAGTATCTTAACACAGGTTTTCACTGGAGTAGATCTGGACACCAAGGCCTGCTGGTTTCAGAATTTGCTGCCAAGCCAGAGGATGAGTAGTTCTCTCATGAGAGCCCAACTCAGGGATTTTCAAAAATGTAGTCTTGAGGATTCTCCACATGATTCACAGGCTGGTGCACAAATTCTCAATGTGTAGTGTTTCATTTCTGGCATGAATCAGTGATTTGCTATCCATCATCAGTGTTTCATCAGAAACAGTAGCAACCTTTTCATTCATTCCTGTCATCTGGGTCTCCACTTTGTTTTTTTTCTGTTCTATTTTTAGTGGCAGGGGAGTTATAATCTTAAAATGTCACAGCTAGAAATAATATCCAAGGTCATTTAGTCCCAACCCTCTCAGAGATGAGGAAACGTCTAGTCCCTGTTTCAGTGAGACCTGAAGTCAGAACTCCTGGCCCCTGGCTCAGCACCTTCTTGGCTGCCTGCATCAGGCCTGTCCCATTAGACAGTCTGCAGACCAAGAAAATGTGAGAGGCACTGTCCAGACTCATTCAAGACTGAGTTGTGACCAAGACAGCTACTGTATTAGTTAAGATGTGGAGAAAACCACCCTTGAATCATGTTGCAGCAACATCAAGGCAGGGCCTCATGCTTTGTAAAATCTCCACCTAGGAAACCAAGATCCGAGTGGTAGCAAGACCAGCCTGACCTCAGTCCCCAGCGGCAGGGCATCCTTCCTTACCAGGTTATCTCGGTGAGACTGTAATTAGGATGTTCTTGGATGTGTTTAAAACCTGGCACAGCCTTGCAGTTTCAGCCCAGGTCCTTTCAACCTGGGGACAGCAAGAGCTCCCACTACAGGAGCTTTTGGCTGTGAGCAGGGCTCATATCAGCTTGGCTCTTCAGAGCTGTCACAAAACCTGGAGGCTGCCATTGTTTTTTGATATCCTGTTTCCTTTCTTTTTAGTTACCAAGATTTCCTTTTGAACAAGCATCATGTTTTGTTTACATTGAGGGTTAGGTGTTTATGTTGATGTTTTAGTTGGAATCCACTTCTACCTTTGGTTATAGACAACCTCATTGCCAGCAGATCTTAGTCCTCAGCAACACACCTGTCTAGCTTGTTCCGATGTCCTGGGACAAACCTTGAGAGTCTGGGAGCCCTTTTTAATCTTGTGGCTCCATCACAGTAGAGAGAATGATAAGTATGGCCTCTGGGATCAGACTTAATAGCTGCCTGGCAAATATCAGGCCAGTTTACCTCTCTGTACCTTGGTTTCCTCATCTATAAAATGCGGATAATATTTGCAACCTGCCTCATAGAGTTGTTGTGAGACACATTGTGAATTAATTCACACAGTGTTCACTCAGTTCAAGGCCTGGTAGATAGTTGGCACTCAGTAAACTGACAGGTGGCTATGGAGGTCGTGGTGGTGATACCATGTAGTAAGAGTGGTTGGGTTTTTTTTTTTTTTTTTTTTTTTGGTTATTATCACTTCTCTCCAGCCCCCTCCGAAAGAACCATCATTACCTAGAACCATTGACCCTAAGGTTGGGAGTTAAAGCCAAAGCTGGTTAAGCTACAGGAGGAAGGAAGATGACCTAGGAATGGGAGGGAACGGGTAGCCTTACAGATTTGGGGTGTGTCGCTTTCAGAAGGATGGAAACAAGGCTGCCTTCTTGTTAGGAGAAAACAGAACTAACTTTATCTTTTTCCTTTTCCTTTTTATTTTATTTTATTTTATTTTATTTTTGAGACAATCTCTCTCTGTCACCCAGGCTGGAGTGCAATGGGACAATCTCGGTTCACTGCAGCCTCCATCTCTCGGGTTCCAGCAATTCTCCTGCCTCAGCCTCCCAAGCAGCTGGAATTACAGGCATGCGCCACCACACCCGGCTAGTTTTTGTATTTTTAGTAGAGACGGGGTTTCACCATGTTGGCCAGGATGGTCTTGAACTCCTACCTCAAGTGATCCACCCACCTCGGCCTCCCAAAGTGCTGGGATTACAGGTGTGAGCCACCATGCCCAGACCCCAGAACTAGTTTTTGGACACACCATGAAGAAGTGCGGAAGTCTCCTGCCCTCTTGACAATCTCCAACCTCAGGGAGGAAGGCTACCTTTAGAGAAACACAGATCTGCTCTGAGGAATGCATGGGTCAAAAATAAGCTCACACCTGGGCAACTCCAGATTTCATTCCATGCCTAATTACATGTATTTCTTAAGCCTTGAATGTACACTAGGTTCTAAAGAAAACAATTTAGAGCTAGCTCTTCCCAATAAGAAGCAGGAGGGGTGGGAAGCCAGAGGCTTTGGGGGAGAGATGGTCACCCGACATTGCCTCTCACAAGCATGTGGCCTGGAGCACTTACCTCTCTCTAGGCCCCAGCTGTGAAGTGCAGGGTTTGAACTAGGTGACCACAGCTCCTTTCAGTTTTAATGTAATGCAGAGTCCACTGAAAGAGAAACTCAAACCTTTACGTATTAGATTTTTGTGTTACCACCTCTTTCACACATATGATGTGAAAAAGGTGGTATCGTATCATATATTAAGAAAGAAAGGTGACCGGGCGTGGTGGCTCATGCCTGTAATCCCAGCACTTTGGGAGGCCAAGGCAGGCAGATCACGAGGTCAAGAGATCGAGACCATCCTGGCCAACATGGTGAAACACCGCCTCTACTAAAAATACAAAAATTAGCCAGGCATGGTGGCACGCGCCTGTAGTTACTCGGGAGGCTGAAGCAGGAGAATTGCTTGAACCCGGGAGGCAGCGGTTGCAGTGAGCCAAGATTGCGCCACTGCACTCCAGCCTGGCAGCACAGCAAGACTCTGTCTCTAAAAACATAATAATAATTGGCCGGGCACAATGGCTCACGCCCATAATGCCAGCAATTTGGGAGGCTGAGGCGGGTGGATCACAACGTCAGGAGATCGAGACCATCCTGGCTGACACAGTGAAACCCCATCTCTACTAATACAAAAAGTTACCTGGGCGTGGTGGCAGGCGCCTGAAGTCCAGGCGCCTAAGTCCAGCTACTTGGGAGGTTGAGGCAAGAGAATGGCATGAACCCGGGAGGCGGAGCTTGCAGTGGGTCGAGATAGTAGCACTGCACTCCAGCCGGGGCAACAGAGCGAGACTCCGTCTCAAAAAATTAAAATAATAATAATAACAATTTAAAAAAAGGTTTCTCATAATTTTGAACAAGTCATTAGATGTCTGTGACTGTTTCCTCACCTGTAAAATGGTTATCAGTACTCAGGGCCCTCCCTCATAGGGTGCTTATGAACATTAGATAATAAAAACATTGTAAAGCACTGTGTAAATGTCAAGTACTGGGTAATGGGGAAGAGTAACCGCAGGCAGGGTAGGAAAACCTAGCATGGGAAAGATGAAAACTATAGATTTTCTCTGACCTGAAGTTTAAAAACCATCTGTTTGTTTGTTTGTTTTTTACAGAAAATAACCAGATTCTTTGTATACATTTTTCTCTTGAAGCTTCAGAATAGCACAGTTTGGGGACGGCCTTCAAAATCAGACCACATTGTTAGAAGTTACTTCACTGCTTCAGAACCCAAATCCCCTGCAAGGAATGTAAGAGCAGCTTACTTTCTTTCAAATTCCAGTCAGCGGTAAAGTTTCAGTGTATAGCATGGTCCACTTCTTGCAATCACAAATTTACTTGCAGGGGTAAAATTTTGGAAAGAGCAGTGGAAGAAGTCTGGTCTCCAGGGCACTTCTTGTCAACTTCAGTCAGATATGGCCTGTGCAAGGGCAAACAGTAGTTCCATATTTCATTTATTTGGCACTTTCTCTAAGGAGATCAAAGCTGCTTTGTAGACTTAATCTATTTAATTCTCACAACATCCCTGCCATGTAAGTAGCTGCTATCACCCTCCCTCTGCTGATATAAGCCCACAGCCAGATATGAAAACTGGCTTTTCAAGGGCACAAGCAAATCGACATCAAGAACAGGAGTTGGACTCTAAATTTTATTTATTATCCTCTTCCCATTTAAATAAATTCTCCTAAATAAAGCAAATTTGAGAATTCTTTATTTTGCCAGTCACCAATGAATACTAAGCCAAAATCTGAGAATTCTATAAAGGGCATACTTTTGTCTCTAATTCATAGATTCTTAGAAAATTGGCAGATTTGGTGAGCCTTCCTCTTCACTGTTAGATATTCTAGAAATTGGGCCGGGCGCGGTGGCTCAAGCCTGTAATCCCAGCACTTTGGGAGGCCGAGACGGGCGGATCAGGAGGTCAGGAGATCGAGACCATCCTGGCTGACACGGTGAAACCCCGTCTCTACTAAAAAATACAAAAAACTAGCCGGGCGAGGTGGCGGGCGCCTGTAGTCCCAGCTACTCTGGAGGCTGAGGCAGGAGAATGGCATAAACCCAGGAGGCGGAGCTTGCAGTGAGCTGAGATCTGGCCACTACTACACTCCAGCCTGGGCGACAGAGCGACACTCCGTCTCAAAAAAAAAAAAAAAAGATATTCTAGAAATTTTGAGCTTAGATACATGAGCTAGTAAGACCATGCTAATAGTATTGCATGGTTTATGGAGTCAAATATACCTGGGCTTGGTAGCTCTGTGAACTTCAGTTTTCATGAAAATGTGAATAATACAGTACTCTCATCAGAGTTATGTCAATTAAATGGTGCAATGCCTATAAAATAGTTAGCATAGAAGCTGGTGCACAGTAAGCCCTCAGTAAATGATAGCTATCATATTACAAAACAAACAGGTTCTTAGGTTAGTTCTTTCCTTCTTCAGATTTTCACTGAATATTTAAGCTCTCGTCAAGCTAATCCAGATCCATTACAGGTTTTCTTTTAAACAGAATGCTTCGTATGTGTTATAGCAAGCTTGCTCCATTTTCCTTTCCCCTTTCCCCTTCAGTGTTCCATTTTGGTTACAACAAGCTTGCTCAGGGAGAGGTTCCTGCACTTTAGCTTGAATTTCTGTCAAAACAAGATTACCTCTTTAGTTGACCCTATGAGAAGCCATTTAGTCTTATGAACCAACCTTTGATTTCAAAATTATTTGAGTTCTCCTGAATGTGGTAAGCTACCCTGCAGTGTGCTTGGAAATCATCCAGTTTGGGACTTCCTCAAGAGAGAGGGATAAGATGATCTAATCAGTTTTGGAACTTGGAAGAGACAAGTTGTCTGAGTGGAACACTGGGCTGTGAACCCAGTATCATAGACATTGATTGTTGCCAGTGAGCTTCATTCCCAAATGGGGGACCCATACAGAAAATAAAGGTGTCCTGGGCCCCACTCCAGACCTACAGAATCAGAATCTCCAAGAGTGGACCTGAGAATCTAGATTTCTCTTTTTTCTTTTTTTAGAAACAGAGTCTCGCTCTGTCACCCAGGCTGAAATACAGTGGCATGATCATGGCTCACTGCAGCTTCGACCTCCTGGGCCCAAGTGATCCTCCCCATTCAGCCTCCCAAGTAGCTGGGACTGCAGGCACATGCCACCATGCCTGGGTAATTTTTTATTTTTTATTTTAGAGACAGGGTGTCACTAAGTTGCCCAGGTTGGTCTTGAACTCCTGTCCTCAAGTGATCCTCCTGCCTCAGCCTCCAGAGTCACTGAGATTACAGGTGCAAGCCACCACGGCTTGCTATATTTCTTTCTCATGTAGTTTTCCTTGTGGTTCTGATACCACCAAGTTTGGAACCACTGCGAGGCCATTTTCCAGATGAAGAAAATAAGGCCCAAGGAGAGGAGCACCTCCTCCAAGATCATTGGCGTGCTGAACTCGTGAATGGCAGAGGCCTGCCCAGAGCTCAGGTCACCCTCACAGTGCAGGTTTTTTTCCACTACTCCTTCATGCTCCTGGGTCTGCTGTTGACTCAGGATAAACAGACAAAGTTGTCTGTGTCTGTACTTTCTCATCTGTATTGTAGAGATAATAACTCCTGACCTTAAAGGGCCATTGTGAGGTTAAATTAGTTAAAGGGTGTTCAGTTCACTTTGTCCTTTACTCAGAGTCTGTTCTTTAGACAACTGAAAGGGTGCTAAATTAAGCCATTTTGCAGAGAGGTCTGAGTCATCTAGTGGCAGCTGTCTGTGCCTCACTGGAGGTGCTTTGATCATTGTCATCTAAATGCATGCGTTAAGTACTATCTGTAGCACAGCGCTCCAGGCTGTGCTAAGTGAGTTACCCAGATAATGGTCTCTGCCCTTGAGAACAGCGCAGAGGCAAGGGACATAAAGGTTATTCACACAGCAACAGAATAGGGGATCCATCAACACTGAATTCAGAGAGCCTGGGAACGTGGGGACACCCATTCTGTGCCCCTGGCTTAGAGAACCAAAGTGCTGCAGCTCAGGTCACATGGCACACTGAGAGCAGGATGTGTGACCCACCCAGGCTGAGTCCTTCCCACCTCCCCCTGCTGGAGGGGAATTGTTTTTCTCACCAGTTGGAACATAGCAAGTGTCCATTATAGTCAATCTGGAAAGGCTTTAGTTTGGAGTTGGTTTCAAGGATGTCTTGAAATGAGGCTGTTAGAGCTCAGAGGATGGTGGGCAGACTATGTGTATGAAGGATTGGGCCAAAAAAGATTATGAAGTATCTTTTTTTTTTTTTGAGACAGAGTCTCGCTCTGTCACCCAGGCCGGAGTGCAGTGACCTCCCAGGCTCAAGCAATCCTCCCACCTCAACCTCCTAATAGCTGGGACTACAAGATGTACATCACCACATCCAGCTAATTTTTTATTTTTTTGTAGAGGCGGAGTCCCACTATGTTGCCCAGGCTTATCTCAAACTCCTGGCCTCAAGCAGTCCTCCCACCTCAACCTCCCAAATTGCTGGGATTACAGGCTGAGCCACAGTACCTGACCTAATTGTGAAGTATCTTGAAGCAATCTGGAAAGAAGTCTTGAAGCAGTGGATATGGTTCTTGAGGGTGTTTTGTACCACAGAGCAAAGTCCCAACAGGACTCTGAGAAGGAAGCCACCCACTCAGAATTACTGCCGAGGGAGGGGCTGTAATGACACATGATGGAGTGAGGAGGTATGGGAAGCTGCTCTGGAGGGTTAAGGAAATCATTGCCACCATTTTTAGACAGCGATTATGTGCCAAGCCCCATGTTTAGCATTTTACATAAAATGCCTTTATCCTCAGAACAGCCCTAACAGACAGGTATTTTCATCTAGACAGGTGTTTCCCCTGTGCGTATGACAAAACACACTCATTGTAGGTAACTTGCTCAAAAACACAGAGGGGCTGAAGAAGGCAGTATTTAAGACCCTGCTGGATCCTTCCAAATCTGTCTGCTACACCTTAAGCCCTCTCCAAGAATATTAGAGATAGTTATGGATAGCCAGCCAGGAGGTAACTCAAAATTTTCACTATTGTCTATAAACAAACAAAGGAGCAAAATGGGGGATGATACTCCATACAGTGTGGTGGAGGGGAAACCACACAAGCTCTCTCTGTTCTGAATTATGCCCAAGAAAGGATGAGCAGAAAATGACTAAGGTTCCTTGTTTGGCAGATCATTGACCTGGTGACGTGACCCAGTGAGATAGAGGGGAGGAAGGATCTCCAAAGGAAGATAAGCATAGGTCATTTATAGTAAGAGTTACTGATGATTAGGGTGTTTAAGAACTAGGCATTGCTCAACCAAAGGGGAAAGTTCAAAGTGAATAGGTAAGTTGGTGTGTCATCTAAAGAGATGATGTAGTGTCATCGAATGAGATAGAGCCTCAGAAAACATCACTTTTGGATCTGTGTACATATGGCATTGTACTAAGACACTGTAGCATGGAAGTGAATAGATAAGAATTAGAAAAATTACAAACTAGGAGAGGACAGATGTTATCACACCACACTTTGTAACAAAGGGAGAAGAGTAGGGAAAGTTAAGCCTGACAGGACCCCTCTCCCAGTAGAAAGGGACCATTGATATGGCTTTGAAGATAGGAAGGACAGAGCATTGTGGCAGAATGTAAAAGCAAACACCTCTAGTATCATGCAATCCAGGGAAGAAGGTAAGGAAAGGAAGAGACCTGTGAGCATTTTATTATGTGCTGGGCATATGAAAATCAATTACTCAGTTAAATTCAATTCAATACTCAGTTAAATACTCAGTCCTTACAGTAGTCCTGCCAAGTAAGTCTTGTCCCATTTTACAGAGAGGGAAACTAAGACTCTGAGAGGTCGTCATTTTCCCAAGATCAAACAGCTAGGGGAAGCAGGATTGCCCCAGGTCTGACTCTGAATCCCTTGCTTCTGCCACACTGCTTCAGCCAGAAGTTGGAGAAGGGGAAGGAGGATTGGTTATACGCAGAGTCAGAAGCTATGAGAGGGTGATGAGGATCAGAGTGGATTTGGAGAAGTGATGAGGATATGGGTGGCTTTGTTGGGTGACACTGCTGCAGAGTAGAAATGGGAGAAGTTGACCACAAGGAAATTCACATGGTTGGGTTCACAGTTTCATCTGCCATGTGTGGCATTTTACTACCTGGTATATGGAAGATTAAATGTTAGCTGCTTTTAATTCTCTCTTTGGAGAACTGTGAGTTCCTTTTTGAAGAAATTCTTTGCAACCCACTTTTAGTCTACATAGTTGGGCTTCCAGGTTGATGCATCTTCAGATTATAGTTCCAAGAAAAATACTCACACCAGTGGGTGGTTTTTCACATTTTTAAACTGATCGTCCTGTTGGCAACATAGACATTCATCCATTCATTCCCATCTGGGAACTATGGGAATCTTCTCCTCCAGCTAACACTGTGATTTGGTCATCTGTGTTTAGTAATATCCTAACATCTGATCTTCTTGCCTTTTTGGGTGACATAGGCTTCTTATTGTTTGTGAAATTATGGGTTTGCATGAATTGCAACTAATGGTAGAGGTCTTTGAAAAAATAATTATAATTTGAGAAAATGGGGTTAGCCTATATTAAGTTTCTGTAGTCTTGAGGTATGGAAAGAAGAATGGGCAAAGATTTGCCCTTTAAAGTAAGTTAAGAGTCCATAGCACAGTAAGAAGTCTGTTTCTTCTCACTGGGAAAACATATTCCAGCCACTGATTTAGCTTCTGTTATTGTTGCTGACTTGCAACCCTACTCCCCCTCTAAGTCTATGACAGGTCTGAACATAATTCTTCTTTGTAGTCCATTGACTCTTATAAAATAATGCTGTGATTATAAGGTTTCCTGAATACAATTTTCAGAATGTTAGTAATAACCACATTGCACCTACCTGCCATACTTGGGTAATCATCTCTGTTGCTCAATTTACTTAATATTCGTCATAGTGAAACATGTTTTCATCACTTGAAATCCAAATTTTATTTGCCAGATTACTAATGGCCACCTATTTCTGTAACATAAGGTAGAATGTTGTGCAAGTTTGACTTGCAGATACTGTATGTTGACTCTTGAAAACAACAGGTTTGGCCGGGCGTGGTGGCTCATGCCTGTAATCCCAGCCCTTTGGGAAGCTGAGGCAGGCGGATCACATGAGGTCAGGAGTTTGAGACCAGCCTGACCAACATGGAGAAACCCTGTCTCTACTAAAGATACAGAAATTAGCGGGGCGTGGTGGCAGGCGCCTGTAATCCCAGCTACTCGGGAGGCTGAGGCAGGAAAATCTCTTGAACCTGGCAGGCGGAGGTTGCAGTGAGCTGAGATCGCACCATTGCCAGTGAAACTCCATCTCAAAAGAAAGGAAGGAAGGAAGGAAGGAGGGAGGGAGGGAGGGAGGGAGGGAGGGAGGGAAGGAAGGAAGGAAGGAAGGAAGGAAGGAAGGAAGGAAGGAAGGAAGGAAGGGGTTTGCCTGGAGATATCAGTATAAGGAGTCATTTGAATTGACAAAGTATTCATGAAAATTTCTGTTTCTTTTTAAGATAGTCTGATTCCTCTCAGGATAAAATGTTGATAATGATTGAAAGGATAAAGCATTTAAAACTGGAATGGATTTTTGATACTAGAGAGACTACCCTCCTTCTAATTCTCATCCCTTTTCAGGCTAGAGAGGAAACAAGGTGGAGAAAGATGGTATACATGATGTGACCTCCCAGGTCACATAGCTGACTAGTGGCAGAGCCAGGAACTTTCAGTCATTCTGGTGCTGTTTCCACCAAAGCAGCATTTTCTTCTAAATGGCAGTCGTCTTGAAGGCACTGTCTTTTTCTATCTAGATGTTGGGTGGGAAAAAAAAAACTGCCTTTTATATAGACGCTCTTGGGAACATTTCTCATACAGTGAGATCAACAGAATGCAAAAATTTCTTCCTGCAGGATCTCCCAAAGTCCTCTTGGCTTGAATTTTCTTCTCACTTTTCTTTTGAAAAACTTTGTTCCTTTTGCACCTTGGAAAAATAAATCTTGTTTGTCCTGACAGCAGTGTGCAAGCATCTATTGCATCAAAATTCCCAAGTGGAGTAAAAAACAATGGTCCTTTTCTGAATTTCGTTAGCAGTAGCAACAAACATTTCATCATAACCTCAGAAGCAATACAGAGAAGAAAAGAAAAATCAAGTTAGCAATTACAGCTAACATCGTGTACCCTTTCAAAATTTGAATCTGTTGTCAGTAGTTGGGTTATAAATGAAATTTATTCTAGGAGTAATAAATATGGTATACATGATGAAACGGAATGATTATGGAAAAGGTTTCTTGACAAGGACTGAATTAAGCTATTATGGTGCTTCTGGCAGCATCTCAGTTTAGGCCAAATATTTCTAAAGGATTCCCTGAAAACTAAATTCAAGCTCTGCCCTAGATTTACAATTGACATAAAGGTCAAGGATGAGCAGGCCGGGGAGAGCACAAAGTGCCTCATCACAAGATGTGCCTTACCCTGAGACATCCTGTCAAAACTGTTCTGTGTTGGTAATTCACATGGGGAGAGGATACGTTTTAAAAAGCCTCTGGCACCTCACTGCTGTTGGAGGAAGGGTCACTGCTCTGCAATGTCTTCTGTCAGGTCTGCCTTGAGTCCTGTCCACCCTCAACTTTCTCTCCTCAGCTTACAGTTCTCCAAATGCACCTGGTCTCTCTATCCTTAGGGGCAGGAGTGAGCTCCCCGCACTGCTTGGGACGGTCCTTTTCCTCAGGAGTCCACTGCAGAAGCTCACAGAATTTATCCCATGTATGCTAATGGCACTGTCTGCCACAACACTAGACTAGAGTCCTCTGGATTGGGGGCTCTGTCTTGTTTATCTTGGTTTATGCAGAACCTACGAAACATGAAAGGCACACAGTAGTGGTGGGTGCGTGGTTGGAAGAGGAAGCATGCAGGCAAGCTTCTGTGTAGCTTACATTTCAGAAGACATTTAAATAATCATAATCCTGGGAAAATATTAAGTAACATTAGAAAAGCTGCCCTTCAGATGCTTCTATTCCCTAGTGTATCATCATGGACAGAATGAGGCATTTGTACATATCATTAGAATTGCTGCCTTCAAATCCCTCCACTAAGAATGGCAGAGTGGCAGCCGTGCTTTCTCTCACACTTTTGCCTTTGCTCATCCTACTTCCTTCTCCTTCAGGATTCCTCCCACTGTCACTGTGCCTCCAGTCATTTTAAGAAGCCCCTGGTGAGTTCTCATGGCCCCTGAGCTTGCCTCTCTCCTGGTGCCTGTCACACTGTGCCACAATCGTGGGTTTCCTTGTCTATTTCAACCCCATCCTCTGTGCCTAGGAAATGGGAGGTGGTCAGCAGACATTTACTAAATGAAAGTTGCATGAGTCATACCTTGGGCTCCTGAATGAGGAAGAGAAAATAAATTTTCTTTAAATTTTGCTCCTGATCCTGGGAAACCATAAGCCTCCAACACTGTAGTTTTTTAATACAGCGTGACGTTTGACCATATTTAGGGCTATAAGTTTGAGTTATCCAACCACTGTGAAAATGCCACTCGGCTGTCATTGTGAAACTAGGTTAAAGTTTCAAAGCCAATGCTCTTTACCGTTTAGTGACAATGGTTACTTACGTTTCTTGGCCATCTTTATATTACTTCTGAAAAATAAAATAACTGAATTAGCTCTGAAAAATATGAGAAACAAGTCCTATTGTTAGTATTCCCTTCTCATCTATAAATCTGTTGTATATTGAACATATTTGACTGCATTTTATTCTTTTTACTTGTTCCTGCTTTGCCATTTTGATCTCCTTAGATGCCGAATTATATTTTTGGAATGAAACAGTCATCAGCTTTTTTATCATTAGCTATTTTACTATTTAATTTAGAATAAAGCACAGAATGATAAAATTAGATACAAGAGGCCACTATGTGTCATCAAGTAACCTAATCTACTTTTGGTAACAAAAATAAAATTCTCTTTAAATAATTGCTAGCTCATTTTGAACCAGCTTTGTTCAGATGAATAGCCCTCAGTCTGGGTGAAGAGGATGAGAAACTCATCTCTCCCTCACAAGGTCTTTCCAACAATTAAAATTATCCTTTTCTTAATTTCATTCTATTGCTCCTAATTATGACCCTGATAATTAGTGTGCTAATTACATCCCTTGTATAATTTCTCTGCCTCCTTGATATTCACCCTTCATTTATTTTTAGCCTGCCTCCTTTATTTGCTCCTGAATTCCCTGCTTACCTGTTCCCTCACTGGGCATGTGGTTGGGGGCCTCAAATTGAGAGAGAGGCTTTCCCAATCACTTTAACCAGTCGCCTCTCCATATTTTTTTCTTTTGTCTTAAGGCGATTTTTAGCTAAGGAATAAAAGTGTAGTTAGAGTAACTGGAAAGCCGCAATCCAGCCTTGTCCTTCTACGATGCTGCGGGAGGGGCACTCATTACTTGGTGCGGGCTCACTACCTACTGCAAGACCCAGATGTCATTCACATGACAGGTTGCAGATTATGCTAGTGACCCAATAGCATCATCTTCATTATGGGGTGAGGAAGGTCACTATTTGGGAGCTTTATGTTTTCCTGTAGAATTCATAAAGCAAGTTCTGAGAATCTTTTTCTTCTTTTTCTCCTTTCTTGTTTCCTCTGTTTTGTCCCGCTTATGACTGCAGGTAGTGTGTACACTGTAGTGCTAGGAGTCAGGCCCCTAGGCTTTGAAAATAAAAAGCAAGATCAACCAGTCACCCTGCCTTGCCCTTTCAGGAACTATTTCCAGAGTTCTCCTTATGTGGTTTTTGTTACTGCGTTGATTCATTTATTAGTGTTTTTTTTCCTCTAATAAGGGCAAAACACTTGATCCCATCTTCACAGTATCCTAAAGATACAGAGAAGAAGAAAGTGATAGCCTACAGGAAATTTGACACCTATCCCCCAATTTATGGCAGAGCCAAGGTCCAGACTTAACCTACCCTCCGGAAGTCCATTCTTGTATGAAACTACAGTACAGTTCTCTCTGGGTCTTGCAGAGCACTCCTTTACTCCTTTGCAGAACAGGTAGAGGGTGGGCAGAACCAATTTGAAGCCACTAAGGACCCTTTAGGATTGAGAGTCCATGTGCAATGCGCTGGGATGGGAATCTAGAAATGGAAAAAAAGAAAAAAGAAAAAAGACCTATCTCTGCCCATGGAGCTTACAGATTAGTGGGGTAAACAGCCACACAAACAGATAATTATGAATGATGTGTTTGATATGTTCATTGCCTCGGGTGGTGGGGGGGTTAAAGGGAGACTCCTGGGGACTCCTGAGAAGTGTTCCTAGAGGAAGGCAGTGGCCTTGATAAAATGCCCTCATGGACTGCTTCTCAGCACTCTATTTCTGTGTGGCACAGCCTAGGCTCATAGACATCACATTCTCTGTGATTCTACTTGTGCTCACTCGTATTTGTCACCTGCCCTGGAATATGTGAGCTTTCGGTGAGAAAGAACATCTGTCCCTCTTGACACCTTTGGGTGTGGGTAAGGAAAAGAGTAAATGTTCCATGCTAAGCATATTGTTAAGCGCTGCGAATGTCATGAAGGAGGAAGTTTGAAAAGTGTGATTTCTTCATGTTTACAAAATGAACAAATGACTCAGATCTGTTGTACACATTCACAAGAGCTGTGTCCTAAGCTGATCCTGATTTTGAAGTCACGTGTCTTCCTTTGCATGTGGGGAGGATTTTAAAGAGGATGGAAAGTGGACAAGGAGGGGGTGGGTGAGAGGAAGGAAGGCTTAGAGGCAAGGACTTTGTTCTAGGACGCTGACTCAGTGATGCCTTCCCTTGGGCTCTGCAGAAATAAAGATTTTCCTCATCTTTTAGCTCCTTCCTTCCCTCCTCCCTCTTTCCCTCCCTCTCTCTCACTTTCATTTTATTTCTTCCTTCCAGTCAGCAGGATTTTGTGGGGTATGTTTTCTGTTAGGCTAACTTCAGACAAGACCCTGAAAACTAAGTACAGATGACATCACAGATCAGTGTCCCTTCCTCTTGGAAGTTCAGGCAGCCCTGCCCCGATTGTCTCTGACCACTTTGCCAGGCTGTGGAACTGAGCTACATTTTGGGGGTTTCACCCATATTGTTGTTGACCGGATTGTTAGGCTTCACTAGATTTGCACCCTCAGACTTTGATCTTTTTAATTTCTTACGGATTGAATACCCTTTTGGGATTGTTCTCCTGACTTTTTTTTTAAACATGAGTACATTGTGCCACTAGAAAGAAGAATGTTTAAACGGATCCAAAATAAATCTTGATACTCTCTATCAAATGCATGTAAAAAGGAAAAACAAGCATGTTTCATTAACACTAAGATTCCAGGGCATCTGCTAATGATGGCGCTGAGTATATCCTATGCGGCGACATATGTGATTAGATTCGGGGTCAGTGGGTGGGGGGACGTACTCCAGTCATTACAGTTTTGAGGACAGTGCTGGGCACCGACAGATGTGACAACTTATAACACAGGTACTTCCTCCTTCACTGCACTTTATCCCAAAATGGACATCTTCAGAGGTTCTTTGCCTTTTATCCTTAAAGGATTTGAGAAGCTTTCAGAAACAAATGATGATACCAGGGCTAGATGTATTCTGTTATTCAAGTCTGACATTCTCTACAAGTATTTTGTTATTGTTTGTCTAGGCCTCTGAAATTAGAAGAGACAGAAGAAAACATATTATATAAATTTAAAATGCGGGCCGGGCGCGGTGGCTCAAGCCTGTAATCCCAGCACTTTGGGAGGCCGAGACGGGCGGATCACGAGGTCAGGAGATCGAGACCATCCTGGCTAACACGGTGAAACCCCGTCTCTACTAAAAAAATACAAAATTAGCCGGGCGAGATGGCGGGCGCCTGTAGTCCCAGCTACTCGGGAGGCTGAGGCGAGAGAATGGCGTAAACCCGGGAGGCGGAGCTTGCAGTGAGCTGAGATCTGGCCACTGCACTCCAGCCTGGGCGACAGACCCAGACTCTGTCTCAAAAAAAAAAAAAAAAAAAAAAAAAAAATTTAAAATGCGAATTAGCCAGGTGTGGTGGCACACGCCTATCGTCCCAGCCACTCCGGGACCTGAGGTAGGAGAATTGCTTGAGCCCAGGAGGTCAAGGCTACAGCAAGCCTAGATTGTTCCATTGCACTCCAGGCTGGTGACAGAGCAAGACCCTGTCTACAAATTAAAAAAAAAATTATAACACACAGCCTTGTAAGCGATCCAAGAAGTTTAAAATATTACAACTGCTTTTAAGATAATACATCTAGAAAATATGAGGGATTGAAATGGTGTCACAGACCTTGTCTTACCCAAAACTGAAACGTTGCAGTTTTAAAGTTGAGCAATTGTCAATCTTAAAGTTCCCTTTTTTACTATGATGATCTCTGGACTTTATTTCATCCTTTGTTTCAGTTTGACTAATTGAATAAACAAATCTATCCACCCTCATTGCCATCAGTCCTACTTATCTCATCAGTATTACTTGGTCTCATGAAGAGTACTAGATATAAAAAACTCAAGCTAAATCATTACTCTCCAAATATCTCAATCTTGATTCCTCTACTCCTAGTGCAAACATGCAGTAGTCATGTCACCTTTGGGAGGCCTAAGTGGGCAATCACCTGAGGTCAGGAGTTCGAGACCAGCCTGGCCAACATGGTGAAACCCGTCTCTACCAAAAATCCAAAAATTAGCCAGGCGTGGTGGCGTGTGCCTGTAATCCCAGCTACTTGGGAGGCTGAGGCAGGAGAGTCACTTGAACCCAGGAGGCAGAGGCTACAGTGAGCCAAGATTGCACCACTGCACTGCAGCCTGGCCTACAGAGCAAGACTCCATCTCAAAAAAAATAATAATAAAATTGTACTGAGCTGACAATGGGCTAGCAGCCCTCACTCTCGGCGTCTCCTCGGCCTTGGCGTCCACTCTGGTGGCACTTGAGGAGCCCTTTAGCCCACCACTGCACTGTGGGAGCCCCTCTCTGGGCTGGCTGAGGCTGGAGCCAGCTCTGTCTGCTTGTGGGGAGTGTAGAGGGAGAGGTGCGGGCGAGAACCCTGGCTGCAGTGCAGTGGTCACAGGCCAGTGTGAGTTCTGGCAGGCACCCGCACGGGCTTCGGCGGGACTGCACTAGGAGCGGCAGGCCACCAGCGGCCCAGGGCAGTGAGGGGCTTGGCACCCGGGCTAGTAGCTGCGGTGGATGAGCCAGGTCCCCTACCAGTGCTGGCCCTCCAGTGCTGGGCTTGCGTTCTCGAACTCTTGAGCTCTCACCCTCTTGAGCTCTCACCGGGCCTTAGCTTCCTCCTCGTGGGGCAGGACTCAGGACCTGCAGCCTGCCATGCCTGGAATGCCCCTGCCTCAGCTCCCGCGCAGCCCAAGCCTCCCCCATGAGCACCGCCCCCTGCTCCCCTGGCGCTGGGGCCCATCAACTGCCCAGGGGGTGAGGAGTGTGGGTGCACAGCATGGGACTGGCAGACAGCCCCACCCAGGGCCCCTGTGCAGGATCCATTAGCTGAAGCCAGCTGGGCTCCTGAGTCTAGTGGGGACTTGGAGAACTTTTATGTCTAGCTAAAGGATTGTAAATGCACCAATCAGCACTCTGTGTCTAGCTCAGGGATTGTAAATGCACCAATCAGCAGCCTGTCAAAATGGTCCAATCAGCTCTCTGTAAAATGGACCAATCAGCTCTCTGTAAAATAGACCAATCAGCAGGATGTGTGTGGGGCCAGATAAGGGAATAAAAGCAGTCTACCAGCGCCAACCAGCGGCACCCAGCTTGGGTCCTCTTCCTGCTGTGGGAGGTTTATTTTTTAGTTCTCTACAATAAATTTTGCTTGTAGTTACTTTTTGGGTCCATGCTGCCTTTAAGAGCTGTAACACTCACCACGAAGGTTTGCAGCTTTTCTCCTTTACTCCCGAAGTCACCAACCCACCGGAAAGAACAAACTACTCCAGATGTGCAGCTTTTAAGAGCTGTAACACATACCACGAAGGTCTGCAGTTTCACTCCTGTCAGCAAGACCACGAACCCACGAGAAGGAAGAAGCTCCAGACACATCTGAACGTCTGAAGGAACAAACTCCAGACACATCATCTTTAAGAACTGTAACACTGCGGGGGTCCATGGCTTCATTCTTGAAGTCAGTGAGACCAAGAACCCACCAGGTGCGGACACAGTACTACATATACATTTTAATTGCAGTTTTTTTTTTACTTCATGTAATGTAAGCATTTGCTTATGTTGAAAATTATTTTTTATAACTTACCAGATTTTTTTAAACCAAGAAAATTCTAGAGAAACTAAGTTTATGAGTCATAAGAGTTCTCAGTTTATAAGATACTTATAAGATACTTCTCCAATGTTTCTCTGTTATAAAAACAACAGTAATTAAATGTCTGTCCCACCTCCGTAAAGTCAACGAACTTAAAAAAAAAAAAAAAAAAAAACCCTTTTTTTTTTTTTTTTTTTTTGAGACGTAGTCTCTCTCGCCCAGACTGGAGTGCAGTAGTGTGATCTCAGCTCACTGCAAGCTCTGCCTCCTGGGTTCCTGCCTTTCTCCTGCCTCAGCCTCTTGAGTAGCTGGGACTACAGGCGCTTGCCACCATGCAGGGCTAATTTTAGAGAGTTTCACCGTATTGGCCAGGATGGTCTCGATGATCTGACCTCGTGATCTGCCCGCTTCAGCCTCCCAAAGTGCTGGGATTACAGGCGTGAGCTACTGCGCCTGGCCAAAACTCCACATTTTTGACAACCAATTACTACTGTACTTTTCTGGGAACATAGATAGATGGTTTCTGGCCAGGAAAGATAATCAGAGATGATCTAAAGAAATGTGTGGAGTTTATTTCTTACACCAATATGTTCTCCATCATCTTTCTTTTTGGTAATTTGCTTTTGTATGGAAGTGAAACAGACTGTGGAGTAGTATGACCTACACGGCATAATATGGCTTGCTTTCTGGAAAATCAGTAATTAGCTCAAGGACCAAATTGTCTTATGCTAAGATGTTTGTCTTCAAAACAATCCTCTTCACTATTTTCATCATCTTATTGTGGTAAATTTGTACATGACAGTATTCAAAGCATTCTCTTACTTCAGCAGTCATTCATTCACCAAACATTTATAAGTTCCTGTACATTGCCTGGCTCTCTGAGAAGATGAAGCTGAATCAGAGAGTTCCTTCCCTTAAGGAATCCACATTCTGGTAGGGAAGATAGAGAAGCAAACAAATGATTACAGTAGGTACAAAAGGTACCCTGCAGTCCTAAGGAGGAATCACCTCTGCCTTGGCACTCCGCAGAGGAAATGCCTGAATTGAGTCTTGAAAGGTGGTCAGAGATTACTAGGTGAACAGATAGCAGCAGAAGCACAAGCTAACATGCTAAATATGGGTGAACTGTAGTCAGTCTGGGATGGATATGGGGCATAGGATTGAAGTGCGTAGAGTAGGAGATGAGGATACTTACTCTGGGGCCAACTAGTGAAGAGTCTTGTCATGCTTAGAACGCCGTGGTCAGCCAGGCGTGGTGGTTCATGCCTGTAATCCCAGCACTTTGGGAGGCCAAGGCAGGCAGATAACCTGAGGGCAGGAGTTCAAGAGCAGCCTGCCCAACGTGACAAAACCCCGTCGCTACTAAAAATACAAAAAATTAGCCGAGTGTGGTGGCGCATACCTGTAATACCAGCTGCTCAGGAAGCTGAGGCAGGAGAATCATTTCAAGCTGGGCGGCAAAGGTTGCAGTGAGCCAAGATCGCACCATTGCACTCCAGCCTGGCCTATAAGAGGGGAAACTCTTGTCTCAAAAAAAAAAAAAAAAAGAAGGCCATGTTTTAGAAAGATGACCAGCTGGAATAGAAAGAATAGACTGGGGAGACTGAAGCAGAGAGATTAATAAAGAACTTTTTCAGTAATCCAAATTGGAAATGCTGGGGGTTTGAAGTAGGACAGCAGCAGTGAAAATGAGGAGGAGACAGAATCAAGATAAAGATGGAGAATGAACAGGGTATATGAACAACTTGCATGTACTGTCTTGGGTACCTGCACAGGTGGTATTTACAACACTAAAATAAGAGACCATAAGAAGAGTGCAAAGGGCACTCCTTATCTTCTGATCTTTGCTTTCTTCAGACTTTACTGTGGATGTAAATAATGGAAAGTTGTAGACCTTCTCAATGCTCACTAATCAGACTTTCCCTATTATGTGGTCTTCCTAGTTCATTACCCAGATAAAAGAAATAGAATGTGTGTATTAGATTTTCTGTTTCTGCTTGGTGACCATGATCATCAAGCCTTTTCTTCTAAGAGGTATTAAATGCAGGTGCTCAGTTTGGGAGTATTTCCAGTGTTTATTGGTTTGAAGTGGATATTGTATGACCAAATCTTAACTGACTGATTTTTGTCCTACCAGTTGAATGTGCTGAGTTTTGATTATTTTAAATCTAATATTTGGACAGTATTTAATAACTAGAGGCAAATTAATAACATGATGTCAGCTGAGGACAAAGGACATGTCTGAAACAACAGTAGATAAATTATAAGCACATGATAACATGAAAGGGTATATCTTATTAACTTGTCAGCTCATTTGGAGGAAACTCTTCATTCAGTTTACTTTCAAAATCTTCAGAGGAGTGTGTCGAAAGACCCATGGAAGTGGAAGCTGACAGAAAAAAAATTGAAGATGCTGATAGTGCTGTGTCAGCTATCTACAGCTTGCTATTTGCCAGGAACCATGCTAGGAACTTTTCATACAATAACTCACTTAATCCTCAGACAGCACTATGGAGTAAGTACCATTAGTATCTCCATTTCATAGCTGAGAAGATTGAGACAAAGAAAGAAAGAGTAATTTGCCCAAGAGCACTCAGCTGATAAAGTGATAGAACCAGGCAAATCCAAGCAGGCCTGTTTCCAGAGCCCATGTTCCTAAATACTGTAATCCTCATTGCCTCAATATCCTTCCTTCCTTCTTATCACACCTCCCTAGAGAGCCTGGCTGAGTCATTACTAGGAGGTTCACCTTGAATCTTCACCCTATCTCCAGAGATACTTATGTACTTTGTACAAAATGTATACATTTCACTCATCACACAGGATGTAAATATTCATATCTGTCTCTCCTACCAGACTCATTCTTATTCCTCTTTTTATCTATACCTGAAATTTGATGTAGTGCATGGCACAGAGCAAGTGTTCAATAAATGCAAGTCTAGTTGAGTTAGCTTCACTTGAACACACAGTGCTTGTCCTCAAAGAGTTTTCAGTGTATCTGGAAAGTTCCAGATGGAAAGAGAGTTCCATTCACATGAAACAACAGAATAAGAAAGAAGTTTGGGCTAAAAGAGTGTGGTATAGACAATGGATATTATGAGATTTCAACGAAAAGAGATTGGCTATAGAGATTGGGTTGGGTAGATTGAGTTGCATTGGGTTAGACTGGATAGAGATAGCTTCTCCACGTACATAGAATCTGAGATGAGGATGGATTATAGTTAAGAGAAGAAAAGGAGGAAGGACATTGATCAGAATGTTGACCTGAGGTGGCAATGAATGAAATGCTCACATTTAAGGAGGTGGTAGAGTTGTTTAGAAAATGTACGTGGAAGGATCCTCCTCATTGACCCAGATCAGACATCAGCTCCTTAGAGAGGCTGACTCTGTTCTCTCTCGAGACCTTCCTTCCACAGTATCTTGTATGTGCATGAAAAAGAACACTTCACAAGAACACTTTGCTTTGTAGGTGTCTCTTCTGTGTGACTGAGCTCCCTGAAGGCAAGGATTATTTTTCACCAATACCAAGCATGTCTAGCACATAACAGTGGTAAAAATAATAATAATAATAGCAGTAGCAGTTTTATAATTACAGAAGAATATAATGTTGATTTTAATAAATGCATATACAAAGTAAGTAACATATTGGATCCTTACTGTGTTCTAGCCATTTTTCTAATTACATTATATTAATCCAACCTGTGTTCAAGTATTTTTGTTGAAATTTATGTTTGTTGAACTTTGCCGTCCTGTGAGGGTTGTAACATCTAGGGAATCTTTCATTGTGTAGGCGGTATCTGATCATGACCTCCATCTGAATTCTGCAAAAGCTCTTCACATACAGCAGAGTCTTAGCTGGTATCAGGGAGTATTGGAACTGATATGGTTTGGCTGTGTCCCCAACCAAATTTCATCTTGAATTGTAGCTCTCATAATTCCCATGTGTTGTGAGAGGGACCCAGTGGGAGATAACTGAATCATGGGGGTGGTGTCCCCCCTACTTTTCTCGTGGTAATGAATAAGTCTCATGAGATCTGATGGTTTTATAAGGGGAAACCCCTTTCACTTGGTTCTCATCTCTCTTGCCTGCCGCCATGTAAGACATCCTTTTGCTCTTCCTTCATCTTCCTCCATGATTATGAGGCCTCTCCAGCCATGTGGAACTTTGAGTTCCATTAAACCTCTTTCCTTTAAATATTACCCAGTCTTGGGTGTGTCTTGTTCAGCAGTGTCAGAACGGACTAATACAGGAACCTAGGATTCAGTTTCCTGCAGAGGGGAAATGGCAACATGGCCCAACCAAACAGCTGGCAGTCAGGACAGGCGACCAGTCCCATGAGGAAACTGAGGTACAAAGCTGGACACCCAAGAGTACCAAGGAGTGGATCTCAAAGCAACACACACACACACACACACACACACACACCCCACATAGCTCTTAATTCCAAATCAAAAGACCTGAGCCTGCTGAATATCTCATTTTCCACTTACAGCCTAAGATGTGTCTGAGTCCACAGGTGGGGTCACTGGTAGTCCCAGCTATAGGTTACTGAGTAGGAGAAACAAATCAGGGATTGGCACAGATACATACTCACTTGCTATAACTAAAGAATTTCAAACTTGGAATCAATGTGCTTTTGCACATTAGCATGGCCCCCAAATTTTCCAGGCACCAGCTCAGCCTTTCCAAATAAACTGTCTTTGGAATAATGCAAGTAAAATAATATGGGCAGTCTAATAAGCATTTCACGCAGGCAACAAATATTTGTAAAGTATTTTCTTCATATGCTACTTTCATAGTTTCAAGAGAAAAGTGATTTTAGGAAAATGTTCAGGCTTAGGCCGGGCATGGTGGCTCATGCCTACAATCCCAGAACTTTGGAAGGCCAAGGTGGGAGGATCTCTTGAGGCCAGGAGTTCAAGACCAGCCTCAGCAACATAGTGAGAGCTTGTCTCTATTTAAAAAAAAAAAAAGGAAAAAAAAATATGTTCCAGCCTAATTGAAAAAGTACATAGCAATCAAATTTTATTCCCAGCTGGCATAAAACTTTCTAACTGGTAGCCAAATTTGGGATGCCTGAAGACAGACAAGTGACTAATGCTAGGGCTGTGTGTGGCCAGTACCAAATGTATTTTCTGACCACAAGACCATGTCTGGATTCTCCTTTGTAATTACCACACAGCCTACTGTAATTTTCAAGCTTATATTTACTTCCTGCCTTTGACATGTAATTCAGGGTCCAGGACTGCACCCCGAGCGAGAGTGAAGTCCTCTCTGTCATTTGGCTAAAACCTATAAAATCATCATTGTGTGAGGATGTGTGTATGTGTTTGTGTTGCCACGTCTGCTAAATATGTTAAGTGTAATCTTGTGAAAAATATGCCCACTCCTGCCTTGTTGGATGAGCCACTTTGCTTGTCAGATGTTTATTGAACACCTACTACCCTATGCCAAGGACTATTTTAGACTCTAGGAAACATCCGTGAGCAAGAGAATGAAGGCCCTGCTTTCTTGGAAAAGAACAAGGGAGGGGGAGTGGGGAGGAAAGGCAGAAAAATAGCACTTATGGACATGTGCTATGCAGAGAACAAGAGTGGTGTGATAGAGTAAGTCTGTGTGGCTTCTTTAGCTTGGGACATCAGAGAAGCCTTCGCCAAGGAGATGACATTTAAACTGACATTTTAAAATGACAAGAAGGAGTAGGACAGGCACAGAGCAGGAGGAAGAGCATTCCAGACAGGTTAGTGTTAAGGCCCAAAGACAGGAGGAGCTTGGCATGTTCCAGAAACAGAAAAGGCAAGTGTGCCTTGAGAATGGTGGGAGACAGGACAACGGAGCAGAGAGGTTGCGTATTAATCCATTTTCATGCTGCTGATAAAGACATACCTGAGACTGGGAAGAAAAAGAGGTTTAATGGACTTAACGTTCCACATGGCTGGGGAGGCCTCACAATCATGGCAGAAGACAAGGAGGAGCAAGTCACGTCTTACATGGATGGTGGCAGGCAAAGAGAGAGAGAGAGCTTGTGCAGGGACACTCCCCTTTTTAAAACCATCAGATCTTGTGAGACTTATTCACTACCACAAGAACAGCATGGGAAAGACCTGCCCCCATGATTCAATTGCCTCCCATTGGGTCCCTCCCGCCATGCATGGGAATTCAAGATGAGATTTGGGTGGGGACACAGCCAAACCATATTAGGTTGTCAGGGACAGAGTCACATGGCGCTGTCTAGGCCACTGCAGGAGGTGGACGTGGCAGGCTGTGGCCCTTCATGAGGGACACTAGTTAGGAAGCAATTGCAGAGTGCTGGGCAGGCAGTAGTACTGGTTTGGAAGGGGCTGGATTTGGAATATGGTGTAGAACCAGAGTCAGCAGAACCTGCCAGTGGATTGGATGTGAGGAATGAAGAAAAGAGAATAACCAAGAATGATTCAAAGGCTTTGGCTTTGAGCAAGTCGGTGGCTTGTGACTGAGAAGAGGAGGATCAAAGGCAGAGCTGGTTGGCCCTTCCCTGAGTCATAACTGACTAACCACAAAAACTGGGAACTTACATTTTGGGGTCCAATCATTGCCCTCACTGCACGTCCCATCCAATTTTACATTATTGGACCATATTTGTAGACCTTTGGAAATACTACTTCAAACATATCCAGGGTTTCTTCTTCCTTTTGGTGTTGATTTTGTGATATTACAAAATACATATATATATTCAAGTTACCTAACTCTACCTTGCTCCATCCCTCATGGGTGTGCTGTAAATGTTAGTTCTTGTGCAGGCTTCCTGCCTCGGCACAAGTAGAGGTCCGAGATCAGTCCATTGGTCAGAAGTTGGACAGGTGGCATATGCTTCTAACAATATTGTCTATGTATATAGAAAATAATATGACTAGTTTGCTTGCTTTTCTACTTATAGTTAGGAAAATTTTGTAACCTCTTTACTAAAGATTAAACTGATTTAATCCGATTGTTGCTTTATTATAAAGCAGATATTTTCTACACTTGCCTTAAAAATATTATGGGGTTGGCCAGGCATGGTGGCTCACACCTGTAATCCCAACACTGGGAGGCTGAGACAGGCAGATCACTTGAGGTCAGGAGTTCGATACCAGCCTGGCCAACATGGTGAAACCCCATCTCTCCTAAAAATACACAAAATTAACCAGGCATGGTGGTGGGCACCTGTAATCCCAGCTACTCGGGAGGCTGAAGCACGAGAATCACTTGAACCCAGGAGGCAGAGGTTGCAGTGAGCCGAGATTGTGCCACTGCAACTCTAGCTTGAGCAACAGAGCAAGACTTCATCTCAAAAAAATATATTTATATTGTGGGGCTTAAATTTTCTTGCTACACAATAGGAATAACAACATAGTTATTCTTCATGGGTATTTTGTTAGGAGTAAGTGAAATAATGTATACGATGTGCTTAGCACAGTAGCTGCTATATAACATTCAGTAAATTTGAGGTATTACTATCAATGAAATAACAATTTGGGGCTGGGTGCGGTGGCTCACGCCTGTAATCCCAGCACTTTGGGAGGCCAAGGCAGGCAGATCAACTGAGGTCAGCAGTTCGTGACCAGCCTGACCAACATGGAGAAACCCCATCTCTACTAAAAATACAAAATTAGTCAGGGTGGTGGTGCATGCCTGTAATCCCAGCTACTCGGGAGGCTGAGGCAGGAGAATGGCTTGAACCCGGGAGGCGGAGGTTGCAGTGAGCTGAGATCGCGCCATTGCACTCCAGCCTGGGTGACAAGAGCGAAACTCTGTCTCAAAAAAAAAAAAAATTGGGAGCAGAGGAGCTCCCAGAACCAATACACAGATTTTAGTATTCAAATGAACCAGTCAGAGAAAATAGAACAACACATTGATTTATTAAATTCCTGCGCGACTTTGGACAAAACCTACACTTTCTTTGGATCTCAATTTTCTCAGGTAAATGCGAGACTTAGAACAGATAGATAACCTCAACTTTAAAACTTCTGTGTTTCTAGTAGATGATCAATATTTTCTCTCCCATCTTCCTTTTACCAAGCTTATCACAAACTTTTGTCTTTGGGTCATCTAAATCAGTATAAGTGATACTTATTGCCAGATGTGACCTTTTGTTAGCACAATGGAGAATCCCAACGCTCATGTCAATTTCTATAAATATAGATTGAGAGTGAGGAAATGTTCTGTCTCTAGGGAAGTTTAGTTATTGAGAATCTTTCTCTTTTTAGACTCTTGGTCTGTGGTCTCTTACTCACTCGTGACATTCTTCCCCAGTCTCACTTTTGTTACCTTTTTCTTTCGTGATCACTGATGCTGGTAGCCACCTACAATTTTGAAGTTCCCCACTCAGCCTTCCCTAGTAGTAGACATTGCATTTGAGTTGTGCTTTCTTACTTCCTCTACCTTTTGAAATTTAAAAATAGGAAAACAAACCCACAGTCTTTCACATCAGCTGAACTCTGTTATTCATCTAACAGATTTTCTGGTGAATTCTATGATACAACGTATACAGTCAGAAACCAGCCATCAGTTCAGAATCAATGGTGTACAAAATTAAGAAAGAGCTACTTTTATTTTTACTCTTAAACACACGATCAGAAATGGGAGGCAGCAGCCCATAGGAGGAGGCTTTGAAAAGTGAATTCAAGGGAAAGACAGCTCCTGGCCTTCTCCTTGGCTTTTCTCCTTACCTGTCCAACTTTCCCAAGCCATGGTGAAGAGTCAGTAGACTGATAAAGGGACTCTCTTAGGAGTCTAACTCTTGCACTATGAATTCCAAAGACAGGCCCTAAGAAGCATGAAAACCCATCATAGCCATGAGCAATATAATTTCCAGAGACCCCACCCCCAAGCAAACATACTAAATGTGGTACCTGCCCTATTAAATATCATTTTAGGACGGGCGCGGTGGCTCACGCCTGTAATCCCAGCACTTCAGGAGGCCGAGGCAGGCAGATCACAAGGTCAGGAGTTCAAGACCAGCGTGGCCAACATGGTGAAACCCCCTCTCCACTAAAAATACAAAACTTAGCTGGGCCTGGTGGCGGACACCTGTAATCCCAGCTATTCGGGAGGCTGAGGCAGGAGAATTGCTTGAACCTGGGAGGCAGAGGTTGCAGTGAGCCGAGATCGTGCCATTGCACTCCAACCTGGGCAACAAGAGCAAGACTCTGTCTCTGTCACTCAGGCTGGAATGCAATGGCATGATCTCCATTTACTGCAACCTTCACCTCCCAGGTTCAACCAATTCTCCTGTCTCAGCCTCCCGAGTATCTCAGGTTATAGGCGCCCACCACCACACCCAACTAATTTTTGTAATTTTTTTTTTTTTTTTTTTGAGACAGAGTCTTGCTCTGTCACCCAGCCTGGAGTACAGTGGCGTGATCTCAGCTCACTCCAAGCTCCGCCTCCCAGGTTCACACCGTTCTCCTGCCTCAGCGTCAGGAGTAGCTGGGACTACAGGTGCCCACCACCACACCTGGAGAATTTTTTGTATTTTTTTACAAAAAATATTTGTGGAGATGGGGTTTCACTGTGTTGGTTAGGCTGGTCTCGAACTCCTGACCTCAGGTGAACCACATGCCTCGGCCTCTCAAAGTGCTGGGATTACAGGCGTGAACCGCCGCACCCAGCCTTGCTGTCAAAATTGAGTTTATGAAGAAGTAAATCCAGCCCTACATATTGCTTCCAAATTATGTATTTTTGATTACCAAATCGACAATTAATGAAGTTAACTTCACATTTGCATAGACCTTTAACATTTGGTAATTTCAGTACTATTGTTACTCTGTTTTGAAGCCAATCAATGGTTTTTAAGGTCTCAGATGTTTGTTTAGCTCCCTGAAAAGCTGGAAGCCCCAAGGCACTGCACCTTAATGCCCAGTGGCTAAAAATGCTCTGACTGGTTATGCCCAAGCCCTGAGATCTTCACTGCCTTCTTCAAAGAATGAGAGCTGGTTTAGGGGACAGCAAGCTGGCATACAAATACACCAGTCTACTCCAAGAAGGTGACTCTCTTTTTTTTTTTTTTTTTTTTTTTTTTGAGACGGAGTCTCGCTCTGTCACCCGGGCTGGAGTGCAGTGGCCGGGTCTCAGCTCACTGCAAGCTCCGCCTCCTGGGTTCACGCCATTCTCCTGCCTCAGCCTCCCAAGCAGCTGGGACTACAGGCGCCCGCCATGTCGCCCGGCTAGTTTTTTGTATTTTTTAGTAGAGACGGGGTTTCACCATGTTAGCCAGGATGGTCTCGATCTCCTGACCTCGTGATCCGCCCGTCTCGGCCTCCCAAAGTGCTGGGATTACAGGCTTGAGCCACCGCGCCCGGCCCGAAGGTGACTCTCAAAGTAATTGGAGGCAGAATCCCTGTGTTGCAATTAATTCACTAAGTTACCTTGAATGAGAGCTCCGCAGCCCTTTCCTTGCCCCTCAGTACAGCTTGAGCATCCCTAATCCCAAAATCCAAAACCCACAATGCTCCAAAATCCAAAACTTTTTGAGCACCAACATGACGCCACAAGCAGAAAATTCCACATCTGACCTCATGCATCAAGTACACACGAGTGTTAAAAATACTGTATAAAATTAGCTTCAGGCTATGTGTATAAGCATTATATGAAACATAAATGAAATTCATGTTTAGACTTGGGTCCCATCCCCCAAGATATTTCATCATGCATATGCAAATATTTCAAAGTCCGAAATCCGAAACACTTCTGGTCCCAAGCATTTCGAATAAGGGATACTCAACCACTAGTGCCTTTGCAAACAAACACCTTATCTGGCCTAGGTGATGGCCCACAGTCATCAGTTCTGTGGAACCAAAAGTTATGCACACCATCTGAACCAGAAACAAGGGCTTCCTCTCACACATTAAGAGGAAAGCCATTTTTATGTCTGTATTATTTTGCCAAAATTAAAGAAGGAAGGGAAAGGAGAAAAGAGTAGGGAAGGGAAAGGAGAAGGAAGGAGAAAGGACTACACCATCAACACATGTTTAGAAAGCTGCTGATCTTTTGGCTGAACCCCATGGCTCATTCTGTAATCCCAGCACTTTGGGAGGCCAAGGCAGGCAGATCACCTGAGGTCAGGAGTTCGAGACCAGCCTTGCCAATATGGTGAAACTCCATCTCTACTAAAAATACAAAAATTAGCCAGGCATGGTGTTGCACATCTATACCCCCAGCTACTCAGGAGGCTGAGGCAGGCGAATCACTTGAACCTAGGAGGCGGAGGTTGCAGTGAGCCAAGATCACACCATTGCACTCCAGCCTGGGCAACAGAGTGGGACTCCTTTTCAAAAAAAAAAAAAAGCTATTGATCTTTAACTTCTGTGCAAAATTACAAGTATCTTTTCTTCAGAGAGAATGGCTTTTTTTTTTTTTTTTTTTTTTTTTTTTTTTTTTTTTTTTGAGGCGGAGTCTCGCTCTGTCTCCCGGACTGGAGTGCAGTGGCCGGATCTCAGCTCACTGCAAGCTCCGCCTCCCGGGTTCACGCCATTCTCCTGCCTCAGCCTCCCGAGTAGCTGGGACTACAGGCGCCCGCCACCTCGCCCAGCTAGTTTTTGTATTTTTAGTAGAGACGGGGTTTCACCGTGTTAGCCAGGATGGTCTCGATCTCCTGACCTCGTGATCCACCCGTCTCGGCCTCCCAAAGTGCTGGGATTACAGGCTTGAGCCACCGCGCCCGGCCGAGAATGGCTTTCATGTGAGATACTCCCATCATCCCATTCAAAGGTTGTCTATCATCTGTTTTTGGTTTTCTTTTGTTTTGTTTTGTTTTTTTCAGTTGGGGGCAAACGGGATATAATGCAAAGAACATCAGTTTCAGAAGCAGCTCATGCTCTGTTTAAAGCCAGTCCTGTCACTATCACTCAGTGGTTCTCAAAGTGCAGGCCAGGGAACTCCAGGGTGCTCCAAGGGTCTTTCGGAGTGTCCATAAGGTCAAAACTTCTTTATAATAATAGTATGATCTCATCTGCCTGTTTCACTCTCATTCTTTTCATGAGTGAATTTTCCCAGAGACTACAGGATATGTGATATTGTGACAGATCGAATGCATATGCAGATATCAAAATCCAACTGGCTGCTATGAAGCCAGACATTCCAGATATTTATAAGAATGGAAAACAGTGCCATTCTTCTCACTATGTATGTCTGTGTGTATAGGGGGGATGTTCTGGAAATATAATTTTAACTTTTAAAATGTTGTTTATGGTAACATGTACTGGGATTATTGTTATTTTTAATTTTTTTTTTTTTTTTTTTTGAGACAGAGTCTTGCTCTGTCACCAGACTGGAGTGCAATGGCGGGATCTCGGCCCACCGCAACCTCCACCTTCTGGGTTCAAGTGATTCTCCTGCCCCAGCCTCCTGAATAGCTGGGACTACCGGCACGTGCCACCACACCCAGCTAATTTTTGTAGTTTTGGTAGAGATGGGGTTTCACCATTTTGGCCAGGATGGTCTCGATCTCTTGACTTCATGATCCGCCCACCTCGGCCTCCCAAAGTGCTGAGATTAAAGGCGTGAGCCACTGCAACTGACCTTATTGTTATTTTTTTAATGAATTTTAAATTCCACAGTCTTAATGTCTAATCTGCTAAATATTGATGAATATAACCCACATAGAAAAAGCTTCAAAGAGTTCATACCTACAACTAAAAAGTTTGAGAAGCCCTGCACTACCTAATAGTAATGACTGTTTATTGATTATTCCTCTGTACCATGAGCTGTGCAAAGCATACCACATTCTTCATCTCTTTTAATCTTCGCCACAAGCCTGTAAAGCAGAGGCTTTAAAAAAGCGCACCTTTCTAGCCTAACGTCTCACCACTGGACAAGAAAGAGATAACCAGGTCGGTTCTCTGACTCTGAAGCCACTCTCTTGGTCACTTTCTCTATAACTTTAGAAAAAGAGTTTTTTTAACTGCTCTGAGCCTCAGTTTCCTTATCAAAAATAGTCAGAATGAGGTACCCCGTAGTGTTCTCTGAAAAGCAGAAGAGTTTCTATGCATCCAGTCCCTACCTACATGGGGCCAGCACCAACTTTACCCCCAGAAACTCTTCACCTCCTTTCCTTCCACTCCTTCCTTTTCTTTGACATTAGACCAGGGAGGCTTATCAACTGTCCATTTTCCTCTAGATGGTCTTCAAGCTGACAGAGAAGCTGACGGAACAGAAGGAGTGGATGAAGAGATGATTGTGACCCAAAGTCAGACCAACTTCATGTGCCCCATTACACTGGTACCGCTTCCTCCTCCTTCCCCTGAAAGAAACACGATTCACTTCACAGAGGCAGAAAGATTCCTGTTTGCTTTCTGGTTTGATTTCACTTAGGGAGTTAAGGAGGGAGTAAAGAAAAGTGCTGGGGGTTGAAAAGTATCCACGGGAGGTTCTTGGGCTGGAGAGAGCTGTCAGTAAATCGTGCCCTTAAGGATCCGGGACTAAAGTCATGGCCTATAGGCCAAGTGACAGTACTGCCACTGGATTCCCTGCATTTCCTTATCTAAAGCCTAATAATTATCTAAAGCCATGAGAATGGGAAGTTAAACATAGAAAGCTCAGGACTAGGACAAAACAGCTACTGGAAGTTGATCATTATCATTCCTGAAAGCCCAACATCTCCTTGATTACAGTTGGAAATGAAGAAGCCAGTGAAAAATAAAGTGTGTGGCCACACCTATGAAGAGGAAGCCATTGTTGGCATTATTGAGTCCAGGCACAAGCAGAAGAAAAAGGCCCGGTGAGTGGACGCAGGGAAGGAAGTGGAGCCTTCCCTAGTGGTAGTCACTCAGAGGTGGTGTGTTCATGCTAGAGGAAAAGACACTTCAATGTCTCTTCTAAATTCCATTCACCTCCCGAATACTGTAAACATGGAAGTGGGCTTTCTGGAAAAACAATACTTGAGGGAAAAATTAGTAATCTGTTCAGGAAGAAGCTGAGGGAACTTCAACCACACCTTCAAAACAGAATAAGGCCAGGCGCAGTGGCTCATGCATGTAATCCCAGAGCTTTGGGAAGCTGAGGTGGGCAGATCACCTGAGGTCAGGAGTTCGAGACCAGCCTGGCCAACATGGTGAAACCACATCTCTACTAAAAATACAAAAATTAGCCAGGCATGGTGGCAGGTGCCTGTAATCCCAGCTACTCGGGAGGCTGAGGCAGGAGAATCTCTTGAACCCAGGAGACGGAGGTTGCAGTGAGCCAAGATTGTGCCACTGCATTCCAGCCCGGGCAACAGAGCTAGGCTCTGTCTCAAAAAAAAAAAAAAAAAAAAAGGTTTAAGTAAATTCGTGGCTAACTCATAAATGATAATTATTTTTTTAATTGGAAGTTTTGCAGAATCTTTAAAAATATACATAATACATATGTTATATATTATTTTATATGTATATCATATATATTATTGATCTTTAAATATATATAATATATATATATACACACACACACATATATATATCTCGTCTTCCTTCCCCTCCTCCCATGACCACGGACGACCATGCTCTGTTCCTGTAATTACACAGAATCCTGAGTTAGCCAGACTGACCGGCATTGACTCAGTTTGGCATTTCTTGTGCTCTTATCATGGATTTGTTGCAGGAATGGAATTGCAGGTGTGACTAGTTCTCAGTTGACTTCTGATAACAGTCCCTTTGATGTGTGGCTTACTTCTCCATTGCCCAGAAATTTGCTGGTCCAGACCTAGAATGGAATTCCCCAGCACTCCTCATCTGGGTGTGGACTTAGAGATAATATATTGGAGACTAAAGATATCTTGATGGTCATTCAGGCAAGTAACTTATCCTTTTTATTCTAGAAGAATAGTGGCTTTGCTGCCTAATGTTTGCAAAATGTAGACATTCTTAGTACATTTTGATCTGTTTTAAGTTTCTGACTTACAGTTGAAATGTCAGATTTCGACCGGGTGCGGTGGCCCACGCCGGTAATCCCAGCACTTTGGGAGGCCGAGGCAGGTGGATCACGAGGTCAGGAGATCAAGACCATCCTGGCGAACACGGTGAAACCCCATCTCTACTGAAAATACAAAAAATTAGCCAGGCACGGTGGCGGGCGCCTGTAGTCCCAGCTACTGGGGAGGCTGAGGCAGGAGAATGGCGTGAACCTGGGAGGCAGAGCTTGCAGTGAGCCAAGATCGCACCACTGCACTCCAGCCTGGGTGACAGAGTAATACTCTGTCTCCAAAAATAGAGGGGGAATTTGGGTTGTTAAATGGCATGGCATGCTTTCTTTTTTCTTTATGGCATGACATGCTTTCTTTCTTTCTTTTTTTTTTTTTTTTTTTCTGTGACTGAGTTTCACTCTTTTTGCCCAGGCTGGAGTGCAATGGTGCGATCTCGGCTTCCCACAACCTCCGCCTTCCGGGTTCAAGCAATTCTCCTGCCTCAGCCTCCTGAATAGCTGGGATTACAGGCATACACCACCACGCCCGGCTAATTTTGTATTTTTAGTAGAGATGGGGTTTCTCCATGTTGGCTAGGCTGGTCTCAAACTCCCAAGCTCAGGTGATCTGCCTGCCTCCACCTCCCAAAGTGCTGGGATTACAGGCGTGAGCCACCGCGCCCAGCCATCGCATGCTTTCGTTAGTTTCCTTATCCATAAATGGATGACAGTCATTGTAATCGCCTCATTGGCATATTTGAAATTTAAATAAGACACATGCAAAGTACTTAAAGTAGCTGGTACACAGTAGGGCTCAGTAAAAATTGTCCCATCATCATCTTCAAACTTGAGCCACTATCAACATCCTCTTCATTTTTTTCCACCATTTACTCTATAGGCATGGAAGAGGAGGACAGTTTTAAAGGAGTAAGATGAGCCAACCTGGAGTTTAGGAAGTTACTCCAATAGCAATGCAGAGATGGATTAAGGAGGCATGAGGCAAAAAAAAAAGTCAGTTAGGATGCTTTTACAGTAGCTTAAGTTATATGAGAGCATAGAGATGCAAGAGTGATTGTGGAGGTATAGTTAACGACATTTGATGACTGAATGTAGGAGAAAGGAAGAAGCAGCGAGGGGTGGCTGACATTTCTCATCTGGGTGTCTAGGACTGTCATTTGCTCATTAGCCTTCAGAGAACGCATGAGAGAGGAACACTCTTATTGGAGGATTGTGATAGACTCAGCTCAGGTCATCCTAAATTCAAGGTCCCAGCAATATAGCCCCGTGGAAGTGTCCAGGAATGCAGCAAATGTGAGTTTTGCAATCAGGGAAGGACTCAGAACTATCGATGTGGATTGGGAGGTTATCAGTGTAGAGGAGTCAACCTGCTCAACTACCATCGCAGACGCAGCTCTGGAACTGATGCATTCACCAGCAGAGAGCCAGCAAACAGGACCTGGGCCTCCCCCACGATATCCACGAGGCCAGAGCCCGACTTCGTTCTGCTCACTGTGACGTCTCAGCACCCTGGTGCCAACCCTCAAAAAACACTTTGTTGACCAGTGAAAAGATCAATCAGCGGAAGAAGACCCCAGCAAAGCAGTCTAAAACATAGCCAGGAGCCAGGAAGAGTGATAAGGGGTGGAGGCTCATGGGAACTTGCGGGCGGGGTGGGCAGGGTTCTAAAGGCCAGGTGCATTTGAGCAGCAGTAGATTAGAACTCAGGGCCTTCTTGAAACCGACTCCAGACGTTTCTGATGAAGCATGAAGTCGTGTCATTTCCCATGATGCACGTTAGAGTGATGAGTATTTCTGTGTTCGCTTTGTTTAGAAACGTCCATGACACATTGTCTCATTTCTTCCTCCTAGATTGTTCTAGTTATGTTTGTTTGTTTAGACTGGAGTTCCAGATCCATTGTGTTCTGGGCACTGCCTGAAATTTACTGTGCAAGCTTCAGGCCCTGGGAAGGCCTCTCTGCACTGGCTTGAGTCAGAATAATATTGTTGAGACTTTAGCCCCAGCCAAGCACAGTAGTTAGAATAATTTCCTAAAATATATCTGTTAACAATAAGCCTATTTATTCGCTTAAAAATAAAGCTGCCTTGTGATTTCCTTTTTTTCTTTTCCTTTTTTTTTTTTTTTTTTTTTTTTTTTTTTAATGTCAGCCACCCCTCACTGCTTCTTCCTTTCTCCTACATTCAGTCAGTCATCAAATGTAATCCAGGCTGGAGTACAACCTCTGCCTCCCAGGTTCAAGCGATTATCGTGCCTCAGCCTCCTGAGTAGCTGGGATTACAGGCACACACCATCACGCCTGGCTAATTTTTGTATTTTTAGTAGAGACAGGGTTTCACCATGTTGTCCAGGCTGGTCTCAAACTTCTGGCCTCAAGTGATCTGCCCACCTTGGCCTCCCAACCTTATGATTTTCATATATTAATATTTCTAACTTGACCACAGTCACTTTTTTGCTTTTTTGTTTGAGAACAGGAAACGTATTTTTAAAAGTCATATTTAAGAGCATGTAGAATAAAATGAAGTTGAACAGAAATGGGTCATTCAACAGCAGAACTCCAGCTTTGTACTTGGAGTTCCTGTTTCAACACTTACTGACAAGCCATTCAACTTTTCTGCCTCAGTTTACTCATCTGTAAAGTGGAAATAACATCAGCATCTCACAGCATTTCAGGGGCCAAAGAAATGGTAGGGAATTCCATTCTAGGTCTGGACCAGCACATTTCTTGGCAGAAGAGAAGCAAAAGCACTTAGTTGAAAGCTCTTTTGGGAGCGAAGAGCGCTAAACAAATAGCTGCAGGGTTGTTAAGACTGAGACTGATAGAGTTGTTATCGCTCCCCGTGCCGCTTAGTGACACATTATTTTAGACTCAGGGGGTGTGAGATAGAATTACTCTCTGTGTTGAGGTATGACAGGAATCCCTCCCACTCAGATTTCCAGAGGTCTCTATAGACCTTCTGTCTACAGCTTGTAGACTAAACCTTGGAATTCTTGGGACCCAGATCCAGGAACTCCCAGGATCATGTATTCTTGAGCGTTTGCAGTGGCCAAGGTTCCCCCACAGCCCTGTGGGACCCCAAGGCCCAGTTCCCTTTGCTCAGCAGTCACCTTTGTGCTTGCCCAGTGCTGCAGTGAAATGCTCTGCTTGGGCAGTGCCTGGAGGTGGGGACCCAGCCGCTCCTTCAAGGCTTGAAGGGCTGACTCCTGCACAGCGATGATGCAGCAACTAAGATCGGGTATTGCCACAATGAACTCGCTCACCAGGATGTCGTGGGATTAATGCCGAATGCTTATGGGGACAGTTCTTTCTCCAGAGGAGGCATGCCCTGATTCAGCACTGTGGCATGATGGCCTTCTCTTATCCTTTCTGCTTTAAAAGCTTGTGTTTATTGGAGATGAAGTGAGAAACAAGTTCTTCCCAGTTCCAGCATCAACCTTGCCTCCAGGAAGTCTTCCCTGAGCCCTTATTCATGCTGGACAAAATGTCATTAGCACCCCATGTCATGCCAACATTGTCAGTGCCGCTGGCTCCTCTCCACGAGCTTCTTGAGAGCGGAAGCTGTGGACTAGAGCAGGAACTGGTGCACGGCAGGACCTGAAGTGAACTCCCCAGTCCTTGACACACATCAGCCTGCTTATTTCCCACCTTATTTGACAGGCTTGTGCTCTGCCTTCATGTTCTTAAAGGGAAAAACTGAGTCACAGAGAATTTAGTCACTTACCCAGAGTGACACAGCCAGGGGGTTTAAGCCCAGGTCTTTGTCACTCTTGAGCCTGCAATTCTGTCAGTAGGCCATCCAGCTCCCCTTAGGAGGGCTTTTTGGTTCATGCCTCTACCATCGGAGTCTATCCCCTCAGTGCCCTGGGCTCCATTCCACTGAAGTGAAGGTGGGTGCCTGTTCTGCAGCTGAGTGTGTGGTTAAGTCCATCAGACATTGTCAGTGTACTCTCATGCACTGACTAAAACCATGATGTCATCAGGAAGTCCTCCCCACCTCACTCTCCACTTCCCTCTCCACTGCTTATTCACTGTCTGGCTATCAGAGTTAAAGCCTTTGCTGGATAGGATGGAAGAAACCAAGGCCAGGCAGTCCAAAGCAGATATTCAGGGTTATGTATTAAGGGAGGGTCATCCCAACAACCTACTTGGACTTACATTTCAATATCATGGAAGCCAAAGTTATGATACTTGGCTTTTCTAGTCACAAAAGTGTCTGTATCCTCTTCATGATCTTAGCTGCTTATTTTCATACAGACATAATTCACTAGGCACGGTGGCTCACACCTGTAATCCCAGCCCTTTGGGAGGTCAAGGCGGGTGGATCACTTGAGCTCAGGAGTTCAGGACCAGCCTGGGAAACATGGTGAAACTCTATCTCTACAAAAAATTTTTTAAAAATTAGCCAGGTGTGATGGTGTGCACCTGTGGGCCCAGCTACTCAGGAGGCTGAGGTGGGAGGATTGCTTGAGCCCGGGAGGCAGAGGTCACAGTAAGCAGAGATAGTGCCACTCCAGCCTGGGTTACAGAATGAGACTCTGTCAAAAAAAGAAAGGAGAAGGAAAGAAAGAAAGAAGAAGGAAAGAAGGAAGGAAGGAAGGAAGGAAGGAAGGAAGGAGGGAAGGAGGGAAGAAGGGAAGGAGGGAGGGAAGGAAGGAAGGAAGGAAAGGAGGGAGGGAGGGAGGAGGGAGGGAAGGAAAGGAGGGAGGGAGGGAAGGAAGGAAGGAGAAAGGGAGGGAGGGAAGGAAGGAAGGAGAAAGGGAGGGAGAGAGAGAGAAAGAAAAAGAAAGGAAAGAAAAAGAAAGAAAGATAAAAAGGAAGGAAGAGAAGGAGGAGGAGGAGGAAGAAGAAGAGAGGAGAGGGGGAGGGAAGGGAACGGAAGGGGAGGGCAGGAGAGGGGAGAATTCACTTTGAGACTTCACAGCACAGGGGGACAGGCTAGGGAAAAATACAGATTTTTAAACTAGTGTAAAACATTTCTCCAACCTTGCCCTAATGTAAAGCCAAATCATCAAAATGATGCATACCTGGGCCAAATCACCCTGATCCTCTTTCATATAATTGCCTTTCTATAATTATGATTTAACACATCATGTACTTGAGTATATAGGGGTTTTTTTTTGTTTTTTTTTTGAGACAGAGTCTCACTCTGTTGCCCAAGCTGGAGTGCAATGGTGCAATCTCAGCTCACCGCAGCCTCCACCTCCTGGGTTCAAGCGATTCTCCTGCCTCAACCTCCCAAGTAACTGGGATTATGGGCACCTGCCACTACGCCCAGTTAATTTTTTTATTTTTAGTAAAGATGGGGTTTCACCGTGTTGGCCAGGCTGGTCTCAAACTCCTGAGCTCGTGTGATCCACCTGCCTCGGCCTCCCAAAGTGCTGAAATTACAGGTGTGAGCCACCGTGCCTGGCCATATTTTAATATTTTAAAAATAAATATTGTTATGAAGCATATTATTTATTTCATTGATTAATGCCCCTCTAATGTACAGACTCCTTGATCCACAGATCAGGGCCAAGAAATACTTTCTCTTTCATGTTGGACTGTTGGGTTTCCTACCAGTAGACAAATTGGAGTTCCCATGACCAACTTGATTTCCTTCTCATTTGCATCTTTAGTGTGGTTTGCATATTTGTTGTTTTGGTCTTAATATCCTGTGCTTTATGGAGAGCTGTCTCGGATCACTGGGCCAGAGCTCTGTGTGGACAGGAGCCATATATTTGTATTTCACAGTTGCATGCTTAGGACCTAGCACAGGGCTGATCCCTAGAAGAGTCAATTAATGCATGAATGGGTACATGCCTGTGTTGGATATATGCAAGGTAGAAATAGATCCAGAACTTTAAAACTTCTTGGAAGAATGATGATGAGGGAACACATGATAGTCACGGGATCAGGAAGGGAATTAACATTATTGAGCACTGTGTTGCCTGTCACCTTGGGAAATAGGGGTTCTCTCCCCATTTTAAATCAGAGGCAAGAGAGGCTCAAGAAGATTATTGTGAATTGCCTATGGTCTCATAACTAGCAAGTAGGTGGTAGAGAGACAATTCAGACCTAGGTTAGCTTGACTCCAAACATTGGGCCTCTAATCTACCAAAATTTGGTTCACTTTGAGAACCAGATTCTTTGAGAAGAAATAGGTGATTTCATCCAGCCCACTGCCCTCAGAGAAGATCACATCGAAGCAGAGCCGTGGCTTGTTTCCACCCCTTTCTGGGTGACTCACACTGATGTCTTCAGCTGCAGCCTTTCCACTGAGTCTCAGTGGTCCACTCAGTCTCTTCTGGGAGAGCTCCTGGGCATCCATTCCAGAGGAAACAGATACCAACCAGGACTGTGGTTCTGTGTTGCAGCCTGTTTTGCCCCATCATTTCCCACTGTGATAAAGGGCACTACCAGTCACTGATCTGCCCAGATGAAGCTCACTTCTTCCCTTTCCCTTACACTCCACAGCCGCTCCGTTGGCAAGTCCTACAGGTTCTATGGTCAAGCGTGTCCTGAAGCTGATCGCCATGCCACCCTTGACCAAGCTGCCCTCACCTCTCTCCTATACCCTGCGGGATCCCCCACGCTATTTTCCCTGCCCCTCTCTTACCTCCCTGCTTTGTGTTCTCCATAAGCAGCCAGAGTAACATTTTCCAGATGTAAACCAAACACACCCCTCCCCCAGCTCAAAAACTTCCAGTGTTTTGTCTTCATATTTAAAATAAAATCCAGTCCAGGTGGTGGCTCACACCTGTAATCCCAGCACTTTTGGAGGCCAAGGGAGGTGGATCACTTGAGGTCAGGAGTTTGAGACCAGCCTGGCCAGCATGGTGAAACCCCATCTCTACTGAAAATACACAAAATTAGCCAGGCATTGTGGCAGGTGCCTGTAATCCCAGCGACTCGGGAGGCTGAGGCAGGAGAATCACTTGAACCCAAGAGGCAGAGGTTGCAGTGAGCCAAGATCACGCCACTGCACCCCAGCCTGGGTGACAGAGTGAGACTCTGTCTCAAAATAAATAAAATAAAATAAAATAAAATCCAAAGCCCCATTGGCCCACTGACCTCACTTCCAACTGCTCTCCCTCTTGCCTGGGTCGCTTCAGCCACATAGAGCTTGCTCTCACTCCAGGGCACCAAGCTGGACGTCCTCAGCACTGCACTCACTACTGCTTTAACCCGGACCACATGCAGACTTGTTCCCATGCTTCATTCTGGGTCCTGCCCAAGATAAGATGTGTTTGGTGAGGCATGCCCTGAGTCCAGCCAAAGAAGCCGTGGCCCCAGCACTGTCTCTTCTTGACCCTGCTTCGTTGCCCTCATAGCCCATAAGGTGACCTGAACTTACAGCAAGCATGTATTTGGTTCGCTAGTGGTAGCCTGTCTTCCTCATTAGAAAGGTAGCTCATGATAAGGTAGGCACTACTCACATATCGCTTGTGTCCCCAGCACCTGGACAGGGCCTGGCTCAGGTAGGGACTCAGCGAATCAATGAATGAGGGCACCTTGGTCCTGACTTTAACACTTTTCCTTTTTCGTTCGAAGTCTTACTTAAACACTGGAGTGTAACAGAAGTTTCTGCTTAAGGCAGTAAAGGGGACTGACTTGATGTTCTTTCTCCCTTGCAGTTGCCCTAAAATTGGCTGTAGCCACACAAATGTAAGAAAGTCAGATCTCATCCAGGATGAAGCACTTAGAAGGGCGATTGAGAACCACAACAAGAAGATACATCATTCCCAATAGGAAAAGCCACCTGCCCGCAGGGACACCAGCAGCCTACCTCCTACCTCAGCCGTCTGTTGAGAGCAGTGCTGACCCCAGCAGTTAGGGACTGGCTGCATAGCATACTTGTTTGGGGTAAAACCTGATGCTTTTATGTGTGCTTGAAAACATGTTTCTAAGTTACACAACAGAAATGCAAGCATATTGTTTATTTTTAAGTGTTCTATAATGTTAAATAAAACTTTGATCATCTGCAGTGTCCTCCCTGCACGCCTCTTGATGTAGGGATTATTCCAGAGGTGCAGGCTTTTCCATTTCAAGGACATCAGACTGATTTTTATAATAGTTTTGGCTAAAGAATGTTTTTCAGCCAGGTGCAATGGCCCACACCTGTAATCCCAGCACTTTGGGAAGCCAGTATGGGCAGATCACTTGAGGTCAGGAGTTGGAGACCAGCCTGGGCAACATGGTGAAACTCCATCTCTACCAAAAATACAAAAATTAGCCAGGTGTGGTGGTGCACACCTGTAATCCTAGCTACTCAGGAGGCTGAGGCAGGAGAATCAGTTGAACCCAGGAGGTGGAGGTTGCAATGAGCCGAGATCACACCACTGCACTCCAGCCTGGGCGACAGAGCAAGACTCTATCTCAAAAAAAAAAAAAAAACAGAATGTCTTTCAAGTGATATTTGAAATTAAAACATATAAAAAACACCCCTATTGCAAGGCATTTTCTGTAAGTATAGTAAATAATAGCATTTGGTTATAAAGCAAAGTCAGTTTACTTTCTTGTATTTATATTGTATATTGACAGTTCCAAACATATAAATGCTTTTATTGTCATTCTGAATGGAATAGAATGCTCCAGTGACTGGCTAATCAGTGCATTGCAGTGATGATTGATGCTTGTAATGAAAACTTTGCTGCAGCCCTCCAAGAACCTAAAGTACCATCAACAGTAACAACATTCCAGCTGCTCTCTGTTTTTCTAGATGGCTTACTACAAGTGACTTTATCCCCCTGAGCATTAGTGTCTTCAGCCATAAAGTGAAGGTGTTCAGCAAGATGCTCTCTAATGTCTCTAAACAACAAGATGCTCCCTGATGCCCTGTGACCCCTCAGAGTCTATGGACTTACACCATCAGTGTCTTCAGTTGAATGTCTTCAATTATATTCTAATTGTGTGATGAGTACCAATCTATTGTCTCCATTGGCAACCTTTTATCAACCTTACTATTTAATTAAAACAAATTTGAAGCATACCCTGATGACACTGGAAAACCAAGAATAGCTAATAATAGCTAACATTTATTGAGTACTTACTGTATACCAGGTGCTATTCTAAGTGCTTTACATTATATTAACTCCTATAATCTTCATACCCCAGTGAGAGAAGCACAGTTCTTACAGATAAGGAAAAGTAGGCACAGAGAAGTGAAGTCACCCATGGAAAGTCAGAGATGGAACTAGGAAATGGCTGAGCTGGGACCATAATCTGGAAAGCCCAGTCCTAAAATCTCCATTCTTAACTCCATACCCTCCTCCTCCCTATTGACTTAATTTAGAAAACGAAAATATATTCGAAGCCCACATTTGGAACCAAAGCTTTTGTAAATAAACAAGTGTGCGTGTGCGTGTGTGTGTGTGTGTGTGTGCGTGCATGTACAAAAAAAGTCTAATTAAAATGGAGACCTACTCGGAGGATCACTCAAGCCCAGGAGTTTGAGACCAGCCTGGGCAAGATGGCAAGACCCTGTCTCTATTAAAAAAGAAATAAGGCTGGGTGCAGTGGCTCATGCCTGTAATTTCAGCACTTTGGGAGGCCAAGGTGGGTGGATCATCTGAGGTCAGAAGTTCAAGACCAGTTTGGCCAACATAGCAAAACCTCGTCTCTACTAAAAATACAACATTGGCTGGGCACAGTGGCTCAAGCCTGTAATCCCAGCACTTTGGGAGACCAAGGCAGGCAGATCATGAGGTCGGGAGATCAAGACCAGCCTTGTCAACATGATGAAACCCTGTCTCTACTAAAAATGCAAAAATTAGCCTTGGTGTGAGCCTGTAATCCCAGCTACTCAGGAGGCTGACATATTAAAATTGCTTGAACCTGGGAAGCAGAGGTTGCAGTGAGCCAAGATTGTGCCACTGCACTCTAGCCTGGGCAACAGAGCTAGACTCTGTCTCAAAAAAAACAAAACAAAACAAGAAAAGAGCCACCCCCATAATTCAGTCACCTCCCACTGGGTTCCCCCAACAACATCTGAGAATTTTAGGAGTTACAATTCAAGATAAGATTTGGGTGGGGACACAGCCAAACCATATCATTCCACCCAGCCCCTCCCCAATTTCATGTCCTCATATTTCAAAACCAATCATGCCTTCTCAACAATCCCCCAAAGTCTTAACTCATTTCAGCATTAACTCAAAAGTTCACAGTCCACAGTCTCATCTGATACAAGGGAAGTCCCTTCTGCTTATGAGTCTGTGAAATCAAAAGTAAGCTAGTTACTTCCTAGATACAATGAGAGTACATGTATTGGATAAATACAGCCATTCCAAATGCAAGAAATTGCCCAAAACAAAGGGACTACAGGGCCTATGCAAGTCTGAAATCCAGTGGGGCAGTCAAATCTTAAAGGTCCAAAATGACCTCCTTTGACTCCATGTCAAATCCAGGTCAAATGGATGCAAGAGGTAGTCTCCCATGGCCTTGGGCAGCTCCACCTCTGTGGGTTTGCAGGGTGTAACCCCCCTTCTGACTGCTTTCATGGGCTGGCATAGAGTATCTGCAGGTTTTTCAGGCACATGGAGCCACCATTCTGGGGGTTGAAGGATGGTGGCCCTCTTCTCACAGCTCCAGTAGGCAGTGCCCCCATAGGGACTCTGTGTGGGGGCTCTGACCCCACATTTTCCTTCCACACTGTCCTAGCAGAGGTTCTCCATGAGGGCCCCACCCCTGCAGCAAACTTCTGCCTGGGTATCCAGGCATTTCCATACATCCTCTGAAATCTAGGTGGAAGTTCCCAAGCCTCAATTCTTGACTTCCATGCACCTGCAGGCTCAACATCACATGGAAGCTACCAAGGCTCGGGACTTCCACCCTCTGAAGCAACAGCCCAGCTGAGACACAGGGCACCAAGTCCCTAGACTGCACACAGCAGAGGGACCCTGAACCCAGCCCATGAAACCATTTTTTTCCTTCAAAACCTCTGGGTCTATGATGGGAGGGGCTGCCCCAAAGGTCTCTGACATGCTCTGGAGACATTTTTCCCCATTGTCTTGGTGATTAACATTTGACTTCTTGTTACTTATGCAAATTTAAGCTGTAGCTGGCTTAAATCTGTCCTCAGAAAATAGGATTCTCTTTTCTATTCCATTGTCAGGCTGCAAATTTTCCAAACTTTTATGCTCTGTTTCCCTTTTAAAACCGAATACCTTTAACAACATCCAAGTCACCTTTGCTTTGCTGCTTAGAAATTTCTTCTGCCAGGGCCGGGCGCGGTGGCTCAAGCCTGTAATCCCAGCACTTTGGGAGGCCGAGACGGGCGGATCACAAGGTCAGGAGATCGAGACTATCCTGGCTAACACGGTGAAACCCCGTCTCTACTAAAAAAAATACAAAAAACTAGCCAGGCGAGGTGGCGGGCGCCTGTAGTCCCAGCTACTCGGGAGGCTGAGGCAGGAGAATGGCGTAAACCCGGGAGGCGGAGCTTGCAGTGAGCTGAGATCGGGCCACTACACTCCAGCCCGGGTGACAGAGTGAGACTCCGTCTCATTAAAAAAAAAAAAAAAAGAAATTTCTTCTGCCAGATACCCTAAATCATCTGTCTTGTTCAAAGTTCCACAAATCTCTAGGGCAGGGGCAAAATGCCACCAGTCTCTTTGCTAAAACATAACAAGAGTCATCTTTGCTCCAGTTCCCAAAAGGTTTCTAATCTCCATCTGAGACCACTTCAGCCTGGATTTCATTGTTCATATCATTATCAGCATTTTGGTCAAAGCAATTCAACAAGTCTCTAGGGAGTTCCAAAATTTCCTACATTTTTCTGTCTTCTTCTGAGCCCTTCAAACTGCAACCTCTGCCTGTTACCCAGTTCCAAAGTCACTTCCACATTTCCAGGTATCATTTCAGCAGCGCCCCACTCTGCTGTACTGTATTAGTTCATTTTCATGCTGCTGATAAAGACATACCCAAGACTGGACAATTTACAAAGGAAAGAAGTTTTATGAACTTACAGTTCCATATGGCTGGAGAGGCCTCACAATCACAGCAGAAGGCAAGGAGAGACAAGTCATGTCTTACATGGATGGTGGCAGGCTAAAAGAGAGCTTGTGCAGGGAAACTCCCATTTTTAAAACCATCAGATCTCGTGAGACTCATTCACTATTACGAGAACAGTGCAAGAAAGACCTGCCCCCATAATTCAATCACCTCCCACCAGGTTCCTCCCACAACACGTGGGAATTATGACAGTTACAATTCAAGATGAAATTTGGGTGGGGACAAAACCAAACCATATCACTAGCCAACATGGTGAAACCCCATCTCTACCAAAAAATACAAAAAATGAGCTGGGTGTTGTGGCGTACACCTGTAATCCCAGCTACTCATGAAGCTGAGAGACAAAATTTGCTTGAACCCGGGAGGCAGAGGTTGCAGTAAGCCAAGATCGCTGCACTCCAGCCTGGGCAACAGAGTGAGACTATCTCAAAAAAAGAGATAAATAATTTTTTTTTAATGCAGGAAATAACTGAATTTGACATCTACTGGGCAGTAAAAGCCACTAAATAATAACATATTTGAGTTTAAAAGCATAGTCTAAGATGGTTGAATTAATTTTGAAAGCACTTTTATGGAATTCAGAAAGTAGTATGATATTCAGTTGTCTACAAACTAAATGCTTTTGAATTTCCTAAGATGCTTTATCTGAATCAGACTTTATGGAGGAAATGATTGTATTTAAACCAGAACAAACATACTTTTCATGGAATGTCGTTCTTTTGTGAAATACTTTGCTTACTAAACAGATAGGGGTAAGCATGAAATTCTTCCCAACATTGGATTTGCATTTTTCCCAACTCTTTCTAAAGAGAATTCTGGAATATTTGTATGGGTACCAATACTAGTTAGAAAAATGCAAAATAACAGTATTTCACTTTTGAAAAGGTATGGTATTTATGTCTTCTGAAATCTTTCCCTTCTTTAGCCTTCAGAAACTGTTTCATAAATTTGTCTAGCCATTCAAAGAGTTTGATGTTGTACACAAAATTGATTTTCATCTTTGAAGGTCTATCATTTGATTGTTAGTATCGGTCTGGCATATTATTAGCTTTTTCTTTTTTTCTTTTTTTTTTTTTTTTGTTGTTGTTGTTGAGACAGTGTCTCGCTCTGTCACCCAGGCTGGAATGCAGTGGCGCAATCTCAGCTCACTGCAACCTCCACCTCCGGGTTGAAGCAGTTCTCCTGCCTCAGCCTCCTGAGTAGCTGGGATTACAGGTGTAAACCACCACATCTGGCCCAATCTGGCATATTTATTAAGTTTCTGTTACAGGAGTTTTTTTTTAATGGAACCATTTCTTCAATTAAAATTATATTCATCTTCTTTAGTAACCCAATGTTTAAGACAGTTTAAAGGAGAGCTGTTCTAGTCAAAGAGGAGGTGGGAGTTGCAGCTCCCCTTTTCCCAGGATAATCCCAGAGTCCTATCTGAGATTACCCCAAGGCCACATGAGTGGCATTTGAAAACTGCACTAGACATTGTAGCAAAATCTTTTTTCAGATATGACTGATTTAAGACTAGGACAATTGTGTAGACATGGCATTTTTTTAAAATGCTAATTATTTTAAGAAACTTTCAACTAGCACATTTAAAACATTACCACACGGCCAGACATGGTGGCTCACGCCTGTAAACCCAGCACTTTGGGAGGCCGAGTCAGGCAGATCACCTGAGGTCAGGAGTTCGAGACCAGCCTGGCCAACGTGGCAAAACCCTGTCTCTACTAAAAATACAAAAAAAATTAGCCAGGCATGGTGGTATGTGCCTGTAATTCCAACTACTTGGGAGGCTGAGGCAGGAGAATTGCTTGAACCCAAGAGACGGAGGTTGCAGTAAGCCGAGATGGTGCCACTGCACTTCAGCCTGGGCGACAGAGTGGGACTCTACCTCAAAATAAATTAATTAATTAATTAATTTTTTTAAAATTACCACAAACTTCAAAAGATAATTTCTCTCTCACCTTATATAAAACTTCAAACATGGAGTATCCAGCTTGAAGCAGTGTCTGAGGGGAGTGCTGCTTTTAGCTGGACCCGCCCTCACGGAGGTTTTATGACAGAGACAAATTACAGGACTGAGAGGAACAAAGGCTGGTGTGAACTGACTGCTTGCCATGCACCAGGCTCAGGTCTAAGTCCCTTAAATGTATCCCCTAAGCTAATTCTCCTGAACCCTCGTTATTACCCCCATTTTACAGATGAGGAAACTGAGGCTCAGAGTCATCAAGTCATTTGCCCAGGGTTACACACTCGTGCACAGTCAGGCCTGTCTTGGAATGGAACAGTGAGTGAGCAGAAGCGCTCTGCCCTGCTGGTGGGCTCTTTGCCCCAGGACCATGGAGGGCACATACAGGCTCAGCAGACCTGCACTTCTATCCCATCTTCCTTATTGCTGTTACTGAGACCATTTCCCAGGTTCACAGACTTCAGTTATCCACGAATTTAGCATAGCTGGGTGATCCTCCCCTCCCTTGTTGTCTCTGCCAGCACCACCAAATCCAGGGCTCCCTCCTTACTTCGCACTAAGACTATTCACCAGCCTCCCAGCTGGCCTCCTGACTTTGCCCCTCTCATATTAACCTACTAGAATACTGATTGGGTAATTTCACATCCTACCCAAAAGCCTTCCTTTCCTACAGAATGATGTCCAGTTCTGGCATTCGAGATTTTACCACAGAGCAGCCCCCTTCCTCTGCAACACTTCCCTCTTTCCCTCCATTCCAACACCCCCTCTCTTTACAGCATAGTTTCTTCCAGGAAGGGAACTAACCCTCCGTGTCCCTGACTAGCACTTAAAGGTGATACTGGGAAAGTCACTTCCCTACCCCAGGCCTCAGATTTCCCACATAAACTAAAACACTTGGATGTCTCCCTAAAGTTTCCTTAAAAGCTATAAGGTTCCACCCGGGTATGGTGACTCACTCTTGTAATCCCAGCACTTTGGGAGGCCAAGGCGGGAGGATCACCTGAGGTCAGGATTTCAAGACCAGCCTGGCCAATATGGTGAAACCCCACCTCTACAAAAATACAAAAATTATCTGGGCATCATGGTGGGTGCCTGTAATCCCAGCTACAAGCTGAGGCAGGAGAATTGCTTGAACCCGGGAGGCAGAGGTTGCAATGAGTCGAGATCACGCCACTGTACTCCAGCCTGGGCAACACAGTGAAACACCATCTCAAAAAAAAAAAAAAAAAAAAGGAAGTAAGATTCCATGTCATATTGTCAATGACTAGGTCCTATGGGAAGTAGAAGGCCCTGTGGAAGGACAGCAGATTGACATGGAAATTAGTACAAACACACACACACATACCCTATTTTAGAGATAGGATCTTGCTCTGCTCTGCCACCGAGGCTGGAGTATAGTGGCACATTCATATCTCACCTGTAACCAACTCCTGGGCTCAGGTGATCCTCTCGCCTCTTAAGTAGCTGGCACCACAGACACGGGCCATCATGCCCAACAAATATTTTTTTTTATTTGTAGGGATGAGGTCTTGATGTGTTGCCCAGACTGGTCTGAAACTCATGGGCTCAAGCAATCCTCCCACTTCAGCCTCCCAAAGAGCTGGGATTACAGGCATGAGTCACAGTGCCTAGCCACAAATTAGTATATAATTGACCAAAATGTGTATATTGAATCATGATGGCGGGTGCCTGTAATCCCAGCTACTTAGGAGGCTGAGGCAGGAGAATTGCTTGAAGCTGGGAAGTAGAAGTTGCAGTGAGCTGAGATCACACCACTGCACTCCACCCTGAGCGACAGAGTGAGACTCCATCTCAAAAAATAATGATAAAATTTTAAAAAATAAAAATAAAGGCTGGGCACGGTGGCTCACATCTATAATCCCAGCACTTTGGGAGGCCGAGGCGGGCAGGTCACGAGGTCAAGAGATGAAGACCATCCTGGCTAACACAGTGAAACCCCGTCTCTACTAAAACTACAAAAAATTAGCCAGGCATGGTGGCAGGCACCTGTAGTCCCAGCTACTGGGGAGGCTGAGGCAGGATAATGGCAAGAACCCAGGAGGTGGAGCTTGCAGTGAGCTGAGATCCGGCCACTGCACTCCAGCCTGGGCGACAGAGTGAGACTCCATCTTAAATAAATAAATAAATAAATAAAAGTAAAAAGTCTGGAGCCTTTTGATTGGGAGACGGGCTGGGGTGACTCATGTGGGTAGATTACCCAGCTGTATGGAGATTGTTATGTTTTGGAAATCTGCCTTCTAGCTGTGTCAGATTTGTGGAGAGGTGATGACTATTCTGAAGAGAAGGCAGGTAAAACTGAAGGAAACAGGAACGCTTTTACATTGCTGGTGGAAATGCAAGTTGATGCAGCCACTTTGCAAACTGTTTGGTTTTTAAAAAAAAATATTAACGCACAACCCAGCAATTCCATTCCTAGGTATCTACCCAAAAGAATTAAAAACATGTTCATACAAAGCCTTCTGTATAAAAGTTCAGGCCGGGCATGGTGGTGGCTCACGCCTGTAATCCCAGCACTTTTGGAGGCCGAGGCAGGCAGATCACCTGAGGTCAGGAGTTTGTGGCCAGCCTGACCAACATGGTGAAACCCCGTCTCTACTAAAACTACAAAACTTAGCCGGGCATGGTGGCACGTGCCTATAATCCCAGCTATTTGGGAGGCTGAGGGGCAGGAGAATCACTTGAACTCAGGAGGCGGAGTTTGCAGTGAGCCAAGATCACGCCATTGCACTCCAGCCTGGGCAACAAGGGAGACTCTGTCTCAAAAAAAATAATATTATTATTAAATAAATAAATAAATAAAAAGTTTATAACAGCATGATTTATAATAGCAAAAAAAAAAAATTGGAAACAATCCAAATATTCAATTGGTGAGTGGGTAAACAAAATGTGATAAATTCATACAATGGAATACTACTTGGCAATACGAAGGAATGAAGTCCTTTTTAAAAAACCATGTGTGTCAATGTCAGAGTTCGAGACCAGCCAAGGCAGGCGGATCACCTGAGGTCAGGAGTTCGAGACCAGCCTGGCCAACATGGTGAAACCCTGTCTCTACTAAAAATACAAAAAATTAGCTGGGAGTGCTGGTGGGCACCTGTCATCCCAGCTACTCGGGAGGCTGAGGCAGGAGAATTGCTTGAACCCAGAGGCAGAGGTTGTAATGAGCCGAGATCACGCCATTGCACTCCAGCCTGGGTGACAGAGCAAGACTCTGTCTGGAAAAAAAAAAAAAGAGAAGAGTGTGTGTGTGTGTGTGTGTATTATGTGCTGAGAGTATTTAAGATCTACTCTCTTAGTAAATTTCAAGTGTACGATGCTTTATGATTGTGGTCACCATGCTATACATTAGATCAGCTGATAACTGCAAGTTTGCACCCTTTGACGCACATCTTTGCGTTTCCATACCCCAGACCCCTGGTATCCTCCCTCCTACTCTGTTTCTGTGAGTGGGAGTGCAGCGCATATGGATGTGGAAAACATCCTCAGTGAAAGAAGCCAGTCACAGAGATCACATAGGCTATGAATCCTCTCACACAAAATGTTCAGAAAAGACAAATCTGGAGGGTCAGAAAGATTAGTGGTGGCCTGGTCTGGGGGTGGCAACGGAGAGGGAATGCATGAGAGACCCTCTGGGGTTAAGGGAAATTGGATTGTGGTGGAGGTTGCACAACTCTGAATTTACCAAAACTCATTGAATCCAGTACTTTCTTTTTTTTTTTCTTTTTTTCTTTTTTTGAGACAGGGTCTTGCTCTGTTGCTCAGGCTAGAGTGCAGTGATGTGATTTCAGCTCGCTGTAGCCTCAACCTCCCAGGCTCAAACAATTTTCCCACCTCAGCCTCCTGAGTAGCTGGGACTGCCAGTGTGCGCCTCACAAAGTGCTGGAATTACAGGCATGAGCCACTACACCTCGTGGACTTCTTCCTTTTTAATGAACAAATACAGAATTGGTTTTAAAACCAAATTAAAAAGCAAGATACGATTATGAAAGGAAGCAACTCAAGGATCTTTTGTCACAAACACCACAGACCAGAAGAGCAGTGCTGTTAAGAAACGAGTCCGCATGCTGCTGGGATGTATGGAAAAGGCTGCGGTGCAGTCAGGAAGACAGGCCATGAGGCTCTGCGTGAGGCCCGGAGGTGAGTTTTTAGGCTATTTATGGTGACCACAGTTCACAAAGAATGTGAAGACACTGATTCGTCCAGAGAACAGCATAAACAAGGCTATTTAGGGATGGTAAGACTCAGATGCTATATTGAAAAGAACTGGGATGTTTTTGCCCACAGAGAAAAAAACTTAGGCTTCTTTTATAGAAAATATGGGACTCTGGCCAGGCGCGGTGGCTGAAGCCTGCAATCCCAGCACTTTGGGAGGCCTAGGCAGCTGGATCACTTGAGGTCAGGAGATCAAGACCAGCCTGGCCAACTTGGTGAAACTCTGTCTCTGCTAGAAAATACAAAAATTAGTTGGGTGCGGTGGCTCACGCCTGTAATCCCAGCTACTCTTGAGGCTGAGGCAGGAGAATTACTTGAACCCAGGAGACGAAAGTTGCAGTGAGTCCATGCCTAGGCGAGAGAGCGAGACTCCATCTCAAAAAAAAGAAAATATGCGACTATGTCATGAATATGCCACAAGACGATTAACATATTAATATGTACCATGAAAAGGCCAATTCAACAGTCTTTGGGACTCAGAAGAAGAAAAACTTAGCATAACAGGTCTCATGAAGGGACCCCTGGTCGACTCCCAAGGGACTGTGGATAAAATTCAGGAAGTTTATAAATTGGCATGGGGAGAAAACTGCTTCTTTACTAACCTGTAATTGGAATTTAGCATCTCCCTCAATTCTGAATACAGGCAATGAACTCCAATAGAATTAGCAGTACCTGTGACTTTATCACTAACAAAAGTGATAAACAGGCGGGGCGTGGTAGCTCACACCTGTAATCCCAGCACTTTGGGAGGCCAAGACGGGCAGGCAGTTCACGAGGTCAGGAGTTCAAGACCAGCCTAGCCAATGTGATGAAACCCCATCTCTACTAAAAATATAAAGATCAGCCAGGCGTGGTGACGCGTGCCTGTAATCCCAGCTGCTCAGGAGGCTGAAGCAGAAGAATCCCTTGAACCCAGGAGGCAGAGGCTGCAGTGAGCCAAGATCATGCCACTCCACTCCAGCCTGGGTGACATAGCAAGATATCATCTCAAAAAAAAAAAAAAAGTGATAATATTTTCATATTACATTACTGTTGTTATGAAGATAAATTTACCATCACTTCTTATAAAATGCATTACTTAGTTTGTTTCTTGCAATTACAGAATAACAGACATTGGATTGATCTTCCCACCTTTAACAGCTAAAAATCTAGATGTCATTGATGAAACAGTGGTTTTCAGACATTAGACAACAGGCAGCACAGGCCAGTGATAGGGGAGGGAAACAAACAAACCAGCTCAGCCCAATGACTGCTCGGTGCCCAGAGAGTGCCCAGGCCAGTGTAGAGCCAGGGAAGCCCATGTGGCCCTGCCAGTCTGTCTGCGCTGAGTGGACAGAGTTGATGAAGGAGGCCAAGCAGTACAGAATTCGCAGGGCAACACTGAAAAGAGAGAGCTGCTCAGCGAGCCCCTGGAGCCTGCAGCCAAGTCATCATCAGCATGTGCTTGTGAGGAAACCACCTGAGGCTGGGAAAGAACCACGTAGGAGGAGAGGTAACAAAAACTGGAGCTCACATAGACCCAAGAATATTTCCTTTTCCCACCAGCCAGTGTAGAAAGACTCATAATTGATGATGCATCAGGTGGAAATCTAGCCCTAGACTAAAGGATGCTCTCGGACTGCTTAATGATGCTTAAAGATACACCTCCAGGCCGGGCGCGGTGGCTCCTGCCTATAATCCCAGCACTTTGGGAGGCCAAGACATGGATCACCTGAGGTCAGGAGTTTGAGAACCAGCCTGGCCAACATGGCAAAACCCCATCTCTACTAAAAATACAAAAATTAGCCTGGTGTGGCAGTGCGCGCCTATAATCCCAGCTACTTGGGAGGCTGAGGCAGGAGAATCGCTTGAACCTGGGAGGCGGAGGTTGCAGTGAGCCGAGATCATGCCACTGCACTCCAGACTGCGAAGAGCAAAACTCCAGGCAGCAAGAGGAAAACTCTGTCTCAAAAAAAAAAAAAAAAAATACACCTCCAAAGCAGGGGCAGCAAAACTGTGTGTGAAGGGCCAGAGAGTTAATATTCTCAGCTTTGCAGGAGGATATACAGTCTCTGTTGCAGCAACTCAACTCTGCCCTTGTAGCACGAAATGCAGACAATATATAAATGCATAAGAGTGGCTGTGTTCCATGAAGTTATTTATAGACCGAATTTTTTAAATTTATTTTTCACCTGCCACAAAATATTATTCTTTTGATATTTTCAACCACTTAAAAATGTAAAAAGCATTCTTACCTCATTAATCATACAAAAGCAGAGGTGGGCAGGGGGCAGATTTGGCCTATGGGCTGTAGCTTGCTGACATTTTTTTTCTCTTTTGAGACAGAGTCTCACTCTGTCGCCCAGGCTGGAGTGCAGTGGCACGATCTCAGCTCACTGCCAGCTCCACCTCCCGGGTTCAGGCCATTCTCCTGCCTCAGCCTCTCAAGTAGCTGGGACTACAGGCACCTGCCACCATGCCCGGCTAATTTTTTGTACTTTTAGTAGAGACGGGATTTCACCATGTTAGCCAGGATCGTCTCTATCTCCTGACCTTGTGATCCGCCCGCCTCAGCCCCCCAAAGTGCTGGGATTACAGGTGTGAGCCACTGCGCCAGGCAAGAATGCATTTTTTAAAATGTTGTCTTTGTCCTCAGAAGATTAAATAAGAAGAAATACATATACATAATGCAGATGAAATTTCTCCCAGGCCAGCGGTAGTTGTAAGAGCTCATCAGGCATATTTTGCATGCCCTAGTGCATTAATCCTCCCAACAGCTGTGGGTGCAGATGAAGAAACTGAGGCCCAAAGAAGATCAAGTCTTGCCCAAGATCCCTGAGCCAGTGAGTGATGGGCTGGGAGGACTGGAACCAGACCCCACCCCTGCCCCTGCCAAAACAGCCCCACTGAGCCAGGCGGATCAAGTTCTAGGTCAGACCATGGAGCCAGTGTGGGAAGTCCTTAGCAGTTCTGATCCTCTCAGAGGAGTCCCCAGGTTCTTCTAACACATGGAGCTAATTTTTTTTTCTTAAAGTGAATTTATCTCATAATGTCTCAGTCCATTTTCTGCTACTATAACAGAATACCACAAACTAGGTAATTTATAAAGAAAAATGTATTTAGCCCATAGTTCTAGAGGCTGGGAAATCAAAGGGTACAGTGCTGGCATCTGGTGAGGGCCTTTGTGCCCCAGGATAAAATCATGAAGGAGAGCATCACTTGGCGAAAGGGCAAGAGTATTTCAGCTCAAGCCTCTCTTCCTCTTCTTATAAAGCCACCAGTTCCATCATGGGCACCCCACCCTGATGACCTTATCTGGTCCTAATTACCTCCCAAAGGCCTTACCTTCAAATAACATAAACATATGAATTTGGGAATCAAGTTTCCAACACATGAAATTTGGAGGACACATTCAAACCACAGCACACGGGTACTCTAGGAGGAGCTGTGGGTGGTGGGGAATTGAAAGCACAGTGAGAGGATGTCTCCACGCTTGGCCCTGCCTTAGCTCCTCACAGCCTGTCTTCAAAGGATTCTGCAGGTATGTTTCTTAATTCTGTCGGTAAGCAGAAAGGGTGGGGTCTTGGGAGGCTGTATTTGCTTTACGCATTTCCTCACAAAAAGCCACACTGTTTCAAAAGATCACAAGTTGTTGTAACTAGCGTGTGACTTCCAATATCCAAGATAAATAATGGGAAATTTTTCCCCACTACCCTTCAACAAAAGGAGAGAGAAGATCCTACAGCATGGAAATGATTCTTCTGTTAGATGTAGGAGTAATACTATGAAGAAATAATTCCGGGTAGGTTGGAATACAACATGCAAAAATATGCAGCCTTCAGAAGCAGAGGGTCAAGCAGCAGCACCCAAGGGTGTGGGTGGTGATGGTAAGAGAGATGAATACCTACAAAGTCTATTTAGACCATCCTTCCCCAACTCACTTACGTTAAAACAAAATCCCTCATGCATCTTACGGAGATTTGTTGGATGAACAAACACCTTCTAAAAAGAAGACACTGCCCGGGCGCAGTGGCTCACGCCTGTAATCCCGGCGTTTTGGGAGGCCGAGGCAGGGGGATCACAAGGTCAAGAGATCGAGACCATCCTGTCCAACATGGTGAAACCCCGTCTCTACTAAAAATACAAAAATTAGCCAGGCACAGTGGCATGCGCCTATAACCCCAGCTACTTGTGAGGTTGAGGCAGGAGAATTGCTGGAACCCAGGAGGCGGAGCATGCAGTGAGCCACTCCACTCCAGCTTAGGCGACAGAGCAAGACTCTGTCTCAAAAATAAATAAATTAATTAATTAATTAATTAAAATAAAATAAAATAAGACATTATCCTTGGAAAAAATTCATCTCCCTCCCTTGACCTGTCTGTCCATCCGTCCTACCAGCCATGGGTCAGTCCCACTCCAGTCCTAGTTCTGTGCTAGACACCAAGCTTAAAGATGACTAAGACCCAGATCCCATCCTGAAAGGACGACTTCTCACTGGTCAAGGACACAAAATAACGAAGCTTATTGTCACAGCAATGCGTGAGTGCATGAGACACTAGTTGTTTGAAGCAGTTTTGCCCTCCTTGGAGCTGCCTTGCACTTCATTTCATATTCTCCCACAGCACTGGGTACTTTCTACTTTGTGAGTTATTGTAGGCGTCTCATCTGCTTCCCTTGGCTGTGCTCTCCTCAGGATGGAGTCCATGTCTGAGTCATGTTTCTCCCCTACGCATCAAGGTTTCTCAAAGTGAGGTCCAGGCTCGCCTTTATCAGTCGACCGGAAAAGCTGGTTAAAATGCATATGCCTGGCCGGGGGCGGTGGCTCCCACCTGTCATCCCAGCACTTTGGGAGGCCGAGGTGGGTGGATCACCTGAGGTCGGGAGTTCAAGACCAGCCTGGCCAACATGGTGAAACTCTGTCTCCACTAAAAATACAAAAATTAGCTGGGCACGGTGGCAGGCACCTGTAATCCCAGCTACTCTGGAGGCTGAGGCAGGAGAATGACTTGAACCCAGGAGGCAGAGGCTGTAGTGGGCTGAGATCGTGTCACTGCACTCCAGCCTGGGTGACAGAGTGAGACTACATCTCAAAAAAAATAGAAAAAAAAATTGTTTTAATGCATATGCGTAGGCCCACCCTAGACTGACCCTAGACTGACTAGACTTGACTGAGCCAGAATCCTGGGAGGAATTACACATTTTAACAAGCTTCCCAGGTGATTCTGTTGTAGGACTTTCTCCTTAGTTCAGCTAAGTGCTGGGTCCTTGTCACACAGCCATGAAAAATTAGGCTCACAGACAATTTTTTTTTTTCTTTTTTTTTTCTTTTTTTTTTTTTTTTTGAGACGGAGTCTCGCTCTGTCACCCAGGCTGGAGTGCTGTGGCCGGATCTCAGCTCACTGCAAGCTCCGCCTCCCGGGTTCACGCCATTCTCCTGCCTCAGCCTCCCGAGTAGCTGGGACTACAGGCGCCGCCACCTCGCCCGGCTAGTTTTTTGTAGTTTTTAGTAGAGACGGGGTTTCACCGTGTTAGTCAGGATGGTCTCGATCTCCTGACCTCGTGATCCGCCCGTCTCGGCCTCCCAAAATTTTTTTTTTTTTTTCAAGACAGAATCTCACTCTGTCGCCCAGCCTGGAGTGCAGTGGTGCGATCTTGGCTCACTGCAAGCTCCGCCTCCTGGGTTCGTGCCATTCTCCTGCCTCAACCTCCCAAGTAGCTGGGACTACAGGCGCCCGCCACCACGCCCGGCTAATTTTTTGTATTTTTAGTGGGGATGGGGTTTCACCGTGTTCGCCAGGATGGTCTCGATCTCCTGACCTCGTGATCCACCCATCTCGGCCTCCCAAAGTGCTGGCATTACAGGCTGAGCCACCGCGCCCAGCCGGCTCACAATTTGAAGGGTGAGAATAATAGAATGTATTCGGCAAAAGGGAAGAAAGGGAAAGAGGGACCCTCTGCAAAGCCAGGGTCCTGCTAGTGCGTTTCTGGCATCACAGATTGAATCCCAGGTTCCACCCAGGAAAAGGAGGGGCCAGGCTTCTCCCCACTGTAAACAGCATGAACTGCTGTGGCTTCACCCCAGTGCAGATTCCTCCCGGGGAGCAGGCCGGTTGGAGTTTCTTTGCGGACCCCTTCCCACCCAGCTGTCTCAATTCTAATTCATGCCCCGTGTGAGGGGCCTGTACCTGATGCACTTCGCATGGAAGGAAAACCTCCAATGAATTAATGTTTGGTTCATAAAGTCAAGCAGAAAAACATATATATACACACTGGAATTTTAGCTATTTAAAACACCACATTCTTAAGCAAAAAGCTCAAAAAAGACCATAGTTGTACTTTTTTTTTCAAAATTGTAGAGTTGTACATCTTTTTCTTTCTTTTCTCTTTCTTTTCTTTTTAATATTCTATCTCTATACCCGAGGGCCCATTACATGACACAGTCTTGATTATAACAAATCAACACACAAAAAAACCTCTCATTCCACTTTACCCTACCAATCTAGATTGCCTATGTGTTGGAAGCTTGGGAATGGGCTAACGCTGTTTCAGAGAGAGGTGTCTAACCATCTGCTCAGCTAAAGCGAGGCTCAGTTGATATTTTTGGCATGAATATTGGATTCTCCAAGAAAGCAGCGTTTTCTGAACTCCAAATGCTCAAACTCCCCTATCAGAGTTTCACCATGATCCACCTGTGGCCTGTATTATTATTTGCTGAATTTTTTGGAGTTCAGCCTTCTCCTAAATAATAAAATGCATACAATCATGAGTTTGATGTGCTAAGTATCCTTAAATACACTGAAATCAATATGGAACATTAAACGAAAAGAAACTCGTGGTTTTTTGTTTTGTTTTGAGACAAAGTTGTTTTGAAACAACTCCGTTGCCCAGGCTGGAGTGCGGTGGCACCATCTTAGCTCACTGCAACCTCCTACCTCAGCCTCCCGAGTAGCTGGTGTTTGGACAAACGGAGGCAAGATGGCGCAGTTCCGGGTTCTTCACTGTCAACTTTCCCGCGCCCGGGAAAGACACGGGTCGACTGCGCAGGCGCAACCCGACCTCCGACGGAGAGAACCGGAACTCGCCTAGCCACGCCTACTGCCCCGCCCCTGACCCGCCTATGTTCCGCCCACTGCCCGCCCACTCCTGGGCCCAGGACATAAAAGCCGCTCCCGGCGGGCGCGCGGCGCGAACTTCCTCGGCCCCTCCTCGTCTGGGCGGGACTCGGGAACCTCGTCCGAGAACGCCGGAGCGAGCTCCCTTGGCCCCTCCTTCTGCGTGGGACCCAGGAACCTCGCCCGAGAGCGCCGGAGCGAGCTCCCTTGGCCCCTGCTCCTGTGCGGACCTGGGAACCTCGCCCGAGAACGCCGGAGCGACTTCGTCGGCCTCCACCGCCGGAGGCTGGTGAACCTCACCCCTCCCTCACGTTTGGTTTGTAAATAAAGGTTTTTTTGTCTTGCCTACTTGCCTTTTCTCTGGCATTTGCTCTGGGGGTCGCATTAAAGCCAATCAGCTGGGACTACAGAGGCGCACCACCACGCCAGCTAATTTTTGTATTTTTTGTACAGACGGGGTTTCTTTCACCATGTTGCCCAGGCTGGTTTTGAACTCGTGAGCTCAAGAGATCTGCGTGCCTTTGCCTCTCAAAGTGCTGGGATTACAGGCGTGAGCCACTGCACCTGGCAGAAACTGGTGTTCTTAAAACCCTAACAGCATCCTGGGTGACCCTTTGGGAGGCTGCTGCTGGAGTGGGGTGGGGGTCCTGGCCAGTGCCCAAAGCCTTCCCACATTCTCCAGTGTTCTCCTAAGAACCTTCCTCCACGCTGCCAGCACTGAAATGAAGAAGTCCCGGGACAGCATGGTGACACCAGCACGAACCTTCGGCTATTAATCATCAAGGCATACCCACCCGCCCCCTGGGGTTGGGATTTCAGCATAGACTGTCAGAAGGGACAGGCCCCCAGCGGCTGTGCTTACTAGCAGATCTGAGTTTCATAGAAGAAGTGGGAGCTGGGGCTCAGGCTCCCCACGCCTCGACCCTGCCATTCCAGGTCACACACACACAGCTCAGCCACGCGTTCCTATTGCTTCCACGAATCACCAAGCATGAGCTCCCCAACATGTCCCCATCTGTCTCCTTGAAGCAGGTGGCATCCCGGTCAGCCCTGGGAGCCTGAAGGAGAAGCCTGCTCTTGGCCTGGGAGACTGCCACTCTACAAATCTGTTTTTCCTGTGGGCCTGTTTGCCTTTGACACCACATATGTCCCGCATCCAACCCCGTGTCAGAGGTGGCTGTTTAACGCCAGCCAAAGAAAACAAGCCTTCCCTCCGCCCTGCGCTAAAGGTGAGGTGACAGCTGGCAGATGGTTAGTGACTCACCCCGGTGGACACCGATCCACAGACGCGTTTTGAGGGGCTGCCACCAAGGGCACATATCACGCCACAGATGGGAACCCGGGCTTGGCTGTTGGGCGAACAATGAGGGATTGCAACACCTTTTTAGCTAACCTCAGCTCTGCAGAAACAGGCACTCAGGGAGTGAGGTTTAGGGAAGTCAAACACCCTCAGCGTTTTTCCCAGAACAGCTGGACATGTCAGAAAACCCGAGTTCCAATTTCACTCTCTTTCTTACTAGCTCTGTGACCTGAGGTGACTCACAGTAACTTCTCCGCACCTCAGTGCCTTCACCTGTGAAAAGGAGGTGGCCCCAGATCTGCAGGGCTCTCGGGGCTGTGTCGAGTGAGCTCTCACCCCAGAGACGCTGGAACATTTGGCAGGATTCCCTCCTCAGCGGTAGGAATCAAGCACGCAGGGGAGGGGTCTGCCTGGCTGCACTCCCGGTGAGCCTGGGATGTTGCAGCCTCTGTTCCTGCTTTCGGGCGGTTGCAGCCTATTTGAATGCATCTGAATGCATGACGATTAAATAACAAAAAGCACCAAGCAGTCTCAGAATGAATTAGCTTGGGGGTGGGTGGAGGTGGGGAGGGACCAGGATGGAGGGTGGTGGGGTAGTTAATTTTTCTAAAATGCTATTCCTGTCTTTGAAATTAGTGTGATCTTTCTCAAGATAATTATAGAGGGTCACATTGTGCCACCAGATCAGTGAGGCAGGCAGTAACCCTTCACGAGGTAGGACTGGGAAGGTGCTCAGGACACAGTGGTCAGAAAGACTTCACGGGCCAGGGGAACTTGCTTTGAGAAGGGTACCAGTCGGACCGTGAGAAGCAAAGGCCTTCTCTTACAGGAGCTAACGCCCAGAGGCGGAATCCCAGAGGGGCAGGACTGAAAGGAGAAGGGAAGGCAGGCCCAGGAGACCAGATTCATATTGGGGACTCAAGCACAGAGGGATCCACTGGACAGACGCCAGGTCAGTGTGCACTTACTGTCCAGTATTCAAGGCCTGTACTTCACTATATGTATATTTAGAAATGTTAGTACTTGGGGCTGGGCGTCGTGGCTCATGCCTATAATCCCAGCACTTTGTAAGTCTGATCACCTGAGGTCAGGAGTTCAAGACTAGCTTGGCCAACATGGTGAAAACCCCACACTACTAAAAATACAAAAATTAGCTGGGTGTGGTAGCAGGCGCCTGTGGTCCCAGCTACTCGGGTGGCTGAGGTATGAGAATCACTTGAACCTGGGAGGCGGAAGTTGCAGTGAGCCGAGATTATACCACTGTACTCCAGCTTGGCCGACAGAGTAAGATCCTGTCTCAGAAAAAAAAAAAACAAGGAAATGTAGGCTGGGTGTGGCGGCTCACGCCTGTAATCCCAGCATTCTGGGAGGCCAAGGTGGGAGGATCACCTGAGGTCAGGGGTTCGAGACCAGCCTGAACAACATGGTAAAACCCCATCTCTGGTAAAAATAGAAAAATTAGCCGGATGTAGTGGCACATGCCTGTAATCCCAGCTACTGGGGAGTCTGAGGAATAAGAATCACTTGAACCCAGGGTCGGAGGCTGCAGCTAGCCGAGATCATGCCACTGCACTCCAGCCTGGGCAACAGAGTGAGACTCTGTCTCAAATCAAAACAAGGAGATGTCAGTACTTGGTTCATTTAAGAAACAGTGGAGGAAAAAAAAAGGGAGACAGACTCTCACATTTAAAGAGAAAACACCAAAAGCCAAACCCTAAGCAAAAAGACCCAGGGAGAGTTAAACCACAGAAAGTGTAGAAAGAAGCTGTGCTGAGGGATTTAATAAAATTTCCGAATCTTAAAAGTACACTGGGCGGGGTCTGGGAAGTGAAAGATAACAGTCATCAGTATCATCCTTTTCTCCCCCAAAGAAACCAACAAAGAGCCACTGAGAACTGAGAAACGCTGGCTGATGGGGGAAAAGGTAGGGGAGCAACCCCGGCACCTGTGCTGAAATCTGGCTTCTCTCCACTCAGATGAATGAGCTGCGAGGTGCAGCTTCAGGAGCAATTTGCAAGAGATGCACTCAGAGCTCAAGATGGACAGCAGCCTGGCTAACAGCTTCTCACTCTCTCTGGGCAACAGTCTTTCCCAAACGAATAGTGGACAGAACAAGGCTTTGAAGCCTGGAGTCCCAGACTGGAGCTCCGCCCGCCCGCCTCCTTCCCCGAGCCCTGAGAGCATGAGACCGTAAGATTCCACCTCAGGCTGTAGGATTCAGAGCAAGTCCCTGACCTCTCTCAGCCTCAGGACATCGTGAGATGAGAGCACATCCCTCCATCCTCCAGGGGCAGCTGCAAGGTGGAAGGATTCAGGGTCCTAGTCAGTGTCCCTCTACCTGCCCGTGTGGTTTATTTGTAGCACAAATAAGAAACTTGGACACAGCCTGTGAGAGTGGGCTCCTAGTGAGGAAGCACGCTTTCTCTGTCAGTTCCCCCACCAGCAGCCTCCCATCTGGCTCTCCTAGATTCTTGGCGTTGAGGCTCAGTCTGAATTCAGGAAGGATGCGGGAGTTAACAGGCTTCCTGGGCTAGCCTGGGAGCCACCCCACACAGGCCGTGGGAACGTGCATCCCCATCTCAGGAGTTCCACTCAACAGATTTACCAGCAAACTCACGATCCACGTCTGTGAGTGGGAGTTTTCTGCCAATAACAGCCAATGCCACCACTTTGGCAAATCTGCCCTCTGAATTTGAACATGTAGTTGCTGGAATTTGGTTTTTAAAATATGTGCTTCTGCGCATGGTGGGGAGGGAGGTAGAAACACATGCCCTTCCTAGATATTGTCTATTCTTGGAAGTGCGAAAGCCATTCTCCAGAGGGAACTCAGCAGCAGCAACTGCAGATGCCAAATCTAAGGGCTTGAACCCCAACTCTGCCACTTAGTAGATGTGGATTTGGAGCAAATTTTTTGTGTGTCCCTCGGCCTCAGTTTGCTCATCTGTAAAATGGGAGTTATTGTGTGGATAAACGAGAGAATGCTTGCAAAGTGTGAGGGCTGAGTCCAGTGCACTGTTAAGTATTAAATAGGAGAGACTGGCCAGGTGCGGTGGCTCACTTCTGTAATTGCACCACCTTGAGGTGGATGGATCACTTGATGTCAGGAGTTTGAGACCAGCCTGGCCAACATGGCGAAACCCTATCTCTATTAAAAATACAAAAATTAGCCGGGGGTGTTGGCGGGTGCCTATAATCCCAGCTACCTGGAAGGCGGAGAGTATCGCTTGAACCTGAGAGATGGAGGTTGCAGTGAGCCGAGATTGTACCACTGCCCTCCAGCCTGGATGACAGAGCCAGACTGTCATTCAAAAAAAAAAAAAAAAAAAGGAGCGATTGTTAGCCGTTTTCTATTCCATAAATACTTACTGAGTCCAGATCCCAGAATATGGTGGTAAAAAAAAAAAAAAGACATACACATCCAAGAAGTGAGAGGAGCTAGACAATGTGAGGCAGGCAAGTAAAGTGCTAGGGGGAGAATGGTGATAAGGGCCATGGAGAGAAACAAGCCAGGCAGGGGGCAAGAGTGGGAGAAGTTGCAATAGGGTAATTAGGAGAACCCATTTGAGAAAAGTGATATTGAGGCAAAGATCTGCAAGAGGTGAGCAACGTAGCCGTGGCAGACTGGGAAAGCGTGTTCCGGAAAGGGAGCCCCCGCGCTGCCGCCGCTGCTGCCGCCACCGGACCTCCCTTCCCACTAGTGCTGGGGGAGACAGGGGCACCGCTCTGGGCAATTCCCAAAGGGGCCGCTCTTGGCTTTGTCTCGGCTGATAATTTACTCACTCCCAAGGCCTCTAATTCTTCCTGGGGATGCCCCTCGCCTTGGTGGTCGTGGTGGTCTTGGTCGGGCAGCAGCTGTTTATTCCCTTCTCAGGCCCTGCCCACCCTGCCAGCTCTGTCCCCATCTGCCCCTTGGCTTCCTCATCCCTCTGCCTTTGAGCCACGAAGAATGTTGCGCTTTCCTTGAAGCTCTGAGGCTCTCACCTGCCTGTGGCCTTGGCAGGTGCCGTTCCCCTAGCCCAGACTCTTCCTTGCACCCTCAACTCCATCCCTTTCCCCCTCAATTCCTCCTTCTCTTCCAGGTCTCAGCTTAGCCACCCTCTCCTCCCCCAGGTCTTTGCTGACTCCCTGCTCCCCACCCTGCTGTCTGCCCTGGGTGCTTTACTCACTGCAGCCTCTACCTGTCCCATCATAGCATTTAACACCGGGTTGCACTAGACCCCATGTTACTGAAGGGCAGGGACTGGCACTGTGCCGCCCTATGGGAAGCATGCCACGAATATTTGCTAAAGGAGCAAGTAAAAGTGGGGATATGTCTCCTCCTCCCAACCACTCCCCGTGGCAAGCTTATTCCCCCACCCCCACGGACCCCACTCTCCCGGGACCCAGGTGAAGCTTATCCCTTCAGGGTTGTGCTCTCTGGGCAGCATTTCCTCTTCTTTCCAGAAGCTTCCTGACAATATAAGTGAAGGAAGAAGCACAATCTTCCTCCCTGGAGGAGTGAGGGTGGGAGGGGCTTTTATTCTGGGGGTGCTAATCAGTTATCTGGTTAATGAATCAGCCAAGAAATTCTTTTTCTCTCTCCTTTTTTTTTTCTTGAGACAGAGTCTCACTCTGTCACCCAGGCTGGAGTGCAATGGCGTGATCTTGGCTCATTGCAACCTCTGACTCCCAGGTTCAAGCGATTCTCATGTCTCAGCCTCCCAACTAACTGGGATTACAGCTGCCTGCCATCACGTCAGGCTAATTTTTTTTTTTTTTTTTTTTTTAATTTTTAGTAGAGATTGGGTTTCTCTGTATTGGCCAGGCTGGTCTTGAACTCCTGACTTCAAGTGATCTGCCCGCCTCGGCCTCCCAAAGCGTTGGGGTTACAGGCATGAGCCTCCATGCCTGGCTTGCCAAGGAATTCTTCCAACCACTGTGGGTGATGTGAAAGAAATCACTAAGTTCTAGAATTACCTTATCTTTCATTAGTATCAAAGAGGTCCTGAGTACTGGAAATGGAAGTAAAATCCCAGAAAAAAACTAGAGAGTGAGAAAAGAAACTCTAGATGTTAATATTTTTGCATTGACATCATTTTCACTGTGCTCTTCCTAGGGTGAGTAAATAATGGACTTACTGCATCCCAAGGGGCTCCTGGAAGTACGTTCCTGCTGTTCTAAACAGGGACACCAGAGGCCTAATGGCATGGAACAGTGAAGAACAAAGGAAGGGCTTGAACTAACCTCGGTCCTTGTAGTGGATGTGCAGGAATCTGCACCCCAATGCACGCTCCCTTCAGGATGAAGGAACTTATTTTTCCAGTGACCAGGAGCGTGGGCTGCCAGCCAGTCCCTCTCCTTTCCCTGGGGCAGCCAGCACCTAATGACTGGTTGATAGGAAGTTACAAAGGGACCAACTCTTCAGGCTGAAGTCCCTGTTGCATCCACATTGCCCAATCGGCTTCCTGCACACCACATGACCTTGTTCCCAAGAGCACCTCCCACACACCCCTACATGCAAATCTTCATCTCAGGAACTGGTTCCAGAGAACCTGACACAAGACAAACCAATATTTCAGAACTGGTAATACAAAAATTAGCCAGGCGTGGTGGCAGATTCCTATAATCCCAGCTACTCAGGAGGTTGAGGAAGGAGAATCCGTTGAACCCAGGAGGGGGAGGTTGCGGTGAGCCAAGATCACAGCACTGCACCCCAGCCTGGGTGACAGAGTCTTGCTCTGTCCCCCCCACCAAAAAAGAAAAAAAAAAAAAACACAACTGCTATGTACACTGTACGTCAGCTCCATCACAGGTCCCACTGGGAGGTGTGGGCTAGCCCTGGAACCTGTACCTGTCATTGTGCACCTAGGGGAATGCATTGAGAGGTCAAACGACTGATTTCCAGTGACCTTTGAGGACAGAGAGATTGGAGGCCATAGCTAGCCCCAGGGAGCAGTGGCACCTCAGGATTCCCAGGCTAGAAAAGTTCTTTTTTGGCATTTTAATCCAGGGCTTGGCAGCCTTCACCGTTCGGAAGTTCTTCCCCGCTTCAAACCCGGAATCCCTCCTTCTGTAATGTGTCCCTGTTTCCTCTCCCTTTTCCTCTGTGGAGCTGTGTTCTCGCCAAGAAAGAAAGTTAAAAGGGAACAAAGGCATATGGTTTTTCTATTAAGACAGACACCCACATTTTAGGGAAGCCAGAGGAAAGCGTTCAAATAAGGGCAACGAAACACATTTGCACGACACCAGCCTTTGAAACTGAGTTTTAAAAAGGTAACCACAGTAGTGAGGACCCCTCTTTGCCCAGTTTATTCCATTTGGGGGATAGTAAGAAGGTACCGGAGATCTCCCACGCAGAGGCAGGTTATTGCCGGAGAGCCCTGGGTTTGGAGTCTGACAACATCCATTCAAAACTTGTTTCTGCCACTCACTAGCAACATGATCATAAGGAAAGGTGTTTGTCCTTCAGAGCCTCAGTTTCCCTTATTGTACAATAGGGGACGTCAGCTACACCATGCTCATCTGTGTCACAGGTTTGTTGGGAGAGTTAAGGTTAAGGTAGGAAAAGGTTTAGCAAACTGTGAAGCACTGTAGAAGTGTTAATAATCAAGATTGAAGTCCAGAACAACTTCCTGAGCAACTACTAGGTACAATGTCCTGTCATATATATTTTTTTTTGAGAAACTGACAAACTAATACTAAAATTCATATTAAAATGCAAAAAGACTTAGAACAAATAACTTCAAAAAAAGAACAAAGTTGGAAGATCAATGCTACCTGATTTGAAGTCTTATTATAAAACTATGGTAGTCAAAACAGTGTAGTATTGGCACAGAGACAGACCAATAGATGCATGGAAGAGATGAGCATCCGGAAACAACAGATCTACACATATGAATAACTGCTTTTTTTTCTTTTTTTTTTTTTTTGCAGCATAAGGGAAATCACATGGAGAAAAGATACTCCTTTCAACAAATGGTGCTGAGTTCGAGACCAGCCTGAGCAACATGGCGAAACCCCCATCTCTGCAAAAAATACAAAAATTAGCCAGGCATGGTGATGGCAGTGTATGCCTGTAGTCCAGCTACTCGGGAGGCTGAGGCGGGAGGACCGCTTGAGCCCAGAGGTCAAGTCTTCAGTGAGCCAAGATGGTGCCACTGTACTCCGGTTTGGGCCACAGGGCTAAACCCTGTCTCAAAAAACGAAAAATCAAACAAACAAAACAAACGATGCTGGGGAAATTGGATACTTATCTTCTAAAAAATGAACTTGAATCCATGCTTTGTGCCATAGAAAAAATTTAACTCAAACAGATAACAGCTCTAACTATAAAACCCAGAACTACAAAACTTCTAGAATAAAAAACGTAAGAGAAAACCTTTGTGCTCTTGGGTTAGACAAAGATTCCTTAGATGTGACCCTATTTTCTGTGATCATAAAATAAATGGATAAATTGAACTTCATGGAAATTTTAAAACTTCTGCTCTTTAGGAAATGCTGTTAAGATAATGAAAACACAAGCCACAGATTGGGATAAACTATTCACAAATCATATATCTGAAAAAGGACTTGTAGCCAGAAAATAGAAATAACTCTTTTTTTTTTTTTTTTTAAGACAGAGTTTTGCTCTTGTTGCTCAGGCTGGAGTGCAATGGTGCAATCTCAGCTCACTGCAACCTCCGTCTCGTGGTTCAAATGATTCTCCTGCCTCAGCCTCCCATGTAACTCAGATTACAGGCACCTGCCATCATGCCTGGCTACTTTTGAAAATATTTTTAGTAGACACAGGATTTTTGTCACGCTGGTCAGACTGGTTTCAAACTCCTGTTCTCAAGTGATCCGCCTGCCTCAGCCTCCCAAGATACTGGGATTCCGGGCGTGAGCCACCGCACCCAGCCAGAAATAACTCTTAAAATTCAATAATAAGAAAACAAACAAATTACTTCTTTAAAATGGGCAAGATAGGCCAGGCGTGGTGGCTCACACCTGTAATCCCAGCATTTTGGGAGGCCAAAACAGGCGGGTCACTTGAGGTCCCGAGTTTGAGACCTGCCTGGTCAACATAGTGAAACACCATCTCTACTAAAAATACAAAAACTAGCCGGGAGTGGTGACACACACCTGTAGTCCCAGCTACTCAGGAGGCTGAGGCAGGAGAATCGCTTGAACCTGGGAGGTGGAGATTGCAGTGAGCCAAGATCTCACCACTGCACTCCAACCTGGGCAACAGAGCAAGACTCCAGCTCAAAAATAAATAAATAAATAAATAAATAAATAATAAAATGGGCACGAGATTTGAACAGATACATCACCAAAGAGCATAAGTAGAAGCCAAATAAATATATTCAAAGATGCTCAGGGTCATCAGTCCTTGGAGAAATACAAGTTGAAGCCACAGTGAGACACCACAACACATCTCTTAGATTGGCTGAAATTAAAAAGACTGACTACGCTGGACGCGGTGGCTCACACCTGTAATCCTAGCACTTTGAGAGGCCGAGATGGGCGGATCACAAGGTCAGGAGATGGAGACCATCCTGGTGAAACCCTGTCTCTACTAAAAACACAAAAAATTAGCGGAGCGAGGTGGCGGGCACCTGTAGTCCCAGCTACTTGGGAGGCTGAGGCAGGAGAATGGCGGAGAACGGTGTGAACCCAGGAGGCAGAGCTTGCAGTGAGCCAAGATCACGCCACTGCACTCCAGCCTGGGCGACAGAGGGAGACTCTGCCTCAAAAAAAAAAAAAAACTGGCTATACCAAGTGTTGTCAGGGAACATGTGAACATAGAATGTGGTATAACTACTTTGGAAAACTGTTTGGCAGTTTCTTTAAAAGTTAAATGTATGCCTACTACAATTTGGCTCTTCTAGGAATTTACCCAAGGGAACGAAAATGTATGCCCACACCAAGACTTGCTCACAAATATTCAGAGCAGCTTTACTTGTAATAACCCAAGGCTAGAAATACCCAAATTACCATCTGCAGGTGAATGGAGAAGCAGCTGTAGTGGCCAAGGCTGAAGCCCTCTGAAGCGTGCACTAGGCTGGAGGCTTGGGAGCTTCTGGGTAGGGATGTTGCTGCTGGGCTGACTAACCTAGAGCTGGCCAATCCCACTCACCTGGTCCCTCTAAGGCTGCCTGGGGCCCTGGCAGCAGGTAGGGAGTCTGAAGCCTGGGTTTGAGCACTGACCTTGCCACTGCTTGCTGTATGACTTGGAGCCGAACAGAAATACGAGGCCTCCTTCAACATCACTTACTCTGGAATTTCCCTTCATCTTCCACCCTCCCATCAGACCTTCCCATGCTGGGCTCTGTCTGCTCCATGAGGACAGCGACCTGCTCGTTCACTTGGCACACAATAGGTGTTCAATAAGTGTTTACCTACTGAGTGAAGCACCTACTATGTGCTAGGCATTTGGCATATAACAGCTCATTTAATTTCTTTTTTCTTTTTTTTGCAACACTCAAGCAGAAGTACAGTGGTTTGACCATGGCTCACTGCAGCCTCCTGGGCTCAAGTGATCCTCCACCTCAGCCTCCCGAGTAGCCAGGACCACAGATGCACATCACCATGTGCAGCTAATTTTTGTATATTTTGTAGAGACGGAGTTTCACCATGTTGCCTAAATTGGTCTCAAACTCCTGGGTTCAAGTGATGCTCCCGCCTTGGCCTCCCAAAGTGCTGGGATTATAGGCATAAGCCACTGCACCCAGCCCAGTTCATTTAATTTTTTCAACAACCTTGCACTGTGGGTTTAATCATGCCCATTTTAGAGACGAGGAAACTGAGGCTGAGTCAGATGACTTAAGCTGTTCAGAGACACAGTTTTTAGGAAGTGATGCTGGCATTTGTTTTGTTTTGTTTTTGAGACAGAGTCTCACTCTGTCGCCCAGGCTGGAGTGCAGTGGTGTGATCTTGGCTCACTGCAACCTCCATCTCCCGGGTTCAAGCAATTCTCCTGCCTCAGCCTCCCAAGCAGCTGGGATTACAGGTGCCTGCCACCATGCCCGGCTAATTTTTGTATTTTTAGTAGAGACAGGGTTTCACCATATTGGCCAGGCTGGTCTCGAACTCCTGACCTCAAGTGATCTGCCTGCCTCAGCCTCCCAAATTGCTGGGATTACAGGCGTGAGCCACCAAGCCCAGCTGATGCTGGCATTTGTACCTGGCTTCTTAGTGAGATTCTGAAGACCCTGAGCTTATTGCTACATTGGGTTCTCTGAGCCTGTAACGTGAGGACAACCTTCCCTTCCCCTCTCAGGGCTCCATAGAGCAGAGCCGAGAGAGTGCCGGCAAGCTCTCACGTTGCCCCAGCGCTACTCCTGTGCCCCCGGAGATGAAAGCTTGTGGCTCCAAATGAGGTGAGCTTACCTCGTGGAGTGGGGTGCAGGGCTGGTGGTTGGCTGGTGTCCTCACGTTTGCCCAACTGGTTCATGTTTGGGATGTGCCACCTGTGAGCCTGGTTGGGCTTCTCGTAGGTTCCCACGGAGATCAGCCTCTTCTGGTAGGTATTGGATGCTGTCTATCCTCACTGACCGGGCAATGACTCCACTCACCCCTCCAGAGGCCTTAGTTGTCAACCCGACAGAATTACTCAGGGGAAGTCAGAGCTCATAATTATTTGACTAATCCTCATGTGGCAACACACCAGAGGTTGTTTTTTTTAGCATGAGGCAGGGCCCGAGTGAGAGCTTTTCCCACTGCAGGCTTGCCTGTCTGGGTCTGCAGGCTGGGAGCAGGGCGCCTCCTTCCTGGGAGCAGGGAGATGTGGAAATGTGGATGGGAAGGTGCATAGCTGGGTCTCCGAGCCCCTGGAAACCTGCATCTCTCCATACATCAGCTTCCTAGGGCTGCTATACAATGACTTGATGGTTTAAAACAAGAGGAATGTATTCTTTCACAGTTCTGGAGGCCAGGAGTCCACGATCAGGTGCCAACATGGTCTTACCCTCTCTAAAGGGCTCTAGAAGTGATTCCTCCTGGCTCTTCCAGCTTCTAGTGGCTCCAGGTGCTCCTTGGCTTGTGGCTGCTTCACTCCAGTCTCTATCTGCATCTCTGGGTGGCCTTCACCTCTGTGCCTCTCAGAAGGACACTCATCACTGGATTTAGGACCTATCGGGATAGTCCAGGATGATCTCATCTAGAGATCCGCAACTTAATCACACCTACAAAGATCCTTTGTCCATATAAGGTCACAGCCACAGGTTATGGGTAGACAAATCCTTCTGGGGGCTGCCATTCAACCATTCAACCCATGACACCCTGGAAGCTGCCCTGCCCAAGCCAATTAATGGCCAGACATTTTCCTTCTTGCTAGGTGCTTCTCTCATTGTCCTAACCCTTTTTTTTTTTTTTTTTTTTTGAGAGGGACTCTCGCTCCCCACTCAGGCTGGAGTGCGTTAGTGTAGTAGTGCGATCTCAGCTCACTCAACCTCCGCCTCCCAGGTTCAAGCGATTTTCCTGCCTCAGCCTCCTGAGTAGCTGGGATCACAGGTGTGTATCACCACGCCTGGCTGATTTTTCTATTTTTAGTAGAGACAGGATTTCATCATTTTGGCCAGGCTGATCTTGAACTCCTGACCTCAAGTGATCCACCCACTTTGGCCTCCCAAAGTGCTGGGATTAGATGCCTGAACTACCTTGCCTGGCTCTTTTTTCGTCTTCATCTCCACCTCCACTGCCCTGTACAGGTGCTTTCTTCTCTTGCTAGGACTGGTGCAGTAGTCTTCTTAGCTGCCCCAGTCATTCTGCCCGCTTTTCTCCTCTCCAGTTCCTCTACTGCTCCTGAGTGATTTTTCTAACCCTCAAATCGCCCAGTGCCCTTCCTTCTTCCCACTTCCAAGGGAAAGTCCAGTCTTCTTGGTGTGGTGACCACGGCCCTGGCTGGCTGCTCTGCTTCTTGTCCAGGTTTCTGCCCACGTCTTCCACTCTGACTGACCGACACTGTAAGGCCTTTGAACAGACTGTTCCTCTCAGTCCAGGGGGACTAGTTTTTGTCTAATGCAGAATGTGTGTGCAGAGAAGGGGGCTCCTCTCATGGCTGGGAGGCTCTCAGTATGGGTTTAGGGCAGTGGTTGGACTCTGGGCTCTGGGCGGTGGCAGGCACTTTTCCCGCAAGCAGAAGAGATGAGTTCTAATGCAGATGTCCAGACCTGTTCCTGTTCTCTGGCACCTATGCCAAACCACTGAAGGGGAAGAAGGGATCACTGTTGTCCTTTCCTCTCTCTGAGTCTAATTTGGGAGACATTGTGCAGGGATGGATGCTGGGGTGTTTAAGGACTCTTAGGATGCAGTGAGCTCATCATTCATGGTAGCTGTCCACACTCTTGATCTAGGCCCCAGGCTGCCCTTTCCTTTTTTGTTTTTTTTGTTTTTATTTTTGTTTTTTGAGATGGAGTCTTGATGTGTCCCCCAGGCTGGAATGCAGTGGCCTGATCTCGGCTCACTGCAACCCCCGCCTCCCAGTTTCAAGCGATTCTCCTGCCTCAGCTTTCTGAATAGCTGGGATTACAGGCACACACCACCACACCTGGCAAATTTTTGTATTTTTTTAGTAGAGACGAGGTTTCTCCATGTTGGCCAGGCTGGTCTTGAACTCCTGGCCTCAACTGATCCACCCACCTCCACCTCCCAAAGTGCTGGGATTACAGGTGTGAGCCACCGTGCAGGGACCCAGGTTGCCCTTTCTATGCCTATGCAGCCAAGCCGGCTCCCTTCCACCTGGCTGGCCTGGCCTTGTGCTTGTCTATGGTGTTGCTGAGCAGAGCCAAAAGCTCTGGGCACAGCAAGGGGTTCTACAAAGCCCCAAGCCAGGGCTTACCCCCTGCAGCTTCCTTACATACAAAAACCCCAAGGGCTTTTTTTTTTTAATTTTTAATTTATTTATTTATTCATTGATTTTGAGACAGAGTCTTACTCTTGTTGCCCAGGCTGGAGAACAGTAGTGCATCATAGCTCATTGCAGTCTCCAATTCCTGAGCTCAAGTGATTCTCCTGCCTCAGCCTACAGAGTAGCTGGGAATATAGATGTGTACCCAGCTAATTGTCTTGAGTTTTAGTAGACATGGGGTCTCACTATGTTGTCCAGGCTGATCTTGAACTCCTGAGCTCAAGCGATCCTCCTGTCTCCAACTACCAAAGTTCTGGGATTACAGGCGTGAGCCACCGCGCCCAGTTCCCCCAAAGTTTTAACCAAGCTGCAGAAGGGGTTCATGGTTGGGCTGTGGCAGCCAGAATGAAGAGGCCGTGTGACCCTGGGCAGGTTCCCTTTCCTCTGACCTTCTTTGATAGGATCCACTTCCCAGGAGCATCCAGGAAGACACCCAAATGGGGATGTGTCACCTGTGTGTCCTTGTTGGTTTACTGGTTTCTCCTGTTTCCATCTCAGGCTGCAGGCTTCATGTGGATGAGGACGGCACCTTTCCTGTTCACTGACAGATACTCAGTGCCTAGCACAGTGCCTGGGACATAGGAGGTGCTCAAGAAATATTTGTGATTAAAAAAAAATGAATGAGTCTGAAAAAGAGGATCAAAAGGAAGAATGCAGATAGTTCCACATCCCACCCCTCCATCACAGCAGCCACCCAGCTCTCTGCCCACCTCTCTGGCTGCTCCTCCTCCATCTGCACCATGAAGGTCAGTGTTCCTTGCCTTCTTCCTGCATTCGCCAGCTGTTCATTGAGTGCTCACCGTGTGCTGAGTGCTGTGTGTGGCGCTGTGTGTCTTCAATTTCAGTAGATGCTGCCAGATGGTTTTCCAAAGTGGCTGTTCCTGTGTCTCCTCCCACTAGCAATGGATGAGTGTCCCTGTGGTTCCACATCCTCATCCGTGCTTGATGGTGGGGACCTGCCCTTTCACTCTTCTTAAAAAATTCTGGCCGGGCGCGGTGGCTCACCCCTGTAATCCCAGCACTTTGGGAGGCTGAGGCGGGTGGATTTCTGGAGGTCAGGAGTTCAAGACCAGCCTGGCCAATATGGTGAAACCCCGTCTCTACTAAAACTACAAAATTAGCCAGGCATGGTGGCGGGCACCTGTAATCCCAGCTACCTGGGAGCCTGAGGCAGGAAAATCGCTTGAACCTGGGAGGCAGAGGTTGCAGTGAGCTGAGGTGGCACCATTGTACTCCAGCCTGGGCAAAAAGAACGAAATTCCATCTCAAAAAAAAAGAAAATTCTAGGCCAGGCACAGTTGCTCATACCTGTAATCCCAGCACTTGGAATGCCAAGGCAAGAAGATTGCTTAAGCCCAGGTGTTCGAGACCAGCCTGGGTAACATAGTAAGCCCTGTCTCTACAAAAGTTTTAAAAACAAATTACAAGACCAGCCTAGGTAACATAGTAAGCCCTGTCTCTACAAAAGTGTTAAAAACAAATTACAAACGATAGCTTTAAAAAGTCACCTTGTACCATAAAAAATAATGAGTTCGCCGGGCGCAGAGACTCACACCTTTAATCCCAGCAGTTTGGGAAGTCAAGGTGGGCCGATCACAAGTTCAGGAGATCAAGACCATCCTGGCTAACATGGTGAAACCCTATCTCTACTAAAAACAAAAATAAAAAAATTTAGCCGGGTGTGGTGGCACGCGTCTGTAGTCCCAGCTACTTGGGAGGGCGAGATAGGAGAATCACTTCAACCTGGGAGGTGGAGGTTGCAGTGAGCCAAGAGAGTGCCACTGCACTCCAGCCTGGGTGACAGAGCAAGACTTTGTCAAAAAAAAAAGACAAACAAAAAAAAACAAATGAGTTCATGTCCTTTGCAGAGACATGGATGAAGCTGGAAACCATCATTCTCAGCAAACTAACACAGGAACAGAAAACCAAACACCGCATGTTCTCACTCATAAGTGGGAGTTGAACAATGAGAACATATGGACACAGGGAGGGGAACATCACACACCAGGGCTTGTTGAGGGGTGGGGAGCAAGGGGAGGGAGAGCATTAGGACAAATACCTAATGCATGTGGGGCTTAAAACCTATGATGACGGGTTGCTAGGCGCAGCAAACCACCATGGCACATGTATACCTATGTAACAAACCTGCACGTTCTGCACATGTATCCCAGAACTTAAAGTACAATAAAAATAAATAATTAATTAAATAACATTAAAAAGGCACCCTGGAATCACAGGCTGGTCATGCTAATCTCCCTGCCTGCTCCCCAGGGCCTCTGGAACAAAGTCTATACATCTTACTCTGGTACACAAGCCCCTCCACGTGTGGCCTTTTCTGCCCACCTCTCCTTTCCCTCCTACTCCCCTCCCCCTCGCCAAACTACCCAGCATTCCGGAACCCAAGTAGCCTCTTTTGCCTGCAACACCCTTCCCCGTTTCTCTGGCTGGCATCCAGCATGCAGTTCAGCTGCCACCTTCTGCAGGAAACGGTCCCTGATCTCAACTGGGTTTATGAGGTAGCCCTGCCCTGTACCCCCAGAATCCCCTGCTTCTGTCTTTCCACACTCTGCCAAGTGCCTGCCCAAGCATCTTTCCCCACAAATAGCCAGGAGCCTGACCAAGTCTAGTTGGCCTCTGCACCCCAGCATCCGGCTTGCGGACAGTGGTATTCAATAACTGGCTGGATGGAGTCAAACCCCTCTCCTCCACCTGGGAATCTGACTTTGCATAAGGCCCTCATGCCCATGTGGCAGGAAACAGGTTCTCACAACAGCCAGAGGTGCACCAGGCCTCAGCGTGGAAGCCTGACCCGGAAGACAGTGATTTTCAGGGTGCTGGAATCTTCTCATATTTTTAGCAGCGAGTCACTCACTCCACTGAAATGGCTTTGGGCGCATGTAGAAAATTTGACAGGTGTGCAGGCTCCAGGCTCCTCCAGTCCTCCACGTCCCCCTCCACCTTGCATCTCAGCTGACACAGACCTGGCTCTGAGGGCAGGGTTGGACCTCGCAGGCCCCAGTAGGCTCTCCGGATAAAAAGAATTGCTTATTGGGCTGGGCATGGTGGCTCATGCCTGTAATCTCAGCACTTTGGGAGGCTGAGATGGGCGGATCACAAGGTCAGGAGTTCAAGACCAGCCTGACCAACATGGTGAAACCCTGTCTCTACTGAAATTAGCCGGGCGTGGTGGCCTGCACCTGTAATCTCAGCTACTCGGGAGGCTGAGGTGGGAGAATCGCTCGAACCCAAGAGGCAGAGGTTGCAGTGCGTCGAGATCATGCCATTGCACTCCAGCCTGGGCAACAAGAGCAAAACTCCGTTTCAAAAAAAAAAGAATTGCTACTTTTCATGATCTCATGGAAAAACAGCCATGATGTTTAGAATATCTGTTGTGCCTTGGTCCCAGGTAATGACCCCTGTGTTCCAGTCACAGAGGCCACATGGGGATGGCCTGAAACAGTGAGGGCAGGAACTTTGGGATGATGGGTCACCTTGGCCTGATGACTCTGGGGCTTTGTGCAGATTAAAAATTAACAAGAGGGACCCGACGAGGTGGCTCACACCTGTAATCCCAGCACTTTGGGATGTCGAGATGGGAAGATCACTTGAGGTCAGGAGTTCCAGACCAGCCTGGCCAATATGGTGAAATACTGCCTGTACTAACAATACAAAAAAATTAGCCGGGCATGGTGGCGCGTGCCTGTAATTTCAGCTACTCGGGAGGCTGAGGCAGGAGAATTGCTTGAACTTGGGAGGTTGAGGTTGCAGTGAGCTGAGATCATGCCACTGCACTCCCGCCTGGGTGACAGAGTAAGACTCTGTCTCAAAAAAAAAAAAAAAAAATTAACAAGAGGAGTCTCTACCCTGACCAGCTCCAGGCCCAGGGCCTGCCTTTGAGTGATGGGCTAAGAACTTGCCATCTCTTTCCTCAGTGAATCCTCACAACTGTTCCTAGGAGGGGGTGGTCCTGGGCTCATCCCAGATTTCAGGAAACCAGGTCACAGAGAGGTTGTCAGCCACCTTGCTAGAAGGTGGCAGAAGTGGCAGGGCTGTTTGGCTTTGAAGCTGTGTTCTTTTTCATTTGTCTCCAAATAATAGGAGCAAGACAACATAAACTGTTCACAGGAGACGCATGCACACACGGGCAGAAGCCCAAAGCTACTGTGACTTTGAAGATTTGCATCAGTTCTGCCCTCAGGAGTCTGAAAGACCACTCAGCCCATCCCTTCTCCAAATTCACATTACCTGTGATCCTTGGCCTTTCAGGGAACTTTCCCTCACCAATCACTGGGTTAAGGCCTGTCCCCTGAGGCCAGCCCTCTTGCAGGTATTACAGGAGGCTTTGGTTACTAGGGGGATGTGTTGTTTTGGGATTTGTAGGGTATCAGGGCACAAGCCCAGTGTGCTGTGTCCGAGAACTTGGGCCCCTGGGCAAGTCATTTTACATCCCTGAGCCTCAGTTTCTGCACCTGTAGAAAGGTGAATAGAACATATGCCTTCCTCACCTCAAAAAGGGGATGTGAAACTCAAAGGCAGGGAAGTGTGGGAGAGCCTTCTGCAGATTGTAATCCACAAAAGGGAGGTGGGCCATTGACGTTATTGTCACCATTTGAAGCACTGAATGCGCTTCCTAGGTTTCCCTGGCTTCTACCAGGTTCCCTGGGACTCCAGCAGTGGCCCATCACTTAAGGAAGGATAAAGTGCTAATGTTCTTATGGGGCATTCAAAACAGTTAACTGGGGAAATAGGGTGCCTGCTCCACCCTCTGTCACCCTGAATCACTTCCAGGTAGCTGAGCAATTGCTAAGCCCCTGAGCTGCTTGGGCTTAGAGGTACCCTGTGTTCGCTTAGCCACAAAAAAACAGAACTGACTTCTCCACGAAGCATGATAGGCCCAGGGCTTAGTGCCCACAATATTTATAGGGGCCCATGAAATGTTTCCATTTTAATTTCTTATAAAATCAGAAGAAAAAAAGAATATAATAATAATGAATTCAGTCTAGATTATATTCATTATTATACCAATGTAATCATAAAAGGCAATTATATATAAATATAATGTAATCATAAAATATAATATAATATAACAGATATAAATACATTATATTATAAAATATAAAATAATAATATAATATAATATAAATAGAATGTATAATATATTATATAAAATAATGTAATAAAATATAATATATTGCATTAAATATATTACAATATAATATATCATGTAAATATAATAATTTAATAAAAAGTATAATTATATATACACATACATATCATATATCATATATGTGTGATATATGATATATGTGGTATATATCTGTGATGTATATGTGGTATCTGTGATATATATACGATATGTGATATGATATATTATATATCATATATGTGATATATATGATATATCTTGTGTGTGTATATATGTGTGTATGTGTATATACACACACACATACACACACAAAAGTATATATATACATACACACATATGTATGTGTGTGTATGTGTATGTATATATACACACATATATACATACATACACACACTCACACACACAAAGGCTCAGTAAGTAGACTGTGCCTCTTTAGTGAGAAGTACGGCAAAGAACTGTGGCTATTTTTGCAATCTACTTGCACTGGCTGAGTGGCCTCAATGGGAGAAGGGGGCCTATGGAAGCAAAACTAACTAGGGCTCACAAAAGTTATAATGAAGCCCTGAAAAAGAACAGGGCCCAGGGAGCAATGAATATGTTGTCCTTGAGATAGACGTTTGAGGCTATTCAGCCAATGTAAGTAGATTGCAGAAATGGCCACAATTCTTTGCAGCACTTCTCACTAAAGAGGCAGAATCTATTTACTGAGCCCCTGAATGCAGGCAAGCCCTTCTCACTTGCCTTGGACAATTAATGTGGAAGAAGTGACATTGTGTGAATTTTGACCCTAGCCCTCAAGAAGTCTTGCAGCTTTCATTCTCTTGTTCTTAGAATGCTGAGACCACTGTGTGAATAATCCTGGGCTAGCCTGATGGATGATGAAGGACATGGGCACTGGCCTAGTTGCTTTGTCACCCTAGCAACAACCAGCCAATTCCCTGAAGTAGAGCCACCTAGCTGACCACTGAAACTGGGTATGACCAGCTGAGATCAGCAGAAGAACCAGCCAGCTGAGCCTAGCCCAAATTGCTGATCACACCATTGTTAACTACACAAATACTCATTTAAGCCACTAAGTTTTGGTATGGTTTATTATACAGCAAAAGCCTAACTGATGCAGCTGCCATTTGCCGTGAGGACTTAGTTGCAAATGAGGAAGTATAGGCTGTTAACTCATTTTCTAATCCAAGCAGGCCAAGGCCTGAGTAATCAACTAGCCCAGTGTCATCCAACAGAAATGTAATGTGAGCCACAAATGTGAGCGTATATGTACTTTTAAATTTTCTACTAGCCATCTATCTATATATATATGTCCAGCTAATTTTTGTATTTTTATGTAGAGACAGCATTTCGCCATGTTTCCCAGGCTGGTCTCGATCTCCTGGGCTCAAGCAATCCACCCTCCTTGGCCTCCTAAAATGCTGGGACTACAGGCATGAGCTGCCATACCCAGCCTAGTAGCTATATTTTTTTAAAGTACAAAGCAATAGGGGAAAACTAATTTTAATACTATATTTAATTTTTTTTATATTTTGAATTTTTAAAATTTATTTTATTTATTTTTTTTTTTGAGACAGAGTCTCACTCTGTCACCTGGGCTAGAGTGCAGTGGTGTGATCTCCTCTCACTGCAATCTCTGCCTCCCTGATTCAAGGGATTCTCCTGCCTCAGCCTACCCAGTAGCTGGAATCAGAGGTGTGAGCCACCACACCTGGCCAATTTTTTTTTGTATTTTTAGTAGAGATGGGGTTTTGTTATGTTGGCCAGGCTGGTCTTGAACTCCTGACCTTAAGTGATCGACCCTCCTCAGCCTCCCAAACTGCTGAGATTCAGGCGTGAGCAACTGTGCCCAGCCTCCCCCAGATAATTCTAATATGTAATCTGTGCTGAGAACTGCTGGTTTAGTTTAAAATTGTAACCCCTTTATTTCAGAGATGGGCAGAGGCCAAGAGAAGGGAAGTGAGTTAGTGCTGCAGCTAGGCAGAGGACCAGGACATCTAAGCTCCCACCAAAAGCCCTGTCCCCCACACCCTTCCTCATTTAACAAGGAACAATGAGTGGGGTCCAGGGGCCTCCCTGGGCTCACAGACCCTTGACTCAAATGTAGCCAATGCTGAGACTGAAGTCAGCAGGTAGGCAAAGAGCAAAGAAGGCAGCGTGCACAGTGAAAGGGTCAGATCTTGTCTGGAAAAATCAAACCCCGATGCGGCACATACACCAAACCTCCACCTCGAACACCCAGATGACTTTGTTCCTGGTGTTTCTCTTGGCTTTTTACCTCTGTGAGAGACGAAGCAATGCTTGTTAGGGGTTTTCTAGCTTCCAATAAAGGAGAATCCACCTGACTCCCTGTGCAATTGAGACCAGGCTCCGCCACTTGCTAGCAGTGTGACTTGCTCAAGGTCACTTAACCTCTCTGGATGAGTTCCTAAGTCCAGGGGTTCTTGGGAGGTGTAAATGGTCATGACAATGCTTAGCCAAAGCCAGGCAGGGGGTACATCCAATGAATGACAGCTCTTATCATGTTAATTATCGAATCATTATGCCTTCTTGTGTGCCAGGTATTATCTGAAGGCCTTCAGAGGCATGGAGTGACTGAGTAGAGTGCCAAGTTCACACGGCTTGTTAGTGGCAGAGTTACGATTCAAATATAGGCAGACTAGAATTCTTACTCTGAAGTGCTCCTGAAGCTGTGATGCTATCTTCATCCTTTCCTTGTCTCTCTTTCTGCCTCTTGGGCCCTACCTGAATGCAGACTTTGGTCTGCAGGAGGTGGTAGTGGGAAGACTGAGATGCAGGCCAATGGGGAGTGAGGAGCAGGATCTGGGCAGCTGGGGGTCGCAGTTGCCGAACACCTGTTTGGGGCCAGACATGATGCTGTTGCTTGGGGGCCGCTGTCTCCTTCCCACCCCTAGAGCCCAGCCTTTATCTAAGCCCGGATAGAGGCTGGGCTCCAGGGGATGGAAGGAGACAGCGGCCCTGGAGCACCAGCCTTTAGATAAAGCCTTTGCATAAAGTTCAGGCCTTTCTCTCACCTTACAGAAGAGCCAAGTGAGGCTCCCCAAATCAAGGATCTCACTCTAGATTCGGAGCTGCTGTGAGGCAGAGCCAGGAAGCTGCCCCTAAGGGGCTGCACAGGGCTGGGCTCTTCCAGAGATGGACTCTGGCCTGCCCTTCTCTGCCTCCTCCTTCCCACCCGAGGAGCCTGCACCCAACTGTGGCTGAACACTCCAGGGAAGGAAAGAGAGCAAATGACAGGCCTGGCACGGTGGCTCATGCTTGTAATCCCAGCACTTTGGGAGGCCAAGAGTTCAAGACCAACCTGACCAACATGGAGAAACTCTGTCTCTCTTAAGAAATACAGAAAAATTAGCCGGGCATGGTGGTGCATGCCTGTAATCCCAGCTACTTGGGAGGCTGAGGCAGGAGAATCGCTGGAACCAAGAAGCAAAGGTTGCAGTGAGCTGAGATCACGCCATTGCATTCCAGCCTGGGCCATAAGAGTGAAACTACGTCTCAAAAAAAAAAGAAAGAAAGAAAGCAGATGGGTGGGGGGGTTGAGACAGTGGATGGGGGAGTACTCTGTGGATGGCCTGTGCCAGCCTCCTCTCAGGGCTTGTCCCAATCTGCTGCTGCTAGCCTGGGAGGCAGTGCTTCCTGTCTCTCTCTCTCTTTCTCTTTCCTTCCTTGCTTTTTTCTTCCCTCCCTCCCTCCTTCCCTTCCTCCCTCCCTCCCTCCCTCTCTTCCTTCCTGGCTGCCTGCCTGCCTCCCAGTCTTCCTATCTGCCTCCCAGTCCTCCTTCCTCCCTACCTCCCTCCCTCCCTCCCTCCCTCCTTCCTTCCTTCCTTCCTTCCTTCCTTCCTTCCTTCCTATCAACAAAGGATGACTGAGGATGCACCAGTAAATGAAACAGACATGGCCGCTAGTCTGACAGCACTTGTATCGTGTGTGGGGAATGTCAGGCACTAAGCAAATAATTGCACAAAGAATTTTCTAATTATGGTCAGTGACGCAAAGGCGATCACTGGGAGCAGGAGTAACAGAGTGGTCCAGCTAGTTTAGTGTAGGGGCTCAGGGAAGCAGCACTGTAGCTGAAACCTGAAGGGGAAGTGGGAGTTGGTGGGGAGAAGCAGAGGGGTGGGTGGTGAGGAAGAGGCCCCTGGAAGAGGGCTCTGCATGTGCAAAGGTCCTGTGGCAGAAAGTGCCCGACACTATTACATAGAGAAGAAGGCATGGCTGGAGCATGATGGTGAGATGAGGTTAGAGTAAGCAAGGTCAGACGCAGCAGCCTAGAGGGGTTTGGATTTTATTTTATTTGATGAGGATGTGGCATGTTTTGGGAAGTCAGCTCTGGGAAGTCACACTGGGCTACTCCACTGAGCCATCCCTTTTCCTTCCCTGGGGTCCAGCCAGGTGAGTGCCTTTGATGGATCTGTGCACACAGAGGGTGCCCTGACTTAGAGACACATTTGCATGTCCCCCATGTCTGAGACATGGGAGGTGTTCAGAATCCACTTGCTGAGCATCCCTGGGTGCTGGGCAGAGGCCCTCGGGCTCTCTCCCCCTCTGTCTGCTTCAGATAAGGTGGAGCTCTGCCCTCCTGGCTCCGGAAAGACACCTCATATTCCCCAACCCATGTCTGTGCCTCTACCCGGGAACCGCCCCGTTCAATAGCCTTTCTGTTCCGCAGTTACTCACACGGATTCCTGTGCTGGGAGAGCGACAATGGGCCACAATCCACCTAGTGCTTCCCGGGAGGAGCTAGCAGAGGGGCTCTGAGTCACCTGCAGGTCAGTTCCACAGGAGGCTCAGCTCTTCCTACCCCACTCAGGCCCCTCCTGGGAAGTGCACTCAGACCCCACGCCACTTCCTGGCTCTCTTCGGGGCAGAGGGGCCAGAGCACATGCGGACTAACAGGGTTTAAAGCCCTGGCTCTGCAGTCAGACGGATACAGGATACTGATGGCTATGGGCAGGCCCCGACTCTGCCCCCTTCCAGCGGCTGTGTGGCCCTGGCCATGTTACTCAAAGCGCTGAGACTCCTGAGGACAGAGGGAGCGAGGAGTCCACTTTATAGGGCTTTGCGAGATCTGAGTGTCTGCCAAGGGCCTGCCACCTGGAGGGAGCTCAGAACACGCAGACGGGACAATGATGACAATGATGCTGGTGATGAAGGTGTTTGGAGCAGGGCTCTGTAGAAGTGGGAGGTGACCAGATGGCCCAGCAGCCTCTGGGAATGTTCTCAATGCCTGACTCCAAGTCTGGCTACTGCTCCAGTTCAGGGGACTGTTCTGTGGTGAGTGACTTAGGCCTGCTGGACAAGGGCCTTGGCAGGGATGGATCCCACCTAAGGAATGTGAAACAGCCAAGGAAATGGACTCCATGGGCTGGTCAGAAGGTGGGGGAACTGCTGCTTCTGGCTGCCAAAGATAAGGTTCAGGGGCACCCCCTCTGCTACCTACTTAGACTGTCCATAATTTCCTCTAATTCCTGATGAGGCGTCCACTAACCGCTGTTATTTGGGGGACATCCTCTCTGAAGAGATCCATTTTTGAGTAGTTCCACTAAAAACAATTATCAAAAACTTATGATGTCAGGCTGGACACTGTGGCTGTAATCCCAGCACTTTGGGAGGCTGAAGTGGAAGGATCACTTGAGGTCAGGAGTTCGAAAGCAGCCTGGCCAACATGGTGAAACCCTATCTCTACTAAAAATACAAAAACGGGCCAGGTGGGTTGGTGCACGCCTGTAATCCCAGCTACTCAGAAGGCTGAGGCACAAGAATCGCCTGAACCTGGGAGGCAGAGGTTGCAGTGAGCAGAGATTATGCCACAGCACTCCAGCCTGGGAGACAGAGTGAGACTCTGTCTCAAAAAATAAATAAAAAGAAAACTTATTATGTCTATTTCTCATTTCATCATGTGGACAACTTTGTAACAAGCCTATTTTACAGACGAGGAAATGGAGACTTAGAATTAAGGATTTGCACCTGTGGCAGAACTTGAGCTTGGTCTTTTCCAGCTCTTCGTACTCAGCCTCAGAACTGAGATTCCCCTTCCCCTTCTCTTCCCCTTCCCCTTCCCCTTTCCCTTCCCTTCCCCTTGCCCTTCCCCTTCTTCTTGACAGAGTCTTGCTTGTTGCCCAGGCTGGAGTGCAGTGGTGCGATATCTGCTCACTGCAAACTCCGCCTCCTGGGTTCAAACAATTCTCCTGCCTTGGCCTCTCAAGTAACTGGGAATATAGGCGTGTGCCACCACATCTGGCTAATTTTTGTAATTTTGGTAGAGACAGGATTTCACCATGTTAGCCAGGCTCGAACTCCTGACCTCGAGTGATTCACCTGCCTCAGCCTCCCAAAGTGCTGGATTATAGGTGTGAGCCAGCATGCCTGGCCAAGCTCTAACTTAAATCTCAATGAAATAACAGGAAAAAAGTCCTCATATTCATTGGGGCTATCCCTACAGAATCTTGGTAAACTTTAAGTGATCTTGCCCTTGGACTTTAGCTAGGCGGTCCCCTCTACTGGAATTCCCTCCCAAGCTGGGAACATCCTACTTAGTCTTCAAGATTGTCTGTAGGTGTCCCTTCCTCCCCAAAGAGGCCAGATGAAGAAATCTTTGGAAGAAGTAGAAAACAGAATTGTCTGAACATGGAAACTCTCTTGCCCAACTTATAAGAGTAAAAGATGGTGGAAGGTCTTGGAGCTACTTGGGCTCCACACCTCTGTCCCCGGCTACTCATCCCACCACTGCACATGCCTTAAAGGCAGAGACTGTTGTTTGCATCGCTGTCCTTGATCCTGGTGCCTGGCATATAGTAGGTGCACAAGAAATGTTTGTTGACTAAATCCCTGGATGGGTGGGTGGAAGAGGACTGGTGTCCCAGCTCTGTTCCTGGCTGCCTCAGCCCTGCTGGCTTTTCTCAAAGCACAGAGGACAGTGCCCGTGTGATGTGGAGAAAGCAGGTGCACGCCGCTGTGTAAAAACCAGTTCATCAAAGAGCCCCCTGGAATCTGAGCGGAGTGCCTGTGGACAAATCAGTGGAAAGCCTCCATTCACACAGAGGGAACGTCTTTCTCCTGGCTGTGGGGTTTTCACACCCTCTATCTTTTCCACTCTCTATAGCAACCCAGTGAGGGAGGCAGGCTGAGTGTTGGATACCCATTTTACAGATGAGGAAACCAAGACCCTGAGACGCTAACATAAGACTTGTGCAGTCATACAACTAATAGCTGGTAAAACTCAGGGTCCTACACAATTATTACAATTAATATAATTATATAATTCATACCAATTAATTTTATTTCTTTTTCTTTCTTTTTTTTTTTTTTTTTTTGAGATGGAGTCTCGCTCTGTCACCCAAGCTGGAGTGCAGCGGTGTGATCTCGGCTCACTGCAACCTCCTCCTCCAGGGTTCAAGCGATTCTCCTGCCTCAGCCTCCCGAGTAGCTGGGATTACAGGCGTGCTCTACTATGCCCAGTAAATTTTTGCATTTTTAGTAGAGATGGGGTTTCACCATGTTGGCCAGGATGGTCTCGAACTCCTGGCCTCAAGTGATCTGTCCGCCTTGACCTCCCAAAATGCTGGGATTACAGGTATGAACCACCGCGCCGGGCCAGTTAATTGTATTTCTAATTTGTAAAAAGAAGTACTAATTAGAGCTTCAGGCCTGGTGACTCCAAGCCCCTGCACCTATCAGCATCCTGGGTGGCACAGGACAAACACCCCGAATAGTCCATAGAGGAAGGAGACGGTGCTGTCTGGAGGAGATGGCCCGGCCCTCACCTGCCCCTGGTCTGCCACACGCAAGCCCAGACCTCAACTCCTTATCTAGGCTACACCCCCACTGTGCTTCTCTTTTTCTGAACTCCTGGGACGAGGCTTTCCTCTTCCCTTAAGATGCTCCAGGGTGGCTGGGCGTGGTGGGTCATGCCTCTAATCCCAGCACTTTGGGAGGCCAAGGTGACTGGATCATTTGAGGTCAGGAGTTCCAGACCAGCCTGATCAACATGGTGAAACCCCATTTCTACTTAAAAATACAAAAATTAGCAGGACATAGTGATGCATACTTGTGATCCCAGCTACTCAGGAGGCTAAGGCAGGACAACTGCATGAACCCAGGAGGCAGAGGCTGCTGTGAGCTGAGATCGCACCAATGCACTCCAGCCTGGACAACAAGAGAGAAACTCTGTCTCAAAAAAAAAAAAAAAAAAAAAAAGATGCTCCATATTCTAGGGCCAAGCTTCAAGCCTGACACATAGGTGTCCACTGGATTACTGAGCCCTGGATCCATGGTGGCTGCACTGGGTCTGACCCCGAGCAACTTGTCCTACAGATCAGGGCTTGAGTTCGCCCCTGACTATTCATTCCATGTTTGATCATCACAACTCTTTAATTATGTTTTCTTTGTATGTTCTTTTAATATTTTGTTATAAAATAGCTTAAGTATATATACGTATATATGTTTGCACACACTCATATATACGCATACATATATAAAAACTATTTTTGCTGGGCGCGGTGGCTCAAGCCTGTAATCCCAGCACTTTGGGAGGCCGAGATGGGTGGATCACGAGGTCAGGAGATTGAGACCATCCTGGCTAACACGGTGAAACCCCGTCTCTACTAAAAAAAAAAACTACAAAAAACTAGCCGGGCAAGGTGGCGGCGCCTGTAGTCCCAGCTACTCGGGAGGCTGAGGCAGGAGAACAGCATGAACCCAGGAGGCGGAGCTTGCAATGAGCTGAGATCGTGCCACCTCACCTGTCTCAAAAAAAAAAAAAAGAAAGAAATATAAATTAGACCTTCAGGCCAGGCGCGGTGGCTCAAGCCTGTAATCCCAGCACTTTGGGAGGCCGAGACGGGCGGATCACGAGGTCAGGAGATCGAGACCATCCTGGCTAACACAGTGAAACCCCGTCTCTACTAAAAATACAAAAACTAGCCGGGCGAGGTGGCGGGCGCCTGTAGTCCCAGCTACTCAGGAGGCTGAGGCAGGAGAATGGCGTAAACCTGGGAGACGGAGCTTGCAGTGAGCTGAGATCCGGCCACTGCACTCCAGTCCGGGCGACAGAGCGAGACTCCGCCTCAAAAAAAAAAAAAAAAAAAAAAAAATTAGACCTTCAGCCACATTCCCATCTCCTCTCCTGTCTCCCAACCATATTTGTCTTTTTTTTTTTTTTACTACAGAGTCTTTATCTGTAAGCAATTTATACCAATGTTTTATGTGTTTTGCAATTTACAGCAATGATGTTGTGCCTTGCTTTTTTCACTGAAGATGTTTTTGTGAATTATTCAAGTTGATGTGTGAGGACTTGGTCCATTCATTCTAACCAACATAAATACTCCCGTATCTAACTAGTTTCCTTATCCACCCCCGACAGAGGCACTGTTGCTTCCACTTACTCACTCTTTACAATCAGGCTGCAGTGAACATCCTCATACACACCTTCTCTTGTCCAGGAGGAATAGTGTCTCCAAGGTTTGCAGGCTCCTTGAGAACAGGAATTACAGCCCTCCGGAAATGAACGCATAGCAGGTTCTTGATATTTGGATGTTTACTTTGAATAACTGAACTCAATTTGGAACTACCTGGAAAGCCAGGTAGGGCAAAGTTTGCTAACTTCCTACTCACTATCCATTCTCCTTTCTTTGCTAACAGCATGCTAACTCCAGGGATGGATCACGATTGGGCTAAGCCAGTGATGATCATCCTTCTGGCCTTCTGATCTCCTCCTGTAGCTAGGAGTGGCCATGTGACCCAGTTTGGGCCAAGGAGAGCTAAGGGATGTGTGCTGGGGAGTTTCTGGGAAGCTTGGCTCTCCTGATAAGAGGCGACTCTGATAGATTCCCCAAAGATGGTCACAACACTATCTCCTACCCCTGAAAACACACTCCTCTGCAATGTGACTTTGCCATTTCTCCATCAAGAGAAAGAGTTTATTTCTCACCTCTTAAATCTGCGCTGGTCTTGTGATTTGCTCTGACCAACAAAATGTGGTGGAACTTCTAAGCCTAGGTCTCTAGAAACTTTGAAACCAACACTAACTCTTTTGCTCCCCCACGACTACTATGCAAGAAAGCCTCGGCCAGCATCCTGGAATACGGGCTGGCAAACTTCTTGTAAAGAGCCAGCTGCCGGGCGCGGTGGCTCATGCCTGTAATCCCAGCACTTTGGAAGGCCGATGCGGGCGGATCACAAGGTCAGGAGATCGAGACCATCCTCGCTAACACGGTGAAACCCCGTCTGTACTAAAAATACAAAAAATTAGCTGGGCGTGGTGGCGGGCGCCTGTAGTCCCAGCTACTCCAGAGGCTGAGGCAGGAGAATGGCCTGAACCTGGAAGGCGGAGCTTGCAGTGAGCAGAGATCGTGCCACTGCACTCCAGCCTGGGCGACAGAGAGACTCCGTCTCAAAAATAAAAAAATAGTAATAATTAAAAAAAAAAAAAGAGCCAGCTATGTAGAGCCTTGGTCTTGTAGGCCACATGATCTCTGTCACAGCTATTGTGCTAGCAGAAAGGCAAAGATAGATAATATGGAAAGGAATGAGCGTGGCTGTGTTCCAATAAAACTTTATTTACAAAATCAGGCATTGGGCCATAATTGAGTAAGCCCTATCTTAGAGAATTAGACAGCAGCCGGGCACAGTGGCTCACACCTATAATCCCACACATTGGGAGGCTGAGGCGGATGGATCACCCAAGGTCAGGAGTTTGAGACCAGCCTAGCCAATCTGGTGAAAGCTTGTCTCTACTAAAAATACAAAAATTAGCTGGGCATGGTGGCGGGCACCTGTAATCCCAGCTACTGGGGAAGCTAAGGTGGGAGAATCACTTGAACCCAGGAGGCAGAGGTTGCAGTGAGCCAAGATCATGCCATTGCACTCCAACCTGGGTGACAGAGTGAGATTGTCTCAAAAAGAGAGAGAGAGAGAATTAGAGAGCAGTGGAGGGAGATAGTTTCTTATGGCTGCTGCAACCAACTACGACAAACTTACTGGCTTTAAACAGCATCAATCGATTGTCTTACAGTTCTGATGTTTCAGAATTCAGAAGACCAAAATGGGTCTTACTGGGGTAAAATCAAGGTGTTGGCAAGATTGCATTGCACCTGGAGGTTTCAGGGGAGGAGCCATTCCTTGCCTTTTCCAGCCTTTCTTGGCTCATGGAATGCTTCCATGCTCACTCTGACTTGTGCTTCTGCACTCACGTCTCCAACAACCAGAGCCCAACACCAGATATGTGAGCGAGGCTATCTTGGACAAGACAGCCTCCACTGAGCCATTGACTGATTGCTGTTGCATAGGTGAACCTGGTTAAGAGTAAAAGAACTGCCAGCTGATCCCACCCCAGAATGCTGACAACTCAGACTCATGAGCTAATAAAGACTATTGTTTTAAAGCCTCTAAATGTGGCCATAGTCGTTTGTGCAACAATAGATAATAGACATAGGAACAGACTCCAACAGCACCACTATTTTGTGCTCTTCTCTCCTTTTTCTGCCTTGAGAGTGGATGCAATATGTGGAGCTGCAGCAGCCATCTTGCAACCTTGAGGGAAAGACCGACAGAATCAGGGTATGATTGGCTTTGACATCACCGTGCTGCCAAAAAAACAAGAACAGTTCTTCTGTTTTGAATTTCTTTTAATGTGAGAAAATAAACCCCTATTTATTATAATACTGTAATTTCAGTTACTTGCAAACTAAAGAATTTCTAATGAATACATGGCAAGTTGCCAGGCCTCTGAGGCAGCTGGGAAAGGATCTTCAGTGGACAGGAATTAAGAAGATAGAAATGATGTTTGATGAGGGAAATTTGTGACCTGGGTCCAGGCGGGTTCTGTTCCCTCTTCTGAACCTTGACATGCCTTCAGCACAAACATCCAGAGCACATCCTTCCTGTGGAGAGAACTTGGAGCGGACTCCAGTGAAGAATGCCTGGAAAGGCACTTAAGTCCACCCTCACTGATAGGACTCAGAGCGCTGTCCCTCTGCCATGTCTTCTGTGAAGGGAAGTGACTCACGGCAGTTATGAAACTCCAAGGCCAATGTGTATTTACATTTTTGCCCTCTCACTACCCGGGCCAGGAACATTTCCAGCTTGAGGTAATTCTCCCAAGGGAATCTTTGTGGGGAGGGAGGAGTGGCTGAAGGGGGTGGGATTGCACTCAAGGTGGAGCGAATAAGGCACAAAGGTGAGGGCCATGTGGGTGCTACAGAAGGAAATATCCCAAAGCCGGCCGAGGGCCAGCTTGGGTCCCCTTAACGGGTTTCTTTCTCCTTTCTGGAAGATTCCAATTCAATCTGTGGAGGGAGAGCTCTCCTGCACTTCCCCTCAACCACACCCTCCCCCCATGCCCCCAAATGTGCTGTTTCCTTTAATTTACAAAAGCTTTTTTTTTTTTCTGAGACAGAGTCTCTCTCTGTCGCCCAGGCTGGAGTGCAGTGGCGCAATCTTGGCTCACTGCAACTTCCGTCTCCTGGGTTCAGGCTATTCTCCGGCCTCAGCCTCCCGAGTAGCTGTGATTACAAGCGTGCGCCGCCACATCCAGCTCATTTTTGTGAGTGGTGGCTCATGCCTGTAATCCCAGCACTTTGGGAGGCTGAGGCAGGTGGACCACGAGGTCGGGAGTTCAAGGCCAGTCTGGCCAAGATGGTGAAACCCCATCTCTACTAAAAATACAAAAATTAGCCGGGCATGGTGGTAGGTGCCTGTAACCCCAGCTACTCGGGAAGCTGAGGCAGAGAATTACTTGAACCCGGGAGGCAGAGGTTGCAGTGAGCTGAGATCACACCACTGTACTCCAGCCTGGGCAACAGAGCGAGATTCTGTCTCAAACAAACAAAACAAAAAAAACAAGCTCTTTTCTTCTCGGTTTTGCAGACAACATTAATATTGTCTAATATTAATAGGGCTAATATTGATTGACTGTTTACCATAAGCCAGGCCTATGCTAAGAGCCTTACTTGCATTAGTTAAGAAAATCCTCACAGCAAGCCTATAGGTGGGTTTTAAAAGGCTCATTCGACAGATAAGGAAACTGAACCACAGAGAGGTTAAGCGACTGTCCAAGGTCACACAGCCTAGCCTGTAAGTAATGCAGCCAGGATTACAACCCAGCCATTCTGACTTCAGAGTGCAAACTCTTAACAATCTCCCTGTCCCACCTGCCGAGGAGAAAGGCCCAGAAAGGTTAAGTGACTTGCCTGATGCTGCAGAGCCATGATTTGCACTGGGGTCAGTCTGGCTACAGGCCCTTGGTGCTTGCTCTCCTGTCACCTCTGCCATTCTCTGGCCCCTCCTCACAGCATCACCCATTGCCTCCAGTGTAGGGTCCTAACGGTGGAGAAATGAGCACTGGACCAGGAGTCTGAAAGTCAGAATCCTTTACTTACCCAGTGACCCTGAACAAATCAGTGTTCTCATCTGTGAATGAGACTTGGGTTTGCTCCTCCCACCTGAGGACCTTGTGCAGCCAATGGGATTAGGGGCGTGAAGAGCTGGATCCCCATGGGGTTACTGTGGCTGCTCCCTTTGTTTTTCTGGTGCCTAGCCTCCCGGTAACTGTTCTTCTTCCCTGTGGTTTGACCTGGAGGGCTGTGTTCTGGCAGCTGGGTAAGTTTGGGATTTCCTGGTGCCGCTTAGAATTACCACCCTCCATAAAGTGCTCAGGGATGCGAGGGTTTTGCAATCAGTTATTGCATCAGGAAAACTCTCTGAATAGCCTCATTCTACCCTCTTCCCCGCCCAGGTGCCGGCTTAGCCAACGGGAGGTTGGGCACTGAGGGGAAGGACAGAGATTTCCTTTCCTATCACGCTGACAGTGTCTGTGGCAGGAACTTCGGGACTTTGGCTCTACCCCCAACACTGCTGGGGAAAGTGCTAGTCCTCTGGAGGCACAGGGAGAGACCAGGAACCAAAGCTAGACTGGGGAGTGAGGTGGGGAGGGGGGCGCATGAATGAATTGGGCAGCAGCTCTCCTGCCCACCCCTCCAACCCCAAGGAGCTCTCAGTCCTGCCCTGCCGCTGTAACACAGCACACAACGCATCCTCTCCTGGAGCCTGGGGTTCCTTATCTGCAGAGTGGGAACCATAGTTTATCCCTGTCTCGTAGAGCGATGATGAGGATTGAATCAGCCCACATGCATGTACATCCTCACTGCCAAAATTAAGTCCTCAGGCCAGGCATGGTAACTCGTGCCTGTAATCTCAGCACTTCGGGAAGCCGAGGCGGTTAGATCACTTGAGGTCAGGAGTTCAAGACCATTCTGCCAACATGGTGAAACCTCATCTCTACTAAAAATACAAAAATTAGCCAGACATGGTGGCATGCGCCTGTAGTTCCAGCTACTCGGGAGGCTGAGGTGGGAGGATCACCTGAACCCAGGAGGCAGGGGTTGCAGTGAGCTGAGACCGCACCACTGCATTCCAGCCTGAGTGACAGAGTGAGACTCCATCTCAAAAAAATAAAATAAAATAAAGAAAATTAAGTCCTCAGTAAACACTAGCCATGGTCATTGTTATTATTATTCTGTGACTCCATGTGTCCTGTGTGACCCTGGAAGCACTGTGGAATACCACCCCTGCCACTGTGACCTTGAAACCATTTCTCTGACCTCTCTACACCTCATCTTTGTGACGAGACTACGCCCACTAAGTCCGTGGGGTGGTGGTGTGAATTCAATGAAAATTGAGTCTGGAGGACCCAGCCCAGTGCAGGGTGCAGAGGAAGTGCCCGTCAATGGTGGCCTTTATCCTGACTCCAGCTTGGATGGGACTCTGAGGGAAGCTGAGTTCTGGAGCTCCGGGAACAGAGGAAGCGATTGTGCAGAGGTGAAGGGGGGAGGGCCCCTCCTGGAGAGGGCAATGAGAGTCCAGCAGAGCCCTACTTCCACTTATTATCCACGGTGGCATTCATCCTCCCAGCCTGGGAACAAGGGAAGGAGGGGATCTTTCCAGGACATGGCACCCCCAAGATTTTCCCAGGCCCTCTGCTTGCACACAGGTTCCCACCCAGGGCCATAACATATTTTTAACCCTCTCCTACCCTGTGAGCCATTTTCTCATAAACATCATTTGAGATGTGAGCTCAGAATAGATGATAAGAGACTGGCCATCGTCACCACTGAAGGCAATGCAGAGGTGCCCCCTAGGCAGCGGTGTGTGTGCTGGAGCTGCCCAACTCTGCGCACTGACCTCACGTGAGTAGCTTCAAACGGGCCAGGACGGGAGCGTTTACACCATAGAAATCGGCAAATGCTGCCACCAGAACCAACTGTTCCCACATTCACCAGCACACCCCTGCTCCCAAGAACTTGGAAATGAGGTTGCTGTCAGAGTAAAGCAGAAATCCCACCCCCGGGAGAACCCCAGGCTCCAGGAGGGGATGCATTGTATGCTGTGTTATAGCGGCAGGGCAGGACTGAGAGCTCCTTGGGGTTGGAAGGGTGGGCAGGAGAGCTGCCGCCCAACTCATTCATGCATGTGATTGGCTTTGGTTGAGGAAACCAGGGGGCTGACCATAGGGTGAGAGAAGAGTTGGGAGAGCACCCCAAGCTCCTAACTCCCACCAAGGGAAACCAGAGCAAGTCCCAGATAAAGAACTGGAGAGTGGGCCAGGCGCGGTGGCTCATGCCTATAATCCCAGCACTTTGGGAGGCTGAGACAGATGGATCGATCGCCTGAGACCAGAAGTTTGAGACCAGCCTTGCCAACATGGTGGAACTCCGTTTCTACTAAAAATACAAAAATACAAAAATTAGCTGGGCATGGTGGCAGGCACCTGTAATCCCAGCTACTAGAGAGGCTGAGATGGGAGAATGGCTTGAACCCGGGAGGCAGAGGCTGCAGTGAGTCTGGCTCTTGTTGCCCAGGCTGGAGTGCAATGGCGCGATCTCGGCTCACCGCAACGTCTGGCTCCTGGGTTCAACAGATTCTCCTGCCTCAGCCTCCCAGTAGCTGGGATTACAGGCGCCCATCACCACGCCCAGCTGATGTTTTGTATTTTTAGTAGAGACAAGATTTCTGTATGTTGCCCAGGCTGGTCTCAAACTCCTGTACTCAAGCGATCCACCCGCCTTGGCCTCCCCAAATGCTGGAATTACAGGCCTAGAGCCGCCACACCTGGCCAGGGTTGGTTAATTCTCAGGTCTCTCTTCTTGGCTTGTCGATGGCGTCTTCTCCCTGTGTCCTCCCAGGGTCATCCCTCCGTGTGTGTTGTTGTCTGTTCCTAATCGCCCTTTTTTTTTTTCTTTTTTTAACTAAGGACATCGGTCAGATTAGATTAGGACCCACCCAGATGACCTCATTTTCCTTTACCTCTTTGAAGGTCCTATCTCCAAATGTAGTCTCCCTGGGGCTTAGGACTTCACCATATGAATGTCAGGTGTGTGGTGGGGGCACGATTCAGCCCGTTTGCTCATTCAGCCCATTGCTCCAGTAATTGGCTCAGACATGGGCATGTGACCCACATCTGGCCAAAGTGCTGGGATTACAGGCGTGGGCCGCTTTTTTTTTTTTTTTTAAGACAGAGTCTTGCTCTGTTACCCAGGCTGGAGTGCAGTGGGAAGATTTTGGCTCACTGTAGCCTCCGCCGCCCAGGTTCAAGCCATTCTCCCACCTCAGCCTCTCTAGTAGCTGGGATTACAGGCACCTGCCCCCACGCCCGGCTAATTTTGTCGGCTGGAGGGGAGTGCCGGCCGGCCGGCATCTGGGGAAACTTTCTTCTTTCCTAAAGGAAAGCACAGGAAGAGCGCGCTCCTCCTTCTTTGAATATTGTCATGTTGAGATGTGATACTGGACCCACTGCAGCCAAGCTGAGGCCCGCCTGAGTGGGGAGCTGACCCACTGGAGATGAGGTGGTGAATCAGCGGACCCTGAAGCCTCCTCCAAGCTGTCATGTGGGTTTAAGCTAGTTTAAATGAAGGGTTTTTTTTGTTTGTTTTTGTTTTGGGACAGAGTTTTACTCTGTTGCGCAGGCTGGAGTGCAATGGTGCTCACTGCAACCTCCACTTCCTGGGTTCAAGCGATTCTCCTCTCTCAGCCTCCTGAGTAGCTGGGACCACAGGCACGCACCACCATGCCTGGCTAATTTCTGTATTTTTAGTAGAGACGGGATTTCACCATGTTGTCCAGGCTGGTCTCAAATTGCTGAGCTCAGGCAATCCTCCCACCTTGGCCTCCCGAAGTGCTGGGATTACAGGCATGAGTCCCCGGGCCCGGCCCTTTAAGTGGAGGTTTTGGTTACACCTGCAAACATCCCAACTGCCATCTGAAGCAGAGACAGGTAGGGGTCCCCCTACACCTGCTGTCTGCGTCTTCCTGGGCTCACTTCCTAGCTGGCCTTGTCGTTGGGTGAGACCGTGTCCTCACTGACATGAGAAATGTAAATGTGAGTGCAGGCTTTCCGTGCCATTGCCAGGCGAGGTGGGCATGCCTCCCTCATGCTCTTGTCCTTTGCCAGCCAGCTGGGACCTGGATGTGACTGAGACCTGGGCTCGATGGTGCAGATGGATGTTGGAGCCATAACGTGGAAAGAGACTATGTCCCTAAATTCTACCAGTTGGGAATGGCGCCCTCAGAAAGTGACAGGGGGGTGAAACAACTTCTGCATCCCTTAAACCCCTTTTTTTCGGCTGTCTTTGTTACCGCAGCAGAGCCATGCTTTAACTAATACACCATCTGTGCTCTGTAAAGAGTGGAGGGATTCTTGCCAGCGCTAACTTAGCCAGTACTGTATCCTAGGATGACTTTCCCTTTAGAGACAGAGATGGCTTCAAGCTACTCTGGCTACAAAATACTTCCCAATATCCATCACATTTGCAGATTCCGTTTGTACAATTACATTTCTGATAATGCGACTTCCTGTGGGTGGCTCATCTGGGCAAAGTGAATGTTTTCATTGATCGGCTGATGCATACATCCTGGCCTGCCGGATGGCTGCCTGTTTTAATGTGATTCTCGCTGTCTGTCAAATTCCAGGAGCTGGTTCAACTGAATCTGTCTTGGACATGGCTCCACTCTCAACGACAACCTCACGTTCCAGGGGCTGGTCCACGGAGGGCTTTCTGGCAGAACTGACCTCTCCTTCCTGTGTCCCTCTTCTGGGATCCATTTCATTCTTCTCATTCTACAATTCTCTGTGCCCTTCGTTTCCCATTCCGCCATGAGTTCACAGAGGACAGGGCTGCTGTTTACTTCTCTACTGCCGGTGTGGAATATGCTGCTTGGCACACAGTAGAAGTTCAATAAATGTGGGCCAAAGGACAAATGACTCTGGCCCAAGGACAAGGATCCCTTCCAGAGCCCGGTCCAGGTTTGTCCCAATACACAAAACGTCTTATACAAACAAGTTTTGATAACTTGAATTGTGTGGTATGTGAGCTAGGTAAGCCCTCCCTCCAACCCACAGGTGAGGCCGTCTGTAATCTCACTTAAGCAGGGCTTAGGCAGAGGCACTTGCGCTGCAGTTTCCTAAGATGTGGAGCACAGAGAAAGCAAGCCTGGGAAGGAAGTGGAGAGAGGGGAGAGGGAAATACAAGTGTCTTGCTATGGGCCAACCTGGGGTTTGCTTGAATCCTGATTCCCAGTCTTTTATTTTTATTTATTTATTTATTTTTTGAAACAAGGTCTTGCTGTTGCCCAGGCTGGAGTACAGTAGCATGATCATGGCTCACTGCATCCTCAACTTCCCAGGCTCAAGTGATCCTCCCACCCTAGCCTCCTGAGTAGCTGGGACTACAGGTGTGTGCCATCACGCCCTGCTAATTTTTAAATTTTTTGTAGCAATGGAGGAGGGAGGGGGTCTTACCATGTTGCCCAGGTTGGTCTTGAACTCCTGGACTTGAGGGATCCTCCCGCCTCAGCCTCCCAAACTGCTGGGATTACAGGTATGAGCCACTGCGTCCGGCCCACTGGCTCACAGTCTTTTTAGCTGTGTGACCTTGGGAAAGTGACTTAGCCTCTCTGAACCTCCCTTTCCTCAGCTGGAACACGGAGATAATAGTAACCACTTGCAGGGCTGTTTCGAGGATGAATGAGATAATGTATACAAAGTACAGCAAGTGACATTGAGTCAGTGCTCAGCATCGGTGGGTTCCTTTCCTCACAAAGACAAATAATCTGTGACCACACATCCTCCCAATGAAGGAGGCTGCCTGAACCCACAGGCTGTGTGGACAACTCCGCCTCTGCAATCTTTCACAGAAAGCCAGATTTTTGTCTACCAGGTTTGCATAAAGTGAGGTATAGCGTCTGTGAACAGAGTCTGTGGCTTCTGAGCTCGCAGTGGCCATTACTCAACCCAGAGGAGAAAAGACTTCTATGCCTCAGACGCTTGGTGATCTGGCATGATGTGGCCCTGGCCCACTCCATCTTTCAGTTCACGGTCTGCAGCCCTCCTCGTGAATATTGCAGAAGAGCCACCAGCCGAGAGTATTTTTAAGTGGAAACCCCAGAAACCACACGGTCCTGTGCTTGGGGCTAGCTTTGTTCAAGAATGAAAGGAGATAGTCTTGGCGGGCTGAGTGAGGGAAAATGGTCTGTTCGAAGGGGCAAGATGAATTACTTCAAAACAGCCTGCAGACTTGGATCAGATCATGGTAAGGTGGGGGCTTTTTTTTAATGAGAAAAAGGGAAAAGCAACTTGTGGATATATGTGTGTATATGTATATGTTGTTTGTTTGTTTTTTGTTTTATTTATGTATTTATTTATTTTTGAAACAGAGTCTCACTCTGTTACCAGGGCTGGAGTGCAGTGGCCTGATCTCAGCTCACTGCAACCTCCGCCTCCCGGGTTCAAGCAATTCTTCTGCCTCAGCCTCCTGAGTAGCTGGGATTACAGGCACTCGCCACTACGCCCAGTTAATTTTTTTTTATTTTTAGTTGAGATGGGATTTTACCATGTTGACCAGGCTGGTCTCAAACTCCTGACATCATGATTCGCCCGCCTTGGCCTCCCAAAGTGTTGGGATTACAGGCGTGAGTCACTGCAACCAGCCACTGTTTTTTTTTTTGAGACGGAGTCTCACTCTGACTTCAGGCTGAAGTGCAGTGGTGGGATGATCTCGGCTCACTGCAACCTCCGCCTCCCAGGTTCAAGTGATTCTCCTGCCTCAGCCTCCCGAGTAGCTGGGACTACAGGTGTGTACCACCATGTCCAGATAATTTTTGTATTTTTAGTAGAGATGGGGTTTCACCATGTTGGGCAGGATGGTCTCGATCTCTTGGCCTTGTGATTCACCCACCTCGGCCTCCCAAAGTGCTGGGATTACAGGCATGAGCCACCGTGCCCGGCAATGCATATGTTTTTGATGAGTGCTTTATGTGCTGAGATGACTCACTGGTGCAGCAGAGCTTATAAGGTCTGAGCACAGGGACCTTCCTGAGTCTTGAGAGATGCTCACTGGGATTGCAGGGCAATTGTGTGAGTGTTTAGAAAATGACTTTTTTCCTTTCAGCTCATCTCACACTGATCCATGCAGGACAGAAGAGGGCACCTCTGGTCGGCAGGGCCCCTTGCATATGGTTGTACAGGGCTGAAATCCAGCCTGCTGTCCACTGGCCAAGCCCTCTGCCCTGCTGTGGGGGCTACCTGTGCCCTGCTGCAACCCATCCAGAGGGTAGGGCACCCTTTTCTAGCTAGCATTGAAAGGTGTCCTATGGGCTGAAGAGGCTCTGCCTGTCAGACTTCCTGACTCATCTGGGACAGTTCCAGAATGTTGTTCTGGTTGCCTATTGCTGTGTAACAAACCACTCCTAAACTTGGGGCATAAAGCCGTTCTGTGGGCCAGGCCACACACGACAAGGGGTGGGGTGAGGATGGCACTTGCCTGCTCTGTGATATCTGAAGCTGAAGCATTCATTCCTAGGGTGGCTTCCTCACCCCCCTGTGTGGCACCTGGGCTGGGACAGCTGTGGGACAGGCTCAGCTGAGTCTATCATCTGGAGGGGCTCCCTGTGGCCTCTCCAGCATCACGTTCTCAGGGTAGAGGGGATTCTTACCTGGCTTGCTCAGGGTTGCAACTGCCAGTGTCCAGTGGAACCAGGCAGAGGCCGCATGGACTTTTGTGACCCAACCTGGAAAGTCTCAGAGTGTCACTTTCATTGCGACATTGGTCAAGGCAGTCATAAGCCCACCCAGATTCAAGAGACTGCTGACTTTTGATGGGAAAAGTGACAAAGAATTTGCAACTGTATTTTTAAAACTATCACAGTGGGGCTGGGCACGGTGGCTCATGCCTGTAATCCCAGCACTTTGGGAGGCTGAGGCAAGAGGATCACTTGAGGTCAGGAGTTCAAGACCAGCCTGGTCAACCTGGTGAAACCTCATTTCTACTAAAAATACAAAAAATTAGCCGGACGTGGTGGGATGTGCCTGTAGTCCTAGTTACTTGGGAAGCTGAAAGGGAAGGATTGTTTGAACCTGGGACATGGAGGTTGCAGTGAGCTGAGATGGTGCCACTGCACTCCAGCCTGGGCAACAGAGCAAGACCCCATCTTGAAAGAAAGAAAGAAAGAGAAAGAATAAAACGATCACAGGGGTCTTCTGGGTGGGGCAGATAGGAGGAAAGGAGGCATCCCTTATACCTTAAACACCCTGCTCCCCTTTTGTCCTCTCCCTAGGTTGGGGGACATCTGTTTCCAGGCTCTGGACCCCTTTTCTGCTATCTGGAGGGTCTCCTGGGAAGGGAGGGTCTCAGGGGAGCATTTCTTTTTTCTCTCTCTTTTTTTTTTTCTCACTCTGTTGCCCAGGCTGGAGTACAGTGGCACAATCTTGGCTCACTGCAACCTCCAACTCCTGGGTTCAAGCAATTCTCCTGTCTCAGTCTCCTGAGTAGCTGGGATTATAGACATGTGCCACCACGTCTGGCTAATTTTTTGTATTTTTAGTAGAGATGGGGTTTCACCATGTTGGTCAAGCTGGTCTCGAACTCCTGATGTCAGGTGATCCACCTGCCTCAGCCTCCCAAAGTGCTGGGATTACAAGCATGAGTCACCATGCCCGGCCTCAGGGGAGCATTTCTGGGGAGCAAACTCAAAGGTCTCCAGGGTCCAGGCTGCTAACCTAAATGTGATGTGGTGGATGTTAGACAGTAAGGAGTGGTGGGGACTGTGGTGAACTAGACAGCGTATGCCTCACTCCCCAAAGACTTGCCAACACTGAGATGGGCTAGCAAACATGGCCTAAGACTGGATTTGGCCTGTGGGTTCCTGGCTTATGATTCCTGACATTAAATGAAAGAGTTAGTGTCAGAGATGAATGGGACCTCAGACATCACCGAAACCACGAAGGTCAGTGGTTTTCATGTTTTTACTCAGGAGCAATGGAAGCTTTTTCTCCAACAAGATCTTACAGAACATAATCTAGAACATTTGGTGAAAGCTAGAATGGGTAGCTCAGAGTCTCACATTAGCTTCCTGCTGTCTTCCCAGATGCCACCATAAGAACCTTAGGGTTGCAGGGAACTCAGCGTGAATATCACCGGTTCAACATGTTCATTCAAAAAAGGAGAAAAACAGCCAGGAGCAGTGGTTCACACCTGTAATCCCAGCACTTTGGGAGGCTGAGGCAGGCGGATCACCTGAGGTCAGCAGTTTGAGACCAGCCTGGCCAACATGGTGAAACCCTGTCTCTATTAAAAATACAAAAATTAGCTGTGTGTGGTGTCACGCGCCTGTAATCCCAGCTACTTGGGAGGCTGAGGCACGAGAATCGCTTGAGCCAGGGAGGCAGAGGTTGCAGTGAGCCGAGATCACACCACTGTACTCCAGCCTAGGCAATGGAGAGAGACTCCGTGTCAAAAAAAAAAAAAAAAAAAAAAAAAAGGGAGAAATGTATGATTCTTCAAGAAGAGAAGTGACCTGCTGTGAGTTAATGGCACAGCCAGCCCCAAACCCAGGTCTATTTAGACACGAAGATCTGTGCCCTTCCCACTGGCAATAGAACGAATGTGCATGAAGCTTTGCAGCTAACCGTGTTTCCCACCAGTGTTAGCCGCTCCTGCTGCCTGCTGCCTTCTGTCTTCCAACCCCTTCCCAGACTATAGGGGATCTTGGTGAGGACAAGCAGGGCTTGCCAGGTAGTGGCTAAGGGCTAAGCCAAAAGGAGTGAAGAGGTGGAGAATGGTGAAGAGGTTGCTGGAAGACGAATTAAGGCAAAAATGAGTCAAGCGCCAACAGACAGGAAGAATTCTCAGATGAAAGTTGCAGGGGGGCTCGGCACCGTGGCTCATGCCTGTTATCTCAGCACTTTGGGAGGCCAAGGTGGGCGGATCACCTGAGGTCAGGAGTTCGAGACCAGCCTGGCCAACATGGTAAACCCCTTCTCTACTAAAAATACAAAAAATTAGCTGGGCGTGGTGGCGAGCACCTGTACTCTCAGCTACTAGGGAGGCTGAGGCAGGAGAATCGCTTGAACCTGGGAGGCAGAGGTTGCAGTGAGCCGAGATTGCGCCACTGCACTCCAGCCTGGGCAATAAGAGTGAAACTCCGTCTCAAAAAAAAAGAAAGAAAAAGAAAGTTGCAGTAAAATAACTGAGAAAGACGTGAAGGGCGTGTCAGCATTTGCCAAGGCAGGCATGGTGCGGTGTTTGCCCCTGGATCCAGGAAACCCCCAGCTCTGACCTTGAGAAGCTTCCAGTCTGGCCACCCCTACAATGCCTGCAAACACTGGACCAGCCATGCATGGACACAAGTGACAGATTGTCCATGCTCCTCCAAGCCAGCTCTTCTGGGAAGTCTCTGATCCTTCCTTTTTCTCCCTGCCAAGTGATTCTCTTCCTTCTCAGCACTAGACTGTAGGCAGCTATTTGTCTATGTTTCTGTTAATGTGCCTTTCTCACTATGGCTCGTTCCTTGGAGGGCAGAGATTGTACTGATTACAGATCTGATCAAGAAGAACATTTTACAAGGGTCAGGAGTGGTGGCTCACACCTTTAATCCCAGCACTTTGGGAGGCTGAGGTGGGTGGATTGCTTGAGTCCAGGAGTTCAAGACCAGCCTGGACAACACAGCAAAAACCCGTCTCTACGAAAAATACAAAAATTAGCCAGGCAGGGTGGCACACACCTGTAATCCCAGCTACTTGGGAGGCTGAGGCAGGAGAATCGCTTGAACCCGGGAGGCAGAGGTTGCAGGGAGCTGAGAGCTTATCACTGCACTCCAGCCTAGGTGACAGAGTGAGACCCTGCCACAAAAACCAAAAACAAACAAACAAGAAACATTTTACAAGTAAGAGACCGCAATGTGCATGTGAGGAGGGAGGAGAGAGGGCCTTGGCAAAGTGCTCCAGGATCTCTCCTGGCAAACCAGCACCTCCCTTAGACCTGGGCAATCCAGGCCCTCCCTGGTCCTCCAGGAGTATCCTTTCCACTGAGCAAGGGCCGGGGCCTACACAGAGCCTGTGCCTGCCCTTCCAGACCCAATTCCAGGTACCCAGGACCCTGGGATTCCCTGCCCTAAAGGTTTGGAACCTGCCTTTGGGACTCAGGAGTCTTTTTCCTAGATCCCATTTTCCCAAGATGACCTGTTGACTCTGCTGTGTGGACCTCTAGGCCTATGGGGGTCAAGGAAGGGCCAAGGGGTGTGTGTGGGGTGTGTGTGTGTGTGTGGATCGGGTTTGGATGTGTCAGCTGGGATCTCCAGGGCAGGCCCTGGAGGCCCTACGTGGTGAAGACTGAAGGAGGGAAGAGAAACCCAGGAGGGAAGAAAAGGGAAAACAGGTTACAGATTAGAAGTCTCTGTTTATACTCTTGTCTGGGCCTCCACAGACATTAGTCCTGTGCAAATCTAAGGCTTCCTGTGCTTTTAAAGAAAGAGAAATGTTTGGATAGAATTTCTCTTCATTAGGATATTGAAGCAGTTTATAAAGCAGAAAAGGCATGGCTAGGATTCAACCCTAAGAATGTTCAATTCAACTTTGTCACCTTCTGGCTGTGTGCTCTTAGACAAATTAATCAGCTTCTCTGAGCCTGTTTGTGCATCTGTACAAATGGTGGTAAAAAAAGAAAAAAAAAATTTTTTTTTTTTTTTTTGAGATGGAGTTTCGTTCTGTCACCCAGGCTGGAGTGCAGCAGCATGATTTTGGCTCATTACAACGTCTACCTCCCAGGTTCAAGCAATTCTCCTGCCTCAGCCTCCTGAGCAGCTGGGACTACAGGTGCCCGCCAGCATGCTTGGCTACTTTTCGTATTTTTAAGAGAGATGGGGCTTCGCCATGTGGCCAGGCTGGTCTCGAACTCCTGACCTCAAGTGATCTGCCCACCTCGGCCTCCCAAAGTGCTGGGATTACAGGTGAGAGCCACTGCGCCCAGCTTTTTTTTTTTTTTTTTTTTGAGACGGAGTCTCACTCTGTTGCCCGGGCTGGAGTGCAGTGGCCGGATCTCAGCTCGCTGCAAGCTCCGCCTCCCGGGTTTACGCCATTCTCCTGCCTCAGCCTCCCGAGTAGCTGGGACTACAGGTGCCCGCCACCTCGCCCGGCTAATTTTGTATTTTTTAGTAGAGACGGGGTTTCATCATGTTAGCCAGGATGGTCTCGATCTCCTGACCTCGTGATCCACCCGTCTCAGCCTCCCAAAGTGCTGGGATTACAGGCTTGAGCCACCGCGGTCTTGCTACTTTTCCCAGGCTGGATTTGAACTCCTAGTCTGAAGTGATCCTCTTGCCTCAGCCTCCTGAGTAGCTGGGACTACACGTGCGTGCCACTGCATCCAGTTCAATAACTATTTTCCATGATTGTTTAAACATTAAATTAAACAACAGGAAAGTGTCTAGAATGTGGCAGGAACACAATACATGTTTCTGTCTTTCCTAGCTTTTGATACATTGTCTTCCCTAAATATGTTCCTGTTTTTTTGAGACAGAGTCTCTGTCACCCAGGCTGGAGTGCAGTGGTACAATCTTGGCTCACTGTAATCTCTGCCTCCTGGGTTCAAATGATTCTCATGCCTCAGCCTCCCAAGTAGTTGGGACAACAGGCATGCACCATCATGCCCGGCTAATGTTTTGTATTTTTAGTAGAGACAGGGTTTCGCCATGTTGTCCAGGCTGGTCTCAAACTCCTGTCCTCAAGTGATCTGCCTGCCTCAGCCTCCCAACGTGCTGGGATTATAGGAGTGGGCCACTACGACTGGCCCCCAAACTTTTTAATTCTTTTTTTTTTTAGAATGTAAGGTCAGGGAGCATAATGCACTGTGTGTTGCTACAAAGCCTCATGTGCCGTGAGACAGGGAGATGGAAACTGGGGGCCCTGGCCTCTGAGGATTTCCATTTTAGAATAGGTAGAACACTCAGAGCCTTCCTAATGTTGCTGTCATGCATCTACCTTGGCATGAATGAAAATGAATCAAGCCAGAGGTCATCAGTAGCCTAACCTTGTCCAAAAAAATCAATACAGGTTTCCCCATGTTATGTAATATGTGAGCTCCTGAAGAGTCAGAGTTAAGTCAATTTTCTCGCAGTTGGACATGTACTGAGCATCCAGCATCAGCTGAGCATCATGCCGAGGCTACACGGGACACACGTGCGTGCACGATCAATGGTGAGTCTGGCTTTCAGGCCTCATCAAAAATGAACCACAGGAGCTTGTGAAGGGCATCACCTGGTAGAGACCCTTTAACATGGAAAGAATGACTTCCTAATGACCATCCTATTTATTTAGATATTTGTATTTGTTGATTTGGAGTTTCACATTTGGAGTTTCATAGTACAGGCCTTTTTTTTTTTTTCAATTCTGGCATATAGCAAGTCTTTAATGAATAGTTGTTGACTAAATGAATACTGTTCAAAATCAAGGCACGCCCATACCTGATAATCTCCCACGTTAGCGTCTGGCTGGACGATCCGAAAGTACTTTCCACGTATTTATACTTCCTCATTTCCATTAAGAACTGTGTAGGGGAGGAGGCCAGGCTCAGTGGCTGTAATCCTAGGCCTTTAGGAGGCTGAGGCAGGAGGATTGCTTGAGCCCAGGAGTTTGAGATCAACCTGGGCAACATGATGAAACCCCATCTCCACAATAAAACAAAACAAAACTAAACTGTGTAGGAGAGGAAAACCAGGCCTTTATTATGCCCATTTCACAGGTGAGACAACCGAGGCTCATAAAGACCCACTGGCTTCCTCAAGTGAGTATCTGAAAAGTCTGAGGGAAGTTCAGTCCACATTTTACCAGTAGGGAAGCCCTCTGTAAAGAAATCAAGACAATTTTAGCTGCCTTGTGCCTCTGCCTGCCTGATCTCAGACCTTGCCAAAGGTCCATGTCCATCTTCCCCGGCATGCAGGCTGGGAACCCCACAAGCTTACGTCCCTGCTTTCCCCAACACCCCACCTTCCATTACCTCTCCAGGGCCAGACGTCTAACTCCAAAATCCGTGCCCTGCTCTGCAGCCCGTCTGTCTGAAGGCCAGTTTTCCCTCTCCATCTGTCATCTCAGGCTCTCCTTGTGGGTGACCCTCTGCCCCAGAGTGCATTTATTTGGTTGACACTTACTAAGCCCCTCTTTTTTTTTTTTTTGAGATGGAGTCTCGCTCTGTCGCCCAGGCTGGAGTGCAGTGGCACGATCTCGGCTCCTTGCAACCTGGGCTTCCTGGGTTCAAGCGATTCTCGTGCCTCAGCCTCCAGAGTAGCTGGGACTACAGGTGCCCACCACCATGTTTGTCTAATTTTTGTATTTTTAGTAGAGAAGGGGTTTCACCATGATGGCCAGGCTGGTCTCGAACTCCCAACCTCAAGTGATCCACCTGCCTGGCCTTTCCAGAGTGCTGGGATTATAGGCGTGAGCCACTGTGCTTGGCCTAAGTCCCTCTTTTATAATGGACACTGGGCTGGGGGCTGGATGAACACAAATGAACAAGACACAACCCCTGCCCTCTGGGAACAGAGTTGCGTGGAAAGGGTGGTGAGAGAGAGTTGGACAGAGGACTTGACAGCATTCGGTAGGACACTGAGATCTGACTGCAAGCGCTGGGGAAATCCGTATGGTGTTTTGAAGGATGAGTAAGAGTTCCTTTCCTTGGAAAAGGAAGAGAGGGAATTCCAGTGGGAGGGAACAGTGCAGGCTGAAGTGCAGAGGTGTGAATTGGCAGATAGATGAGTTTGGGGCCCTGCCAGGAGCTGGCATGGGTAGGACAGAGGGCAGGAGGCAAAAAAGGTGAGGCTTGGAAGGAAAGTGGGGCCTGGAAGAGGGCCTACTTTTCCATACTGCTGTGTTCGGATTTTATCTGGGGGTGGGGTCCCTGCAAGGGTTAGGTCAGTGCCTTGTATGATCACATTCAGATTTTAGGAAAGTGACTTGACAGCTGTGTGGGGGATGGATCAAGGGGATACAGGACATACTGTGTTTTGTGCATCACTGTGTCTCCAGCGCTTAGTGGGTGCTGGCACCAAGTAGGGGCTCAATGTTTGTTGAAGGGATGAATGAGTGAATCCATTGAGAACTTACTGCAGGAATCCAGGGGAAGGTTGTGAACTAGGATTATGGGAGTGGAGAGAGGGCCGAACATGGGAAAGGGAGAGGGTTTCTATTAGACAGGGTCTGGACAGGAAAACGGAACTTAGGCAAGGAAGTTCAGTGGAAATAATTTATGTAGAGAACTAGTTACAAAGGTATAGAAAGGACAGAAACAAAAGAGAACAACACATGGTGCTGGGGGTCACCCAGAGATTAGCAACATCTGGAAGCCGCTGCCACCCTACAGCTGGAGGGACAAAGGCGGTTTCACCTGCTCCCAGAAGCCAGAGTCCCTGGAGTGAGCTCGGACCATGAAGAGGGGGTGCCATGGGTTGAGCACCCCAGGAAACCAACTCTGAGAAGCAGGCCAGCCTGCAAGAGGTTTATTAGGGGATTCTGTAGGAAGAGGGGGAGGAAGGAACAGGATTGGGCAGAGGAAAAAGCTGGGCTGTGATGCAATTTTAGGAAGGCCTCAATTGACCCAATCTGGGAGCTCTGAAGCTGGGATGCCTTGGAGAGGTGGCCCAAGTTGGGACAAGGGGACTTTTATTCTTCCATGATCAGTGGTCACTGGATGTGGACCCTTGGGAAGGGAGTGTGACCTCCGGCAAAGTGGCTCTTCTCAGTCAAGGCAATTTCCAAAACAGCTCCTGATATGCACTCCCAGCAGCCAGGGAAATAGATCCTCCAGTTGGGCAGCAGGATCTGGGCAGCACATCGCAGCAGCCATGCAGAGGGGCTGCCTCCTCTGGCACCCCAGGGGAGGTGTGGCCACCTGCCGGAAGCAAAGAGTAGCCTGGGCATTCTTTTCTTCCGCCTGCCTTCCAATCTCCCTCCCCGGCCTCCCACTGGGCAAACTGGGCTGGAAGCCAATGGGCAAGAGAGCCTGGGAAGGAGAGCTCGCGAGGGCCAGCCCCAGGGAGCTGAACAGTGTGGGGCAGGGTGCAGCATTGAGAGCTCACAGGTCTGGGGTGGGCTGTGGGAGAAAGGATAAAGGCAGATTCAAAGGGGACCCTGTAATGAGTGCCTGTGATCCTGGCCCCTGGGTGGGTGGAGCTGAGTAGATGGTGGCATGCCTTTCTCTCAGAAGAGGCAGAGAAGGAGGCACACACCTGGGAGGAAGATGCTCAGGGGCCATGCTGAGTTTGCCATTCAAGTGCTGGCAGCTCAGTGGATCTTAAATTCTGGCACAGAATAATCTTCAAAGACAAAAAAACGTAGGTGGGGCCAGGCATGGTGGCTCAAGCCTGTAATCCCAGCACTTTGGGAGGCTGAGGTGGGTGGATCACTTAAAGTCAGGAGTTTGAGACCAGCCTGGCCAACATGGGGAAACCTCGTCTCTACTACAAATAAAAAATTACCCAGGCATGGTGGCGGGCGCCTGTAATCCCAGCTACTAGGGAGGCTGAGGCAGAAGAATCACTTGAACCCAGGAGGCAGAGGTTGCAGTGGGCTGAGATTGGGCCACTGCACTCCAGCCTAGGCGACGGAGGGAGACTCTATCTCAAAACAAACAAACCAACCCTTCAGTGAGCTCTCCTCTGGGCACAGGACCAAGTGCAACATGGCCTTCAAGCCCTTCCCAACACTGTCCCAGGCAACCTCTGCAGGCTCAGCACCCGCCACCATTGTAGTTCCTCTGGCCTGCCAGCCCTGCCCTTCCACACACCCCTTGCCTGGTCTGGCCTCCCACCATTCATACTCAGCCGTGAGCAACTCCCTCACAGTCCCTGCACATCTCCCAGGTCAAAGGCCTTCTAGAGTCCTCCCCAACTCCTGTGTTCCCCTACAAATTGTAATCTCTCCTTCCAGTCGCCCTAAGTGCTTAGGAGCTTGACTGCACCACCCCTTATGAGCTACTTAACCGTAGCAAGTAACTTCATTTTTTGTTCTTTTTTATTTTAAATTTTTATTTTTTGAGACTAAGTCTCACTTTGTCCCCAAGGCTGGAGTGCAGTGGTGTGATCTCGGCTCACTGCAACTTCTGTCTCCCAGATTCAAGTGATTCTCCCACCTCAGCCTCCCCAGCAGCTGGGATTACAGGCGCGCGTCACCACACTCAGCTAATTTTTGTACTTGTAGTAGAAACGCCTTTTCACCATGTTGGCCAGATTGGTCTCGAATTCCTGACCTCAGGCGATCCGCCCACCTCAGCCTCCCAAAATGTTGCGATTACAGGCGTGAGCTATTGTGTCTGGCAACTTCATCCTTCTAAGGCTTCAGTTTCTTCCCTGTGAAACGGGGCAAAAAATAACCCCATAGTGTGGTTGGAAAACTGAAGTAATACATGTAAAGTGCTAAGAACAGTGTCTGACACATTGTAGGCCTCGATTCATGTTAGCTATTATTATTTTTTTATTTTTCATCTTCTAATTCCCAGTGTTTAGCTCTTGGTAGATGCTTAATTAGTATTTGTTGAGTGAATGGAGAATTAATAAGGAAAATGATTTATTCTTGGGGCTCGACCTGGTTTTAGAAAATTAAGTATTTAGTAGAAGTGCAAGGACGGGCTCTCTGGTAATAGTTATATTGTTGGGTGCCCAGGGACTCCAACCTGACCTGGTTCATTCAAGAAAGAAAAATGACAGATTCCAAGTTGTTTCACGCACAACTTTCACGCTCACGCAAATCACGCGGGCTGCCCGGGTGCAGGAGGTAAGTGGCCAGAATGACTTCCACCAGCCTACCCACCTACCCGGGTTGGCACTCAGGCCCTAGACCCTGCGGCACGTGTGGAGGCTGGGGAGGGAGCAGGAATCCGGCGGCAGCCACGTGGGCCCCTTCCGCCCGCTCCCCACATCCTTTGTTTCCCACCGGCCCTGGCTCAGGAAGCTCTTTCTGCGAGTCACCGCGAAGGGGCGGCCCGGGAGCCTGGAGAAGCTATTTCCGTGCAATCCGGGCGGGCGGCAGGCGCGGGGGGGGTTGGGGGGCCCTGGAGGTGGAGGCAGCGCAGAAGGCCCAGTGTTTGCTTTTCTTTCATCCAACAGAAGGTTCTATTTGTGGAAGCGAACAGACGCTGGGGATTAGAACTGGGAGGGGGCAGGAAAAGAGAGAAAAAAAAAGCCACATCCACTACCACGCACAGGTCTTCCCCGGAACTACCGCGTGGGGGTGAATGACTGATTCTGGAATTCATCACCTCCCCATCCCCCTCCTTCCTCCGGCTGCAGCCGGGGCTCGGCGGCGCCCACGGCTCCAACCGGAGCTCCCCAGGCGCTGCGCGGTGGGGGTATCCCCGGAGCGAAATGCGTCGCCGCGGGGCTGCAGCGGGCGGCGGGTGCAGAGAACCGTGGTGCGCGCTCCCGCCTCACGCCCGCAGCCCATTGTGCTTGCTGTGAATGAGGCGCGCGCACCAATCAGCGGTCGCTTCGCTCCCCGCGGCCCCGCCCCTCCCGCCCACTTCCCCGGACCCTTACGTCACGGGAACTTTTCCTCCGCCCCCTCCTTCGGCTTCTCGGTCGAGCTGGGGGCCTGCCGGAGGGCGCGCGCCACCTCTTGCCCTGCCCAGCCCAGCCCGGGGGGCGTGTGCGCGCGCCCAGGCCGGCCCGGGACGCACCACCTGTGCCCGAGCGCGCGCTGCCCCGAGCATCCCCAGCCCTCGGGCCACCCCCATTCCCCCCACCTCCTGTTCCCTCTCCCCTCCCCCAAGTCTCCTCCCTCCGCTCCGGAGACTGCTCGCCGGGCGGCGGGGCCAGAGTCGTCGCAGCCACCTCATTGCACAACCCGGCTTCCCAACTGTTTACACAGCCCGGCCTGTGAGTGTATGTGTATACAGCGTGAGTCACCGGGAGGCGGAGGAGGTGGAGGAAAAGGAGAAGGAGGAGTGCACTGGCCGGGATCGGTGCGGCGCTCACACTCACTCACAGTCACTCTCTCTTGAGCGCGTCTCGCTCGCTCTCATACACGCCCAGAGCCCAGGAGCGCGCAGGATCCCGAGCGCCGCGAAAAAGTTCCCCCGGGTTTAGCTGGAGACTCATCGCTTTGGGAAGTGCATTTGCTTTGTGGCTCCGCCGAGCCTGCTGAATCCTTTCCTCGCGGCTCGGGACCCTGGGATCGCTGGCCGCTGCCTCTGCCTCCCGGACTGTTGGCAGCCTAGGCAACAATAGTGGCGGCCGCCCCCAGCGAGGCTCCGGGAGCCCTTGCCTGCGGCGATCCGGGGACCCAAGCCGGCCTCCGCCCCCCGGACGCACAGCCAGCGTGGTCCCCGCGTGCAACGCGAGCGCCGGGGAGCGGCTCCTGCTTTGCCCCTCGTGGGGGCCGAGCCAAGAGCAGTCTGCAAACTCCATTCCGCCGGCTGGAAGAAGTCGCGGAGCCGGCGCCAAGCCCGCAGCGTCTTCCCGCGCGGATCCCGGGACTTAAAAAGCCGGGGCCGCCCCGGCCCAGGACGGGATGCGGGTCGGTCCCGTGCGCTCTGCCATGAGCGGCGCCTCGCAGCCCCGCGGCCCGGCCCTGCTGTTCCCAGCCGCCCGAGGCGTCCCAGCCAAACGCCTGCTGGACGCCGACGACGCGGCGGCCGTGGCGGCCAAGTGCCCGCGCCTCTCCGAGTGCTCCAGCCCCCCGGACTACCTCAGCCCCCCCGGCTCGCCCTGCAGCCCGCAGCCCCCGCCGGCCGCTCCGGGGACCGGCGGCGGCTCCGGGAGCGCGCCGGGGCCCAGCCGCATCGCCGACTACCTGCTGCTGCCCCTAGCCGAGCGCGAGCATGTGTCCCGGGCGCTGTGCATCCACACTGGCCGCGAGCTGCGCTGCAAGGTAGGCGCTCCTGGGCCAGGACCCGGCTGGGGTCGGGGGCGCGGGACGGGGTAGTAGGCAAAGGTGCTTGGGGTGCGGCCAACGCTTGGGTTGGGCACAGGGCGGATCAGTAGATTGGGTCAGATAAGACGCCATTTGACCAGGTTCATCTTTTTGTGGATTGAGGGGTTTCCCATGGAGTGGTATAATGGGGGCGCCTAGAGGAAGTGTAGTGTTCAGTGTCCTTCTCTTTCTGTTCCTTTCCTTAGCGCCCAGTGTAGCGCGTGGCGTTCCATATAAGTTGTGGAATTGAAATGGATTCCAGGGCCATGCCATTCCCCTTCTCTCATTCTCCTCGCTCTCCACCCCCCGCGCCACCCCCCCCCGTCCTGGAAGGACGCCCTGCAGTGGGGGCCTCCTAGGAGATTGGAGCAGCTGGCATCTCTCTTGCCGCAAGCCCCCGGGCTCAGTTGTAGGTGGTAAGAGCGCTGGAAGACTGTGTCCGGCTCCTGCCTTGGGGATTCCGAATTGAATCCGCTCTGGGACTAGAACACGCCCTCCCAAGGGAGCAGTCCCAGGGTCTTCACCCGAGGCGGAGGAATCTGCCCGGAGTAGAAATGTTGAAAAGCCCACACCGGGCAGGAACCCTCGCTTCGATTCACTTTATTTTCCAGCCAGCGATTTTCCTTTGAACGTAGGGATCCCATCCAGGAGGAGGAGACACAGCTCCTAGAAACAGGATCCGCCGGGTCCTCCTCCTGCGCGGGTAGACGCAGAACATTCCCACAGTCTACTTTATGGGAGCATGACACCCCTGCTTGAGGCACCCCGGAGCACCCTCGGGCTGCTCCTTTTCACCCGAAAGATAGGATCAGCCCCCAGTTAAGTCGTTTGTGGGTTTTCCGCAACTCACCTGACGCTCCCAACACCCCGATCCCGTCCCGGGGCTCGCTGCTGCCACCTACTGCCCAACCCGAATGAAATTTCAAACGCATGATCAAGCCCAGTTTAATAGGGGGAGATAAAACCCTTTTCTTCTCCGTGACTGGGGCTCAGAGCTGTTCTGGGACAAGCCTATGTGTGTGGTGGGATGGGTTGGGTGGGAGGAGGGGGCAGCAGGGGATTTTTCTAGCTGGTGCCAGAGCAGCCAGGCCTGCCTCTTAGAGGTGGGGTGAGTCTGGCCATTGTGCAACCCCTTCCAGTTCCTCTGAACAGATAATAGCTGAATCCAGATGGTGACAGCCCGTGTGTCACTGTTTCCAGTTGAGTCTAGGATATGAGTAACTGGACTGAACAAAAGGCCTCTAAAGAGACCAGCCAGCTTCCTAGAAGAGAGGAGATGCTACTCATTTTTAGGGGTGGGGTCGGGTGTGGGGGGTAAACAAACAAATGAAAAACCGATTCCCCTACCCCTCCTGTGAGAATTGTAACTCAAGGCGGCTTACACTTGAGTCGGACTGTAGGCAGGTTGCTTAAAGCTGCATTGTCCCAGCCTCCCCCTCCAAGTCATCTGTTCCTTCTGATTAATGACAGCTCTGCATGTTCTCTGGCCCCTGCTTCCCCTTGGAGGCTGCAGAGTCACCACATTCTGTGCCCTTTCTGTGCTGAGCACTTTGGGTCTGCAGGAGACACATGCATGTCCAGGGACTGCTTTTCAGCTCCTGGACAGGCCAGGGGATTCCTTCTATCCACCACTCACTAGTGTGGCCTGCAAACAGGAAAGGGCCACAGATGTTGGGGGGTTTGCTTAGCTCTCAGGAGCTGATGGGAGATGGGAACATGTATAGGAGACAGTTCTTTCAAATGATCTGTGTGAAAGCGGGTGACCCTTTGGGTATTTGCAAGTCTAGAGCTCTAGGTGTTACTGGTTTTAAAGGTGTCGGGGGCAGCTGGGGCTGGGGTAAGGTGGCAGAGGAAACGGACTAGGTGAGTGGAACTTACATCCTAAGCCCAAAGGTTGAGAACGTCTGCTTAGCTCCCTCAGGGATTTGGGAGGCTGCCTTTGCTTTTCTAGCCCCCTAAATGGGCCCCTTCTCTCTGCAGGTGTTTCCCATTAAACACTACCAGGACAAAATCAGGCCTTACATCCAGCTGCCATCACACAGCAACATTACCGGCATTGTGGAAGTGATCCTTGGGGAAACCAAGGCCTATGTCTTCTTTGAGAAGGACTTTGGGGACATGCACTCCTACGTGCGAAGCCGGAAGAGGCTGCGGGAAGAGGAAGCCGCCCGGCTCTTCAAGCAGATTGTCTCTGCCGTCGCACACTGCCACCAGTCAGCCATCGTGCTGGGGGACCTGAAGCTTAGGAAGTTCGTCTTCTCCACGGAGGAGAGGTGAGCAGCCGCCACGGCTTCTCCTGTGGCCTTTTGGAACCAAAGTGAAGGTGCAGGTCGTGTAGTTAGGTGCTGTGTGTTGGTGCAAAACAAAGTCAAGGGCTCATATGTCCTAAATTTAGTATTTAGAGCTTCTGTTCCTGAGGAGTCACAGCCAAGGTTGGTTTATTCTGCATTCTCTTGGACGGGGTCTGGGGACACCGTGATGCTTCTATGGGATGGCACGTGTTGACAGGGTGTCCTTCCTCTCCTATCACAGGATCAAGTCCATTGTTGTCAGAAAGGTCAGTCGTCTGGGGTACAAATATTAAGCTGCCCTTTACAATATTGCCTTCTGAAGGAAGTGTTCAAATCTGTGCTTGTGCCAAGTGTTGTTTTGTACCTGGAAGGTTTCACAGAGCTAGTGAGACTGTCATATATGCAGAATTCCACGCTCTTCTTTCACGCGGCGTTCCTGTCCCATCCCAGGCTGGTTTCTCTGTAACGTCACATTCTCTGGTGACTTTTTAGACATCTCGTTTGGATCCGTCTTCAGAAAATAGCCACATTGAATAGAATGGAAGTTGGCTAGGATGGATTGCTAAATATAGATCATAGCTTACCTCATAAAGAACAAGATGAGCTTGATAAGAGAGTAATGAGGCATTAAGATTCAAAGCTGAGGTTTTAGCTAGAGAATTCAGGAAGCCGCATGAGATAGACCACACTTGATTTTAAGAGCCAGCCACATCCCTTGTGGAAAGATTATGAGCAGTAAGGCTGTAACATTGCAGAGGTGAGAGTGAGTTAGTTTGTTGTAAGAAGTGGGCTTATCTCACCTGTGCATTTTTACCTTTGACTCCAGAGCATACGAAATTGTACAGGGTTGAGCTGTCATAAAGCACGACTTTGTTTCTGACCTCGCAATAATTATTGGAACACACTGATTAGCAAAGAAAAGCAAACTGTTTGCAATGAAGAAGTGTCTAATTCCTGGAACATGCTCCTTTTGATATGGTGATGCATTTTCTGGAACATGCCTTACACACCTCCTTACTAGCTTTTGAAACCTGCATTGCACAGGCGAATGTCATGGGCATGGGGTTTGGCAACCCGGGGGTTAAGCAATGTCAGGCTGACGCTATTCGTGTAACCAGCACAGGTGCAGGGTTTTAGTGCTGTAGCAGCCAATCAGGGGCAGACAGTGTGGGTTGAGTCATATTTTCCGTTTACAGAACCAATGGGTATTTTACATAACGACAGGGAGGTCACGCTGAGGACATACTGAAGTTAGCACATGTATACTACACTCCAGGGAACAGGAAGGCAGGAAAAAAAAAATACCAGACCTTTGAGAGGAAAAGGAATTGATCCATCAGCCAGTACCAAATGTTTGCGTTTAACTTCATAAGTGACTTACTGAAACACGGCTATTTCAGAGAAGCAGGCAGAGACAGGGTGTCACCGGATATTGGAGCTTCCCTACCACATGGCTTTAGGCTTTGGGGGATCCAGGAGACTTGGGTGGCTGGTTCTGAATAAGGAGGCACCTGCAGCTTCATAAGAGAGCCTTTGACTGAAGGTTTTTTAGACTTTAGTTGCAATCTGAACAGAGACCCTCCCTGTAGAATGAATGTGCTCACATGTTGATGTGCCATCCCAGTGGCGAGTGTGTGTCCCTGTGTAAGAATTTCAGAGGCCCTGCATCCCTGAAATCCATCAGCCACTTTTGTTTGCTCATATAACCTCTCTGTCCATGCAAAGTGTTCTTTGCCATTAAACACCCCAATAAATGTAATTAGCATTCCTTGCAACTTTCCCACCCTAATTGTCGCAGCCTGGGCCCAGGTGGACAGCATTTGCTCCCTGTGCATATATCAGTGTGGACACCAGAGCTGACGACCTGTGTGTAATAGCAGTGACTTTGGGCTCCGTGTTGTGTAATGCAGTGTGGGTCCAGGTAGCCCTGGCAGTCATAAGAGAGAAGATGGGCTTGTAGGATGCTCAGGCCCTCCCAGAAGAAGTAGGATATGCTGCTCTTCCCTGATAGCTTTTGTAGAGAATGCAGCATTTCCCTGAGACAGGCTCCCAGTTCTGCAATGGGAACTTAGTAAATTGCGTAACTCCTATTAGGATATCTCTTGTAAGCTCTAGCATTATGAATGCTATTTGGGGCTTTGCATCATACCCTCCACCCCAGGCGCTCTGTCGATACTTTGCAAACATTTATTGCAGTTTGTGTAGGTTTGTGAAATCACGAGTCCTCGGTAGTTGCAGGGCACTGCTTACTGGATGAAGGGGTAAATAGCATTCCTGGAGCCTTTGCTGTTAGTGCCTGTGGGCGCTGTTATTGGGAAGGCTTTGTTTTTCATAGCAGCTGGTGTGGAAATAATGACTTGGTTCCTCTCTCTTGCAGAACCCAGCTCAGACTAGAAAGTCTAGAAGACACACACATAATCAAGGGGGAAGATGATGCTTTGTCAGACAAACATGGCTGCCCAGCCTATGTGAGCCCTGAGATCCTCAACACCACCGGGACGTACTCCGGAAAGGCTGCGGACGTTTGGAGCCTAGGGGTGATGCTTTACACGCTTCTGGTTGGACGATACCCCTTCCATGACTCAGACCCCAGTGCCCTTTTCTCCAAAATTCGGCGTGGACAGTTCTGCATTCCTGAACACATTTCCCCCAAAGCCAGGTGCCTCATTCGCAGCCTCTTGAGACGGGAGCCCTCCGAGAGACTCACTGCCCCCGAGATCCTGCTGCACCCCTGGTTTGAATCTGTCTTGGAACCTGGGTACATTGACTCAGAAATAGGAACTTCAGACCAGATTGTTCCAGAGTACCAGGAGGACAGTGACATTAGTTCCTTCTTCTGCTAATCCCCAAAACCTCAGAAACCTCATAATTCTTACACCTGGCATTTCCATTTCTAAAGATGGACAGGCCCTTTGGCGTGGTACCAACCAGATAATGACTGCATCAGGATGAAAGCTGCTGGACGCGGCATGGCGCCTCCTCTTCTCTGTTGGGATGAGTGACTTTATTGATTTGAGCAGCATATGCTGTGATTGGCTGCCCTGCAAAGTTGTTTCCCTTAAGGAACCCTCACCAACTATCTCTGCTGGATTTGGGAGTTCCACATCTTTTATGGAGGGCAAAGCGTTTGGACATCTTACACCCGGTGGTCAAGTGTGTCATAAACTTGAGCATTCGAATGGGAGAAAAAGCAAATCGCACAATGACATATTTTGGGCAATAACCGTATTTTTAACAGGGTGACAAATTGGGCCAATAAATCTGCCATCTTTGAACTCATCTTTGGTAGCTAGACATGTTACCACAGCTTCTCTGATGGGAAAGTTCCTTTTTTGGCTTAACACTCACCTTTTCTTCACACTCACATTTACCAATGACTCTGCTCCGTTTTTGGAGCAGACTTTTAAGTTGCTCAGGAGCCTGACGGAACCATGAACCCAGACTCTCCTCTGTTTCCTGCCAAGACCTCATCTGCACTAATGCCTTCTCCCTGACCTTGACACTTTCCCTCTTTAGCTATAAAAAGCACTTACCAGCCGAACGTGGAACAGTATCACAAAAGATCCCATCTCCCAACGATTTCAGAACTCTGAACTCAGACAGAGAGACTCCAGATTTTAAAGAATAATTTGAGTGCTTGGAAACTATTAGCTTTTTAAGTTCCTTCCAAATATGTTAGTACCTACCCTTTACTTTTCTCCCAAGACCATCTCAGGGTGGAGCATTCTGTCTAGAAGAAGAAAGATAAGGAGGCTCCCACCCACCTCTCCCAAGAGCAGACATTAAACGTCTTTGTGCTTTGAAGAGAGTGAATTTTGGATGGTCTTGTGATTCTCAGACTAACTTCTAGAATTATACTTTAACCCCTCCCAGATATGGTCCGCCTCTGGCATTGTGTGTGCATCTGCGGTTTTGCATGATGGGTTGTTAATATTTCAAATGTGTGGTTTATGAATACGTCTGTATAATCGGCTTCTGGAGTGAAACAGCAAACCCCAAATCTTCAAAGTTGGAAGGAACTTTAAAAATCATCCGGTCCAATCTCTTTCCTCTTTCTGCCACCTCCCAAGGCAGAAATCCCCTCTTCAGCTTCTTTTGTAGGTGGGAATCCAGCCTCTGTTAGGTATGTCCAGGGATGGAAACTTACTCGCCAACAAAAGATAGAGCTTAATGGAGAAATTGCAACTTTCATTAAAAAACAAGTTCAGATGAAATATCAGTAACTGTCTTGGACAGTGCTGAAATCAGGTGGTTAAACGGGTAAACAAAATATACTGTATTTTGATAAATGGCACAAAAACAGGCAGTCATCTTTAAGGGCTACGCCTAGGCAAACTACTAACATGCATTGTGAGAATGCCGTGTATACCTCACATACTGTGTACTTTGTACATATATTTTACCTTTTATACCTATGTTCGATTTTGTTTTGTTTTGTTTTGTTCTGGCTTTGAGGCTTGTTTTGTTGTCTATGTCTTGTCTGAATAACCTGCGTGTCTAAAACCACGTGAAATGTGAATGATTATTGGCAATATTACCTTGACAGAATCATGGGACTTTGAGAAGAGGGAGGACAGAGGCCTCTGTCGCACTAACGCTCTCGTGGTTGCTCGACTGTTGTATCTGTGATACATTATCCGACTAAGGACTCTGGGCTGGCAGGGGCTTCTGCCGGGAAAGCTAGAAACACTAGGTTCTTCCTGTATATACGTGTATATATGTGAACAGTGAGATGGCCGTTTCTGACTTGTAGAGAAATTTTAATAAACCTGGTTTCGTAAATAGGTGTGGTGAATTTCTTTCGAGTTCAGTCGGCTTTGCCTTTTGCAATTTCATGCAGAGGTTGCAAGGTCCCTGGCCTCAGGGCTTACAGTCTAGTTGGGGGTGGGTAGCAAGGGGAAGGTGGAAAAGTAGAGATGATGAGGATCGTGGGTGACCTTTGGCAGACTTGAACCCATTTGCTTTTTTCATTTCGGTGGGCAAATTTATTTTGATGGATGAAGCCCACTGGGTGACACCAAGTTGGTGCGTACTTTGGGTTGAATTTAGACTCAGGAAACATTTTTTATTTTTCATACTCTTTCATAGCAGAATCAGAATCAAGAAACGTTTGAAGATGAGCATTCATAAATTAACGTTGAGTTGTAAAAATCAGCTTGTCTTTTTTGGGCCAAGGACCCTTGAGAGTTTGTTAAAGCTATGGCCGCTCCTGAGAACAGTGTCACATGTAGAAAACAAAATGTTGTTACCGCAGAGGTTCACACAGATCTCTGAAGGCATCATGGGACTTCCGATTGTGAACCAATCCCCCTTCATTAGACTTAATTAAAATGGCTAAGCAAGCCATTTTCTTTCTTTTTCTTTTTTTATTTTTTGAGACGGAGTCTCGCTTTGTCGTCCAGGCTGGAGTGCAGTGGTGCAATCTCGGCTCACTGCAACCTCTGTCTCCCAGGTTCAAGTGATTCTTCTGCCTCAGCCTCCTGAGTAGCTGGGATTATAGGCGCACACCAGCATGCCCGGCTAATTTTTGTATTTTTAGTAGAGACGGGGTTTCACCATATTGGCTGGTCTTGAACTCCCGACCTCGTGATCCACTTACCTCGGCCTCCTAAAGTGCTGGGATTACAGGCGTGAGCCACTGCGCCTGGCCAAGCAAGAAATTTTCTTTCTTTTACTTTTTTCTTTTTATAAGTGTGAAAATGGAAATGGAAGCAAGGAAAATACTAAGGTGACATTAATTTGAATCACAAAAGTAGAGAAAGGAAAAGGTTTTTTTTTTATTGAGTTTATAGCTTAACTATAGCTTCACTTCAGAATCTAGTCTAAATGAAGTAAATTTGCATCCAGGTTGATTTTAAAAAATACTTCACATTGTGAAGTGTAACAGCAGAAAAATGCACATATAAGTGTGTAGCTCAGTGAATTTTCACAAATAACACACAGCCATAACCACTAGCTCTAGAAAGCAAAACACCGGGAAGGCCTCAGGGACCTCTGCCTGCCTCTTTCAATTTTTGCCTGGTGTCTGCTCTAAGCGTAACCACCATGGGATGGAATTTTAATTCTAACCTGTGTAAGTTAGAATAAGGACCAGCTTATCAACTCTGGACTCACACGAAGAGGCGGACAGAAGTTAGCAATGACACAATTGCCCTTTTTTAGGACTCAGGCTGAGATCACCCAGGAAAGCAGACATATGACACTGAAGTTAGAGCAGCTCAGGCCTTGTGACCCAGGAACTTAAGAAATGTAAAAATCATCTCAAAAGCAACGTGGGAAATGGCCAAAAATGCCTGGGTAGCTTAGGAACTCGGAAGTTGGGGGTTGGTCTCTGGCCATCCCATGAATAGGACCTTAAGCCCCAAAGTTCCTGAAGCAGGCCTCACAACAGATCTTGTTCCCTGCTCCAGTGAACCCAGATGAGGCTCAGCGTGACTTCTTGGGCATTCAGGATGCTAATACTTTGGACTTCACCGAGGTTTTAATCTAAGGATTTCAAAACTCCTTGCAAGCAATTAAGGTTATAACACCCCTTTGTACTGTTGTTGCATGCACCAGATAGACAGAAATATGGGTCAGGATTGGCTGGGATGACATGTGATACCACAAATCCATACATTTAATCTCTTCTAAGGTTGGAACAAATCTGGGGCAATTGCAACCAGTTAAATTATGTAAGGTCAGAATGAGTGTGCTGAAAAGCTGGCTGCTTTTATTTTCCCTTGTGTCCTCAACATACTTGTCATTTGAGGAAGTCATCCAAGTAACATCTCAATAGCCTTTTATTCATGTCACATTTTCTGGAAGTTTCTCCTCTTCTCCCCAGGGAGTCACAGCACATGAGTGAAACAGGCTAGTCAAATATTTCCCTGAAGTTGAAAAAAACTCAGGCTCAAGCATCTTTCAGTAGCCATTCAGGAGTAAGCAGCTCAGAGTTGGGATATGAACTTGGGTCTTTGGACTCCATGCCCAATGTTGTTGCTCTGTCTACACACCACCACACAGCATCTCCTGGTAAGAATAATGATGAGGGAAAGTGGTTCAAGACAAACACAAATACTGAATTTTTAGCTCCACAAACGTCTTCAAATGACCCAGTATGTCAATTATAAATGTGTAGGCATTATGGAAGATGAGCAATCCATTATTCATTCAGCAAACATTTACTGGGCACCTACCATGTGCCAGACATTGTGGTAGACCCTTGGGAAATAGATGACTGAGGCTCAGTTCTGGCTCACTGAATGGGAAGCTCCAAGAAGTCAGGGACTGTGACAGTCTTGTTCTCCTTTGGCTCCTCAGCACCAGCAAAGTGCCTTCCACAAGAAATTTGTCAAAGCCAACATGGGCCAGATGTGGTGCCTCACACCTGTAATCTCAGCACTAGCACTTTTGGAGGCCAAGGCAGGAAGATCACCTGAGGCCAGTTGGAGACCAGCCTGGGCAACAGCAAAACCTCATTTCTATTTTTAATGTGTATATATATACATATGCATGCCAATATGGATGGATTGGTGGGTGGGTAGATGGGTGCATGGGTGGGTAGATGGGTGCATGGGTGGGTGGGTGGATGGATGGATGGATGGGTGGACTAGTAGTAGGTGGATAGATGGCTATCCCCTAGCAGCTCAGAGTCTAATGGACCTCTAAGTCAGAAAGCCGAGGGCACAGAAGTGGAAGTCTTGTGACTAGGATCTCTTCCTAGTTCCAAAGCTTTTTTTGCTGTATAACTGTGAATAAGCAGTCTGCCTGGTTCTTATTTGCTCATCTTTTTTTTATTTTTTATTTTTTTTTTTTTTTGAGACGGAGTCTCGCTCTGCCGCCCAGGCTAGAGTGCAGTGGCCGGATCTCAGCTCACTGCAAGCTCCGCCTCCTGGGTTTACGCCATTCTCCTGCCTCAGCCTCCCAAGTAGCTGGGACTACAGGCGCCCACCACCTCGCCCGGCTAGTTTTTTGTATTTTTTAGTAGAGACGGGGTTTCACCGTGTTAGCCAGGATGGTCTCGATCTCCTGACCTCGTGATCCATCCGTCTCGGCCTCCCAAAGTGCTGGGATTACAGGCTTGAGCCACCGCGCCCGGCCGCTTTTTTTTTTAATTTTTAACTTTTCGAGACGGAGTCGCACTCTCTTGCCCAGGCTGGAGTGCAGTGGCATGATCTCAGCTCACTGCAACCTCTGCCTCCCTAGTTCAAGTGATTTTTTTGCCTCAGTCTCCAGAGTAGGTGGGATTATAGGCACCCGCCACCAGGCCTAGCTAATTTTTGTGGTTTTAGTAGATACAGGGTTTTACCATGTTGGCCAGGCTGGTCTCAAACTTCTGACCTCAAGTGATCTGCCTGTCTCGGCCTCCCAAAGTGCTAGGATTACAGGCATGAGCGATTCTGCCCAGCCAAGTGCCACATACTTTCAAATGAACAGATCTCTACCAGATCTTGTGTGAACTCAGAGCAAGATCTCACTTATCACCAAGGGGATGACCCAAAGCCATTCATGAAGGATCCACCTCCATGATCCAAACGGCTCCCACCAGGCCCCACCTCCGACATTGGTGATTACAATTCAACATGAGATTTGGACGGGGACAAATATCCAAACCATATCAGGCATTGCAGCAATGAAGATTATGGAGTTGGCTTTTCAGCATGGCTTTGACTGGGAAAAGGAGGCTCCCCACCACCTCCAAAACAGAGGAGCAGGATTTCATTCCTAACCCCTGGCAACTGCCCACATCAGATTTCAGTTGATTCTCTGATGATTTGATTGCAGTCAACAACTTAGTGGTCCTGGAAGCATTACCTCGCAATCCTGCCGGACGTTTTGCAGTACGCATCTTATTCTACCCTCTTGGCCACCCTGTGAAGAGGATGCTTTGTCCTAATTGGCCAGATGTTGGTGCTGAGATCCAGAGGCTGAAGAATTTGCCCAGGATCACACCGCTAATGAGTGGGGGTGGAGGGGGTGAAACTCCAACCCCGGCATGCAAGACTTTAGATCTTTGCCCTTTTCTGCCATGTGCTTTCCACGTTGGGTCTGATGTGCTAGACCATCCATATGACGTCTTCTTTTTGGAGCAGCCATTTTGCTGGGAGATGTTTTACTCGGGAGAGTACAGCATGCTGGGTCACACCTGATTTCCATGTATGATTTCTACCAGTGGAGAGATACCAAGGGAGTGACCATGATGCACTAAGAGCCCTGCTAAGTGCCTCACATAAATTATTAGCAAGTGATAACCTCACAGCACCCCTTGACGCAGTACTGTTATCATCCCCCTTTTGTAACTAAAGACACTTAGAGACACTGAGGCTCAGAGAGGGTAGGTGGTTTGCCCAAAGTTGCACAACGCAGTGTTCATTTGCTAATACCGTTAACGTGAAGGCTTACTGCTCTTTGTTTTTAGAACTGGGAGCGGAGTGCATAAATAATTTAGTGCTAAGTGCAATATGGTGTCCTGCAACAGAGAGAAGAATATTATTGGACAGATGAGTGAAGTCAGAATGAAGTCTGGAGTTCAATAATAATGCATAAATGTTGGTTTCTTAGTTAGATAAATGTACCGTGGTAATGTAAAATGGTAGCCTTAGAAGAAACTGAATGAGGTATATATAGATATAGGCACTCCCTGTATCATCTTTGCAACTTTTCTTTAACTCTAAAAATTATTCCAAAATAAAAATTTTATTTTTTACTTAATTTATTCTTTTTGAGATGGAGTCTAGCCCTGTCATCCAGGCTGGAATACAATGGCATGATCTTGGCTCACTGTAGCCTCTGCCTCCTAGGTTCAAGTGATTCTCCTGCCTCAGCCTCCCAAGTAGTTGGGATTACAGGTGCCCACCATTATGCCCGGCTAATTTTTATATCTTTTTTAGAGACGGGGGTTTCACCATGTTGGCCAGGCTGGTCTCGAACTGCTGACCTCAGGTAAACCCCTCACTTCGGCTTCCCAGAGTGCTGGGATTACAGGTGTGAGCCACTGTGCCTGGCCAAAAGTGTATTTTTAAAAAGAGATTTAGTTTGCACTTCTCCCTTTTTCAGGCAGGGGAAACTAAGGCTGAGACTGGGGACATTAATAACCAAGTAGCTATAAGCTACTCCTGACTCAGCACCCTCAGGCCTTCACCTGAAGCTCGAGCTTCCTGGGGCCTGTTGGTGTGATCTGAGTGACCTTCTAGAATGTGGTATGAGGTGAGTATGCATGGTGCTTCCATGGAATGTGTCAGAAACTTTTCTCGACATGGGACATGGCATTTTGAAAAATCAGCTCATAGGTCTGACCTTTGGATCAGTGACTACATGAGTGTCTCCATCAGCTCCATCATGCAGTCATCACTCTCAGTCAGCCACAGCACAGGGAGCCAGTCTGGGGGACGTGCCATGCACTCATGCATTTTCACGCCATGCCTCATTAGCTAGGAGACAGCGAGAGCAAATTGGGAAAAATGTCACTGGCAGCAGGGCCTGGCCTCAGTTTGAAAAGGAAGGGATTTAGGGGTTAGGGCTTGAGTATACTCCAAACGAATTTCCCATCCAAGCTCCAATCCAAGAGGCTGTGTGGTCTGGGAGGTGGAGACACTGTGCAGTCAGCTCCCCGCTTTACCAGGAGGGCTTCTCTGTGGTGAGGCAGATGAGGCCAGGAAGCAGGTTAGTTTACACTCCTCCCATTTTGCAGATGGGGAGCTGAGTTTGAAAGAGGGAAAAGAATAGCCAGTGTGGGGCCAGTGCTCGTTTTGTATTTGTACTTTTGTTGCTCTGTAGCTGGTGTTGAAGTTGGGTTCTAAATTCCTGCTGACTGACATCTTTTTTCACTTCTACACTGCAGAACAGAATTGGTGGGTGACATTTCATAGGCAGCCCCTAATGCTCAGTCTGTCTTAGACACCCTGCTGGATGGCCTGTGCCTACTGGGAGTGAAGAAAAGAAATAATGACGATAATAATGATGATAGGAACCCCCATGAATTAAGTAGTTGCTATTTGTCCAACCCTGCCTTTGGTACTTTGAAAGCATGTCTCACTTAATTCTTACAACAGCTCTGTGGGGAAGATATTCTTATTTGCCCCATTTTACAGGTAAGTACATGAAAGCCCAGAGAGTTTAAGGAACTTGCTCAAGGCCAGGCATGATGGCTTATGCTTGTAATCCCAGCACTTTGGGAGGCTGAGGCGGGCGGATCATCTGATGTCAGGAGTTGGAGACCAGTCCAACCAACATGGTGAAACCCTTTCTCTACTAAAACTACAAAAATTAGCCAGGCATGGTGGCACATGTCTGTAATCCCAGCTACTCTGGAGGCTGAGGCAGGAGAATCGCTTGAACCTGGGAGGCAGACGTTGCAGTGAGCCGAGATCATAATACTGCACTCCAGCCTGGGTGACAGAGCGACACTCCATCTCAAAAAAAAAAAAAAAAAAGAAATGGAGTCTTGCTCTGTCACCCAGGCTGGAGTGCAGTGGTGTAATCTTGGCTCACTGCAGTCTCTGCCTCCTGGGTTCGAGTGATTCTCCTGCCTCAGCCTTCAGCCTCCTGAATTGCTGTGACCACAGGTGCACGCTACCAGGCCAGGCTAATTTTTTGTATAGACAGGATTTTTCCATATTGCCCAGGCTGGTCTTGAACTCCTGAGCTCAAGCAATCTGTCTGCGTCAGCCTCCCAAAGTGCTAGCATTATAGGTGTGAGCCACTGCGCCTGGTCAACGTCCGCCTTTCATATTATAGTCCCACAATTAAAGCCCTATCTTGTCAGTCTATCTGGGTGGAGACCCTTACCTCCTTTGAGGGAAGACACCAACACCTCATCGAGTTGGCGGTAGAGAGGAAGGATCTTGAACTTTAGGGCTAGAGAGACCTGGTATCAAATCCCAGCTCTATAGCTGTTAACCAGCTGTGTGACCCAGACAAGTCACGTGACCTCTCCATGCCTCAGGCGTGGTAATAACTGAAATGCCAGGAATACTATCTACCCCATACAGCTGTGGCTGCGAGGATTCCATGAGTAATGCATAGTCCAAGGTGCCACATAGTAGGCTTGAAATTCAGACAAATTCCTTACAAGTGGGAAGAACCCAGTTGGGAAGTCAGACAGACCTGGATTTGAGTCCCAGACTAGCTCCTTCTTTGCTCTGTGACCTCCAGCAATTTGCAACATCTCTCTGGCGCATCGTCTCATCCATAAAATGAGAACCTAATAATGGGTGTTTTGCAGGGCTCTGGGGCTGCGGGCAGGATCGGGGATGAAGCACACTCAGGCCCTGCTTTGGAGGGGCGCTCATCTGGGATTGCAGTCAGGGATCAGTGTCCTTGTCATAATTATGCATTTTCCCCTCTCTCCTTTGTCTCCCCTGCTCTTTCCCCGCTGCTGTGCAGGTTTGCGGAGGCCAGTGTTGACCGCTCCACAATGGCTTGGAAGGGAGGACAGTGGCAGGGAGCAGAGCGGTGCCCAGGAGCCACCGAACCATGGCAGTCAGGCAGCCTTCTAGCCTCCTGCTGCCCGAGAGTCTGCTGACCTTGATCTTAGTTCAGGGGACCAGACAGCAGTCTGGCTTCTCTGACCTTGTCCAGCCATCAGCACCTCCCGTGCTCAGAAACTCCCCTCGTGGGGAGAAGTGGTTAACTGAGAGGGCTGGAGTCACAGAGGCCTTAAGTTCGAAGTGTAGCTTTAGTACTTACCTGCTGAGGAAAGGAACTGCTTCATCCTCAGTTGTCTTATCTGTAAAATGGGTGGTGAGAATTCCTGCCTCCTGAGATCATTTCGCAGTTTAAATCAGATCACGCCTGTAAAATATTTCCCACACTCCTGACACATACAAAGTGCTCAGTGAATGTTGGCTATCAAGAGTTTGGGTCAAAATCAACGACTTGATTCGTTACAAATGTGCTAAACTGTGCTTCTTCTAAGTAGGGCTGGAGGATCTTGTTAAGATGCGCATTCTGTTCATCAGGGCTGGAGTGGGGCCGGAGACTGCATTTCCAACCAGTTCCTGGGTGAGGCCGATGCTGCTGGCCTTCAGACCACAATTAGAGCAGCCCAGGGTTGAAATTGCTCCCTTCCTCTCTCCCTTCCTCTCTTCCTCCCTCCCTCCCTCCCTCCCTTCCTTCCTTCCTTCTTTCCTTCCTTCCTTCCTTCCAGACAGGGTCCAGAATGCAGTGGCAGGATCACGGCTCACCTCAGTCTTGACCTCCTGGTCTCAAGCGATCTTCCCACCTCACCCTCCCCAGCAGCTGGGACCACAGGCGTGCATCACCACACTCAGCAAATTTTTTGTATTTTTTGTAGAGATGGGATTTCGCCATGTGGCCAGGCTGGTCTCTAACTCCTGAGCTCAAGTGATCAGACTGCCTCAGCCTCCCAAAGTGCTGGGATTACAGGCATGAGTCACAGAGCCCAGCAAAACCCATTTTCAAACACTGACCTGTTAAGGCTTGGTTCTGATGGGTTAATTCTTGAAAATCGGTATATTTGGGGTAAATCCAGGAGAAGGGGAGTGGGGAGGAGCGGGTATGATTGAGCAGCTGCTCGGTGTTGGCATTGTTGAATGAATTATCTCCTGGAATGTTGATAGCCTCCCTGAGGGATATTACCATTTCCATTGTACAGATAGGGAACCAAGACTCAGATGTTAAGTGACTTGCTCAGGTTCACACATCTATACAGAGGTGGGGCTGGAGGAGGACTTGGTCTCTCTGCCTCCAGTCCCATCACCATCCTCTACCTTGGAGGCAATGGCAGGAGACCGAGAACACAGCCAAGAGGATCTTAGACAAGCCACCTCCTCTCTCGAGACCCCAGCTTCCCTGTTAGCAAAATGGGTGGCCTGGGTGTAAATGACCTCCAAGCTCCCTCCCACCCTCCTGTTGGAAGAGTTTGTGCTATCTACTCTTACTCAGCATTCATCTGGCTGCATCCCCACTCTGCTTCCTAATTTGGTGCTGATATTCTGGTTGCAGACATATCAGTTTCACCCTGTCATGTCAGTAACACCAGCAGAATTGCTGGACGCAGTCGTCTTCCCAACAGCAGACGAAATGGTGTAGCAGTGACCAGAATAAACTCAGCACTTGCGCCAGACAGAACATTCTCCCATACCCGGAGATGAGCCTTTCAGCGTCCACAGGTACAAAATGCCACTTGCATCAACTCAAAGTCACATGGAATCCAGTGTCACCTGGAGCCCTGTCTTGGAGAGGCAGGCAGAGGGGCCTACATTGCTAAGTTGCGCTCACGTGCCCCTGCTGAGATCATACAACAGAGGCTAGAACTAGGCAGGATTTCTAACTGGGTTCAGATCCAGCTCTGCCACTCCCAAGTGTATGACCTTTGGCAAGTTACTTAGTTTCCCCAGACCTCAGTTTCCTTTTCTCTAAAGTGAAGCTAATGGCAGTAGTTGTCTTGTGGGGTTGTGGCGAGAATTAAATGAGATAATATATGAAAAGCTCTCAGAACAGTGCCTGGCATATGGTAAGCACTCATTGCATGCAAATCATCCCATAAAAGTGAAATCCATCACATTTATTTGTTTTGCTTATTGTTGGACACCCAGTACCTAGAATGATGCTTAACAGTGGTAAATGTGAATATTTGTGTAATGATTAAATCAGGGGAATTCTGGTATATGTGCTGCCAAAGTGAGCACTAAATCAGCAAGGTTCCAGAGTGGTAGCTTTCAAACTGTGTTCCAAGGAACCCCAGGTTGCATCCCACTGTATAGTAGGATGGAGGGAGTGAGGAGAAACACTTGAAAAAGCATCATTCTGCTCCTTTCTCCTGCCCAGAGCCTCGCTGATGTATATGCTTTGCATGTTTATTTACACGCTTTACATGCCACCGAACCATGGCAATCAGGCAGCCTTCTAGCTCCTGCTTACATGCAGAGAGCAATCTGGCTTCCCTGACCTTGTCCAGCCATCAGCATCTCTACTGCTCAGAGTAACAGGTTGGGGACACTATTTTAGACAGAATGGCAGAGAGAAGGCCTCTTTTGAGGAGATGACATTTGAGTAGAGACCTGACAAAAGTGAGAGGCAGAGTCTTCCAGGTAAAGGGATCCGCAAGTGCAAAGGCCCTGGAACAGGAAAGTGCTTTGTGTGTGTTGGGGATAGCAAAACCGAGGCTTACATCAGACAATGTGTGTACATTTTTTGAGACTGTGCCTGAGACACATCGGCTGTGACTATCACTGGTGTCATTTTATCTTCATGATGAGAAGGGCAGGTCCCATTAGATTCACATTTTATTTTATTTTGAGACAGGGTCTCGCTCTGTCGCCCAGGCTGCAGTGCAGTGGGGTGATCTCTGGCTCACAGCAGCCTTGACCTCCTGGGCTTAAGGAGGGCTCAAGCAATCCTCCGGCCTCAGGCTTCTGAGTAGCTGCAACTACAGGCATGGGCCACCATGCCTGGCTAATTTTTGTAGAGACAGGGCCTCCCCATGTTTCACAGGCTGGGATTTTATGTTACTTTAAAAATCATATTTATTGATGTAGAATTTCACTGTAATAAAATTAATCCTTGTCTAGTGCACAGGTGGGTAAGATTTTGTGTTTTTTTTTTGATAATTCCGTCACCCAGGTTGGAGTGCAGTAGTACTATTATGACTCACTGCAGCCTCTGCTCCCTGAGATCAGGCGATCCTCCTACTTCAATTCCCAAGTATCTGGAACTACAGGTGTGCACCACCACACTTGGATAATTTTTGTATTTTTCATAGAGGCAGAGTTTTGCCATGTTGCCCGGGCTGGTCTTGAACTACTGACCTCAAGTGATCCGCCCACCTTGGCCTCCCGAAGTGCTGAGATGACAGGTGTGAGCCACCGTGCCCAGCCAGTGATTTAAATTTTAAAAGATGGGTTTGCCATTATTTTCATGAAATTTTTACTTTCCAAAAATAATCATAGAAATTATTCTCCAACAGATAGGAATATGAAGTGGAGTTGTTTCCTCCTTTTGTGATTGTGACACTTCGACTCTTTCCTGAAAGAAGTGTTTCTCCCCACAAAATACTTGTCATTTAGATGGACATTGGAGAGTTAGGTAAATAACAGATTACAGTTCCTGTCGTCATAGATCTTATAATCTAATAAACTTTTTGTCAGATATCTTGAAATCTTAATGCTTACAGGACCATAGAGACAGGGTTTCACCATATTGCCCACACTGCTCTGGAACTCCTGGGCTCAAGTGATCTGCCCACCTTGGCCTCCAATGTGCTGGGATTATAGGCGTGAGCTACCGTGCCTGGTCTGCAGGTGGATAAGGTTTGACAAATGCATCCACTCGTTTAAGTTCCGCCATAATTATAATATAGACCATTTCCATCACCACAAAAAAATCTCTCATGCCTGCTTATAGCCAAACTCTTACCAGTAGCCTTTGGCAATCACTGATATGATATGTCTCGAGTTTTGAAATTATACAGTGTGACATATTTTGTGTCCATTTTCTTTCACTAGGCATGATGCATTTGAGATTCATCTGTGCTGTTGTACATACAGTAATGTGGTCATTTTTACTGCTGAATAGTATTTCGTTGCATGAATGTACCACATATTGTTTATTATTTATTTGTGTATTTATTTTTGAGAAAGAGTCTCGTTCTGTCACCCAGGCTGGAGTGCAGTGGCACGATCTTGGCTCACTGCAACCTCTGCCTCCTGGGTCCAAGAGATTCTCCTGCCTTAGCCTCCCAAGTAGCTGGGATTACAGGTGTGTACCACTACGTCCAGCTAATTTTTGTACTTTTAATAGAGACGGGGTTGTGCTCAGGCTGCTCTCAAACTCCTGATCTCAAGTGATCTGCCCACCTTGGCATCCCAAAGTGCTGGGATTACAGGCATGAACCACAGCGCCTGGCCCTACATATTCTTTCTTTCTTTACCAGTTGAAGGATATCTGCATGTCTCCAGTTGGAGGTTATTGTAAAGTTGCCACAAACATGTGTGTACCTGCCTTTGTGTGAACACATGTTTTCATTTCTCTTGGGTAAATACCTAGAAATAAGACTGCTGGGTCACTTTTTTTTTGAGACAAGGTCTTTTTCTCTTGCCTAGGCTGGAGTGCAGTGGCATGATCCTAGCTCACTGCAGCCTTGACCTCCTGGGCTCCAGTGATCCTCTTGCCTCAAATTCCCAAGTAGCTGAGACTACAGGTGTGCGCTACCACGTCCCGCTAAATTTGTTGATTTTTTGTAGAGACGAGGTCTTACCGTGTTGCCCAGGCTGGTCTTGAACTCCTGGGCTCAAGTAATTCTTCTGCCTTGGCCTCCCAAAGTGTTGAGATTACAGATGTGAGCCATCGCACCCAGCCATGTGTTTAACTTGATAAGAAACCACTGAATTGTTTTCCAAAGTGGCTGCACCATGTTGCATCCCCGTGAGCAATATATGTGAACTCTAATTGCTCCACATCCTCACCAACACTCAGTATGTCAGGTTTATTTAGTTATTTATTTATAGTTTAGCCATCCTAGTAGATGTGTATGGTATCTCGTTGTGGTCTAATTTTCATTTCCTTAGTGACTAATTAAGGTTTAGCATCTTTTTGCCTTCTTTTTGTTTTTTGAAACGGGGTCTTGCCTTGTCACCCAGGCTGGAGTGCAGTGGCGCAGTCTCAGCTCACTACAACCTCTACCTCCCGGGTTCACGCGATTCTCCCGCCTCAGCCTCTTGAGTAGCTGGGACTACAGGCATGTGCCACTATGCCTGGCTAATTTTTGTATTTTTAGTAGAGATGGGGTTTCACCATGCTGGCCAGACTGGTCTTGAATTCCTTACCTCAAGTGATCATCCTGCCTCAGCCTCCCAAAGTGTTGGGATTACAGGCGTGAGCCACCGCCTCTGGCCAGGATGTTGGTTTTTTTATTGAGTTGTAGGAATTCCTTTTATATTCCAGATGCAAATTCTTTTTCCAATATATGTTTTGCAAATAGTTCCTTTCAGTCTATAGCTAGTCTTTTCATGGTCTTAAAGAGTGTCTTTTGAAGAAGCAAAGTTATATTTTTACTAAGTCCAATTTATCAATGTTTTTCTTTTATGGTTCATATATGTGTGTATTTGCTATTCTTGGAAATTATACCTAACCCAAGGTTACAAAATAATAGCCCATATTTACTTTCTTCCAAAAGTTTTGTAGTTTTAGGTTTTACATTTAGGTCAATGATCCACTTGTATATACGGTGTGAAGTAGGGTCAATAATTTTTTTTTAATATTAATTGTGTAATTGTTCCAGCAGCATCTGTTGAAAGACCTGCTTCACAGATAGCAAGACAGAAAGGTGCAAGGCTTCGTCCCCCGCCCTGCGTCAAATAGAATGTCTAGTGCAGTGTGAGTGTTGGCAGAGAAGGGGTGAAGGTACAGACTGGGGGAGACCTCATGTGAGAAATGGGGCTCCAAATGGCCTACCAAGGTGGCCCTCATGGTAGCCGACAGCAAGCACCTCTGTGATGAAAACACCAACTCGAAAAGAGCACGCAGGACGGCCAGGGAGGTGCCTGGTGGGGTGTTTCTCTTGGTGTTCTCAGAGATTTGTACTCCTCTTGCGTAAGCTGCAGATTAGGAAAGCATTAGGTAACGACAGGGTGGCCGGCGCGTATTACACACCAGCCTGGCTTGGGGCCACGGAATGTGGCCTGCGGGGATGGCCTTGCCGAGCAAGTCAAATATAGCTTGATCCAGGAGAGAGATGGTTTCCCCTCTCCCTGCTGCAGCCAGAATGAGATTCCGCTGGTCTCTGGCGCCAGGAAAACAGGGTCTCTGGAGCCTCCTTGGTGTCGCACAGCCTCCGGAGGTAGAAGTCGGGAGGGAAGCCTGGAGTCCTTGGGAGCTGCATAATTCATTCCACTTTAAGAAGTCAGACTACAGAGCCTTTGCCCAGGGGAAAGTTAGCAACGAATAACAATTCATGCTAACCTCCTGCCTCCTCCAGTTCTGACATGGCCTGACCCCCACTAAAGACCACTTGGATGTTGATCTTCAGCACCCCAAACCAGGGACCAAGGAGGCTGCTCCTTTCACGTAGTACTGTCATGGCGCAGATATTTGTCCAGCATCTACTTATTTTATTTTATTTATTTATTTTTTTGAGACACAGTCTCACTCTGTCACCCACGCTGGAGTGCAGTGGCATGATCTCTGCGCACTGCAACATCCGCTGCCCTGGTTCAAGCGATTCTCATGCCTCAGCCTCCTGAGTAGTTGCGACTACAGGTGCGCGCCACCATGCCTGGCTAATTTTTTTGTATTTTTAGTGGAGATGGGGTTTCGCCATGTTGTTGTTGCTTACCAAGAGACCAGGCTGGTCTCAAACTCCTGGCCTCAAGTGATCCACCTGCCTCGGCCTCCCAAAGTGCTGGGATTACAGGTATGAGCCAACGTGCCCAGTCAAGCATCTACTTAAAAGCTCACAAATTTTCTCATTCACAGGACTCAGGCTTAATCCTTGCCCTCTACGTGCTTATACTCAAACAGTGGAAGATGTGACTTCAATGTGTATTGAACGTGGAAAGAAACTAACCTTCACAGAGGGCCTCTGCTGCGTCAGACACTGTCCACAGTCTTCAGATATTGTCGGATTTATTCTCACAGCAACTCTGCAAGAGTGGGATGGGCATCCTCATTCCTTATGTGGAAATTGGAACTCAGAGAGGTTAAGTAACTTACCTATAGTTGCACAGCTAGTAAGTGTTGCAGCCACTGTGTGAACTCAAGACTGTCAGGCTCCAGAGCGTGTGAAATTTTACTAACCACATTGCCATACTGTGTGTCAAGAGCTCCGCTGGAGGCTGTGGGAGGCTGTGTTGGGGGCTGCGACAGAGGGGAATGAGGGACAGTGTCTAACCGCAGGCCTTTGCTCTCTGATGAAGGCAAACAGAAGCAACCATGACACTGAGATCATGGGAACAACCTGAGCAGAAGCTCAGTGGTGGGAATAATAATAAGGGTTATCCCAGCTACTGGTGTGCACCCAGCCTTGTTGTGCTTTGCACACGTGAACTCATTTAATCCTTTCGACAGTCCTAGGACATACTTTTCTGTTGTTGTTGTTGTAGTTGTTGAGATGGAGTTTTGCTCCGTTGCCCAGGCTGGAATGCAGTGGCACAATCTTGGCTCACTGCAACCTCCAACTCCCGGGTTCAACCTCCATCTCCCGGGTTCAACCTCCATTCTCCTGCCTCAGCCTCCCAAGTAGCTGGGACTACAGGTGTGCGCCACCATGCCCGGCTATTTTTTTTTTTTTTTTTTTTTTTTAGTAGAGAAAGGGTTTCATCCTGTTGACTGGACTGATTTCGAACTTCTGACCTCAGGTGACCGGCCCGGCTCAGCCTCCCAAAGTGCTGGGATTATAGGCCCAGCCAGACGTAGATACTTTTATGATCTTTATTGCACTGAGGCCTAGAAATGGAGGCCCAGAGAGGTTAAATAATTTGCCCATGGTCACACAGCTAGTAAGTGATAGAGCCAGGTGTTAAACTCAGGCTCTAGAGGGGGAGGCAGAGTCAGCCAGGGGCGTTGTGTTTGTGGGGGCAGCATAGTGGAGTGTCAGGTTGGACAGGTAGGTTGGGGAGGGCTGAAAGAGAGTTTGCACGCCAGGCTGCGGGGTCTGGCCCTTGTCCTGTGGCCTTTGTGAGCACCAGGAGGTTTTGGAGTAGGGAAGTGATGTTAGCAGACCTGTGTTTAGGCAGATGACTCTGGTAGGAGGCTTGGGGATCCAGGAAGGGAGGCAAGCTTGTAGCTGAGAGAAGGGCTGGAAGGCTACTGTTCTGATCCCAGAGGGCACTGGTGGTGGCAGCCTGCACCAGGGCTAGCAGTGGGAGAGAAGACTGGCTCAGCCCCAGGCTCTGGCCTTGCATGCAGCGGGCACTGTCAGTGCTACATGAGCCGTGACACGTGCTCAAATCACAAAGAAGGCCAGGACTACATTAAAGGCTGCGGTGTGGAGTGTCAAATGGCGCTGGATTCCTGAACCAGAACTCTTTGGTCTGCGCCCGGTTGAAGGCAGCTCCAGGGCAGAGGTCAGAGCTGGGCCCTGCCTGGGGTCAGGGCAGATGGAAGGAGGAAACCGATCAAGAGGCCTGTGTAGAAGAGGGAAGAGCACGGCCAGAGGCTGGGAGGCCGAATCTGCAAGGACCCCATGCGTGTGGGGTCTTCTCTGGGATTCTTCTGGGAAAGGATGATAGCAGGGATGCTATTGCTTCCAAAGGTTGAAAAGGAAATTTGGGGCTGGGCATGTTGGCTCACGCCTGTAATCCCAGCACTTTGGGAGGCTGAGGTGGGCAGATCATGAGGTCAAGAGATAGACACCATCCTGGCTAACACTGTGAAACCCCGTCTCTACTAAAAAAAAAAACAAAAAAAACAAAAAACCAAAAAATTAGCCAGGCGTGGTGACTTGCATCTGTAGTCCCAGCTGCTTGGGAGGCTGAGGCAGGAGAATTGCTTGAACCCGGGAGGCGGGGGTTGCGGTGAGCTGAGATCGTGCCACTGCACTCCAGCTGGGTGACAGAGCCAAGACTCCGTCTCAAAATTAAATTAAATTAAAACCAAAAAAAAAAAAAGAGAGAAAAGGAAATTTGGCCAAAAAGTTAAGGCCCGCTGTTTCCAGAGGAGAGGACTCACGTCCCTGGAGCACTGCCTGCTTTTGATAGCTTCAAACACCACTCCGATCTCTCAAATGTCTATCTTCAGCCCAGATCTTATTCCCCAACTCCAGGCCTGTAAATCCAATACTACCTGGGTGAGTATCAGCTCCACTTGGATGACAACTGTCTCAGCTCAGACTTAAAGAGCCCAAAGCTGAAAGCATCATCATCAAACTGAAAGCTTCTCGGGTTACCAGCTGTCTTAGCTTGATGAGACATAGCCATTAGCCCAGTTAGTTGGTCAACACAAAAACCTGGGAGTAATTTTAGACTCTTCTTTTTCCATTATTTCTCACATGCAATGTTCATTAAGTCCTGTTTCTGCTAGTTACCTCTGATGTTGACCATTCAACAAATAATTATTGGTCCCTCAACAAGTATTTATGAGACCCCACTATGTGCCAGGTAATGACCATATAGCAGTGAATAAAACTGGCAAAAATCCCTGTCCTAAGGTGCTGATATTCCAGTGGCATGTTGGAAACCACTGATCTGTTCAATGAAACCTTTGTCATTGCAAGCCACTGGGAATTGGGGGCTGTTTGTTACTGCAGCATAACCTAGTCCATTCTGATGAATATACCAGTAAGCAGTGCACCAGCAGTGAGGAAAGAGCTGGAAAAGGAATGTATATTGTTCTGTGGGAACACAAAGGAGGGGAGGAGAGAACAGAGATTAACCTCATTGGAGAGGTCTCTGAATGGTTTCTGCTTTTCACCTGCATCCCCCTTGCCTTTCCCTGGCTCAGGCTTTGCCAATATTCTTGTAATTGAACTTCTCCCTATGAGCTATTCTCTACCCTTTTAAAATGTAAATCCGATCATGCCGCTCTCTTGCTAAATCTGATAATGACACCCTGTTATCCATAAGAAGAAAGTTAGACTCTTTATCTTGGCATACTGTGTTCCTCATGATGTGGTCTCTGCAAACTTCCCAGCTTCCCAAATACTGGGCCTAACTCTGATAACTTGGGATTCTTTGACCATCTTTTTGTTCTCTCCATGCCTTTGTACACCCTGTTCCCTCTACATGGAATATATTCTCCTTTTACTCCTGGAAAACTCCTACTCGTGTTCCAAGGCTCTGATCAAATGTCCTCTCCACCTTGAAGCCTTCCCTGATATCCCCAGGCAGAGTTAAGGCCCTCCTCCTCTGTGTGCCTGAAGATTCCTGCTCATCTTTATTTCCCAATGCTTTGCACACTGACATCGCTGCTAGCCTGAGAATCCTTGGAGAGCAGGGACTGGACTCTGTGGCTGACACCTAGAGTAGAGGGGGTGTCTGGCACATCATAGGTGTTCCAATCATGTGTGTTGAATGAATGAATGAGTGATTCAGTGACAACACTATATTCTACCCACTGAACAGGATTAGGGCTGGGGAAGGGAGATATTCCACACTCAGGTGGTGAGGTGGCTATGGGTGAGGTTAATACAGAGATGGAGGCAGTCATGGTGAGAAGCCATGTCGTGTTAGAGAAAGAACACTGCACGCAGATTCTCAGGTTACGACTCTTCCTCTTCCTAGCTGTATGCCCTAGGGCAAGTCACTTTCCTTGGTCCTTTTTAAAAAATTGTGGTAAAAAGTATGTATAACATAAAATTTACCATCTTAACCTTTTTTTTTTTTTTTTTTTCAGGTGGAGTCTCACTCTGTTGTCCAGGCTGGAGTGCAGTGGCATGATCTCACTGCAACCTCTGCCTCCAGGGTTCAAGCGATTCTCCTGCTTCACTCTCCTGAGTAACTGGCATTGCAGGTGACTGCCACTGTGCTAGGCTAATTTTTTTTTTTTTTTTTTGAGATGGAGTCTCGCTCTGTCACCCAGGCTGGAGTGCAGTGGCGCGATCTCGGCTCACTGCAAGCTCTGCTTCCTGGGTTCACGCCATTCTCCTGCCTCAGCCTCCCGAGTAGCTGGGACTACAGGCACCCACCACCATGCCCAGCTAATATTTTGTGTTTTTAGTAGAGACAGGGTTTCACCGTGTTGGCCAGGATGGTCTCAATCTCCTGACCTCGTGATCTGCCCACCTCGGCCTCCCAAAGTGCTGGGATCACAGGTGTGAGCCACTGCGCCCGGCCTAATTTTTGTATTTTTAGTAGATATGGGGTTTCACCATGTTGGCCAGGCTGGCCTCAAACTCCTGACCTCAGGTGATATGCCCATCTTGGCCTCCCAAAATGCTGGGATTACAGGCATGAGCCACCAGGCCCAGCCCCATCTTAACCATTTTTAAATGTACAAGTCACGGGTGTTAGATACATTCCCATTATTGTGCAATCATCACCACCATCCATCTCCAGAACTTTTCTCATCTTCCCAAATGGAAATTCTATACCTGTTAAACATAAACCTCCCATTTCCCCTCCCTCTTTCCCTGGACCACTACCATTTTACTTTCTGTCTCCATTAATTTGACTACTCCAGAAACCGCATATAACTGAATCATACAGTATCTGTCTTTTTGTGATTGGCTTATTTCACTTAGCATCATGTTCTCAAGGTTCATGCATGTTGTAGCATGTGTCAGAATCTCCTTCCTTTTTAAGACTGAATAATATTCCATGGTATGGATATACCACCATATTTTGGTTATCCATCCCTGGGCACTTGAGCTGCTTCCACATTTTGGCTATTGTAAAGAATACGGCTACGAACATGGATGTACAAATATCTGTTCGAGTCTCTGCTTTCAATTCTTTTACATATACACCCAGAAGTGGAACTGCTGGATCATATAGTCATTTTATGTTCACTTTTCTGAAAAACTGATGTTACTGATTTCCACAGTGGCTGCACCATTTAAATTCCCACCAGCAGTGCCCAGAGTTCCTATTTCTACCTCACTGTCTTTTTTTTTTTTTTTTTTTTTGAGACAGGGTCTCACTCTGTTGCCCAGGCTGGAGTGCAGTGGCATGATCATGGCTCACTGCAGCCTCAAGTTTCAAGGGATTCTCCCACCTTAGTCTCCTAAGGAGCGGGACTACAGGTGCACACCACCACACCTGGCTACTTTTTGTATTTTTTTGGTAGAAATGGGGGTTTCATCATGTTGCTCAGGCTTGAACTTCACTGTCTTGATGGCCTTATCTTCCTGCTGGGGATGTCATGAGCTACGTGTCTCCTGAGGTCCACAGGAATGTTTTGAAGGTCCGATGAAACAACACTTGTAAAGCACTTGGTGAATTACTGTTACTATTGCCCACATACACATGAGGCTTGGTCCCCTGGGCAGCAGCTGGCACCTTTGGGAGTTTCCTCCTGCCAGCAGACATGCTTTCTTCTGGTGACCTGGCATGGAGACTGCTTGCCTCCTGGTGATAATGGGTTCACTCCCCTTTCTATGGGAGAGGTGACCAGAGGAGAGCTTTCCACCCTGGGGCAGAGTAAACCTAGATGCTCCAGGCCAAATAAAAGAACCCTCAACCTTGCTTAATTCACCAAACCTTGGGGGCATCGTGCCAGGCATGGGGTGTGCCTCTGACTAGTGCTCAGACCTTGCCTTCCAGAGGCTCTGTTTAGCGGCAGATGCAGCCCCGTTGTGACGTAATATTACTATTCACCAATGTTCACTGCTCCTCCCTCTAAAAGGATGGCAGATCATGGCCATGTTCAACAAGGTATAGTCATTTAACTTACTTTGAACAATGAAATGTGAAAATAAATGTGTGTTACTTCTGGGCAGAGGCCTTAAGGCCAGGACCTGGTTTAACACATTTCTTTTCTGTCTCTCATGATAGCCAGCAATGCCCTCAGAAACAGGCTGCACTGTTCAATTGGGTTCCAGAGTGACAATGATGGATGAACAGAGCAGCAGTCAACCTGCGGTGGACATGTAGGGTGAGCGATAAAGAAACCTTTGTCAACGTAAGCCACTGGGAATTGGGGGCTGTTTGTTACTGTGGCATACCCAAGCCCATCCTGACTAATACACTAGTAAGCAGTGCACCATAGCAGTGAGGAAAGAGCTGGAAAAGGAATGTATGCTGTTCTGTGGGAACACAGAGGAGGGGAGGAGCAAACAGAGATTAACCTCACAGGAGAGGTCTCTGATGGTTTCTACTTTTCTTTTATCTTTTTTTTTGAGATGGAGTCTTGCTCTGTCACCCAGGCTGGAGTGCAGTGGTGTGATCTTGGCACACTGCAACCTCCACCTCCTGGGTTCAAGCAATCCTCCTGCCACAGCCTCCCATGTAGCTGGGATTACAGGTGCCTGCCAACACACCTGGCTAATTTTTGTATTTTTAGTAGAGACAGAGTTTCACCATGTTGGCCAGCTGATCTTGAACTCCTGACCTCAGGTGATCCACCTGCCTTGCCCTCCCAAAGTGCTGGAATTATAGTCATGAGCCACCACACCCACCTGGTTTCTACTTTTCATCTTCTACTCAATTACTCCTTCCAATGAATGAGAAAGGAATTTTTCAGGTAAGGAACTTTCAGCTCAGAGATGTTAAATTTCACAGTGTCCTTCAGCTTCTCATGCGTGGGGCTGGTATTCAAATTTAAGTCTTGATGATACCTACACCCTAGATTTTTAAAAGAAAAATGGTATTAATAATAGCTAACACTTATGTAGCACTTCCTGTGTGCAAGTGCCTGATAGTGTGCTAAGAGCTAGGCATGAATGAACCCAGATAACCCTTATATCAAACCAATGAGGTAGGTGTATTTTTATCCTCCATTTTACAGATGAGGAAATTGAGACCAACTGCCAACTCCCACATCACACAGTTGGCATTTGAAGCCCAGAAGTCTGACTCTGGAGTACATGCTCTTAACCACTGCACTTAGCTGGTTCTCCCAGGCTCATGGGGGAGAAAGATGAGCACTCAGATAACTCCACCCTCTGCGTGCTTTGCTTGGGTGATCTCACGAACACCATGACTTCAACCATTACGTATCAGTTTCCACATATTCAGCATGGATCTTCTTCTACTTCCTATTAAATTCTGTACCTGGGTGTCTGGCGGGCATTACAAACAAGTTTCAGTCCTCAGTAGGTCACTGTCAGACTCCAGTGCACAAACTACAAGGGATCCTCTTGCTGAACATCTTCCTGTGTCTTCCCATCATTTTCCCTTAGCACAGTACCTTTGCTGTTGCTGTCTATTTCTCCAGCCTCAACTGGAAACCACCCAAATGTCCATCAACTGGTGAATGTATAAACCAACTGTGGTACATCCAGACCGTAAATACTTGGGCTGGAAAAATCTCTAACCAGAATGCCATAGGCTATATCCAACTGCAGTTCATCATCTCTCTGGTCCGAAGAGAGATGCAGACAGAGAAATCGGAGGGCTCCCGACCGCCCAGTGCTGTTCCTGGCATGGACTCTGAGCAGAGGTTCTCCTGGTCACTGTTACCCCACAGCCCTTTACTGGTTCAGCTGTGTATCATGCATCCTAGAAAGGAACGCTAAGCCCCAGGAGGGAAGCGGCTGTGTTTGTCTTTCTCGTCAATGTTTCTCTAGTGCCTAGCACAGTGCTTGGCATGCAATAAAATCACTATATATATATATATATATATATATACATACACACACACATATACATATACACATACATATATATATATTTTTATAACACAAATAGATTGTGAGGTTTGGACATCTGGAATAAACACGTTGTTAGTTTGTAGCTGAAAATATTGGAGTCATTTCTATTTATTTAAAAAAATTTGGTTTTTAAAAATAATTTGTTTTTTATTTTCTTTTTAGAGATGGATCTCTCTGTGCTGCCCAAGCTGGACTCAAACTCCTGGACTCAAGTGATCTTTCTGACAGAGCCTCCTGAGTAGCTGGGACTACAGGTGTCTGCCACCTGGGGTTTCTATTCTTTTTTTGTTTCTTTTGTTTGAGATGGAGTCTTGCTCTGTTGCTTAGGTTGGAGAGCAGTGGCGTGATCTTGGCCCATTGCAACCTCCACCTCTTGGATTCAAGTGATTCTCCTGTCTCAGCCTTCCGAGTAACTGGGATTATAGGAGCATGCCACCACACCTGCGTAATTTTTGTATATTTTAGTGGAGACAGGGTTTTGCCATGTTGGCCAGGCTTGTCTCGAACCCCTGACTTCAGGTGATCCGCCCGCCTAGGCCTCCCAAAGTGTTGGGATTACAGGCGTGAGCTACCATGCCTGGTCGGTTTTTATTCTTGAAATGGTGAAATGCAGGGCAGCTCAGGCATAGATCATTTTCCCACCCGGGCCCCAATAGTTTGGGACTTCAAACAGGGCCTGCCACTTTGTGGGGGAAGAAACACAAGAGAGGTGAAATCTTTGATGTATTTAACTCTTGATGACTGGGTACATTTTTGAGGGGGCAAGGGGGAAGGGTTTTCAATATCTTGTTTGTTTGCTTTTTGAGACAGGTTCTGGCTCTGTTGCCTAGGCTGGAGTGCAGTGGCATGATCACAGCTCACTGAAGCCTCAATGACCTGGGCCCTAGTGATCCTCCTGTCTCAGCCTCCCGAGTAGCTGGGACTACAGGCATATGCCACCATGCCCTGCTAATTAAGTTTTTCTTTCTTTCTTTTTCTTTTTTTTTTTGAGATGGGGTCTCACTATCTTGCCCAGGCTGGTCTTGAAAGTTCCTCCTGCCTCAGCCTCCCAAAGTTCTGGGATTACAGGCCTGAGCCACTCCACCCAGCCTGTTACTAACATTTTGGAGAACGCTCTGCAGTACTTCACTTAGAAGAAAAAACATCAAAATCTGATTTTTTAGGACAGATTTTCATTTACAAAAATTTCAAAGACAGCATAGAGGGTTCCCATATACTCTGCAGCTAGTTTCTCCCATTATTAACATCTTACTTCAGGATGGCACATTTGTTACAATTGATGAACCTATACTGATGCGTTATTATTAAGTAAAGTGCACAGTTTATTAAGATTTTCTTAGTTTTTATCTGAGGTCCTCTTTCTGTTCCAGGATTCCATCTACAATCCCACATTACATTTAGTCACCATGCCCCTTAGGATCCCCTGGACTGTGACAGTTTCTCAGACTTCCTTGTCTTTAGTGACCTTGGCAATTTGGAGGAATGCTTTGCTGAAATATTCCGTACAATGTGTCTCAACTGGGATTTGTCTGATGTCTTTCTCATGTTTAGACTGGAGGTCATAGGTTTTTGGGGGAGATGTCCCCAGAGGTCAAGAACTGCCCTATTTTTCAGATCTAAATGCAACTTATTAGTTTAGATGAAAATGGGTTGTGGTTGACGTTATATGCTTGCGAAATTGCCATGCTGATAAGGGATAAGAGGACTTAATCCCCAAATAGAAGACAAAATGAAACAAAATTACACAAATCCCCCACTTACTCCAACTCCCAAATGTTTTCCCTCTTTCATTCCCTCTCCCCCCGCCCGTCCCCCCTGCCCCCACTGCCCCCCGCCCCACAAAGCAACAATACTGCAATTTCTGGATATGGTAGCTCTTTCTAAACGGAATTGAACTGACTCAAAAGGAACCAGGAAGCAGTTGCATATTCAGCCCACTCTGGATCAGCCCCTATCTGTTTCTGCTTTCTTTCCAAACAAATCTTTTTAGAATCAGGAGGGAGGGAACTGATTCTGTTCTCAAGGATCTACCCAACTAGGGAGCCCCTCCCTCTGTCCCTTTCTGCCTTACACATTTAGTCCCTGCTGTGTTCCAGGAGCCAACCTTGAGCTGAAAAGTTGACTGAAACAGGGCTCTTGTCTGGGATTTGGAAGGAGAGATACTTGATGTATGAGCATGGCCCCACGTCACAGGTGTTGGAGAGGTGGATATGTACCTGGGATTGTGTGGTCCAATGGAGGGAAGGTTATTATTTTGGATCTGCATGAAGCTTGCCAATCAAATGGAATTGGGCAGGAAAGGATGCCAATCAAACGAGTAGATTAGTGAGCAGGGTAGTCCCTACCTGTCGGGGGACAATAAAAGCAGGATTTAACTTGGCCCATTCTTTCTCAGATACCATCGACCTTTGGGTGAATGTGAGGTGACTGTTCTCCTCCAAAGTCTGCCTGTGTAATGGCAACTGGTTCTTTGTACCCAGACTCGCCTGAGGGAGGGAAGCCAGCTTATCCAGAGGCTGTGCTGTGGTGTACCAAGCCCTAATCCTTAAATCCTTGGCTCTCTTCCACAGAGCACATGTCAAACCAATCCCTAGGAGTGGGCAGGACAGCACTTTGCAAAGTGCTCTGAATCTTGAGCCATAGGTTTGGGTTTGATTTAATATTAATGAAAATTGCCTCTATTGGGGCATATACAAAACTCCCACCTAAGTGCCTTATGTGTGTCATCTCATCCAACCTTCCAAACAGCATACGATAGTGATGGCACTAATAAGAGTTACCAATTTTATTTATTTATTATTATTATTTTTTGAGACAGAGTCTTGCTCTGTCACCCAGGTTGGAGTACAGTGGTACTTTCTCAGTTCACTGCAACCTCTGCCTCCCAGGTTCAAGTGATTCTCTTGCCTCAGCCTCCTGAGTAGCTGGAACTACAGGCATGTGCCACCACACCTGGCTAATTTTTGTACTTTTAGTAGAGACAGGTTTCGCCATGTTGGCCAGGTTGGTCTTGAACTCCTGACCTCAGGTGATCCACCCACCTTGGCCTCCCAAAGTGCTGGGATTACAGGTGTGAGCCACTGCACCTGGCCAGAGTTACTAATTATTGAGCATTTATTATGTGCCAGGGTTGTTTAAAGAGCTAGACATAGATTACCTCACTTAATTTCACAATAGCCCTGTAAGTGCAAAAATCTTAAGCACAGAGCTTAATCAATTTTTACCTATGTGTCCCCATGCCCCCACCACCTGGATTAAGCTATGGAACATTTCCCCAAGCCTTCCTCATGGCCATTCTCGGTCATTACCACCACCATCCCCTCAAGAAGGTAACCACTATTTTGACTTCCAGCATCGTTGATGAGTTTGGCTCACTTTCAAAATTAATAACTTAATTAATTATTTTAAAAATTAAGGTGAAATTCACATTATTTACAAAATTAACCATTTTAAAGAAAATAATCCAGTGACATTGAACACAGTCACAATATTGTGCAACCACCACCTCTATCTGTCTCCAAAACATTTTCATCGCCCCAAAAGGAAGCCCCATTCCCACTAAACAGTTGGCCTGTTTTTGAACATCAGATAAATGAATCATGCAGGGTGTGCCTTTTTGGGTCCGACTTCTTTGTTTTTAACATATATCTGTGAGAGTAACATGTGTTGTGTGTGTGGTGGGTACAAATATTATCCTCATTTTATAGATGAGTAAACCAGGGCACAGAGTGATTAACTGGCTCATGATCACTCAGCTGGTAAGTGGTTGACCTAGGATCTCTGGCAGGGTGGCCCTGGAGCCTTGTTCCGGAAGCGTGTGCCATATTGCAGAGGAGGAAATGAACTCAGACAGTAAGGTAACAAGCTGAGGGGAGCCAGTAAGGATTTCAATGCAGATTCTTCTGACCGCAAGACCAAGCTGTTGACTGCTAGCCTGTTTTCCCCTTGACTAGTTGTGTGTCTTGGGGCCTCTTTCTGGGCCTCAGTTTCCCAGTCTCAGTAAAGCCTTCTGAATTTTCCTTGCTGGGGTGGTGGAAGGCTTGGTTGAGAGCCTGTGTGAACCTCACAGTGCCATATTAACAGTCATGAGGATGTAACTGATTATATGATGCTGTGGTTCACTGGGAACTTGGCAGGGGTGTGGTAGGACCCCGAAGAAAGCTGGCACTATGTCAAATGGCCAATAGGAGCTCAGCCCTTCCTGTTCTTTCTGAGTATTTGTAGCTCTTTAGTATTTCCTCAGCTCCATCCAGAGATCACCACGTCAAACACCTAAAATCCAGGGTCCCTGTGTTGGAGGAAGTTGGCGTTCTAAGATATTCTTTCCCAGCTTGGTACCCTAGAATATCATCCTTCCACAGGCTGTCTCTATCATCACAACTGTTGGTCCAGAGGTCTGATTAGGCGGAAAAGAAGAAAGTCATGTGAGACTGGGTGCAGTGGCTCATGCCTGTAATCCCAGCACTTTGGGAGGCCAAGGCGGGCAGATCACTTGAGGTCAGGAGTTCGAGACCAACCTGGCCAACATGGCGAAACCCCATCTCCACTAAAAATACAAAAATTAGTCGAGCATGGTGGTGGGTGCCTGTAATCCCAGCTACTCGGGAGGCTGAGGCAGGAGAATCGCTTGAACCCGGGAGGTGGAGGTTGCAGTGAACTGAGATTGTACCACTGCACTCCAGCCTGGGCAACAAAGCAAGGCTCCAATCTCAAAAAAAAAAAAAAAAGGAGAAAAGAAAAGAAAGTCAAGTGATCAGAGATGAGAGAAGTGTGCTCTCCAGGGGGCTGGTGCTTTGTGGAAATGTGTCTCTGTTATTTATCCCGTGCCAGAAAGCTAGCATGTTGTCATCTATGAAGCTGGCCTCATCGTTTGAATCCTGAGTGAATGCGAAGTTCTATCATGAGTTGTGATAGTACTCCGCGGGGGTTCCTGTGAAAGTCCTAAGTCTTCCTCCCAATCCTGTAGCCGCTCTGCCTGTACCCCGGGAAAACGGAGCTGAGGTGTGGCAGCCTCAGCGTTTGGCTCTATTATTCTCTCAGACACGAAGTCTTCCTCTCTAGCCTTGTTTAAATCTCGACACTTCCCTTTCCAAATGATTTCTAAGGGAAAACATAAAAAGAATGTTCCAGAATACTCTGCTGGCCCAGGGGTGATTTGCCAGAGCAGTTTCCTGGATTACGGCCTCTTCCCCCATCAGCAAATCATGTGAAACAAACTACTGTCAGCTGTAAACCCTGAATGTGGGGAAAAGAGCTGACACACAGGGCCCACTTTCGTAAAGCTAACATTTCTCATGAATAGCGAATTCCTGAGTGTGGGCAGTAGACCAAGGCCAGGAATTCTCATTAGCTGGTGATAATCTGGCATGACTTGGACTGTGGAAGGCAGCTGGGCAGAGAGGTCATAGGGGTGGGCAGGGGCGATCCACAGTTGATAGCTGGGCGCGATCCGCCTGGGTTGTTACTGAAATACTAACATGCTCTTTATGGGTTAGTAACTCACTTCACCTCCCCAACAGCTCCTGTCCGCTGGGACCTTCACCTCCCCATGATCCAACAGTGAAAGATTTAATGCCCACATGACGAAGGCCTTCCAGACATGGTCCAGCTGGGGTCTGATGCTGGTTTGGATAGATCCATGACAAACTGGTGGGTAAATATATTAAATGCCACTCCTGGCCGTGGGACGACAGTTCCCTCCTTGGGCCCCAGCCTCCTTCCTGCTTCTGAGACTGGGGCCTCTGATCTCACCTCTTTAGAGCTGAAGGACATCTAGGACATGAGCTCAGCTGGTTGTTTCCCATTCAGTGGCTCAATCCCACCCCTTTCACATCCAACCTCCCTGAAGTCAGCATTCACTGTTTTTTTTTTGTTTGTTTGGCTTTTTTTTTTTTTTAAACCCTTATCTCTGTAGCATTTCCTCACTTTCCTAAAGAGAGTTAGTCACTTCCTTCTGTGTGTTCCCATAATACTTATAAGCCACCATATCTCTATGATCCAATTTTATGAACACTGTGATTTTCTCTTTCAGACGTATGAAAGATTGTGAATATGTCTTTTCCTTTTCTTTGCTTTGGCTTCTGGGAAGCTCAGAGCCCAATTTGTAGCTTCCTTCAATCAAGTGATTGATGTGGGCTTTGTGAATTCACTTTGTCTCTAGCTTCATGTTAAGTTGAGCCTTTCTTTCCTCCATTTCTTTATTTATATATACTTGTATTATATTCATCTCTGTGATTCATCTCAAATGCTAAAATTAGTTTTTGCACTGTCTTATTTATTTATTTGAGACAGAGTATTGCTCTGTCGCCCAGGCTGGATTGCAGTGGTGTGATCTCGGCTCACTGTAACCTCTGCCTCCCGGGTTCAAGCGATTCCCCTGCCTCAGCCTCCCCAATAGCTGGGCTTATAGGCACGTGCCACCACATCCAGCTAATTTTTTGTATTTTTTAGTAGGGATGGGATTTCACCATGTTGGCCAGGATGGTTTCCATCTCCTGATTTCATGATCCGCCCCCCTCAGCCTCCCAAAGTGTTGGGATTACAGGCATGAGCCACTGTGCCCGGCCCTTGCATTGTCTTCTTTGATGAAGTATAATTTACAAAAATAAAAAGGATCAATTTCACATGCACAGCTTGATGTATATACCCATGTAACCACCACCATAATGCCATGGGATACGTTTCTATTGCGTCAAATTTCCCTTGTATCCTTTCCCAGTCAATTCACCACCCTACCCTGATCTCAGGTGCCACTAACCTGTTTTCAGCTAATGCATATTAGATTTACCTGCTTCTACAGTTTCATACAAATGGAAGCCTATGTATGTGATCTTTGGAGATGCATCCAAAGACATGGATGCATCATGCCAAGTGATACTTTTGAGATGCACCCATGTTTTTGTGTATATTAGTATCTTTTGAGATACATCCATGTGTTTGTGTATACCAGCAAATGGTTCCTTTTTATTTCTGAGTCGTATTCCACTGTATGGAGACATTACAATTTGCTTCTCCATTCACCTGCTGATGAACATGTGAATGATTTCCAGTTCTGGGCTGTTTTGAGTAAGTAAAATCAGGAGAGTGTAGCAGGTGTTGGGCAAACAACAAACATGTCTGCTAGTGTGAAATTCACCGGCAATGCCTTAGCATGATGTCTAGCACACAGGGGTGCTTAAGAAATGGATAGTCGGGTTGATTTTAACAGCTCCCTTGCTGGGGGAGACAGGGTTGGACCTTGAATCACAGAAACATGACTTTTAGTCCCAGCCGTGCCATTTCCAACTGTGTGATCTTGAATAAGGTACTGAACTTTTCTAAACCTCATTTTCCCCCAGTTCCGAAGAAGGGGACTAATTCTTCCTAAATGAACACAACGGTCAATGAAAGCACTTTGCAAGGGATTAAGACAAGTATTAGGCAAAACTACTGTGACCATGGAATTTCAAAAGACTAGAATTTCTCTTCAGATCTCAAATTCTCTGTTCTTCCTTAGTGCTGCCCTCAATGGTTGATGAGGACTCTGACATTTTAGGGAAGAATTGAGATTGTGTCCAAGCTCCTGCCTTGACTTCATCCTCACCTCCTTCTCAGCCTCCCATGGCCAAATGCAGTGATTCCCCAACCCCCCTTTACGCCACCCTGCCCTTAGCACATTTCTAGATTCTGGAACTTTGGGTGAAATCCCATTTATCACACCGATCTCCCTTGGCCACCTCCTAGCACTGTGTCGCGGTGTCAGCAGGGCTGTTCACTTCTCTGCCCTTGCTCTCTGTCACTCATGAGTCCAAGTTCTCTGATCTCACTCCATGTTGGTGGCCTCCTGTGAAGGGTTTCACCAAACACCACTGTGGCCTGGGCGCTGGCTTCCATCCACTGACCCAGTGCAGCTCCTGGCTTCTAACTTCTTTCTGTTCCTGTCTGGCCTCATTTTCTCCCTCTCCTTGCTGTGACTGTTTAATGTACCAAGATATTCCCTGTCTTGATGCTATCACTTGACCCCACTGGCTTTGGCTTTTTAATTGTACTTCCTTTTCTTTTCCCTCATTCATAATGCATTCATCCACCTGCATCAACGTGGCTTCGTTCCCCATCACTTCTCTGCAATAACTGACCTCCCAAAGATCAAGCACTCTGGCATGGCTAGGTCTTCTCTTCCTGATGCTCCTCATGGCTTCCATATTTTCCCTGAGACTTCTTGGGGCCCCTAAGTCACCTCCCTTCTCTTCCTGCAGCCATTTCTTTTCATCTTCTTCAGCTGTCACCTTGTTTTCAATGCTGGGCTCTGTCACCCAGGCTGGAGTGCAGTGGCATGATCATGGCTCACGGCAGCCTTGACTCCCTGGGCTCAAGCGATTCTCCCATTTCAGCCTACTGAGTAGCTGGGACCCCACGCACACACCACCACACCTGGCTAATTTTTTATTTTTTGTAGAGATGGGGTTTCCCTATGTTGCTCAGGCTGATCTCGAATTCCTGGGTTCAAGCGATTCTCCTGCCTCAGTCTCCCGGGTAGCTGGGATTATAGGAGTGCACCACCACACCTGGCTAATTTTTGTATTTTTAGTAGAGATAGGGGGTTTCATCATGTTGGCCAGGCTGGTCTCGAACTCCTGACCTCAAGTGATCCACCTGCCTTGGCCCTCCAAAGTGCTGGGATTACAGGCGTGAACCACCGTGCCCGGCCCAGTCACTTTCTTTTTCATTATGCTGTGTATCTTTCTCTTTAAAAATCTAGATTCAAACAGATAGCCTTTTAAATTCAATTAGCCCAAACCTGGTGACCTTTTATGCCGTCTTTTGGGACAGGGCCCTAATGGGAATACCTGCAGCATGGGCCCATAACATCAGCCGGCACGAACGCTGTCTCAAATTAGACTGGGTCAGCAGTTGCAGGCTTGGTTGTAAGCAGCCATATAATGTCATGCAATGTCAAGCCTGAAATACCTTGGGCTGACTCCAGAGAGATCCTGAGCCAGCAGGACACTGAGAAAGCCATGGAAAATCTGCCATCGACTGTTGTTCCTTCCTGGTGAGCTGGGACGTGCATTAGTCCGGAAAGATCTAATTGGTTATAACTGCAGGGGAAGGAAGGAAGGAGTTAATTCCTGGCTGGGCCTGTTTGCAGGAAGCCATATGCTTTAGTTATTAAAGTCTGCTCAACGTGGGAGGGAATAAATTGGCCCTTTCAGGAGCCTCGTTAAGCAGCAGAAATAGTTTTCTCTTGGTCAAGCGCAGGTTGGGGGGTGGGGTTGGAGGACTGCCTGCGGGTTTAAGATGTGGCCGGTGCCAGGACCATGGGTCTTGTCTGCCACATTCTCCGGCTCGCCTGGTAACACTTTTTCCTCTGTTAGCTCTGTAGCTTTGCTTAAGAGAGACACCATACTGGACACTTGACATTCAAAGGGAATTTGTCCCCAAATCTTAGTTCTGTCAATTTACAAGCATGCCTCCTGGCCTTTTCCCGAGTCACTCTTCTGCTGGGTCTTGTGTTCACAAAACTTCTGAACTGCTTTTTCAAATCACTCTAATTTTTTCTGTCTCATATGGTGACCACTGTCATAAACAAAGATTTTTAAAAAGCCACAACACACCAAATGAAAACCTAGCCCTTTGCCCCCAAAATAAGTTCTGATGTTAAATTTAACCTTCTAAGATCATCCAGTTTCATCTTGCAAAGAGTTTTCTGGATGAGGTATAAAACTATTTTAAATCATAAAAGACAAGCAATAGCACAAACCACAAAATAAAAAAATAATGCCCTCTACTTCATTGAAATGAACACTTACGCTCTTTGAAAGACACCATTAAGAAAAGAGTTGCTAAGACTGGGAGAAAATATTTGCCAGACAAACAATCCAATAAAAAATGGTCAAAAGATTTGTAATAAATACTTTACTAAAGAATATATATGAAGGGCCAATGAGTATGTGAAAGATGCTCAACATCATTAGTCATCACGGAAATGTAAGTTAAAACCACAATGATACCAATACATACCCACTAAAATTTCTAAAATGATACAGACTGGGCCAGGCACGGTGGTTCATGATTGTAATTACAGTGCTTTTGGAAACTGAGGTGGGAGGATTGCTTGAGGCCAGGAGTTGGAGACCAGCCTGGGCAACATAGCAAGACCCCCGTCTCTACAAAAAATTAAAAAAAAAAAATGAGCCAAGCACGGTGCCACATGCATGTAGCCCCAACTTGAGCCCAGGAGTTCAAGGTTGCAGTGAGCCATGATCATGCCACTGCACTCCAGCCTGGGTGACAGAGCTCAATTAATAAAATAATTATTTTATTTAATAATTAAATATTTATTTAATAAAATAAAATAAAGAAACTGACAATGCCAACTGATGATGAGGATTTGGTGCAGCTGAAACTCTCACACACTGGTGGTGAGAATACAAAATGGGAAGCGGTTTTTTTTTTTTTTTTTTGAGACAGAATCTCACTGTGTCACCCAGGCTGGAGTGCAGTAGTTCGATCTCAGCTCACTGCAACCTCTGCCTCCTGGGTTCAAGCGATTCTCCTGCCTCAGCCTCCCAAGTAGCTGGGACTACAGGTGTGTGCTACCACGCCAGGGTAATTTTTGGTATTTTTAGTAGAGATGGGGTTTCACCCTGTTGGCCAGGATGGTGTCGATCTCCTGATCTCATGATTTGCCTGCCTTGGCCTCTGAAAGTGCTGGGATTACAGGTGTGAGCCATCACGCCCAGCAAGGAAGCCACTTTTTTAAAAGATGCAAAAAATGTTCATTATATTTAGAATTAGGCAACTGGACTTAGTTGAAATGATCCCAATTTGTTGGCAATGTCCAAAGCTTTGTAGCCAGGGAGCAAATGCATGCCTTCTTTATGCCATTAGGCCTGATCAGAGTGTGGGCTTTGGCCAATCAAGGTCATAGAGCTCCTTTGTAACCTCTTTGATCTGGTTCTTGTTGGCCTTGATGTCTATGATGAACACCAGTGTGACCTGTATGCCCTTGCCATTGAACTTCGTGGCCAACTTCATGGTAATAATGGCTAAGCTTATTCCTCCTAGGGACCTCTGTGTCTCTATTTCTACATTTATAAAATGGAGTGTATTGGTTAGGGCAGGCTAACTGCTGTAACAAATAGACCCAAAATGTGTCATGGTTAAAGACGGGTGTTACTGGGTCACATAACAGTCTAAGGTGGTTCTCAGTTGGAGGCGGCCATGCAACCATGCAGTCATTTGGAGGTGCTGACTTCCAGTAGCTTTATCATCTTAAGTATGTCACTTCCAAGATCACCCTGGGGAGTCACATCAGCCACCAAGTCAACCAGATGTTAAAACAATGCATGGAGGTCTTTACGGGCCAGGCCTGAGTTTTACCATCATTCATGTTACACCAAAGAGAACCCAGTCACAATCACTACGGGGAAGGCTGGGAGATTTGGTCTAGCTATGTGCTCAGGGTGAAGAGCAGAACATGGGTTCTGGTAAGCAGCAAGCAAATGGAGATAAAAGGATATGGCTCATGACAGATCACAAGAAATGGCAAAGTGATAGGTATGAATCCAAACCATAGCATCTCAATAATATTATTCTAGTCTCATAACCATTATTATTATTGTTAGTATTCTAGAACAAGAATCCTAGACTGAAATGCTAGCTTACAGTGGCTTACAGGGGCGAAGAATACAGCATAAGTGTGTGAAATCAGCCTGGGATGTAAAAATAGTGGGTGCTGGGGTCTGTACCTGAACTAGAGAGAACACATCTTACCTAATGGCCTATCACGTCCCCCAAGTTGTAAACCCTGTGTTGGATGAACAAAATGCATCTGTGGTCCACCTATTGTGACTTACAAGGAAGTCTAGTATTCTGCAAATGCTTCATGGCCAGCCAGTGAGGCAGATTCTGTTTGATGGTTGGCTACCAAAATCCATTCTTTCCTTTTCTCTATTATTAGCATTGTAGGGTATAGGGATACCTACTTAGGTTGCACTTCCCAGCATTCTCAGCAGTTAAGTATGGCTGTGGGCCTGAGATCTTGCCAATGGAAGCTAATTGTGACACTGGTGGGCCTGAGTCTTAAGTCACTGGGCAAATCTCTTCCTTGCTCTGCAACTGGAACCAAGCTGTGATGGTGACCCACCTTTGGCTATGCAGACAGTAGCAGTATCCTAGTCTGGGGAATGGTGGAGCAACAAGATGCAGCAGCCTGGGTCCTTGAATGACCACATGGAGCAGAGCCTTATTGCTAACTTGTACATCTCATCTTGGGACTGTTTTATCAACGAAACCTCAATATTGTTTAAGCTATTACATTTTAGGATGTTTTTGTCACAGTAGCTCAGTCTTAACCTCACTAATGTGGTCAGACTCTGTCAATTGGTAAATGTCTTGCCTCTCACACAGGCCTTATTGCTCCTGCAATTCTAATCTGAGCTTCAGCTAATTTCAAAATGACTGTGTGTCAGGGTTGCTTATGAATAGTCAAAACTTCTGATTTGTGGAGAATACCAAAGGTCCCATCAATCAGTCATGGATGAGTCAGATAACATGCACATAAAGTATTTTCAGCATAGAAACAAGGTAAATGCAGTTTAGGAAAAGGAGGAGAGAAGGAAGGAAGCACCTTCGCTGAGCACGTCCATGTAGGAGGTGCTGGGTTGGGCGTTTGCATATGTTATCCCATGTGTATTATCACAAGAGTCCTTTTTTTTTTTTTTTTTTTAAGACAAGATCTCACACTGTCACCCAGACTGGAGTGCAATGGCACTATCATGGCTCACTGCATGCAGCCGCTGCCTCCCCAGGCTCAGGTGATCCTCCCACCTCAGCCTCCTGGGTCACTAAGACTACAGGCACACACTACCATGCCTGGCTAATTTTTGTATTTTTTGTAAATATGGGGTTTTGCTATGTTGCTCAGACTGGTCTCAAACTCCTGGGTTCAAGTGATTCACCGACCTTGGCCACCCAAAGTGCTGGGATTACAGGTATGAGCCACCACTCCCAGCCAGAACTGTTATTTTTACATTGCAGATGAAGAAATTTTGGTCAGAGAGATGAAGTAGCTCTGCCAGTACACAGCATGGAATTGAAGGCAATGCCCACAGCTTGGGACAGACTCCCACTTGGAGACGGGATGCTGAAGAAGCCTGGATGTTTGTGAGGGCAGTGAACAGAGCTTCCAGAAAGGTAAATTGGATCTTTTCTTTTTTTTTGATGGAGTCTCTCTCTGTCGCCCAGGCTGGAGTGCAGCGGTGCATCTCTGCTCACTGCAAGCTCCGCCTCCTGGGTTCGCACCATTCTTCAGCCTCGGCCTCCCAAGTAGCTGGGACTACAGACACCCACCACCATGCCCGGCTAATTTTGTTTTTGTATTTTTAGTAGAGATGGGGTTTCACTGTGTTAGCCAGGATGGTCTGGATCTCCTGACCTCGTGATCCGCCCACCTTGGCCTTCCAAAGTGCTGGGATTATAGGCGTGAGCCACTGCACCCGGCCAATCTGATCTTTCTTTTGTTACAGGCTTTCAAGGGGCCCTCATTGCCTTCCAGGTAAAACGTCCAATGCTCAGTAGCTTAGCCATCAAGTCCTTAGTCACCGGACCCACCACCATCTGTTTCATTTGTGTCACATCTCCTTTGTATGCGCTACAGTCTCTTTTTCTCTTGGCTCTTGCCCTTGCTGTCCCCTCTTTTTAAACACTCCCTCTGTTACCACTTTGCTGACTCATCCTTATGCTTCAAGATGCAGACATCACCTCCTCCAGGAAGCCTTCTCTCCTGATGAATCCTCTGTTCCCAGTCAGTTCCACACTCCCCCCTCTGCAGTTCCCTCTCTCAGAGCAGTTGATCAACAGTGGAACTCTCTGTACATTACATAACCTGCTTAAATTCCTCCATCAGTAAAATGGCTATGATAATAATCATACTTATAACACAGAAGTGCAGCAAAATGGAAACAGACCATCCCTGCAGAGCCCTTCACATGGGGCCTTGCTCAGAGTAAGCACTCAATGCATGTTAGCCTCTTAGCCAGTCTTTAAGTAATTCTCTCCTGAAGTCTCAGGCTCTTGCCAAAGACGCCATGCAGCACTGTATCTCCAGCACCTAGCCCAGCGCTGAGACACAGTGGTGATCGATAAAGGGGTAGGAACCAGAGCTTAGGAGATTCTCTACCTGTGTCTTTTTTTTTTTTTTCTCTCCTCTCCCCTCAGCAAAGGAAAAGGAAGGGTTAGGTAGACCAATTATGTGAATAACTTAATCGGCATTGTGTTTCACTAGCAACTGTGGTTTGAAGATGTGCAGTGGCCTGCCCAGGACCACGCAGATGGTATTAGGCAGAACAAGGACTTTCGTCCTCTTCATACCTAGGCTACCTCCTGCACAGCTACCTGATGGGCTAAGGGAAAGGGATTTTTAAATTTTGAGGTGGGAGAAAGAGAGGAGAAAGAAGGTACCAAGATGGAACCCCTATCTTTTTCTTTTTTTTGTGACAGAGTCTCGCTCTGTTGCCCAGGCTGGAGTGCAGTGGTGCAATCTCAGCTCCCTGCAACCTCTGCCTCCCAGGTTCAAGCGATTCTCCTGCCTCAGCCTCCTGAGTAACTGGGATTTCAGGCGCCTGCCACCATGCCTGGCTAATTTTTGTGTTTTTAGTAGAGACAGGGTTTCACCATGTTGGCCAGACTGGTCTTGAACTCCTGACCTCAGGTGATCCACCTGCCTCGGCCTCCCAAAGTGCTGGGATCACAGGTGTGCCCCACCGTGCCTGGCCAAACCCCTATCTTTATTTGGTTCTCTAAAGCTTGTGTCTGAGACCTGGCTCTCTAAAGCGATGGTGAACTCTCAGAGAGCAACTTCATGTACTAACAAGAGCAATATTAGCTCACTATGCTCCAGCCCCTGTGCTGGGCCAAACCCTTCATGGTATCATTGTGTTTATGTGCATATAAATCCTTATAGGTGGGAACTATTTAATCTCCATTTTATGGATGAGGAAACTGAGACTAAGTAATTGCCAAGATTATCCTTAGTAAGTAGCAGGCCTGGAATTCAAACACAGGCCATGGGACACTAAAGCCCATGCATTAACCTCTGGGCAGTGCTGTCTTCCGTCTTTCCAATTCAAGTCACATCAATTACTTGGCATATCTTTCCTTGGGACCTTCTGCTATAGGCATTATGTTAATACAGAGACACAGTGATTGCCAGAGGAAGGAATCAAAGAAGCCTACATACATACTGATTAGTCATTGCCAACAAGTTTATGGAGTTTTGACTTGTCCTAGGTGCAATCCTAGAAACTATACAGGTATTACGTTTATTTAATTCTCACAGCAAACCTTTGTAATAGGTATTAGGGTTCCCCTCATTTTACAGATTGGGAAACTGAGGCTAATAGCATGCACAAGGGCACAGAGTTCTTAAGTACTAATGTCTGGATTTGAACACAGAGCCATGAAGCCATGCTGCTTTGCAGGGTGGAGTAAGGCCAGAGGTCAGCATTTGGAATGGCCTTTGAGGGGGAAAAGGCCAGGGGGAGCTGGTTGCAGCCAGGAGAGGCATCTAAGGAGAGGGTACCCTGCACACCCTTACTGACTGGAAACCCTTACTGACTTGGATCCATGTGGCAATCCACGACCTGCGTCTGATATCATCTCTGGGAACAGGCCTGGAACACCCATGAGAAACAGAGCACAATGGTTGAGCAATGCAGCCTCAACTCTTAGGAAATGGAAAATTCTGAAAAGGAAGGTTCTAGGAGCTTGGAGAGGCAGAGCCACAGGTCTGAGAGTCCCTTCCGTTTCCTCGCTCTCCCCTGAATCTGCCCTGCCTGTTCCTCCATTCTGAGCCTTTGCTGTTGCCTAGGCCTATAAAATGCAGCCTTTCCCTGCAGTCCTCCTCCAAACCCTGTTTGCCCATCAGCTTCCCTCACTGTCTGTGACAGCCCTGTCCCTCCCAACCAGTGCAGAACTGGCTGTGGACACCATTTCCAGCATCATTCTTTTTTGTTTTGTTTTTTACTTATGCGATTAAAACAAATTTCAACTTTATTTTTAGATTCAGGAGGTACATGTGCAGGTGTGTTACTTGGATATATTGTGTGATGCTGAAGTCTGGGGTACGAATGATCCCATCACCCACCTAGTGAGCATAGTACCCAATAGGTAGTTTTGTAACCCTTACTCTCCTTCCCTCCTTCCATCCTCCCCCTACTAGGAATCCCCAGTGTCTGTGGTTGCCATCTTTATGTCTATGAGTACCCCATATTTGGCTTCTACTTCATAAGTGAAAACATTCGATATTTTGTTTTGTGTTCCTGTATTAATTTGCTTAGGATAATGGCCTCCAGCTGCATCTATGCTGCTGCACAGGACATGATTTTGTTCCTTTTTATGGCTGTGTAGTATTTTATGGTGTTTATGTACCATATTTTCTTTATTCCATCCACCGTTGATGGGCACCAGTTGGTTCCGTGTCTTTGCTATTGCGAATAGTCCTGCACTACTCTTGAAGGGCCAGCAGAGCTTGGGTTACACCTGGGCTCTGAGGACAGACCAACCTGGATTGAATCTGGCAGAATAACTAAGACAGGGACTTAGCGAGCTCTAGATTTCACCAGGATCAGAGGCTCAAAGAGGTAAAACAAATCTCCCGGGCCACACAGATTGTTACTATTAGAGCATTCTTGTCCTGGTTCTGCTTGACCAATCTGAGCCTTTAAAATGGGGCTAGTGATACTTGTGTGAACTAGATGAGATAATGCTTACTAAAGGGTGTGGAACAGCGCACTCAGTCAACGGCGACATTAGCCCTGCTCCCCACCCACCCCATGTATCTCTTCAGTGGTATGTGTCTTTTTTCTACAATGAAATCATAGGAAATTGAAGGTCAGAGAGTCTTCTTTAGCATATTTCAGTAACCCCTTGTGGGGCCTTGCCTATTGAAAAAAAGGCTGAAAAGATGTTGGTTAACAAAACAGCCTTCCAAAAAATGTTCAGAACCCAAAGCAAGGTCTGCAGTCCCTGGAGCTGCCATGTCCTTGTGGCCGTAGGGGTCGGGTTTCTGGAAAAACCTGTCCTGAAGACAGAGCCCAGCCCAGGGGAGTAGGGTATTAGGCAGCTGTCCCAGTGGGAGACCCCGTTTTTCTCTGCTCAGCTGGTTGGAAGGGAGCTGAATAATCATTTAGGTGCTCGTTGCGACAGGCTGGGGTTGAGACAGGCAGCCTCAGATGGCCTGGATATTAATGTGGCTAATTGTGTGGATTGCTTCACCAGGAGATGGGAGATAGGCCTCCCCAGGAGTCCCAGTGGGAAGGCCCTGTGGGACCCAGCCCTTGGTGTGCGCACTGCTGCTCTGTCTGGGAAAGCTGAGGTGCTCTGGCCAGTTTCTGAAGTGGCTGGCCCCTCCCAGCTGCTCCAAGTGACAGTCTGCATCTCTAGGATGATCTTGGTGTGGCTACAGAGGGAGAGATGGGGCCTCCGGGAGGAGAAAGCCAGGGCCAGGTAGAATGGTGCTGACAGATGGCTTGATAATGATCAAAAGGTGCACCTCCCAGGCAAGGAGGAAAATATCACCCCCTGGAAATAGAGAAAAGAAAACTGCCGAGGATGTGTCTTTGTCAAGTACCATATTTGATCCAGAGAGGGGGAGTCTGGCTTTAACTTCTCTTCTGGCTCTGCAGGAAATAAAGGTTTGGGTTCTATTTCCCATTCCCTATGGTTGGAATTGAACACACCTATAAAGTCCTATCAGGATTAGAGTCTGTCTGTCTGTCTATCTATGTATCTATATCTATCTATCTATCTATCTATCTATCTATCTATCATCTGTTTTCTTTGAGATGGAGTCGGCTCTTGTTGCCCAGGCTGGAGTGCAGTGGCATGATCTCGGCTCACTGAAACCTCTGTCTTCTGGGTTCAAGTGATTCTCCTGTCTCAGTCTCCTGAGTAGCTTGGATTACAGGCACCTGCCACCACGCCCAGTTAATTTTTTTTTTTTTTTTTGTATTTTTAGTAGAGGCAGAGTTTTGCCATGTTGGCCAGGCTGGTCTTGAACTCCTGACCTCAGATGATCTGCCTGCCTTGACCTCCCAAAGTGCTGGGATTGCAGACGTGAGCCACTGTGCCCAGCAGTCATCTGTATTTCTATTTTCTTTCTTTCGATCAATTGAGTGATCTCTCTAGCAATCCATCTATCATGTACCTACCTATCTACCTAACTTTCATCTATTAACATACTGTCTCATGTTGAGACTTAAAAAAAAAGAAGAAAATCAAATATCAGTGCCATTTACAAAGCTGTTGATGGTATTTTACAGTGGATCAGCAACTACAAATTAGCAGAACAAATCTGGCTTATTTTGTGGTATCTCTCCCCTCATTACACAAAGCTCGTCGGGTCTTTTATTCAAAGACAGTGGACTTGAGATTTGAGCAAGCTCGGTTCAAAAGCAAGTCATGATGCCTGGTCAGTGAAGCAGAAATGAGCCCAGCTTTGGAAAGCGCCTCCAAGCCCAGTCTCACAAAACCAAGTGCTGTATCTGCTAACTGCTTTTTAATTTGTTCCCTGGCTTTTTGTAAGCATCTTTGACTTCAGGAAACACTTGCTGTGTTTACACCTGTGAAAAAATTTTTACAAGTTTTGAGAAAGCTCTGTGTTGACTGAAATTGTCATCTCTTTGGTGGTGTTTCAAGGGGATGAGGATGAGGGATGCGCAAACCAAAATGAACTTGGCTTTCTCCTCTTTTAGAGCTGGAGAGCCTGTTGCTTTTTGAGGATAAGACACTACAAGCTCCTTTATCATGCTAGACTGGAAAATGTTTCTCCTTCCTTTGTAAGTGTCTTCCTCTCTCCAGCTGTTAGATGAGGCAAAACGTGAAGCTTTAAGCATGGTAATTCTCAGTCTCCAAGAGATGCTAAATAAACGCTACCTTCCTTCTTGTCTCTCTTTTGGTGCCTGATTTCTCCTCCTCATCATGACAACATATCTCCCTGCTGATCAATTGTAGGATGCCATGTTGATTTATTAACAGCCTTTATTTATTTTTTGGCGAGGTTGGTGTGTGTGGTGGGGACAAATATTGATTGTACATGGTACCCTGATTTCAGCAATGTTAGAGTTCAGAAACAAATCACACATCTTAGAATCAAAGGGACTCAGTAGCATTTTCAAGTGGACTCAGAAGCAGTGTTGTTCAGAAAAAGAGGCACAGGTCAAGGTCTTGGTAGCACTTGGTTTGCCTGTTGTCTGGGGACGTTTTTTTCCCCTGTGGCTTCCAGGACACAATTCTGTTTTTCCCCTACCTTGTTACTGATGTCTTTTTTCTCCATCACCTTTGCCGGGTCCTCCTCCCCTTTCTGCCTTCATGTTGCAGTGCTCCAGGGCTCAGTCCTGAGCCCCTTTTCTTCTGTGTTTGCATAGTGTCCTCCGATGATCCAAGCCAGTTTCTTGGTTTTAAATATCGTCTATACATGGGATGACTCCCAACACTCTTGTCTTGACAGCTTCACTTGGACATCTTAGATACTCCTCAAGCATGACATAATCAAAACCAAACTTTGGGTCTTCCTGCACCAACCTGCTTCCTTCTCTGTGTTCCCTTTTCCAGTTAACGCCACCCAGGGGCTCAAGCCCCAAACCAAAGAGTTGTCCTGGACTTACCTCTCTCGCATCCACCATTTGAACCACCAGCAAATTCTATCAACTTCACTTTCAGAATATAGCCCTCAACCCCTCTCTCTCTCTCTCTCTGTTTCTCTGTATCTTTCTTTCTTTATGTATTTGTGTGCGTGTGTGTGTGTGTATATATAATATATATATAAATATGTGTGTGTGTATGTATGTGTGTATACATATATATAAATAACTAAGGCTCAATGCCATTCACAAAGCTGCAGATGGCATTTTACAGTGCCAGCCTAGCTCCAGATGTCTTTCACATCCATCTAGACTGCTACGGTGCCTTCTAATGGGGGTCCCAACTCCCATCCTCACCCCCTAGATAAGCCACACAGCAGGCAAAGCAATCTTTAAAGACAGAAATCAGATCATGTCACTCCTGGTTCCAAGTCCTGCCTGGAAGGATTGGTGGACGGGTCTATGAAGAGGACAAAAGTATTATTTTATAAATGTTTACAATGTTTTACACTTTATGTATTTTTAGGCAAACTTAGTTATTTTGTGCTAATTTTTTTTTTTTTTTTTTTTTTTGAGACGGAGTCTCGCTCTGTCGCCCAGGCTGGAGTGCAGTGGCCGGATCTCAGCTCACTGCAAGCTCCGCCTCCTGGGTTTACGCCATTCTCTCGCCTCAGCCTCCCGAGTAGCTGGGACTACAGGCGCCCGCCATCTCGCCCGGCTAATTTTTTGTATTTTTTTTTTTAGTAGAGACGGGGTTTCACCGTGTTAGCCAGGATGGTCTCGATCTCCTGACCTCGTGATCCGCCCGTCTCGGCCTCCCAAAGTGCTGGGATTACAGGCTTGAGCCACCGCGCCCGCCCCATTTTGTGCTAATTTTTATTGATGAATATCGGTTTATGTAAACCAAAGGCTCCGGGATGCCTGCCATGACGCCTGGCACAATAGTAGGTGTGCAATCAAAGTTTCTTCTTTTTTTTAGACGGAGTCTTGCTATGTTGCCCAGGCTAAAATGCAGAGGCGCTCTCTCAACTCACTGCAACCTTTGCCTCTCAGGTTCCAGTGATTCTCCTGCCTCAGCTTCCCAAGTAGCTGGGACTACAGGCACGCACCACCACACCTGGTGAATTTTTGTATTTTTAGTAGAGATGGGGTTTACCATGTTGGCCAGGCTGGTCTCAAGCTCCTGAGTTCAGGCAATTCGTCACCTCAGCCTCCCAAACTTCTGCAATTACAGCCACCGCGCCCGGCCAATAAATGGTTGTTGAAAGGATGAACAAACAATCCTGACTCAGATTCTAACTTGTCATGTGACCTGGGAGTGTCTCTTTTTTTCTCTGGGCCTGAGTCTTCTCCTTTGGTAGAGTGATTGCTGTGATCCTGTGATGCAGCCTGATATTTTCTTTCTTTTCTATTTCAAGTAAGAAATGGCTACTCATAAATGACCAAAATGATTTCATGATTTGCCGATGTGTGGAGATCCAGTGGAAAATGCCATCTGGCCGTGGCAGAGCTGCAACGCTCTGCCGATTGCTGAGAGCAGGCCGCATGTTCTGCAAATCAGAGAAGCACTACCATGCCATGACTCTGGAGCCAGAACCTGGCACTTCTTTGCTGTGTGATCCCAGGCGAGTCAGCCAGCCTCTCTGAGCCCTGGTTTTTCTCATCTACAACTTGGGGAGTCTAACATTTTTCTTTGACAGCCAGGGTTCCAGCTGACCTGGTGTGACGCCCAGATCAACAGCTAACCCTCATTGTGTGTGTACTGGGTGGGCTCACTGCGCTGTGTGCTTTATAGAGTCGTTTCAGTGGTAACCCTCATTGTGTGTACTGGGTGGGCTCACTGTGCTGTGTGCTTTACAGAGTCATTTCAGTGGTTCTCAGCCCTCGTTGCATATTTGAATCATGTAGGTAAAAAATACAAACATCCAGGTTCCACTTGGTATCGGAGAAGCCAAAATTTGTGGAGTCAAAGCCTGAACATTGGAATTACTTAAAATTTCCCCAGGTGATTCAAATGTGCAGTCATTGCTGAGAATCATTGTATTAAGTCAATCCATTTTTTTTTTTTTGAGATGGAATCTTACTCTGTTGCCCAGACTGGAGTGCAGTGGCGCAATCTCGGCTCACTGCAACCTCTGCCTCCCAGGGTTCAAGTGATTCTCCTGCCTCAGCCTCCTGAGTAGCTGGGATTACAGGCATGCGCCACCACGCCTGGCTAATTTTTGTGTTTTTAGTAGAGACGGGGTTTCACCATGCTGTCCAGGCTGGTCTCGAACTCCTGACCTCAAGTGATCCATCCACTTGAGGTCAGCACCTCGGTCCCCCATAGTGCTGGGATTACAGACATGAGCTACCACACCCGGCCAAGTGAATTCATTCTTAACCCTATGTAGTAGGTACACCTGTATTTTAGTTAAGTAAATCGAGGCACAGAGAGTTAAGTTGCCTTGGCAGGCATTCAAACTCTAGCAACCTGTCTTGACACTTGGGCACCTTAGAGAATCCTCAAACATAACACACTCAGAATCAAACATTTTTTTTTCTTTTTTTTATTTAAGTTCTAGGGTACATGTGCACAATGTGCAGGTTTGTCACATATGTATACATGTACCATGTTGGTGTGCTGCACCCATTAACTTGTCATTTACATTAGGTATATCTCCTAATGCTATCCCTCCCCGCTCCCCCTCCCCACAATAGGCCCCAGTGTGTGATGTTCCCCTTCCTGTGTCCAAGTGATCTCATTGTTCAGTTCCCACCTATGAGTGAGAACATGTGGTGTTTGGTTTTCTGTTCTTGCGATAGTTTGCTGAGAATGATGGTTTCCAGTTGCATCCATGTCCCTACAAAGGACACGAACTCGTCCTTTTTTTATGGCTGCATAGTATTCCATGGTGTATACCTGCCACATTTTCTTAATCCAGTCTGTCACTGATGGACATTTGGGTTGATTCCAAGTCTTTGCTATTGTGAATAGTGTCACAATAAACATACGTGTGCATGTGTCTTTATAGCAGCATGATTTATAATCCTTTGGGTATATACCCAGTAATGGGATGGCTGGGTCAAATGATATTTCTGGTTCTAGATCCTTGAGGAATTGCCACACTTGTCTTCCACAATGGTTGAACTAGTTTACAGTCCCACCAACAGTGTAAACGTGTTCCTATTTGTCCACATCCTCTCCAGCACCAGCTGTTTCCTAACTTTTTAATGATCGCCATTCTAACCGGTGTGAGATGGTATCTCATTGTGGTTTTGATTCGCATTTCTCTGATGGCGAGTGATGATGAGCATTTTTTTATGTGTCTGTTGGCTGTATGAATGTCTTCTTTTGCGAAGTGTCTGTTCATATCTTTTGCCCATTTTTTGATGGGGTTGGCAAACATTTTATTCTTCCAACTAAATTTCAGTACTACAAGGGCAGTAAAACAATGATACACTAGAAAAAAATGCAGCAATAAACATTTGTGTAAATGGCTGATAGAATAAATAAAACTATCCAAAAAATCATACAAACCCATTCTGAAATCCCAAGAAGTCCTGGAATACAGAAATACCCTCCTCCATCACTATTTCACAGGATGCACTGCAGGCTATTTGCTCAATATTGTTCTGGGATTACTTTCTTTCTTTCTTTTTTTTTTTTTTTTAGACGGAGGTTTGCTTTTGTTGCCCAGGCTGGAGTGCAATGGTGCGATCCTGGGATTACTTTATAAAATTAATAACTGCTTACAGCTTGGTTGTAGCCCACAATTAAAATCACACTAACTTCATCGGAAGTTAGTTTGGGAAGACTTATTAGAATGAACATTCTACTGGTAAAGATGCTGTAGAGCTTGAAAGATTCAGAGGCTGGCCTGAGGTCACTCAGTAAGGTTTTGGCAGAGCTGTGGGGCTAGAACTCAGGGATCTTTGTCCCTGGTTAGGCAAATTGCCACTGCAGTGCGCTACCCTATGTCGTCAAATATAACATACCATCAGTTGTGAGATGCTGCTGTGGGATGGATGTGACGTCTGTGAAGAATGTATGGACCATTCTGCTCCACTCTGGACTTCCTCAGGCTGGGAGGGTGGGGGTTGGTGCTGGGGAGATGCGGACCCATGTCAGGGAGGCAGGTGTGAAGAGAAGCAGGCCCCTCTGGGACCCACATTTCTTCCTGCTGCCTTGGTCACCAGGCTGAGGTTGTGTAGGCTTTGGCATGGTGCTTTCCCTGTACTCTACTATTAGAATTAATTTTTCTTTTTTTTTTGTAGAGACAGGGTCTCTCTCTGTTGCCTAGGCTGGTTGCAAACTCCTGGGCTCAAGCGATCCTTCCACCTTGGCCTCCCCAAATGCTGGGATTACTGGTGTAAGCCACTGAGCCTGGCCTTTATTAGAATTTTAAGCGGCTAGGTGCAGTGGCTCATGCCTGTAATCCCAGCGCTTTGGGAGGCTGAGACTGGCAGATTACTTGAGTTCAGGAGTTCAAGACCAACCTGGCCAATGTGGCAAAATCCTGTTTCTACAAAAAATACAAAAATTAGCCTGGCATAATGCCTATAATCCCAGCTACTCGGGAGGCTGAGGCAGGAGAATGGCTTGAATCCGGAAGTGGAAGTTGCAGTCAGCCAAGATAGTGCCACTGCACTCCAGCCTGGGTGACAGAGCAAGACTCTGCCTCAAAAAAAAGAAAAAAAAATTTTTAAAAAATAACACATGTGTATTACTTTTGTAATAATAATGAGGATGATTTTAAAATGTCCCACCAACCTCAATGAAGTGTTAGAAAGAGAAGTAATGAAATAGACATGTAAAGCCCCTTATACCAGGCTCATAGAAGATCTTAGGCCAATATCAGGAAATTCTAGATATCTTTCATCTTCTCATCCAAAGAAGGGGGTTGGCACGGGAAAGGGGAGGGTGATGAACCGAGCATTGCCACTTCCTCTCCCCTGCACAGGTCCTGCACCTGCTCCCTGCCTTTTCTTAGGTGGGGTCGCCTGCCTTTTTTTTTTTTTTTTTTTTTTGAGATATTTATCTTTCATTCTTCTTGTGTTTTCCATTTTTCTTCCAAGGTGTCTAATGGATAATGTGCTCTTTTGTATTTGTAGTCTCAGGGGATGGATGTAGCAGAACAACCAGCAGAAAGTTGCATGCCTAACATTTCCTTTCACTTATTCCCTCAAGATTTGACCCCAGAGGCCAGAGGGGATTTGCAGAAATAGACAAAGTGTCTCATTCAAGAGGAAGGAGAGCAGGAGTTCGCCTCAAACTAGAGAGACAGAGAGAGTCCTCCAGTGTCTGCCATAGTTCCAGCCACATCACAGAAGGTAGAAAGGAGAGGCCGGGCGCGGTGGCTCAAGCCTGTAATCCCAGCACTTTGGGAGGCCGAGACGGGCGGATCACGAGGTCAGGAGATCGAGACCATCCTGGCTAACACGGTGAAACCCCGTCTCTACTAAAAAATACAAAAAAACTAGCTGGGCGAGGTGGCGGGCGCCTGTAGTCCCAGCTGCTCGGGAGGCTGAGGCAGGAGAATGGCGTGAACCCAGGAGGCGGAGCTTGCAGTGAGCTGAGATCCGGCCACTGCACTCCAGCCTGGGTGACAGAGCGAGACTCCGTCTCAAAAAAAAAAAAAAAAAAAAAAAAAAAAGAAGGTAGAAAGGAGTAAGCCTCTGGGACCCACAGCCTTTTCTTACACTGCTTGTCAATGAGATATTTATCATCCTTGTTTACAGGGCTTGCCAGTCCAGAGATATAGACCAATGGAACAGAACAGAGCCCTCAGAAATAATACCACACATCTACAACCATCTGATCTTTGACAAGCCTGAAAAAAACAAGAAATGGGGAAAGGATTCCCTATTTAACAAATAGTGCTGGGAAAACTGGCTAGCCATATGTAGAAAGCTAAAACTGGATCCCTTCCTTACTCTGTACACAAAAATTAATTCAAGATGGATTAGAGACTCAAATGTTAGACCTAATACCATAAAAACCCTAGAAGGAAACCTAGGCAATACCATTCAGGACATAGGCATGGACAAAGACTTCATGTCTAAAACACCAAAACACTGGCAACAAAAGCCAAAATTGACAAATGGGATCTAATTAAACTAAAGAGCTTCTGCACAGCAAAAGAAACTACCATCAGAGTGAACAGGCAACCTACAGAATGGGAGAAAATTTTTGCAATCTACTCATCTGACAAAGGGCTAATATCCAGAATCTACAAGGAACTCAAACAAATTTACAAGAAAAAAACAAACAACCCCATCAAAAAGTGGGCAAAGGATATGAACAGACACTTCGCAAAAGAAGACATTTATGCAGCCAACAAACACATAAAAAAGTGCTCATCATCACTAGCCATCAGAGAAATGCAAATCAAAACCACAATGAGATACCATCTCACACCAGTTAGAAGGGTGATCATTAAAAAGTCAGGAAACAACAGGTGCTGGAGAGGATGTGGACAAATAGGAACATTTTTACACTGTTGGTGGGACTGTAAACTAGTTCAACCACTGTGGAAGACAGTGTGGTGATTCCTCAAGGATCTAGAACTAGAAATACCATTTGACCCAGCCATCCCATTACTGGGTATATACCCAAAGGATTATAAATCATGCTGCTATAAAGACACATGCACACGTATGTTTATTGTGACACTATTCACAATAGCAAAGACTTGGAACCAACCCAAATGTTCGCCTGCCTTTTTAAGGCAGCAGCACATGGTGTCCCAGGGATGGGGGAGGGGAGAACTCTACTCAGGCGGGCTGTGGCTTTCCCATCTCCACACTTACACTGACTCAGTTTCCTTTACTAGAATGTCCTTCCTGCACTTCCCCTTGTTGCAATTCATTCATTTATTCGTTCACGCAACAAGCATTTATTAAGCACTCACAAAGGACCACATATTAGCTATCAGGCCCCATCCCTCTGTATTTAATTTCCTCATCTCTAAAGTAGGGAAGATAGGAGTGCCCCTCTCATGGGGGCTATTGTGAAAACTGAATGGGTTCCTGAATGTTTCAGAGCGCTCAAAGCAGCTTGAGCTGTATCAGTGCCGGCAGGCAACGGGACCGCCATTGCTGGAAGGCATTCACTTTAGAGGCTGGGTCTCCTCCCACTGGTTTCTCTACCTGGCACCTCCAGCAAGTCATTCATTTTTTTTCTTTTTCTGGGCTCACACAAAGTGTTCCCAAACCCTGCGTACCTGGTGAATCCTTCTAAAATACTTGGTGGAAGGAATAAACCTCTCCGTGCCTTAGTTTCCTCAACCGTAAAGAAGATATAATATTCCCTTTACACTTCATGGAGCTCTTGTTGAAATAGCATGAGAGCAGTGTGGCATTAATCCTATGAAACAGGGAGGGGGCCAGGATGTTCTACCATTTTACAAAAGAGAAAACTCCCTCAGAGATGTTTAGTGAGCTGTCTAATTTTGCACAGCCAGCCTGAGGCAGTTGGAAAATATTTCTCTGAACTTTGACCTATAGTTTCCCTTCCCTCCTGCGCCCTTCTATCCCCCAACAGATAAGCCATGGACAAGACCGCTTTCTAGTTTCCTCTCCAGGGATTCTGTTTCCTTCGTTTGGTACTGGTGAGGAAGCTTGGGTAATGTGGCTGGCACTCAGGCAGCCCACCAGAACTCAGTGGCTTTCTCCCAGCCTCCCATCAGATGCCTGAGGCCCCCTCCCTCCCCCACACCCCTGGGCTCTTTTTCGAAACACATAGAAAAGGCTCAGGAAGATGGGTTCTCTTTGGGCTAGAGATGTTTACTGGGTCAGCCTGATGGATTGCAAAATGGAGATTGGGAAAGGGTACAGAGGGCAGGACCGAGGATCCCAGGGCTATGGTTGGACCCCAGCAGACCCTAAGGCCATGGCCCAGTGCCCTGCCAATCTAGGTGATAGGTGTTCCTGAGATCCCATCCCTTCCGAGGGCAGCGAAGCTCTGAGGGCCCCGTAGAGCCCACAGCCCAGGTGGTTGTGGGGCTTGAGGCACGTAGAGCGATGCCTGGCGTCTAGTGAGTGCTCGCCCATGCTGGCCCCCATCATTACCAAGCTCTCTGTGGCTGGCATTGCCATCCACCAGCTCCATCAGAACATGGCCCACCTGCACCTGGGCGCCGCCTCCCTCGGTGACTGGTCCCACCACGCACCCATGGGAGGATAAAACTGGCTCTGCGGACATCCCGACATCCCGATATCCTGATATCCTGAGAGGGGCAGGGAGAGCTCTCAGGCCCTAAAATAACTGCTGGGCAAGACTTGGCTTCTCTCCTTTGGGTTGAGAGTTCATCGGGCCATTTGTAGATGCTAGAGTCTACACTGAGCAGATTTCAGCAGTAAAATGTGTCCCTCCATTCCAGGAACCGAGATGTTGGAATGGTGGCAACGGACATGGACAGATGGTGGAAGCAGGAGGCGGAAGAGAATCGGCTCAGAAGTTAAGAGGCCTGGACTCTCATACTGATCGCACGAATCAAACCTTCAGTTTCCCGGAATAGTGGCCACAATTCCTGCAGAATCCTTCCTGAGGGGTTTTGGAAAGATTCAAATGATGTGATGAGCAGAAGCAGGGGATTGACTTCCAAGCTCTGCCACTTATTAGCTTACGCCCTCCCCAAACCCCAGTGTTTTCACCCGTACAATGAGGGATTACAATACCAGCTGCCAGGGTGGATGCAGGTGGTGCACAGACTCTAATCATAGCAGTGAATGCAAGAAGGAAGGTGGAAGGTGGTGGTGAGGTCCTGAAATGGGCGTCCATGTGGACTTGAACGCACCATGATAACCCCCAGAAAATGGTTAGTCTTTTACACTCCTTCATCTGGATTTAAGAGCCAGTCGAGCATGAGGTGTCACTTTGCACTGTGTTTAGGAGTCTCCCTGGTGAGACTGGTCTAGCAGCAGACATTTGGGCAAATACCACAGTGGTCAAGAACATGGATTCTGGAGCCAGACTGCCTAGGTTCAAATCCCGGCTTTGCCTCTTCATAGTTGTGTAACATTGAGCAAGACAGTTAACCTGTCTGTATTTTATTTCCTAATCTCTAGAGTGTGGAGAGGGGCAGTGCCCTCCCCTCTCCCATAGGCCTATTGTGAAAATTGAAATGAGTTAATGAATGTTTCAGAGCACTTGTTGCAGCGAGTTGTATCAGTGCTTGGTAAGTAAAATAAATGACAGGTCACCCTGGGCCCTTCCTCAAGGCCCAGCTCCCTATGTCTAGTGACTGTCAGAAGGTGTAGACAAGGAGAAAGTAGGCTTTTATTATTTATTTATTTATTTTTAAGACAGAGTCTCACTCGTCACTAGGCTGGAGTGCAGTGACGTGATTTCGGCTCACTGCAACTGCAGCTTCCCGGGTTCAAGCAATTCTCCTGCCTCAGCCTCCTGAGTAGCTGGGATTACAAACATGTGCCACCACATCTGGCTATTTTTTTTTGTATTTTTAGTAGAGACAGGGTTTCCCCATGTTGGCCATTGCTTGTCTTGAACTCCTGACCTCAAGTGATCTGCCTGCCTCAGCCTCCCAAAGTACTAGGATTATAGGCATGAGCCACGGCACCCGGACTTATTTTTTATTTTTATTTTGTAGAGATGGGGATCTCACTGTATTGCCCAGGCTGGTCTCAAACTCCTATCCTCCAACGATCCTTCTGCCTCGACCTCCCAAACTTAGGATGACAGGCGTGAGCCACTGTGCCTGGCCAGAAAGCAGGCATTTAATCACTGTCATCCTCAAATGATTAGATGAGAAAAAGGGAGGAAGGTAGAAATGGCTTGCCTACTTTGGGCTTTACCTTAAGTAAGAAGTGAGATCTATTTCCTGCCCCTACCACTTTGGGAAATATTTGTTTTTTGGCAACAGGTAACCAGAAACCAGAGCTGATCAAACTGGGGCACTACCCTGCACACGCACGCACCACCCTGCCCCAATCTCTGGTTTAAGCTCTTCTGGCCATCAGTTCAGGCAGGGTGGGAAAACTTTCACAAAGCAGGCAGGTCCCAGCCCCCAGGCTCCAGGGGCTGGCCTTAGAGTCCAAAGACCTGATTCTGGTTCTAGGCCTAGCTTTGGTCCTGGGGCAATGTTCTCAAAGCTCTCTGAGCTTCCGTCTGCCCTTTGGTAAAACGGGGATTGTCATTAACACACCATTGGAGATAATAGATGCAAACGTATGGTAAACAGGAAATCTTAGTATGTTCAAAACAGTGGGTAAGGGATTATTGGTGAGTAGAACTTCCAGGGCACCAGGCAACAGTCCGCTGTGAGATTTCTGCACAGCCTGGCCTCAGGAGGTGTCCAAACCTTCAGCTCCTGGTGTTGAGGCTCAGGAAAACCTCACATGCTGGAACTTGGCAGGCAGATGACTGGCCATGGGCATTGTTGGGTGAGGCCATACTCATGATCTGCAGTCAGGAGACCTGAGTTCTTTTCTGGCTCCTGCCACTGTTGCTTTGGGCAGGTCACTTATTTGTGCCCCATCTCATCTTCTGTGAAATGAGAGGATGGTGGCAGGAAGCAATGCAGTCTGGCAAGGTATAGACCAACGAGGTAATACATGTGAAATAATTTTGCAAACCATAGGGGTTGCAGCATGGAAATAGCCCTGGCCAGGAGCTTTGGGCTCTAGCCCTGCCTCTGGAGCAAGCATGCTGTGTGACTTTGGGCAAGTCACTGATCCTCTCTGAGCCTCATTTTCTTCATCTGTAAACTGAGAGTCAGGGACTACATCAGTAGTTCCCAAACTGGATACACATTAGAATCAATCTGGGCCAGGTGCGGTGGCTCACACCTGTAATCCCAGTACTTTAGGAGGCTGAGGTGGGCGGATCACTTGAGTGTAGGAGTTTGAGATCAGCCTGGGTAACATGGGGAAATCTTGTCTCTGCAAAAAATACAAAGATTAGCCAGGCACGGTGGTACTCGCCTGTAGCCCCAGCTACTTGGGAGGCTGAGGTGGGAAGATCGCTTGAGCCCAGGAGGCCAAGGCTGCAGTGAGCCATGACTGTACCACTGTACTCTAGCTTGGGCAACAGAGTGAGACCCTGTCTGAAAAAATAAATAAATAAATAAAAGAAGAATCAACCTGAGAAGATGGATATAAGAGATGCTGATGCCCCCGCTCCATCCCAGAACCACTTAAACAGAATATCTGCGGTGGGGCATTTTATAAGCTACCCAGGTGTTGCCAGTGTGTAACCAGGATTGGGAATATTTGGTCCAGGTGATACAGGAGGTTCCTTTTGGCTTAAGCATGTTTCATTTCTAGGAAGTTCGTGGGGTATAGTGGTCACAGATGCTCCCAACACTGAGGCCACCATCCTCCTCCCTGCTGAGAATGAGAAATTCCGGCCCAGCGGTGGAGCCTATGATCTCACCTCTGGCTGTGCATTAGAATTTCCTAGGAAGCTTTTAAAAACCTTCCATGACTCGACCCCACCCAAAGCAAGTTAATACAATCTTTGCAGATGGGTCATTCCTATTTTTAAAAAGCTCTCCAGGTGATTCTAATGTGCAAACAAAGTGGAGAAACACTGCTTTGAGAACAGCCAATGAGCCAAGAAAACAGACAGCCCTCTTCCTGGCCCCTTCCTTTTCCCCCTCAGAATGCTCATAGTCTGATGTGGGTTGTCGACTTCCTAACCCTGGACAGCGTGCTCTGAGAGAGGCACATGTTTAATGGCTAACAGCATGGACTCTGAAGCCAGGTGGGTTTCAGTTTCAACCCTATCACCTTATTAGCTGTGTGACTTACGAAAAATCGTAATCTTTCTGAGCCTCAGTTTCCCTATTTGTAAAATGGGGCTTATGATAGTATCCACCTCATGGATCTGTGGAGATTGAATGAGGTCACGCATAGAAAGTCCACAGAACAAGGCTTGGCCTGTGGTGAGTATCATCTATAATTTGAGAGCAGGGTGTGCATCTAGTTTATGTCCAGACCCCAGTGTTAGAGTCTGATAGCTTCAACAATGATCTGTTAGATTGGATTTAAGAGGAGCCTATCTGTAAAAGATAGATAGGCTTGTGACCCATATTTCTAGATATCCTGCCTTGACCTTATTTCCCATAAAGCTTGTTTGCTAATCCTGCAGTTATTCATCTTGGTTGTGGATCAGAGTCACTGGGAGAACCTTTGAAAATGCAGATTACTAGGCCCAATCCCCTCCCACTTCCCCATCCCAATCAAAATTCTTATTTAGCAGGGACGTGGGATTTGGACATACTCCTCAAGTAACTTTAATGTTCAGCCAGGGCTGAGAAACGCAGCACTCAATATATAACTTGGTATGGGCCTGTTGGTTCACCTTTGTCCACACATTCATGAATTGGAGGGAAGACCTTTGTCAGTCTGGAACTGTGGATTGTTGATTCAGAAAATATAACTTTACCAGATTATTTTCTATGCTGGGAAGTTTTCCATGGAGCCATTTATACTCTTTTGCCTTGTAGTAGCTTGAAAAATGTATTTTTTTGGCAATTCCTATCAAGAGGCAGAGCCTGTTTCCTTCTTCTTGATCCTGTGCTTGTCTCATGAGTTGCTCTGACCAGCAGGTTTTGTGACTCTCAACTTTTTGGAAGACTCTCCTGAGACCACTGTGTAAGGGAGGCATTTAGCAGACTGGAGGATGAGAGACCATGTGGAGGAGAACCGAGGTGCCCAGCCAATAGCCAGCACCGGACTCGTGAGTGAGGTCATCTTTCACTTTCTGACTAAAGTCACTTGCATGGACCACCCAGCAACTACAGTCATGTGAGTGAGACCAGGCAAAATCAGCAGAACTGTCTGGCCAACCAGCAGAATTGTGAGAAATAAGAAATTGTCATTTTAAGCCAGTATGTTTGGGTTTGTTACAGAGTAATAGATACCGGAAATAGACCTTATCCACTCTTTCAATTCCTGATCTGTATCAGCAGGAAAGGTAGCCAGAATAAGGGGTAAAATGGATGAAATGGAACAACACTAACTCTCCCAACCCCCCGGGGGTTGAACCTGTGTCCCAGGTTAGCCTAAGAAGCTACATAGCCACAGACGCCCATGTGTGGGTAACTGAGGCCAAGGTGATGCAGACCTCACCTGCCTGTTGGCCTTTGGAAGCCTCATTTTGTAGGTGACCCGAGGCTCCAACTGTCCTCAGCATCTTCTGTCTGCATTTGTGACAATATCCGTTCTGTGGCCCTTGGGTCTTGGGAAAACTTGGCGCAATCATAAATGAGTTAAATGCTATCTGATCATAAGCCAGAGGGCCTGTTTTCATTTTCAAAACTCCGTGTGTCAGTGGCTGTAATGCAATGTCCAGCAATGTCTTGAGCAAGTGACCGGCAGGGGACAGAGGATGCTGTTTACTCAAGATAGCCCCATCACGCAAAAGCAGCTTGCCTAACCGGGTTTGTAAGCAGTTGTTACGAGACCACCATTGCAACAGGGATTGCCCTGGGTGATGGTCCCAGGAAGGGGCTGGTCCCCTCAGGCCAGATGTGGGGCTATCTCCTTCTTTCTGGAGCCCTCTGGGACCCTGGGCCTCTGGCAAAGAACAGAGAAAAAGCATTGTTGGGAAATCCCACTCAGATGTGGAGTTGTCCTCGTAAGGAAGGGTGCCCTGGGGAGAAGGGCTTCATGCTACCCTGAGAGGAGACAGCTTCCTGTGTCAGAGGAGGCTGGAGGGGTGACTAGGGACCTGCAGAGGCAGAGGATGGTGTGGTATGGTTGCTGAGCAAGAACATGGTGACTTGGGCTTTTGAAAGGCTTAGTCTGGGTAATGGTTCTATGAGTTTGGGAGTGGTCATTGTTTCTCCAGCACCAAAATTAGAGTGGGTGGGTGACCACATGCATATGGCTGGCCCCTGTGGGTATTTTCCTGAAGGTCAAACTATTAAATCCTTTATCCTTTCACCCCTTCCCTCTTGGCCAATATCTGAGTTAAAACCACCATCACCACCACCACCACCACCATCACCATCATCACCACCACCATATCCACCTCTTTATCTGAACAGCTTCTTAAGATTTAAAGGCTCTTTCACATGGTTTCTCAATTAATCCTCACAACAACTCCAAGAGATAAGCATCATGACACCCATTTTATACCTGGTGAAATCGAGACTCAGAGACGTTAAATGTCTGACGCAAGACTCTCGGTCAGTGTGTCCCATAGAGATAGAAAGTGGGCCGGAAATGACAGCTGCATACATAAGATGACATTTTCTGGTAGTCATAATTAAAGAGTAAAATTAATTTCAATAACATATTTTAACCTAATAGATCGAAAATATTATCATTTCAACATGCAATCAATGTAAAAATTATCGAGCAATTTTACATACTTTTTTCATACAAAGTCTTCGAAGTCTGGGGTGTATTTTGTACTTATAGTACATCTCAGTCTGGACTAGGCAATTTTAAGTGCTCAGCAACCATAGGTGGCTAGTGGCTGCTGTGTTGGAAGACACAATTCCAGAGTTTTTTTTTATTATTATACTTTAAGTTCTAGGGTACATGTGCACAACGTGCAGGTTTGTGACATATGTATACATGTGCCATGTTGGTGTGTTGCACCCGTTAACTCGTCATTTACATTAGGTATATCTCCTAATGCTATCCCTCCCCCATCCCCCCACCCCACGACAGGCCTGGTGTGTGATGTCCCCCACCCTGTGTCCAAGTGTTCTCATTGTTCAATTACCACCTATGAGTGAGAACATGCAGTGTTTGGTTTTCTGTCCTTGCAATAGTTTGCTCAGAATGATGGTTCCCAGCTTCATCCATGTCCCTACAAAGGACGTGAACTCATCCTTTTTTATGGCTGCATAGTATTCCATGGTATATATATGCCACATTTTCTTAATCCAGTCTATCATTGATGGACATTTGGGTTTGTTCCAAGTCTTTGTTATTGTGAATAGTGCTGCAATAAACATACGTGTGCATGAGTCTTTGTAGCAGCATGATTTATAATCTTTTGGGTATATATCCAGTAATGGGATCGCTGGGTCAAATGGTATTTCTGGTTCTAGATCCTTGAGGAATTGCCACACTGTCTTCCACAATGGCTAAACTAGTTTACAGTCCCACCAACAGTGTAAAAACGTTCCTGTACAATTCTAGATATTTTTCTCCATCCTCAAAGCTTCTCTGCTCTTCCATGATTTATATCATCTTTTCTCCATTTCTAAAAGGGGGTGTTTGGGTCAAGGTGTTTCCAAGGACTTTTTCGTTCTAAGGTTTTCTGATTCCAGAGCAAAGCCAGAATTCTGCCCAGGCTCCGCTTAGCCCCGTGACACAGAGGGCTCCAGACATATGGAGAAAGAACTGTGAAAATGTTCACACTAGGAGTTTGTGTTTCTTTCTCCATGGCCTACAGGGGCAAACAGTGACAGATACACAGACACACAGGCGGAAGGACTCCTAGGCTCCCGGATACAGTTGCATGACCCACAGGAACAAAGACACAGACACTGTGCTCAGTGGGGTGTTCTGAGCATGTTCTTTGTGTTCTTGCACGTGGAACCCTGATGTCGTGGGGAGTCATCCTGCCCCTGAAGGGCCAGATGAAGTTGCCACAGACACCCCAAACCCCAACTCCAATCCATTTCCTATATTTTGTTTCTTTTATATGTAGATACGCACATGTGTGCACACAGGTCACCCTCTATGTGTGGATATTGGGGCACTGCAGGAAAAGTGTTTCTGACCATGGGCTTTGGTTAAGCAAAGTGTGACTGTTCCAGCTCAAGAGAATCCTCATGGCCCCTGCCCAGCCACCTCTGTGACTGCCTCCTTAGCCACTTTGATACTGCCTCCATTTCTCCAACCGTCAAATGATGTTTTTGTTCCTTACAGTCAATCTCACAAATCCTCCATTTCTCTCTCTCTTTTTTTTTGAGACGGAATCTTGCCATGTCACCCAGGCTGGAGTGCAGTGGTGCAGTCTTGGCTCACCGTGGCCTCTGCCTCCTGGGTTCAAGCGACTCTCCTGCCTCAGCCTCCCAAGTAGCTGGGATTACAGGCGCCTGCCACCATGCCCGGCTAATTTTTTATTTTTAGTAGAGACTGGGTTTCACCATGTTGGCCAGGCTGGTCTCGAACTCCTGACCTCAGGTGATCCACCCACCTCGACCTCCCGAAGTGCTAGGCTTACAGACGTGAACCACCATACCCAGTCCAAATCCTCCGTTTCTTTGCTCGTGACACTACAAAACTCTCCCAGGATTTTTTTTTCTTTTCTTCCACGTGCAACCTCATGGATCCTTCTTTGGTCTCTGTATGTCATAAATCCCCAGGAACTTCAAACTTTGGGAGATGTTCCTGAAGGTTTTCTGGGCTTTTTCCTTTCCCTCCCACTGTACAGCTCCTCCCTGGTTACTGTAGACCCTCCAGGTCCCCTCCCAGTCTCATGCTGCCTCCTGAGTAGCTATCAAGGGGTTTATAATCCCTTCAAAGTACCTTGCCACAGGTCATGCAACTCTGCCCTGGTCTGCTCCGGTCTTCCTCCCCTCTCTTCAAGGCTTCCTGGTCTGGGTCTGTGCCCAGCGGCCAGTTCTCCAACAGCAGGGCAGAGCTGTGTATGGAGTAGGTTCCTCCCTGGGTAACAGGTAATGAAATTGCTCTGTAGATAGATGGAAGGCCAGGATCTGGATGCAAAGGGCAGAGTGACTGGTGGTGAGACATTGTACTGTAGAGTGGCGGGAGGGGCTGCTCCGAGCCTTTCGCCCGTTCCATCCAAGGGCAGTGGCAACTCATGCTGTCTTCAGGGCAGGCTGTTAATTAGTTATGAGGGACTGTGGCCTTAGAAAGAAGGGTGCTGGGTCTGAGTATCTGGACACTTTCTCCAGTTCCCTTGCACCCATCTAAGGGAGGAAGCCTGGCTCAGCCACTTCACCCTGGTTAGCTCACCCTGGATGGAGGATGTTCCCTGAGTGTCTCTCTTGGCCCCTGGAGGCATTGCCTAACACCATGTTTGCCAAATGATCCACATGGTCCAGTGTTTTGAAATGAAGTTTTTAAAGAGAAGGCAAAGGCAATTTTTTCTGGGGGGGTTGTTGTTTTGTTTTCTTTGTTTTTCCCATAGAGCAGAATTTCTTTGCATTATGAGAGGGGTGTGTGATCTCAGGTAGAGAAATGTGTCCTAACTCAGAAAGGAGAAGTGTGACTAGACTCTCACTGGCCTTCGGGAGAAGTCAGTTCTCTTCCCAAATTAATTGCATGGTGGTGGAAGTGGTTTCTGAAGCTCAGTTTATGAAGTGGAGAGGGCAAGGGCAGAGGCTACTGGGTCCTGAATGGTGAGGACTTGTAAAAGGGCAGCGGATAATAGAATAAATGTTTCAGCCAGCATTGAGATTAGGGGTGGGTGCACACAGTGGATGCTGGCGTTAGGGCGGGTTGTTCTTGAGGGCGTAGGGAGTGGGAGAGTGTTATATGGGGCAATGGTATTATACAGTGGCGCTCAGGTGGGACTTGGGGTGTATGTGTGTTTTGTTTGGGGTGTAGGATTAGGATTTGAATAGTGTATTAAGAGTGCATTCAGGCCAGGTGTGATGGCATAGCCTGTAATTCTAGCACTTTGGGAGGCCAAGGCAGGCAGATTGCTTGAGTGCAGAAGTTCGACTACCAGTCTAGGCAACATGGCAAAACCCCGTGTCTCCAAAAAAAAAAAAAAGTCCAAAACAAAATTAGCTGGACGTGGCGGCATGCTCCTGTGGTCCCAGCTACTCGGGAGGCTAAGGTGGGAGGATTGCTTTGACCTGGGGAGGTAGAGGCTGTGGTGAGATGTGATAATGTCACTGCACTCCAGCCTGGGTAGCAGAGTGAGACCCTGTTTCCAGAAAAAAAAAAAAAAAAAAGTGCATTCAGCAGCAAGCAATAGAAAACTCAGCCCCCAGCAGCTTAAATAATTAGGGGATTGTTTTTCTCACAAAACAAGAAATTTGGAGGTAGACAGGCAAGAGCGGGTGCAGAAACTCAACCGTGGCATTGAGACCCAGGCTCTTTTCATCTTCTCTGTCCCATCGTGGAGTGTTGACTTTCATCTTTCCCGGAAGGCGCTGCTGTACCTCCAGGCATCACAGCCATAGGCGAGGCAGGAGGAAGGAGCAGTACATCACACCAGCTGGGGTTGTTTACTTTTATTGGGAAAGTCATAAACTTTCCCAGATGCCTCTTCCCAGCAGACTTCTGCTTAGATTTCACTGGTCACGACTGGGCCGCACGGTGACCCTTCATTGCAAGGGATAGGGAAAGCTGAATATTTAGTTTTCTAGCCTTTCTAATAGAGGAGGACGTGGGAGAAGGAGATTGGGGGTGGGCAGGGCATGGATGGGCCAAACTCCGGTGCTGCCCTGAAGGGGAGATTGAAATGCATATGGGGGAGGGTTGCAGGCAGGTGAGAAGGTTAGACAGGTGGTCTAGCAGAAGAAACAGACATCATGCCTCTAACTCTGCCAGCCACCAGTCCTTGGCAAGTTCCTCACCTTTTCTAAACTTTGATCTCCATGCATGTCTGTGCCTTCCTCGCAGGGCAGATGTGCTGGTGTGTGCAATGCTCAGCCCACCACTTAGTAGACACACAGCAATGGATATTATTGTTATTCTTCGTGTGAATGTATGTGGGGGATTGTGGGTGGGTTTAGCAAGGAGGGAGGGGTGTTCAAAGTCAGGCTCCCTCCGTCTGTTTTTTTTTTTTTTTTTTTTTCCGAGACAGAGTCTCGCTCTGTCACCCAGGCTGGGGTGCAATCTTGGCTCATGGCAACCTCCGCTCCTAGCTTCAAACAATTCTCCTGCCTCAGCCTCCTGAGTAGCTGGGATTACAGGCAAGCACCACCATGCCCAGCTCATTTTTGTATTTTTTAAAACAGAGATAGGGTTTTGCCATGTTGTCCATGTAGGTCTGGAACTCCTGTCTTCAAGCGATCCACCCGCCTTGGCCTTGCAAAGTGCTGGGATTACAGACGTGAGCCACCGTGCTCATCCCTCCATCTACCTTGATTAAAGCTTGATCTGTACAAGCTGTAAAGCCCTGGGTCCCTCTGTCTTTGTGTTTAAGGCAGGGGCTCCCCAAAGTGCTTGTTGTGAGGGAGGTAGTGGTGTTTGGCCTCTGAGTGTGGGAGAGGCAGCCGGAAGGGGTGGGGGCATGGGAATGGGGAGTTGGCGAGTTGCATGCACCTTTCCTTAAGAGCCAGTGGGTACCAGGCAGGTTCACTTTCCTCAGGATCTCGGGGTTTCTCCAACAGACCTAGAAGGTCAATCTGTCGTCAACCTCACCCAAAAAACCAGAAAGCCAAGGCTCAGAGAGGGAGAGTGAGTTGCCCAGGATGCCCCAGCTTTCTGAGTGTGGGATTTGGGAGAGCAGAGGAGAGCCCAGGGCTTGCCAGGGGTGGAGAGTCAGCAAGGTGGGGGCCTCCAGTGTGGGCCAGGCACAGAGACCAGGAGGGTGGGACAGGAGGCTCCCAGCTTTGAGAAGCAGAGGCCTTGAGGAGACTGAGGTGACAGCGGTGGCCCTGTCTTCGTGTCCTCTGAAGGACACTGCAGAGGTTACAACTCTGTGGCTTCTTTCTTTTCTTTTTTTTTCATGGCAGGGTCTCACTCTATTGTCCAGGCTGAAGTGCAGTGGCATGATCTTTGCTGACTGCAACCTCTGCCTTGTGGGTTCAAGCAGTTCTCCTGCCTCAGCCTCCCGAATAGCTGGGATTACAGGTGTGTGCCACCACGCCCAGCTAATTTTTGTATTTTTGGTAGAGATAGGATTTTCCATGTTGGCCAGGCTGGTCTTGAACTCCTGACCTCAGGTGACCCACCCGCCTCAGCCTCGCAAAGTGCTGGGATCATCACGCCTAGAGATCACGTCTATAGGCGTGAGTCACTGCACCGGGCCCTCTGTGACTCATTTCTACCTGACCCACCAACTTTTCCCTCTGCGAGTTCTGGGGCCTGAGCATTGCTGGGAACCCTTGCTCAGAAGGTGACTTCGAAGGCCTCCCCAGGGCTGGCCTCCCTGTAGCTGCTGTCTCTGAGCCTTTGTGTCATTTCAGCCTTGAGGTGGCCTTCCCTCCTTCTCATGAATCTCTGCTTTCAAAAATTTGGCACAAACCTTGCTTCCACTTGGAAGCCTTCTTTGATTGCTTCCACTCACTGCACAGACCTGCTACCAATTGGCACTTAGAGGGAACTTGGGTTCTGCAGGTGGGTCCAGCTTTACAAAACAGCAAAGTGCAGATGCTTATAGCAGATGAATGAAGGGGCTGTTCTTCACTTTACCCAAAGGTCCAGTATTTGCCTTTGCTAAATATCAATCGTGCATTAGAAAGTGATTTGAGACGTGAAAATTAGATTTACATCAAGATCACTACTAGGGCCTAAGATGAGGAGCACTTACGTTTGTATTCAATCATTTACATGCTTTTTTGAAAACAAGTTGCATTCACTTTTCCTCCCTCTTTTCTTCTTTTGATGGGAAAAACAACATAAAAATAACATGAAAGATTTCTTTTTTTGGAAATAAGAGAGAGAGAGAGAAAAAAACACTTTTCCACCCATAAGCCCTCTTATTTTTGAACATTCCATCCTCTGTTCACATGCATGTCGACTTAAATAGCTGCGATCGTGGAACTTTTGCTTGGCTGCTGGGCTGTGAACTTCCGGAAAGGAAATAGAGACAGATGTCATTCCCCCGGCAGCTAGCAGAGTGCCAGCCGATGGCAGACACTGGGCATGGGTTATTGTGATTATTGCTACTGCTACCAGCTTGTTGAGTCGGCGGGGCTGCTTTCTTCTTTTGGCAAGTGTAGGCATAGCCCTCATCATTTGATCTCTACAACAGTCTTGCAGTGTAGGTATTATTCTCTGCATTTCACAGAAAAGGGAAGCAAAGTAAGTGACCTGTCTATAGGTACAGAATTAGAAAGTGGCACAGCTGGGAGTTGAACCCAGTCCCTCTGAGATTAGAACCCATATTCTTTTCATTGCACTAGGGTTTCTCAGCCTCAGCAATATTCACATTTTGGGCTGGATAATTTTTGCTGCAGGGGGGAGGGGCCTGTCCTGTTCCTTGCAGGATGTTAGCAGCATCCCCGGTTTCTTATCCCCTGGATGCCAATAGCCTCCCTGCTGCCCCACATCCGAGGTTGTGACAACCAAATATGTCTCCATACATTGGCAAATGTTCCCAGAGAACAAAGTGCCTCTATGTTAAGAACCACTGCAATACAGCCATGAACAGCAGGCCATGCTGCTTGTTTCTTGGGCATCCTTTTCCAGGGCATACACTGGCTGTGCGTATAGTGGGTGCCAACCCATGTGGTTGCCTGCCCTCACTTGCTAGGTCTGTAGTTGGTCCAGAGGTAGCCCAGGCTATGTAAGAGGATCTTAGTCGGGTATGGTGGCTAACGTCTGTAATCCCAGCACTTTGGGATGCCAAGGCAGGTGGATCACTTGAGCTCCTGGTCAGGAGTTAAGAGACCAGCCTGGCCAACATGGTGAAACCCCATCGCTACTAAAATACAAGAGTTAGCTGGGCGTGGTGGCACGTGTCTGTAGACCCAGCTATTTGGGAGGCTGAGGCAGGAGAAACACTTGAACCCGGGAGGCGGTGGTTGAATTGAGCCAAGAATGTGCTACTGTACTCCAGCCTAGGCCACAGAGCAAGACCATGTCTTAAGAAAACAAAACAAAACAAACAAACAAACAAACACCCCAGAGGATCTGAAATGTGGATTCATGTCCAGGCTCTGAAGCTTTATCTGCTGGCTCAGCCCAGGGGGTTCTGCAGCGTTTCCTGGCACCCTCTCCAAGAATTTGGGACTTGCCTGTCCCTTGCCACACCCAGATGTGTTTGGGAGACTCACATCTATGGGGTAAGGCAGCTGCTGGCACACCCAGCAGCATTGTGCAAATCAGAAAAGTGGTCCCTTCTTCAGCCCTGCTCCAGGGCGCAGGCATGGTGACCAGAACATGTGTTGGCACCATCTGAGATGTTTTTGCAGAGTCTGCAACCTGCACAACCATTCCCAGTAGCCCTCATCTAGAAAGTTCTACTGACTTTCCTATTCCCCCCTTCCATCTCATGGCAAGGACACTTCTGGATAATTAAAATCCACAGATAAAGCTCAAACTTGCTTTTAGACCTTAAGACTGGACCTTTTTTCCCCTCACCCAGCTTTGGTGAGCCTTGCTCAATTATTCATTCAGCAAACATGTTAAGCATCTACTTTGTGTAAGCAGAATTTTAGGAACTTCGGTTTCGAGCGTCAGAAAGGAAGTAGTATGATGTAGTGCAGTGCCTCTCACAGTCTGGTTTAGGGACCCTTTCATAAGGTGAGCTTCTAGGATTTTCTTCACATACTTTAATGAAAATGGAGTATGGCAACATATTGAATACAGAGGCAGATATGAAAATCCAGCTGTTTTCTCTTAAGCCCAAGATTCAAGAGGTTTGCAAAAGGTAAAACAATGCCACCCATCTCACTTAGTTTTGTTTTGTTTTGGAAATTTTTTTAAAAAATTATTTATTTTTATTTTTATTTTTTTGAGACAAAGTCTTACTCTATTGCCCAGGGTGAAGTGCAGTGGTGTGATCTCGGCTCACTGCAACCTCTGCCTCCCAGGTTCAAGCTATTCTCCTGCGTCAGCCTCCTGAGTAGCTGGGACTATAGGCATGCACCACTGTGCCTGGCTAATTTTTATATTTTTAGTAAAGACGGGGTTTCACCATGTTGGCCAGGCTGGTCTCAAACTCCTAACCTCAGGTGATCCACCCGCCTTGGTCTCCCAAAATGCTGGGATTACAGGTGTGAGCCACTGCTCCCAGCCTTTATTTTTTTTTAAGAAAAAGATATTGCTTCTATTTATGTGGAATGGATTTGTCATTGTTGTTTTAAGTGAATTAATAAAGATTAAAAATTTCTTATTTTAAATTTTGAATATATCAAATATCAGTAGATATAATCCATAAAAATAAAGCTCGTTGCAGGCCGCCATATTTAGGAGTGTAAAGACCAAAAGCTGCAGAGCTGCTCACATGGTAGACAGAGGCCTGGATGTGGAGGATGACCAGCCCAGACTCCCAATTCCAGCCCTGTTCATCACTAGCTGGTTGTGAAACTTGGGCAAGTTTTTAAATTTTTCGGAACCTCAGTTTTCTCACCTGTACAATGGGAGCCTCATGCCCTGCTGAGAGGGTGACTGTGAGAATTTCAGCTCCTTGGTTGGAACCTATGTCCCGCTGGAGGGTGGCTGGCTCTGAGGGGAGATCTGGGGGTGGCCCCCAGGGGTGTGCATTTAGTGGAGCCCTGCCACAGGGGGTGGGGCCCTGAGTATGTTACCAGCCTCCCCCGCAAGGTAAATATGTGAGGATTGGGAAAGTTGGTCAAAGGAAAGGAATTTAGTTTGTGAAATAGCTTCAAAGGGGAATTGGAGGCAACGTGTTTTGCCTTTGATTATTGGATCGTAACCACTTTTAAGTTTTGTAAAGCTCTGTTTACTGTCTCTCTCTCTCTCCCTTGCTTTTTAATGAAGGAAGAGGCATTCTCAGGGTGCAGAGGAGCTGTCCCCTGCTGGGCTGGGGCCCATTCAGGGGTGATAGTGATCATGTCTGTGGAGCACACAGCCTTGGGAGTCCCAAGGCCTGGATGTGGCTTTGACTGCTCAAGGGGACCAGCCTTAGGTCTGACCAGCACAGTTGAGTGGGGAGCTTTGACGCTGTATGCACTGTCCTCGGGCAACCAGATAGCTCTCCATCAGCTTGACATGTCACCTCTATTTTTACCACATGAGGCTTTTTCCTCTGGGCTAAGGCTCTTATTTACTGGAAAACTTCTACCAAGGTATGAATAATAGAACAATTTGTCACTAGCTACTGACACTCATGGTGGACTTACTTATTTGATAGCAAAAAGCAAGGCTTGGGGCCATGTAATGCAGAACAGATAAGTGTTGAATGCCATAGGTCCTACTGAGTTTCCATCCTCCATGTCTTTGCTCTTCCTTCTCCTGGGGGCTGCTTTAACCCAGCCCTAGTATTAGGACCAGTCCTGGAGAAGACAGATCTAAGATCTTTAAGTCTAAGCATCAGGAACTTAGCATCAGTTCTCCTTATCCCTCAGCTGCCGTAACTTGGCATTTGTTTTATTTGTCCCAACTCTGGGTCCAATTCTTTTATGACCCAAGCTAATGGACTCCGCTTGGCTAAATTCTGAGAAATGCCAAGCTGGAAATTTGTGTTGTAATATTCAGGAGCTTGGGTTGACCCTGAGACTCTGTCCTAATCTTGATGATACTATTTAATTTCCTTCCTTCTTTCTTTCCTTCCTTCCTTCCTTCCTTCTTTCCTTCCTTCCTCCCTCCCTCCCTCCCTCCCTCCCACCTTCCCTCCCACCTTCCCTCCCTCCCTGCTTCCCTTTCTGTCTCTCTCTCCTTCTTTCTTTCACTATTATTATTATTATTATTATTATTATTATTTTGGAGTCAAGAGTCTGTCACTCAGGCTGGAGTGTAGTGGCGTGGTATCAGCTCACTGCAACCTCCGCCGACCGGGTTCAAGGGATTCTCATGCCTCAGCCTCTCCCGTAGCTGGGATTACAGCTGCCTGCCACCATGCCTGGCTAATTTTTTGTATTTTTAGTAGAGATGGGGTTTCACCATGTTGACAAGGCTGGTCTCGAATCCCTGGTCTCAAGTGATCTGCCTGCCTCGGCCTCTCAAAGTGCTGGGATTACGGGTGTGAGCCACTGCACCTGGCCTGTTCTGGTGAATTTCTGATTGTTGAACTGAGGGTTTTAGTTGGTGTAGTGGGCAGAATAATTCCCCGCTTCCCAATGTTCATATCCTAATCCCTAGAACCCGTGAATATGCTACCTCATAAGGCACAAAGGATTTTGCAGATGTGATTAAGTTGAGGATCTGGAGATGGGGAGATGATCCTGGGTTTTCTGGGTGGCTCCACTCACAAGGGTCCTTAGAAGAGCGAGGCAGGAGAGTCGGAGTCGGAGGAGGAGACGTAGTGGTAGAAGCAGAGGATGGACTGATGTGATTGTTGGCTTTGAAGACGGAGGAAGGAGCCATGAGCCAAGAATGGCAGGTGGCCTCTAGAAGCTGGAAAAGGCAAAAGGACAGATTCTCCCCTAGAGCCTCTGGGAAGGAACACAGTCCTGCTGACACTGTGATTTTAGCTCAGTGAAATTCATTTTGGACTTCTGACCTCCAGATTTGTCATAAAATAAGTTTGTGTTGTTTTAAGCTGCTAAGTTTGTGGTAATTTGTCACAGCAATGATAGAAAAAGAATACAGTTGGAAGTAGGGACTCTCAGAAGCTGGAAAAGTGGCAGGTAGATACCTCTAGGAGCGCTATGAGGTCCCGCCACGTGCCTGGCTAATTTTTGTATTTTTTTCAGTAGAGATGGGGCTTTACCATGTTGGCCAGGCTGGTCTTGAACTCCTGACCTCAAGTGATTTACCTGCCTTGGCCTCTCAAAGTGCTGGGATTACAGGTGTGAGCCACCTCGCCCGGCCGGGGATTCAGTTTCTTTCCCTCTGCACTGCCACCCTCAGCCTGCAGACTTGGCCTTGGCCATGTCCTCTCATGGCCACAGAAGGGCTTCTGCTAATTCAGGTGTCACATGCAGGCATGACAGTGGCCAGCAGAGGACGAGGGATTGTCTCTTCACAGGAATGTCTATTTATCAGCAAAGAAAGCTTCCCTGGAAGTTCCCACCCCTTTCTTCTCTGTATGTTTCCAGGCCCAGAATTTCATTTTCTGCTTATTGTCAAAGGGAGTGGGCTAGGGAGGCATGTGTATGGAAGAGATATTGCATTCCCAGCACATCCTATGGTTATCAGTTATTCTTTTTTCTTATCTTATTTTATATTATATTATATTATTTATTTATTTATTTTTTTGAGATGGAGTCTCGCTCTGTCACCCAGGCTGGACTGTAGTGGCACGATCTCGGCTCACTGCAACCTCTGCCTCCCGGGTTTGAGTGATTCTCCTGTCTCAGCCTCCTGAGTAGCTGGGATTACAGGCATGCACCATCATGCCTGGCTGATGTTTGTATTTCTAGTAGAGATGGGGTTTCACCATGTTGGTCAGGCTGGTCTTGAGCTCCTGACCCCATGATCTACCCGCCTTGGCCTCCCAAAGTGCTAGGATTACAGGATTACAGGCATGAGCCACTGGCCTCCCCTTTTATTTTTTGTTGACATGTAATAATGGTATGTATTTATGGGATACAGAGTGATATTTATGGAATACAAGTATAATGATCAAATCAGGGTACTTAGCATGTCTATCACCTGGAACACTGATCATTTTTCAGTCTTGTGAACATTAAAAATACTTTCTTCTAACTTTTTAGAAATGTGCACTAAATTATTGTTAACCGTATTCACCTCACAGTGATACAGAACCCTAGAACTTCTTCCTCCCACCTAGCTTTTCTAGTAATTCTTGAGAAGTACAAGCAAGAAAGTGAGGAGAAGTCAGTCAGTCCAAGGCCACCCAGAGACCTATTCTGCATCTGCACATAATCCATCCCCATGCCCTGTTGGCACCGTTGCCCACCCTCTTCATTTCTACAGCTGACATCCTAGTTAATGTGCCCTGTGTCTCCTACCAGGCTCTGCCCCAGGGCTGCCTCCACTGGTTGTGTGTAATGTGTGTATGGGGTTTCAGAGGGGCAGGGGAGAGGGCTGCGAGGACCATGGCTCTCATTCCTTGGAAGTCAGGGGCCATCCTGACAGCTTGGTGGTCCTGCTGCCCGGATTCACTGGGCCTCTCTCACCCCAGGTGGTTAGAGATAGCCAGTTGGGAGTGGTTTGAGTTTTTCACAATGACAGGTTCCTGAAAGTCACCCCAAGCTCTGGGCTGAGCATAGCTGGGTACAGCCAAGGGGGGAAACATAGAAAGAGGAAGGAACTTCCTGTTAGAAAGCAAACGGCTGGGAGGTGGGGGTGGGGGGAGGCCGTGCACCCTGGACACTAAACTGTAGGGGACTGTGGCGGAGCCTCGGCAGACCCCAGATCCCCCCTCCATTCCCATAGGCAGAAGGCTGGCATGACCTCCTGTGGCTGGTCTGGCTGGACCTGTGAGAGTTGGCCTGCAGACCTCTTTCCTGTGCTTCTCCTGGTCCTGACTCTGGGCACTGCCTTCTGTCCACTGCGGCTGGCGTTTCTGCCTCTCTCAGTGCCCTGCTGGTCCTTAGACCCCACAGTGGCTGCTTTCGAGCCAGTTTAGAAAAAAAAAAAGGAAGGAAGCCAAGGACTTCCTTCTCAGAGAGGCCATCGCCCAAGGGGGCCAAGCCACACAGAGTGGCTCCTTCTAGCTCCCTTGTAGCTCCAGGAATGAGAGACCTTCCTGGCTATGCAAGACCCTTTCTGCCCCGATCCCATGGAGCCCTCTGCCATCCTGGGCTGCCCCGGGCTCCCTTTCTAGCGAGGGTAATTCTTAAAATATCTCGTAACCAGCTTGCCACGGGCACTGCTCCGATGCAATGAACAGACAGCAGCCATAAACTCCTTTCTAAGGTGAACTGGACCAGTTGACAGTTCACTCTGCTTTTCCTGTTCTTCCCTCAGGACACGGAGTCTATCCACTTACCTATCTCTTGCAGTTGCCTGTTACAGCAGGTTTGTTTTTTTTTTGACAAAGTCTTGCTCTGTTGCCCAGGTTGGAGTACAGTGGTGCAATCTCAGCTCACTGCAACCTCCGCCTCCTGGGCAATTCTCTTGTCTCAGCCTCCTGAGTAGCTGGAGCTACAGGTGCCCACCACCATGGCTGGCTAATTTTTGTATTTTTAGTAGACATGGGGTTTCACCATATAGATCAGGCTGGTCTCGAACTCCTGACCTCAGGTGATCCACCCACCTCGGCCTCCCAAAGTGCTGGGATTACAGGTATGAGCCACAGTGTCCAGCCCTTGAGCAGGTTTTATCATGGCTCCGAATCTGTCAGACGGAGACAGTATACTAACATCTCCTTTTCAGGGTTGATATGACCATTCAGTGAGAAGAAAGCTCTTGTCACTGTGTGGGGCACATCACAACCTCGTGGTTCATGTGACCATGAGTCCCAGTAGGCCAGGGACAGCCTGGTTTGTGCTCGTTGTCTCATTGTCATTGTTAATAACACTGCTTTTCATTCTAAAAAGTGTACCAGTCTGGACAACGGATGACTTAGTTGCCATTCTTCTCTTAATTGCTGGAGTTCTTCTGTTGTCCCAGTGACACCCAGTGTAGAGGCAAAAACACAAGGTTTGCTCTGGATTATTGTCCCAGCTCTGCCACCAAGCAGTGTGGCCTTGGACCAGTCAACTCCCAAGCTTCTGTCTCCCCAGCCCCACCCACCTGGAGGACAGAGCTGTGTGTTTTTCTTGTTGGCATCCCCAAGGCCTGGCAGACAGTCAGCGCTTAGCGGGTTGATGACTGACTAAAGAACGTTTGCTAGGACTGAAGGAGGCACTCCCATTCCCATGCACAGGGATCCCGCTGCTCCGGGTCCCTGAACCAGAAGCCAATGTGTGTCTGTGGTTAGTGTCCCAGAGGCCCCACCCGCTTACCTCCCCAGCCCATCCCAACCAAAGCGGAAGAAAAGGCCCTTTCACAGGCCCTGGCTTGATTTTAGTCACCCCAGACTGTTTCACTCTCTGCTCTAAGCACCTGCATCTTCAGCCTTCAGCTGAAAGATTGGGAAAGACAGTCTCTCAACCTGCTGCCAACTCAAGCCAGGTTTCTGGCCTCAGGCGTCACATTGTCATGGGCTTATTGGACACCAAGAGATCCTGGCTCTGCCTCTTAATAACTGTGTGACCTCGGGCAAGTCACTTAACTTCTCTGGGCCAACATTTTCTCAAGTGAGAGGAGTCCATCAGATGGGTAGGCGAGGCCTTTGCACAGGGCTGAGGGAACTGAACAGACACTTAATAAATTGTCTGTTATTAATAAACATTTCCACCAGGCTTTGCTTGTGACAGGAGTGCGGGTCTCCCTCTCCTCCCTACCACCTCTTGGCATTTCTTCTGGGCAGGGAAGTCAGAGCCAGGTGTTCCCAGGAGGACCATGAAAACCTAGTCAACCATAATCACCACACTTTCTGAATCCAAAGTTGTATGTCGTATGGCCTAACAAAGATATCAAATGCAATTATGAAGATGAGATGATTCAATAAACCACTTTTACAGAAAGTATCCAGTGTGGACATTGAGTTGAGGTAGTTCTGCACATGGTACTCCTTACTCCTTAGGGAGGAAGCAGGACAGTCCAAGGCACACATTTACTGAGCACCTACTAGGTACTGGCATTTGCACTCATGTGCTTTCATTTTATCATCACCATGACTCTGAGAAGTGGGCATCGCTCTTCCCACTTCAGGATGAAGCTTGGCGAGGTGACAACTTTAAAAGTAGTCCAAGTATGTTTACTTAAAAGGAAAAGCTGATCACACCCCACATCCAGTTATGACCATCAGAGTCACAGGAAGTTGCTGACTTATTCCCAGCAGAGGAGAGATTTGAACTCAGTTGTGTCTACCACCTAAGGTTAAATACCTTCCACTGTCTTCCCCTCTGCAGTCCCCAGGCATGCATTCCCAGCCCTCTCTTTGCCACACAGGCGCTTGCCTCTTGAGCTACCTTTTCTCCCTCCCCAAAACGTACAACTTGCCTCCCACCTGCTTCTAGAGATGCTTTGAAGATGGAGGAGGATGTTTTCCCAAAGCTCCCAGGGCCCTCTGGGGCCTCACCAGGGCAGCATATTATTAGCTAAAGCACACGACAGCAGCAACAGCAACTCTAATGAGTGCTCTCCCAACATCCTGTCACCGAGGTCACTGGCAGGCATCATTACCCCCATTTTAGAGATAGGAAAGCTGAGGCCCAGCGACACCATTTGTGACCTGCCCACGGTGCCATGATGAGTCAGTGGAGGCCCAATGCAAGCTTGCTGTGCCTTTGTTCTCCTTCCTGCCTGAGAAACAGAGGGTAAAAAAGAGCTGCAACCCTGAGAACCTCTGGCCCTTCCTTGGAGAGGGAAAGGTGCAGTCAGACTTAATGGTTCCAGCCTGACAAAGCCTGGCCTTGGGTAGGGGTAGAGACAAATTAGTACATGGGGTCCAAGGCCCCTTCCATTCTGGACACCAACCCTAGGTGGCATTGCTGGGGCATTGTCCCCTGCAAATGTCTCCAGCTGTTACTTTGTGGCTGAGACTTTGGCCAAGATGGTGGTAATGGTGGGGTGGTGTGTGTCCTGGTTTGAGACTAAAAGGGAAGAAATTGATATGGAGGAGGGAGGAGGGGAGGGACAGCAATGAGTTCACATTTGCTGAGTGCTTTTCACGTGCCACCTACTTTACATGCAGTTTGCCATCTCATCCCCACTCTACAGAGGAAGAAACTAAAGCCCAGAGGGATGAAGCAATTCCGATCAGAGTTTCAGAGCATGTGAAAGAAAAAAAAGTCAGAATGTTAACCAGGATCATTTGGCTTGAAAGCTGTCGCTTTTGAAGCAGCCCACCCTGCCTCTTTGGAATTTCTTTGAGAGAGCTGGGGTCTACAAAGGTCAGCTTCGTGGGCATGTGACCCGTGTGATCGCACAGGGTCCCACACTCAGAAGGACCACCTACTTGGTTTAATTGGTTCTGCTGTCATCATCCTGAAATTCCTAATGATTTTTGAACAAGGGGCCTTGCAGTTTTTTTTTTTTTTCCACAAGGCCCTACAAATTATGTGGCTAGTCCTGGGTCTACACACAGAAGCCTACCGGACCAGATGCCTCTACCTTGTGGAAGGCCTTGGCCTGACACTTCCCCAGGACTCTAGGTGAAAGGCACAGGCCTTTCCAGCTTTCCCAGTCACAAAGCCTGAGCAACAAGGGCTTGGGGAAGACCTCTTATGGAAAGAAAGGCCTAGGCCGGGCGCGGTGGCTCAAGCCTGTAATCCCAGCACTTTGGGAGGCCGAGACAGGTGGATCACGAGGTCAGGAGATCGAGACCATCCTGGCTAACACAGTGAAACCCCGTCTCTACTAAAAAATACAAAAAACTAGCCAGGCGAGGTGGCGGGCGCCTGTAGTCCCAGCTACTCGGGAGGCTGAGGCAGGAGAATGGCGTGAACCTGGGAGGCGGAGCTTGCAGTGAGCCGAGATCCGGCCACTGCACTCCAATCCGGGAGAAAGAGTGAGACTCCGTCTCAAAAAAAAAAAAAAAAAAAAATAAAATAAAATAAAATAAAATAAAGAAAGGCCTGATGGAGACAGAGCCTGGGTTCATCAGGGAAGACTGGGTACCTGATAGAGCTTTAGAGTGAGGGGCTGGAGACCACAGAAAGGGGACCCAGGAGCGCTCTGGGCTGCTGTAGGCTGGTGGAAGGCCCCTTGCTCCAGCTATTAGTCACAGGAAGTTGCTGAGAAATTATTGACATGTATAATCGTGACTCTTTGATGGTCATAACTGGATGCGAAGTGTGATCAGCTTTTCCTTTTAAGCAAACATACTTAGACTACTTTTAAAGTTGTCACCAGGGGAGACTGTAGACAGTCTTTATTCCAACGCTGTTGCTCTAGGAGATGCGTTTGAAGCTCTGCGGCACATCCTCTCGGCCTGTCTCTGGTTTTTAGCTGCATCTGAGGTGGGTGGATGGTTCCTTATGAGTTCAGACGTCTGCTCACAGCCTCCCACCTAAGGTGCTGGAGATGCGTGACTCTCTGATTTTCTGCCTCAGGCTGGGCTTGGGAGCTCACTCAGCCTAGTGCAAGCATAGCCGGGAACTCAGAGGTTCCCAGAGAATCTAGCTCCATGCCTAAAAGGCTGACTTCAAAAGTGCACACTTAGGGCCAGGCATGGTGGCTCATGCCTGTAATCCCAGCACTTTAGGAGGCTGAGGCTAGAGCATCACTCGAGGTCAGGAGTTTGAGACCAGCCTGGCCAACATGGTGAAACCCTGTCTTCACTAAAAATACAAAAATTAGCTGGGCGTTGTGGTGTGTGTCTGTAATCCCAGCTACTCGGGAGGCTGAGGCAGGAGAATTGCTTGAACTTGGGAGGCAGAGGCTGCAGTGAGCCGAGATTGCAGCACTGCACTCCAGCCTGGGCAACAGAGCGAGGCTCCATCTAAAAAAAAAAAAAAAAATGCACACTTACATTGACTTCCCTCTTCCCCAACTCACCGCCCCCAGCTCTCACTCCTGCTTCTTTGGGTCATCTCCTAAATAAATGGCTTGAACCCTAGTCCTTGTCTCAGGCTCTGCTTTTGGGGAACAAAAGCTGAAATAGGTAGGATTGCTTGGAGCATCACCAGTTCCTCTTCTGGACTGTCTTGCAGAAGCTGAGGCCCGATCTTTTGTAGCTCTTCAAACACAGCCGCCCTTCCATCTTCCTGGAGGAGACTGATTCCTGCCAATAGCCAGACGCAACCCAGAACTAAGCTTGGCATCCAGCTTGGGTGGTAAATCACATTCCATGTGCAGCGACAGCTGGACTGGAGGCCAGAGTGAAGGGCTAGATTTGGCCAAGACTTGGCTTCAGGTGTGATGTTGGTCACATCCTTAGCTCTGTGGTCTGGGGCCGGTGAGGTGACTTTTCTAGGCCCCAGGGGCTTTGTCTGTAGAATGAAGGGCAGTAACACCTAGCTCCCTGGTTTACTGTGGGAATCGAGCATATTTGTGAAATCATTTTGTGACGGATAAACAGCAATACATACATGAGCTATGACTGGTTGAAAACAAGATGGTGGCTGCAAACTAAAGAGGTGGGGGTCAGTCGATTGTGAAGGCCAGGCCCCGTGGGAGTCCGAACACATTTTGGTCAGTGGTAGCATCATTAGAAGGGCCTCCCCAAAAGGTTCTTGGGCTGGGACAACAGTTTTCTGACTGTGATTACCCCCATATGCTGCTTACGAAGCAATCCTTGGCCCTTCATGGGTGTGTTTTAGAGATACTGTTTGTGCTGAGAAAGGATTGGGGGGATGTTTCGTGGCATTCATGAGCTGGTCCCTGAAGAGAAACGTGTGACCCTGGGGATGAACCAAGAGCTGGCACACTGGGCTGGTCCAAGAGCTGGCACACTGGGCTGGTCCAAGAGCTGGCACACTGGGCTGGTCCAAGAGCTGACACACTAGGCTGGTGGGATGTGGGGCAGGGGCATTGAGATTCCTGTGGACACCACAGGGTGTCATCCATGCATCTCACAAATGTGTACTGAGCAGGTGCCATGTGCCAGGCACTGAGCCAGTGCTGGGATGCAGCAGGAGACAGAGCCTGACCCTGCTGGGGCTCACATCCCATTGGGGACAAGGCAATAAACAAATAAAGGTATAAGGTCAGGCTGTGCCATGAAAGAAAATAAAGCCAGGCGGGGGAATGGAGAGTGATGGAAGGGCCACTGACTTGGAAGAGTGGCCAAGAAAGGTGGTGTGAGGAGCTGATATTGGGACAGAGCCTGGGATGATGGGAGAGGTGAATCACCATTGGGGGTAAAGGCAGGGGTGATAGTGCAAATGCCCTGAGTGGGGAGGGTGCTCAGTGTTTGAGTAAGGTGGCTAGAGTGGTGGAGGAAGGTGAGGGAGAGAGAGGGGCAGAGAGGGAGAGAGACAGAGGAGAGAGACAGAGGGAGGGGAGAGAAAGAAGAAAGAGAGGAGAGTGAGAGAGAGAGGGAGATAGATAGAGAGGGAGGGAGGAAGAGAAGGAGAGACAGGGAGTGAAGGAGAGAGAGGGAGATAAAAGAGGGAGAGAAGAGGCAGAGAGAGGAAGAGAGAGAGAGAAGAGGAAGAGAGAAGAAGAGAGGGAAGGGGGAAGAGAGAGAGAATATCAAGTCAGAGTCCAGAGAGGTGATGGAGAGGTGAGATCGTGCAGAGCTTTGCGGCCAATGTAAAGCTCAAGTCTAGTCTTTGTCATTAGCTGCTGTGTGACCTTGGGTACATCCCTTCCCCTCCCTGGGTATAGTTTCTTCATAGGCAAATGAGAGGCTGGACTAGTAGTTCTTACCCCTACAACAACTGCTTTAAAAAACACCCATGCCCAGGCCCCACTCCAGTGAATTGAATCAGAAACTCTGAAGCTGGGGCCTGAGCATTGTGTGTGTTCCAGGCCCCCCCACTCCCATGTTGACTCTGTGAGCAGCGGGAAGTGAAACACTGGAGGAATGGGAAGGTCTGAAGGGCAGCAGGGGTGGCACCAACGTCTCTATCCTCTCCGTCTGTATCTGCCTCTTGCCTAGGTTTCTACCAGTGTCAGCCTGTAGCCTGTCCCACACCAAACATGCAAATCTGCAGAAAGAGCAAATCAGCCCTGTCCCTTTCTTCCTTCCTACAGACCCCTGCAGCCAGAGGGCAAGAGGCAGGGGTAACCCTGGGCCCTGGGAGATTTTGTTTATGGTGCATATTTCACTTCTACAGGATCCTCGCAGCTGTGATCTTGCCTCATCGCAGTTGCCAACACTGAGGGGCTGCCTTCACCCCGTTTGCTAATTCCCCAAGTTCCTCTTTCGGGCATGTTCCTGTCCCTCCGTGTTCCCGTGGCCGCGTGGAAATGGACCGAGGCCCAGAGGGTGACTCAGAGGGGAAGCCCCTGCGCTGCGAGGCTCCCAGCAGCTCCTGGATTGCGTAAGGGCTATTTTTGAGGAGATTGCAGACGATCTGATGAATCATAGCAAACACACATGGCTCTGGCGGGGGACAGCCCTTCCTCATGTTGCTGTGGAAAGTGGAGCTTCTCAAAATGAATCAGCAGAGCCTGAACCCCAGGTCTGTGGGAGGAGGATGAGGGTGTGAATTACACATTTCCAAAGTATTGGGGTGCGGTCGCCTGGGCCTGGGAGCGGGGGCTGCAGGGACCCAAGTCTTTGGTTTTCTCAGTGACTCAAATATCCTCCCTCACCCACCTGAGCCTGCTACCTGGAACCTTCTGACACTCCATCAGTGTGGAGCAATCACTTGCACTTCCTGGGGTCCACGAAGAAAGTTAGGGTGGGCGCAGCCTAGTGTAGCTGCTTTCAAGTGGTGGCACACAGGGTCTGAATACAGAAATCCAGAGGCTACCCCTTCTCTGGGTTACCCATATGAGAAATTCCTGACCACGAGGAGAAGGCTCCAATGACACCTGCTAGGGGTAGGGGGGGGCCTCCCTTGTTCCCCCAAGCTCAGCAGCATGAGAACTAAGGGGGAGAGTGGAAGGGTGGTTGGGAGTCGTCAGGCATTAGAATTGGGCAGTATTGGATTTGAGGCCCCAAACCAAAACCACAGCTTGGAAAAAGTCCTAGGACATAGCTGAGCCTCAGTTTTCTTATTTGTCAAATCAGGAAATAATATCTAAACACATGAGGATTACCCAAGGCAGCCGGATGTAATGCAAAGAACCCCCACTCTGCAGCCAGGGGCCTAGGCCTCAGTCTGTTAATGATTAGCTGTGTGTTCTTGGGCAGGTCGCTGAACTGTTCTGTGCCCCAGTTTCCTCCTCTTTAAATGAGGAGTGCCTTCTCATTTAACAAAATCTCTGCCTTCTCATAGAGATTTGAGCATAAATCAGAGGCATAAATCAGTGCCTTCTCATAGAGTTGATTAATAAGCAAATAGATGCAAAATTAAAGGAAGAGTGCCTGGTGCATAATGCATGTTTGGTAAGTGCTAGCTATTGTTATGTGAAGTGAGCATCATAGCAAGGTATGGTAGATTTATTACAATCAGAGCTCAGGAAAATGTAGTTGCCATCATCATCATCATCATCATCATCATCATCATCAATCATTGTTATTATTTTTTCTAGAGAGCTGAAGTAGATTTGGATAAAAGCTTGGGGGCCTCAAAGGGCATTGGAAAGAGGAAAACCTGAAGTCACTGTTGACATCAGACTTTGGGTCTTCTTCATAATTTTGCTTAGTTTGGCCCAAAGCAGAGGGAGATTTTGTGATTAGCTGGACAGCAGGAGAAAGACAAGGGGGACCGTCTGTCTTGGAGAAGACTGAAGTTCCAGGTAGTCCTATTTATCTCTCTGGAAAGGTGGAATGACTTTGAGGATTGCCCAATTCATAATGTGCAGAGAGGACACGGAAGATGCACCAGCAGAGAGCCTGGACCCAAGGCAGCATCAGGTATTGAAGCTGAGAGATGAGAGTTTCCACACACACACTGCTCAGAACTACATGTTCTGTTGGGTAATGGCTAAAAATTCAAGAGATTTTCTGTGGCTGCTGCTGTTGGTGAACCTTCTCCCTTATAGACAGGCTGTTGGGATTCTAGCTTCTGGCTGGTATCTCTTCTATGCATAAGCCTTACAGCTGAGCTTAAAGTTAACCTATTTCTATAAGCAGGATGTGGTAATACCATGCTTCTCACTCCTGGCTGCAAATATGAATCACATAGAAAGCTTTTAAAAATAATGGTGCTTGGGCCCCACCCCAGGCCAATTGAATCTGAATGTCTATGGGTAGACCTGAGTATTATGTGGCAGAAAAGCTCCCCAGATGGTTCCAGTCTTCTTCTCTGAACAGAGATATTTTATTTTTATTTTTTGCTTCCTTTTATCTTGAACTATCTGCCCCTCCCCATCCCACCCCAACCTAGCTGATTCCATTCTATCTTTTCCTTTTGTTGAGTGATTCAGTCATTCAAAAAGCATTTATTGAAGGCCTACTGTATACCAGAAACTGGTCTAGAAAGGGCAGATACAGTAGTAAACGGGAAAAGACAAAGGCCCTGCTTTCATGAAACTTATGTTCTGTTTTTTTTCAGATGGAGTCTCGCTCTGTCACCCAGGCTGGAGTGCAGTGGCGTGATCTCAGATCACCACAGCTTCTGCTTCCTGGGTTCAAGCAATTCTTCTGCCTCAGCCTCCTAAGTAGCTGGGACTACAGGCGCTCACCACCATGCCTGGCTAATTTTTATATTTTTAGCAGAGACAGTGTTTCACCATGTTGGCCAGGCTGGGCTCAAACTCCTGACCTCAAGTGATCTACTCACCTCAGCCTCCCAAAGTGCTGGGATTACAGGAGTGAGCCGTTGCACTCAGCCGAAACTTAAGTTCTTATGTGGGGAAGACAGAAAATAAGCCATATATACATATATGAATATTCATGGTAGAGATCAGAAAAATAAATCAGGGAAGGGGATGTGAGAGTGAGGGGTCATCAGGGAAGGTGATATTTGACCAGAGACTTGAATGAAGTAAAGGACCCCCCATACAGATATGTGAGGTAGAACATTCCAGAAAGGGAAGCAATTATCAAGACCCTGAGGAGTGAATGCAGAGCACATTCCCTTCCATTGCACGCCGTTCTACTCCACGTTACCCATTACAATGTATCCTATAAATGTCATCCACCCAATTCCAGTCCTAACTAGTTTCTTTGGACTTGGCTTAGCCAACTGTGTTACTGGCCTAATATTGGGTAAGAGGTGGAGATACAACAAATGCTAATTCGGAGTGTTGCTGATGGAAATAGTGCTGTCTTCGTTTGGCTCAGCTCAAATCTGGATGGGCGTTCTCCCTGACAACCATGTGTTAAAACCATGTGCAGGTTTAGAGAGAAATTAGGAACTAGTCGTTTCAGATATATTTCCTCATGTGTAGCCCCATTGATTTCATAGATTTTGTTTCATTATGTACTCCAAATTCAAGGTCAGTGGACACCAGAAACCCAGCAGAATTCAAAATATGTGTCGCATCTCCTTACCTGCCACAGTGTTTGTAATTGCCTTATTTGGGTCCCTCACTGAGAGGTCTTCCAGAGATGAGCCTATTAAACAAGGTTCAGGTGTTCTGTTATCTATTAGGATCCCTGAGGATCTTGCGCAAACTGAGATCTTGAAGGAATAGGACATGGGGCAGGCAAAGTTTGATTGAAGAAAAGAGGAAACTAATAGGATAAGATCTGGGACCACTGTATCTCAGGATGGCATGAGGGCACTGAGGTCATGGAGATGGGGCTGGCAGGGAAGGCCAAGGCCGCAGATGGCTCTGTCATATTCTACTGAGGCCTGGTGTGGCAGTCTTAAGACAAGTCTGCAAATTCATTGACACTTCTCCCATTGACAGGTGAGATGTACAGCTCCTCCCCTTGAATCTGAGCTGGCCTTAGTGACTCTCTCATGAGTAATAGAATCAGCAGAGGTTTTGCTCCATGATCTCTAGTCTGGGTCATAAAAGCCCATGGAGCTTCTGCTTGATTCTCTAGGGTCACTCACTCTGGAGGAAGCCAGCCAGTTTGCATGGAGTTCAGTAACCCCAAGACTACCATGCTGGAGAGGCACATTTGAGTACCTAGCCAAGAGCCAGCCTCAGCTGCCAGCCATCTTGGACTGAGATTTCATGTGACTGAGCAAATCGAGATGTTCAGCCCAACTGAGGCTTCAGATGAGAGTACCAGCTCCAACTGGCATTGATCCAACTTCGTGAGAAGCTCCCAAGAAAGGGCTGCCCATCATGCCCTTTCTGAATGATTGACCCACACATTCATGAGCAAAATAGAATGGTAGTTGGTTGTTTCACACCATTAAATGTTGGAATAATTTATTTCATAGCAATAGTAACCAGAATACCTTGGATCCAGCCAGCTCTTGGTAGCTTGTATTTATGGGCCAAACAAATGATAACAGCAATTCAGAATGGGCTGTCCCTGGGTAGTGGGAAGAGAGAGAGGGCAAGAAAAAGGATATCATGGAAAAAAGGGCCTATAGACTTGGAAATGATTTTAGAGATTCTCTTGTCCTTCTTTTGAGGACTGAGGGGAATAACTTGCCCAAGGTCACTAGGATTGTTTGGGAGAGACCCAGGGCTGGGATCCAAGTTCCAACATCTGGACTCCTATTTTCCGTCTTCAGTTTTTCTTGGCCGATACAGGACTATGGGGATAAGGGGGTGGTAGGGTAATTAATTCGGATTTCCCTGGGATGGGTTTGGATTCATAAAGTAAATGTCATTCTGGATCTCCCTGAAAATGACTGTTTATGGAATTCTTTGCCTAGAATGTCCTCCCTCTGTCCCTTCCTGCGTGTCTGGATTCTCCCCAGGCCATCTTCTTTTTGATATATTCAATGATTTAATCCATATGTATTTATAAGGCACTTCTTACATGCCCAGGGCTGTAGTGAGCCCTGGAGCTCCTTTGTTGAGCAAGGTAGCCTTGCATCCTGCCCTCGGGCACTACCTTGATCTCCACAGTTAGAAGGAACAGCTTTCATCTTTGGACTCTAGTTCTGTTGTCTTTGCTCTGTGTAGGACACCACTCATTTATATACTAATCGGATTTATGACTCATTTCTGGAATATAAGCTCCTCCAGGGCAGGATTAATGCCCAATTCATGGACGTCTCTTCTAAAGTGTATGACTCAGCACCTGACCCAGCTGCCCTGGCTGCTTTGTAAGGTAGTGAGCTCTGAGTTGCTGTCAGCCATTGGCAGGAAAGGATACATGTGTGATGGGTTGGGATGGAGAAGATGAGGGTATTAGAGGTTTACACAAGGGATCCTCATTCCTTCTGCTGAGAGTCTCAGTTTCTCATGTGACATCATATCAACCTCTGCCTTTTTACTGAATGCTCACTGTGCCCAGCTGTGGTGCTTTGGGCTTTGTATATGTTTAATCCTCACATCCACCTTCTCCAGCAGGTGGGATTAAAACCTCTAGGTTACAGACTGAGAATTAGAGGCTGAGGGCCCTGCTTAAAGGCACGCAGCTTGGAAGCAGCAGAATCTGAATTCAAACCCAAGTGGATTTCTATGCCTATATTTTTCAAACTGGAGATTGTTAACTATTGGGTTATGAAAGCAGTTCGTAGATCATGATCATCATTTTAAAGTGAATAGAGGCCGGGTGCAGTGGCTCATGCCTGTAATCCCAGCACTTTGAGAGGCCGAGGCGAGCAGATAGCTTGAGGTCAGGAGTTTGAGACCAGCCTGGACAACATGTTGAAACCCCATTTCTACTAAAAATACAAAAATTAGTCAGGCTTGGTGGCATGTGCCTGTAATCCCAGCTACTGGGAAGGCTGAGGCACAAGAATTGTTTGAACCTGGGAGGCGGAGGTTGCAGTGAGCTGAGATTGTGCCACTGCACTCCAGCCTGGGTGACAGAGAGAGTCTTCATCTCAAAAGAAAAAAAAAAAAAAAAAAGAAAAGAAAATAGAATATTGGGAGGCCAAGGTGGGTGGGTCATCCAGCTACTCAGGAGGCTGAGGTAGGAGAATTGCTTGAATCCAGGAGGTGGAGGTTGCAGTGAGCTGAGATTGTGTCATTGCACTCCAGCCTGGGCAGCAGAGCAAGACTCCATCTCAAAAGAAAAAAAAAATAGACTAGAAAAGAAATAGTGCATTACTTGTGGCAAACCCTAAAGATTGGTTTCTGAAAAATTTGGTTCATGTATACATACACACACACACACACACACACACACATTCTGGATTCATATATTTGCACGCACACACACTTATACACATGTACACACACACACATCCTGGATTCATATATTTGCACACACATGCATATATATGCACATACATGCACATATATAAAGTGTGTTCTGTGTCACAATGTAAAATACATTTCATGGCCAAAAGTGGTTTGAAAACCACTCTTCTAGGCTGTACTGCTCCAACCTCCCCAACAATAAGTAACATTTTATTAAGTGCCTCGGATGCACTGGGAATCCTCTTGAAACAGAATAGTTTCTTCTGTGGAAGCAAAGTCACTTTGACAAATGGCCATACCCTCAGCCTTCCTGACTGCACTCCATTCCCACCCGCTAGCTGCCTCATCTGCCTCCCAGGGAGGTTGCAGCAGAAACCAGTGGGCTGGATTTTGCAGTACTTTCCCCAGAATGTCCTGTCTGGACAGCCCTCACTGAGCAGTGTGGTAGGATGAGGTATGGTGGGGACACCTTGTCAGGCCCCTGGGAATTCTGGGCCAGCATCCCCACACCTGCCCCAGGTGGGAGTTTATCCAAGCTGCCAGGCAGCAGTGACTCTCATTATTTTAGCATGTCTTTATTCATGTATATCTATTCTTTTCTTTTCTTTTTTTTTTTTTGAGACAGAGTTTCACTCTTGTCGCCCAGGCTGGAGTGCAATGGCATGATCTCGGCTCACTGCAATCTCTGCCTACCGGGTTCAAGCGATTCTCCTGCCTCAGCCTCCAGAGTAGCTGGGACTACAGGCATGCACCACCACGCCCAGCTAACTTTTGTATTTTTAGTAGAGACGGGGTTTCTCCATGTTGGTCAGGCTGGTCTTGAACTCCCAACCTCAGGTGATATGCCCGCCTCAGCCTCCCAAAGTGCTGGGATTACAGGGATGAGCCACCGCACCTGGCCTATGTATACATATTCTTGAAGTACAAACACATTGATGTGTTTCTTAAACTGCAGGGCGGGTGCTTGTAACAAGAGCCACAGGAGGAGGGAGGAGAGGAGAGGAGAAGAGAGGGAGGGAGGGAGAGGAGGGAAGGGGAGAGGAGAGGAGGGGAGAAGAGATGGTGCCTCTGCTCTTTCTCTGCATTTTCAAGTTGAGGGTCACAGAGCAGTCAAGAGACTGCCGATTTTATAGTTGGGGAAACTGAGGCCCACAGAGGGGAAGGACTTTCCTGGACAGCCCCAGCCTGGCACATGGCCTTCATCTTCTCCCTTTTCCTCAAATCTGCAGGCTGAGCTGGGTCCCATCCTGGGGACTGAAGCCCTCAGGGCTGTCTTCGGGGACTTGGCCCTGTCATCCTTGCTGCTATTCTGGCCCTGGCTATCCTGAGCTCTGGCACTGGGATCCTGTTGTTCTGTGCTCCTCTGAGCACCTTGATCTTGCCTTGTTCTTCCACTCCCATTTGGGGCCAGAGTCCTATTCAAATATTAAACAAGCCATTTGGCACAGGTAGCGACCAATTAAAATGAACACTGGCCAAATCCTAGAGTTCCCCTTCTGGGGTACGCACTGGCCCTTTGAATGCCAGAGGTGCGTGGTCGGGGGGTGCTAGGGTGGGAACAGAGTGGCTGGGATGGACGATGCCTTTGCCAGGCTTGGGACAGTGGCAACTAGCCACTTAGGTATGAGAGTATGTCATTATTTTATCACCTTTACAGGTGCGTATTGGTTGAATATCATCCTTAAACACACATCCCTGAACAGACATGAGGCCTTGGCATCTGATCACAACCTCCGTGATGCCACCTGCCATTGTAGATTTCTAACTGTCACCCCCATTATATTCTCTATTGCCAGCTTTGCCTGAAGAGGGAAGGAGGAGGGGGTCTGTGCTTGTCACATGATGTCTTAGTGCCAGGCCTTGTGGTAGGGAGGTGGTTAGTCTCCTAGGGCTGCAGAGGATCACAGGCTGGGTGGCTTAAACAGCCATGCATTCTCTCACGATTCTGGAGGCAAGAAGTCTGAGAGTGCCTCTCTCCTAGTTCCTGGTGGTTTGCTAGAAATCTGTGGCATCCCTGGCTTGTGGACGCATCATCCTCTCTGCCCTCATCTTCACATGGTGCTCTCCTGGTGTCTTCTCTGTGTTCACTTGGCCCCCTTTTATAAGTACACTGGGGCCCATGCCGATGACCTCATCTTAACTGAATTATCAACAAAGACCCAAATTTCCCTATTTCACAGTCACAGGTACTGGGGATAGATCTCCAATATCTTCTGGGAGGATATCATTTAGCCCATATCAGGAAGATTTACTCATAATATTTCCTTGTGAACGCTGAGTATGGGATCTTTTTGATTAAAGATTATAACTGCATGTTCCTCCCTTCCTCCCTCCCTCCCTCCTTCCCTCCCTCCTTCCCTCCTTCCTTCCCTCCTTCCTTCCTTCCCTCCCTCCCTTCCTCTTCCAGAATGTATTTCATTCAGATGACACATTTCATAGAAATCTTATTGATTAAACATGAGAAGGCTGATCTTAGCTGGTTGAAGAGGGATAGGTACCCCTAAGGTGCCATGAAACACATTTTGAGAACCACTGAGTAAGCTTCTGTCAGGTCTCCCTCTAGCTCAGGCATTCCATGAATCCTTCTCACCCTGGTTTTGGCTCGAACCCATATCTATATGGTCATATTCATTTTAGGGCCAATTCTGCTTGTGACTTGTTCACGTGCCTTGCCAAGGGCTGCCCAGGAAAAGGATCCCCACTGCTTTCATCCCTGAAGTTCTGGCTCAGAATGGGCTGAATGAGGGTGCCAGCAGGGCCCTTGCCAAAGTGTATCCAGTCAGAATAGGAATTGTGGATCTTTTCCATAACTCTGCCCTTTGTTTTTTCTGCAGAAGCCTAAGTTGTCTTGGTTTGGAAAACTCAGTGTCCTCCCTTCTTGCGTGGATCTGTGGTGTGTGGAAATTCCAAACTGTAGCTTAGTTGCCTTGCCCCGAAACTTCTCTCCTCTGGAGGTACAGGGCTGGGGGCAAGGCTGAGGGAGAAGAATCTGTCTTGGTCAATCCTGGTGTTCTGGAAGAAAACCTTGTGTGATGGGCACCTCTAGTTGGTAATCTGATAAAAGTTAAGTTGCCGAGAGAATCCAGCCGAGGAGAATGACTGGTCTAAGTCCAGCATGGCTTTCCTGCTCCCTTTGCTAGTTGTGTGATTTCCCAGCTTCCTTTAGGGAAATGTCACAGTCATGATTGTGTCACAGAGGACCTCCATCTTGCCAGCACTCTCACACTCCTTCCCTGGATCACTTTGATGAAGCAGGCCTCCATGTTGTAAACTGTCTCATGGAGAGGCCCAACTGGCAAGGAACTGAGGAAAGCCTCTGGCCAACAGCCAGTGAGGAGCTGAATCCTGTCAACAACCACTGAGAAAGTTTGGAAGTGGATCCTGCCCCAGCTGAACCTTCAGATGGCTGTGGTCTCAGCCGACGTCTTGATTGTAGCTTTGTAAGAGACCTTGACCTAGAGGACTCAGGTAAGCCATAACTAGATCCTGACCCACAGAAACTGAGATGGAAAGTATTTCAGACCGGCCAGGCACCATGGCTCATACCTGTAATTCCAGCACTTTGAAGGCTGAGGGAGGTGGATCACTTGAGCTCAGGAGTTTGAGGCCAGCCTGGGCAATGTGGCAAAACCCCATCTCTACAAAAAATTCAAAAATTAGCTAGGTGTGGTAGTGTGTACTCAGGAGGCTGAGGCAGGAGAATTGCTTGAGCCCAGGAGGCGGAGGTTGCAGTGAGATGAGATTGTGCCACTGTGCTCCAGCCTGGGAGTTAGGAGTGAAACCTTGTCTCAAAAAAAAAAAAAAAGTTTCAGATCACTAAGTTTGGGACAATTTGTTATGTAGCAATAGGCAACTCATACAGGGGGCTTTGATTTTTGATAAAGGAGATAGAGGAAGCTGGCACCCCTGTTTTCCACCAGATACAATGACCATCTTATGACCATGAGGCAACAGGCATGATGGTCCCATCCATATTAAGCTTCGCAGAGCAGAAAGATAGAATGACGCAGGATTCTGACAGCATCTATAAGCAGCTGGGTCAGTGCAGCAACCACCTACCTTTGGACTTCTTATATGAAAAAAACATACTCTCATTTAAGTCTTTGTTGATTGAGTTCTGTTACTTGTAGCCAAAAGCCTCCCTAAAAGTAAATTGCTTCCTCTTACACAATCTCAGATACCTGATCTATCAAACCAGTGGGATGGATTAAATCATGTCTAAGGTCCCAGCTCATGATGGGCACTTCCAGCTACATAGTCATGTGATATTCTTTAGTCAAGAGCTCTATTTCTATTAGGATCCAGTGGCACACCAGGAGCTGCAGATATCATGGCTTTAGGCCAAAACCCCATGAGTGCATACTGTGATTCTCCTGCTGAGGCTCACCATAAACTCCTCACGGTATCTTTCTCCCTTCAGACTTACCTGTAAGATCATGGGTTTTTAACAGGGCTTATGGCTCCAGTACTGGGGGTATTTGTACCATAATGAGGATCTACTGCATAACTTTTTCTGCACTGGGTTCCATTCAAAGCTGGCAGTCTTCTGTGCCACTTGGTAATTGGCATGGATCATTATTACAATGTGTGAAATATGCTAACTCCAGAACCCAAAGAGACTTACCAGGTATTGTGCTTTTTCCTTTGTGGTGGGAGGTGCAAGATATAATAATTTGACCTTTACTTTGGAGGGGATATCCTGGCCTTTCCAAGAATCAATTAAAGCTGATGTGGCAGGACCCTGAATCTTCAGTCTCATCCTCTGGAGTGCTTATGTCTTGTCAAGACCTCTAGGGAAAGCTGGGCACAGTGGCTCATGCCTGTAATCCCAGCACTTTGGGAGGCTGAGGTAGGCAGATCACCTGAGGTCAGGAGTACAAGACCAGCCTGACCAACATGGAGAAACCCCATCTCTACTAAAAATACAAAATTAGCTGGGCGTGGTAGCACGTGCCTGTAATCCCAGCTACTCTGGAGGCTAAGGCAGGAGAATCGCTTGAACCTGGGAGGCGGAGGTTGCGGTGAGCTGAGATCACGCCTTTGCACTCTAGCCTGGGCAACAAGAGCGAAACTCCATCTCAAAATAAATAAATAAATAAATAAATAAATAAATAAATAAAACCTCCAGGGTACTTGTCACTTCTTATTCATTACTTACTCATAATTTCCAAGGTACTTGCCACTTCTTACTCATTACTTACTGATCAATGGGGTCAAATTAATAAAGCTAACCAATGCAATGTTTTGTGGAATGTCCAGGTGGTCATTTCAGGGTGGCACTGATGTTTACCATTCCCTCAAGATGCAATACTGATTTTGATTTATTAGGTTGGTGCAAAAGTAAGTGCGGTTTTTGCTATTACTTTCAATGCAAAAACTGCAATTACTTTTGCACCAATCTAATACTATCTTTGTTAGTGGGGGGTGGGTTGAGGCAGTTTCCCAAGTTTCACCTTCGGAACCCACCCTCCCCAATTTGATAGCTCTTGTCTCATAAAGCTATGGGGGTTTTGCCAATTACCGAGTATGTTTATTTCAGTTGTATACCAGGGACTGAAGAAAGACTACTGGGTGAGTCCATAGACCTGGCTGCGACCTGGACTGCAGCCTGGACTCCATTTATTACCTGGCCTCCATACACTCCCATTCTAACAAGGGCCAAAATAATATTTTGAATCTCCATATATCAACTCAGACCCTGTATCCACAATCCTCAACATTTCTGGCTATGAACAGAAAAAAGCTGGGGGATACTTTGACATGGTTGTACGGAGTCTTTCTACCTGGAGGTTTAGTCTTTTCTTCAGTCAATGGATTTCATGTCTGAAAATAGGTTCAGGTCTAGAAGCTTGGCATGGGATCCTGAGTCTTGGTTTATTTTGACTGCATAGATTGAGCAATTCCCTTCTTAGCTGCCTGTCTAGCTAGCCTTCAGGAATGTTGTGTTCTATTAATCATCTCCATAGCTGTCTGGGGGTCAGGCCCCCAGCTGCTTTGGTGACTTGGCTGCTCATTACAGTATTTGCAATCACCTTGCCTCTGATGGTTAAGTGCCATCTGGCATCTATTATTTTGGGATCCTATCGTCCCCCTTGCTATCACAGAAGTCTACCAGGCCCAGTATTTTCTGGCTGGATAATGTTATAACTTGGCTCTAGTTATGGGTTTGGCAGTCAGGAGGTAAAGTAGGGTCTAAACTGAAAGTTGAAGGGGGTGTTTATTTTCATGTAACATAGAAGCTTCTGTATCAGTTTTAAACTAGAAGAGAGTGCTAGTATTTACCAGGAGTCCTGGGACACTTCTGCAGGCTCAGAGAGTCCTGAGTATCTGGAAGTTTAGAGATTCTTGAGGGCATGAACCCTACTGTCCCTATCCAACAGCTTAGGGCTCCACTTCTTTCTAATCAAAACCCTAACCTTGGCATGACAGAATTGCCCAGGTGGAGAATTTTCTGGTGCTCTGTTACCCTCATAATTAAGACCTGGGCCTGCTTCTGGGTCTTCTGTCCTTTGGATGCAGGAGAGGGGAACTCTGTACATGCTACCAAAGAGGCCCTCTGACTTTGATGCTTTGCCTTACCCTGGCAATTTCCATTGTCTTTCTGTAGCACGTTAGTAGCACTCAGCAAGCCATCCAATTTTGTTGTCATTATAGTTAGTACTTCATCCAAACCTCTCAAAAGCCTGAGATATTGCACCTGTTGGTTCATTCTCTTCTCCAAGTAGTCCATCCCAATTTACCACCAGTGAAAGACTTCACATTTATGCCACTCTATCACCCCCAGGGCTGTTCATACTCCACCTACCACCATCCTGTCACCTCAGTGATGTCCGCCAGCCAGTGAGTGGATGATCCAGTTATAAAGTCCCATTTAGTCTGCTCCTTAGACCACCTGGCTTCTGATACCAACTGTCTTAAATCTTGTATCCCAAGAAATAAACTTTGAGACAGAAATCTAGATCTGAGACAGAACTCTGATGCAGAGTTCGACTCTCTGATGCAGTCGCAGAAGAGGCCTTCGTCGATTGCATGGCAGACCCTAAAGCTGAGATGATCCTGCAGAATTCTCTCAGATGGAGGCCTCTGAGCTTCTCCATTGCTAGTGGTGGGTTGCCAGTGAGGGGAAATGACTTTGGGTGATACAATGCCCTTCAGTGAAGGCTGCTTCCTGGGGAGGAACTGGGCTCTGAGCCGTTAGCAGCCAACACTCCTGGGAGCTGAGCCAGCCTTTGTTCCTGAGGGAGATTCATCTGGGTCGGGCACCACAGCATCCACTACAGCAGTGGTTCTCAAAGTGTGGTACTCAAACCAGCAGCATCACCATCACCTGGGAACTCTCTAGAAAATGCAAAATCTCAGGCTCCACCCCTGACCTACTGAATTAGAAACTCTGAGTATAAGATTCAGCGATCTGTGATTTAACCAACCTTCCCAATTTGATGCAGCTAAAGTCTGAGGTCCACAGCATTACAGGGAGCAAGATCTAGCACATGACTTACACAGAAAAATTCTGCCCTAGGTCAATTTCAATATATATTTTCAGAGCTATGTTTGATTATGGCAAGTATACATGTAGTAGTATCTATTTATAAATGGTTTCCTTGATCTGTTTTTTAAAAGGGGTTCATTTATTTCTTTTTATAAATAATTCTTTAAAAAGTTTTTATTGAGACAGGGTCTCACTATGTTGTCCAGGTTGGTCTTGAACTTCTGGTCTCAAGTGATCCTCCTGTCTCAGCCTCCCAAAGTGCTGGGATTACAGACATGAGCCACCACACCCTGCCTTTTTATTACTTTTTTAAAAAGGTATTTCCATTTGTTTCTTAACGGACTGATGCGTGAGGGCAACTGGCTCATTTGTTTCATCCGCTTGGAACTCATAGTGTTTCCCAGAGAAACTGCCAGCAGCTTTCAGTAAGTGCCAGGTCTGGACTTAGCAGCTTGGGACTGTAGGGATATCTGTGTAAATCCAAGGCAGACCAGTGGAGTTTGGGTGCTGACCTTGATTTGGAGCCTGGCTCCCCCAGCACCTCTCACTGTGGGACCTTAGGAGGTCACTTTCCCTTTCTCATCTGAAAAACAAATGGGGTTGATGTGACGATGAAAAGGAAATCACACATAGTAACTGCTAAAAAGCGTGAGCTCTACTTTCACTTCCAGCCGCCTGTGTTCCAGTTCCTGCTCTGCCACGCCACATGATGCAATCATGGGCACGCACATTCCCATCTTGAGCACATCCCTTCCCATCTCTGGGCTGTTACCCATTTACAAAGTAGAAGGGCATTGATCTGGATAGACTGTGCGGTTCCTTCCTGTGCCTGTGAGCAAGAGTTGTGTTGGTTACCCTTGTCCCCCAGGCGTTTGGGACCCAAGGCTCCAGGACAGGAAGGATCCTCCAATGTGTTTAAAATCTCCCTCCAAATCAAGTCCTAACTCCTGCCATGTCCAGCATGACCTGGCACCTGGAGGCGTCTCAGGCCTCACCCCTCCTCCTCACCCTGCATGCGCCAGCCAGTCCAGCCCCTTCTTAATCTTTAAGCAAGCCAGCCAGCTTTTCTCACTACCTTGTGGACTTTGCATTGGTGATCCTTTTCTGGGAAATTCCACCCCAGCTCTTTGCATTGCTGGCTTCTTCTCATCTTCTGGAGCTCAGCTCATTGTCACCTCCTCAGCACCTCACTCAGCATTCCTCTACCTCCCTTGCAATCATATCAGCACTTTTGTTTCCTGCAAAACACCTTTCACAATCGAAGTGCTCTCGTTTGATTATAAGTTTAGCCGGCTGTTGTCTGTGTGATTTATTAGAATATGCGGCCGCGAGGTTGAAACTTCTGATCTGGCCTTAATCATGACAGTATCCCCAGCCAATGACCCTAGCACATAGTGCTAAAAAAATAGGTTGGCCTGTGTCAGTGAACAGAGACTTGCTCTTAGAAACGCAGGCTGGCTCCGTCTCGATTTGTCCAGCCTTCTTGGGCTCTCATGGCTGAGAAATGGGTTTCAACTGGCAGGCCTGTTTACCCACGCCACTACCTTACTGCATGCACCTTGCACCTCATGCCATCTCGCCTCGGGAACCCATGGGATGTGCCAGATGGGCTGGGCCTGGCTCTGCTACATGTGTGTCCCCTCCTAGCTCCTGGCTCCCAGCAGTCTTCCCAGGCTTCCAAGGCAAAGAAAGAGAGAAAAAGAGAGAAGAGAAAAGGAGGCTGGACTTGGCTTTGCTCTCCAACAAACCGGCAAGCAAACAGAGCATCTGGTTTCGAATTTCAACAAGGATGTGTCAGCAGAGCCTGGGTTACACCAGCCTGGGTGGGGGGAGAGACTGGAGGGGTTATGTCACTGGTGAGGTGTGGTGGTGCAATGCGGGTGACACCACGCAGGTCCGGATGTGGTGTCAACAAGCCCATGCCCGAGCGGGGCTCCTGGCTGGGGGCATGCGGAAGTGTTGGGGTGACCCAGCGAGGAAAGAAAGAGCCACGGTCATTTCCTGAGCCTGTCTGCCAGGTGCTTTCGAGTGAGAATCCCACGAGAATCCTCTCACCTGCCAGGCGGGGCCCATGTTATCAATGTCCCTTTCCAGGTGAGGAAATCGAGTCTAGGAATTGAAGTGACCCGCCCATGGTCATTTGGCCCTGGTATAGAGCTGGGATCCAAACACAAACCCAGTTTTGGCTCCTCTTCCTGGGGACTCTGAGTTGAAGTTGTACTCAACTGTTTCCTGGCTTTAGGAGGCTGGTCAGGCTTCCCAGCCTCCCCATCTCAGCCTCCTCGGTTACAAAATGAAGGTGTCGTTGCCCTCAGTCATTTGGTTGGGGTGAGGTTTGAATGGACGATGGTGGCAAAACCCTTAGAAGACCACCTGGCGGGCTGGGCATGGTGGCTCACGCCTGTAATCCCAGCACTTTGGGAGGCTGAGGCGGTGGATCACAAGGTCAGGAGTTTGAGACCAGCCTGACCAATATGGTGAAACCCCGTCTCTACTAAAAATAATAAAAAAAAAATAAGCCAGGTGTGGTGGCCCATGCCTGTAATCCCAGATACTCGGGGGGCTGAGGCAGAAGAATTGCTTGAACCCATGAGGCAGAGGTGGCAGTGAGCTGAGATCGTACCAATGCACTCCAGCCTGGGTGACAGAGTGAGACTCCATTTCAAAAAAAAGGAGAAGATCACCTGGCTCTGTGTGCCCCAGACCCGTCTTCCTTCTTCGTGGGTGCAGAAGTCCCAGCCCCCTGGGGAAGAAGGAGACTATGGTGGGCAATGATGTATCCTTGGAACGGCTCCAAGGGAATGGAACCAGCCTTTGGACCCCCAGGCATTGCCAGCTCTGGGCGTCCCTTCCTCTCAGGGCCTGCTCAGTAGATGACTCTGTCCCCACGGTGTGGTGATGCCTTGGTCAGGCTGTCTCCCCACTTCCTACTCCGTTGGCTACAAGAGCAGGGGCAGCAATGGCTGACAGTCCAGACAAAAGCTTTTAGAGGAACCAGGTGGGGAGAGGGTGCCCACCGCAGACCAGGCCCTTTCCATAGCTCTTGAGATGACCAATCTCACTGACCTCTTCCCCAAAACCTTGACGAGTGACATAGTGCACTTCTTTTTTTTTTTTTTTTTTTTTAAGAGATGGACAAGCTGAGGATCGGAGAGGTGAGGTCAGTGCAGCAGTCCCATAGCACACCAGAGCTGGATTTGAACCCAAGCGCATTTGCATGGCTTGTGGCTCCTCTGTGGACTGCCAGGCTGTGTGGGCCGGTGCTTCCCTTCTTTGGGACTCAATTCTTCCACTAATAAAATGAGGGGGTTGGACCACATGACTTTAAGAGTCTTCCCATCCCCGGCATTCCCTGAGTCGCCATCTTGGAAATTCTGATCTCATGCTTGCTTTGTGCACTTGTTTATTTGCTTATCTCTCTTGCACTGTGGAGCTGGAGGGCCCAAATGGTAGCAGCTCAGGCCAGTCTTGCTGGGGTAAAGGCACAGCTTCCTCTGTGGTCTCTGGGTTTGAGAAGGTCTCCAAGAATCCTCACTCCACAGAGGACATAACATCTTTTTCAGAGTCCTCCCACTGGCTTGAGAGGGAACTTGTAATTTCATTTTATTTTTGGTTCTTTCTCTCTTGCTCTTTTTACTGTAGTAAAATATACATAATATAAAACTTACCCTTTTAACTATTTTCAAGCATCTGTTCAGTGGCATCAAGTACATTCACATTATTGTGTAACCATCACCATGATCCATCTGAGAACATTTTCATCATCCCAAATGGAAACTCTGTACCATGAAACAATATCATCCATTCTTCTCTGCCCCCAGTCCCTGGTTGTGATGTGTTTTTATACCAAAGTCTCCAGGATATTTAAGGGTTGATGTCATCCTCCTTCCCCTCCCAGGTTCTGGGGGAGGGAAATGACCTACAATTCCACTGATTTCTGAAGAGTCTGGGACATGCTTAAGCACAGAATAAGGAGGGCGTGCATGAGGTTCCCTGGCTTCAGTAGCACAGTACAACCTTATAATCTCAAAATATCTCTGCCCCAAAATGCATCAGTGCCTCAAGTTGCATAGTCTTCATTTATTGCTCTCTGCCTCTGCTCTTTAGCTCTTGGGAGTGAACACACAGCTGGTGTTAGGAGATATACACTGGGCCACCGTGAGACAGGAAACCCGCTTTCCAGTTCTGCTACTGCCTCTGATTGCATGACCTTGAGTAGCCAGCATGACCTCTATAAGCCTCAGAAGGCTAAGTGGTGCCAAGGACTCTCTCACCTGTCAAGTGGGTAAGGATGCCAGCTCTTTCAGGACACTTCATAAGAAAGCACAAGGTGGAGTTCAAATGAAAGAGAAGATAGATGCTAACTCAGTAGCTAGCCCATGGCTTTCTCCTCACTTCAGGAAGATGCTCTGGTGGAGATGGGGTGGCGACCTCTGACCCCTATGACTGTGGGGGTGCTCCAGAGCCCACAGTTTCTGGAGATGACTCATGGGAAGTTTTCCCGAAGGTCAAAGCTGGTTGTCAGCCTCCCTCTCTCCTCATCTTCCCCATAGGCTTGGGAGTTTGCCAATTTGAGGCAACATTTTTCTTATCTCCCACTAGGCCCTGCGCTCATGGATTTGTTAGGGGTGGGAGCTGTTTTTACTCACAACACTTCTGACACCAAATGTGTGGGTTTTCTTCTCACACCAACTAACTCTCCAACTCTCTGGATACCCACTGGGCGTCCTACATTTCAATTCAATTTGGACACTAACGCCGCAGGCTTAGGGACTCAGTCCCACGAGACTGCCCTCACGTCAGATGCCAGTCACAGCACCAGTTCCTCAGGTGATCGCACTGCTGTCCAACTTCGCTACAAAGCCTGGAAGGTTCACACAACCACCTGCCCGTTTCAGGTTTGATGATTGGTTAGAATGGCTCACAAAACTCCAGAAAACACTTCACGTACCATTTTTGCTTTATTATAAAGGAAGCAAATGAACAGCCAGATGAAGAGGGACCGAGGGCAAGATCTGCAAGGGTCTTGAGTACAGGAGCTTCTGTCCCTGCGGAGCTGGGATGAGCTGCCGATTCAGCTCTCCCAATCCTGTTGTTTAGAGGTTTTTAATGGAGATTTCATTACATGAACACAGTTGACTAAATCATTCACATTTGGTGATGAACTCACTCTGTATTCCTTCTCTCCTCCCTGGAGGTTGAAGAGGCTGAAAATTTCAAGTTTTGAAACAAGACTTAGTCTTTCTGGCAACTAGTTCCCATCTGGAAGCTATCTAGGGGCCCGCCAAGAGTGGCTTCATTAGAACAAAAGAGGCACCCATTACCCTTACCACTCAGGAAATTCCAAGGGTTTTAGGAGCTCTGTGCCAGGAACTGGGGACAAAGACCAAATACTTCTCTAGAGCACAGACAGTAAGAAGGACTCTACTCTGTCAAACACAAGGTTTAGCAAAATGGAGTTGGGATGTTATCTGTATAGTGTTTCTTAATAAAACCACTATCCATCAAGGTCATAATCTGCGGGAACACTGAGTTCCTGCTCCCCTTCCCCATGTGTCAAATAGGGATATATTAGCTATCTATTGCTGCATAACAAATTACCCCAATGCCTAGTGTCCTAAAACAAATGAACAAAAATTCTTGTCTCACAGTTTCTGTGGGTCAGGAATCTGGGTGGAGCTTAGGTAGGTCCTCTGGTTCCAGGGCTCTCATGATAGCTGCAGCTAAGATGTTGGCTGGTTATCCGCTGGGGAAGGATTCACTTCCAAGCTCACTAATGTGGCTGTTGGACAGGTCCACTTCCTTTTGGATTATTATATGGAGGTGAGGACTTCATTTCCATGCTGGCTGTTGGGCAGAGGCCTCCCTCCTTTCCTTGTGCAGTGAGCATCTCCATACCCATGGAGGGTAGCTCACAGTATGGCAGAATGCACGAGTTAAAGGAAAGCGAGGCTGTGTGAACAAGATGGAAAGCATAATCCTTCATGACTTTGATATGGTTTGGCTCTGTGTCCCCACTCAAATCTTACCTGTAGCTCCCATAATTCCCATGTGTTGTGGGAGGGACCCAGTGGGAGATGACTGAATCATGTGGGCAGGTCTTTCCCATGCTGTTCTTGTGATAGTGAATGGGTCTCATGAGATCTGATGGTTTTTAAAAACAGGTGTTTCCCTGCACAAGTTCTCTTTTTGCCTGCTGCCATCCACGTAAGATGTGACTTGCTCCTCCTTGCCTTCCACCATGATTGCAAGGCCTCCCCAGCCACATGGAACTACGAGTACAATTAAATCTCTCTCTCTCTCTTTTTTTTTTTTTTTTGTAAATTTCACAGCCTTGGGTATGTCTTTATCAGCAGCATGAAAACAGACTAATACAGACTTGATTTCAGAAATGACATCTCATAAATTTTGCCCTGTTCTGTTTGTTAGAAACAAGTCACCAGGCCAACAGTCAACAGGAGGGAATTACACAAGGGCATGAATACCAGGATGCAAGGATCACTGGAGACCGCCTTAGAGACTGCCTCCCACAGGGCATAATAATAGCTACCTTAAAGGGTTGTTGTGGGGATAAAACATGACAATGTATGTGAAAACAGCAGCTTTGAATATTCCAAAGCACTAGGTAAACATCAGTTATTTTTGTATTATGAATCATCTATTACATATAATATTAATGATGCTGTTTAACATTTCAGTAATAAATACAACTATTGACAGAGAAGACAAATCATAGCTCATCAGAGCTACCTAGACTTCAGAAACCACCTGCTACAACCTCCTCATTTTCAAATGGTGAAATGGTGCACTCAGAGTTATTCGGAGAGTGAGTGCCAGAATTGTAAACAGAAGGCAAGTGTTCCCATTACTTTTTTGTGTCCACAAAACCTAAAAATATACTCTTTGTCCAGTACTCTTTCCACTTTATCACATTGTCTTTAGGTAGAGTATTAAAAAGAAACAAAATAGACACATAATTTCTTCTGAGGAAAGGGTCTTTAGGGTACTTCTTGACACTTTTCCTACGTGATGATGTAAGTTTAAATAAATAGACGCCACCTGTTAAATCCGTGAATGGTGCCAGGGCTGGGATTCATCAAGCTGGCAATGGTGGGATAGTATGCGGTTCTCAACCTTCACTGCAGTGGTGGCATAGTATGTGGTTCTCAACCTTCACTGCATGTCGGAATCACCTGTGAAGCTTCAGCGATTCTGAGTTCATTGGTTTAGGATACAGCTTGGGTACTGGGAGTGTTACCATTTCCTCAGGTGGCTCCAGTGTGCAGACAACAAGTTAGAGGACCAGTGGGATCATCTTTATTCGGCTGGGGGAATACTCACTGATCACAGCAGTCAATTCTTTGGAGGCAGAATTAGAACAGGCCACATCCGGCCACCGTTTGTTTTTGCAACTGATGTTTTATGGGGATGCAGGCATGCTCATTCAGTTACTAATGTCTGTGGCTGCTTTTGTGCCCCAATGGCAGAGCGGAACAATTGTGATTGGACTGATGGTCCACAAAACCTAGAAATGTATGATTTGTTTCTGTACAGAAAAAAAATGTGCTGACCCCTGAGTTCGGAGATGGAACCGTGGGAGCTGTGTGCATAGCTCAGAAGAGTCACTTGGTGTTGGATAAAAACTTGGGAATCATTTCTACAGTGGTGAGAGTGTATGCCAAGTCAAGTCCTGAACAGATTTGACATTCCAGTGGGAAGAGAGTGGGAGGCAGCAGCACAAGCACAGAGTTGTGGGACGGATAGAAACAAAGTCAGGAGAGGAACCAAGAGGAACAACATTTCAGGTGAGTGTGGAAAAGGATCATCAAGAAGACAGAGTGAGAGAGAGAGTGGTCAGAGAGGTGGCAGATGACCCCAGAGAGAGTGAAGCCAAGGGAAGTGAGCACGGGGTGGTTGTTGCAGGAGAGGTGGTGCCCAGCAGGGTCTGACATAGCAGAGGCCAAGGACGGAAAGGCCTGAGGAGGGGTTGAAAAATTTGGCCACTGAGAGATGATCATTGCACCTTAAAGATATACTATAAACAACAAAATACATTAATCAAAAGAAAAGAGTGAGAGAGAACAAAGATGAATGAGAAAAAATAAAAAAATATATAGGTGACTGTCTAACATTTTTTCTATATAGGCAAAATAGCAATAGAAATTTTCAGAAAGGAAAAAATTAATTTGCACAAAAGTGAAATAAAAAGAAGGTCATTGGATTTTTCAGAAAAGAGCATGACCCCAATTTTCAAATAACTGGGCTGCTACTTTCATAAATCATTTTTGGAGGAAGAGGATATTATTTATATTTTCTGATGCAATCCACCAAATTGAAACTTTGTTATCTTCTTGCTTTTTTCTCTTTGTCTTATCTCTACTGTCTTTCTCTGGGTCCATAGATACACATGTGCACTGAATTATACATATCACATGTGTTGACTTAAAAAAGTGATTTCATATTTGCAGTTGTTCCTGAAGGAGACAGGTGTCTGCATGACTAATCTAATTCTGCAGAAATCACTTCTACAGAGCAATTGACCAAATGCCGGGTGATTCAGGCACCATCTCTCATAGCTTCCTCACCTTCCCTCCTTTCCTCTCTTGATAGTTTTATAGTCCTTGTTCTGAGGTTGCCTTGTGAGGTGACCTTGGGTGAATAAGCTGTTTCTCCCTGGGTCTATTTGCTGCCCAGAAGTTCAGGCAGCAGAGTGCTGACCCACAGGTCAGAGGACTAATGAGGAAGAAAAAGTGACTGGTACTTGTGTGGCCTGGGGCAAGCCCATTAAGGATGGCACCTCTATAAGCGGCACAGTCATGGAGAGTTCAGCCAGACTCTTGAGAATGATGGAAAAGAGTGGTATCATTGGGACGGCCTTGGAAAACCTGGTAGGCATGGCTGTCATTGTGTTGATGGAGAGGAGGAATGTGTTAAAGTAGGTCTGATTTCCCCGCATGTATAAGTGGCTATTCTCTTTGCGCAAAGCTATTGGTTATTACTAATATTACCCCTTACTGAGTACTTATTGTGCGACATGCTCTTTACTGGAGCTTTACACGTTTGATCTCATTTAATCCTCATGACAACCCCGGGAGGCCAGAGACTGAGGTTAAATCAGTCGCTGGAGGTCACCAGCTGGGAAGTGGTAGAGTTGGGATCTGAAGCCAGTTCTGCCCATGTTGTTTTGATCATGACTCCACAATGTCTTCCATAAGGGCAGGAACATCCATAGTCACCATGGTATCCATAGTGCCTTGCACCATGCTTGTATATCGTAGGCACTCAATGAATAAGGTATTGATTAACTGCTATATTAACTATAAAACAATACTGTAGAAAAAAAGCAATCCTTCAAAATTTCAGTGGCATTACAATAACACACATTTCTTTTTCTGTGGATTGGCTGTAGTTCAGCTGATCTAGCTTTGTCTTGGCCAGGCAGGCTGGACTCAGGCCTCTAGTTGAATTTCTTTCTCCTTATATGTCTTTATTCTGAGCTTAAGCTGAAGGAGCAGGGGTTGCCTTGGACACTATCATCTCATGGTAGATTATAGAAGTGTAAGAGGTAAAGGTAAAGCAAAATCAAGTAGAGACATTAAAGGCCCTGGTCCAATCCAATCTGCTATTATTTCATTTCCCAAAGCTCTTCACATCACCAGGTCCATCATCAATAGACCAGGGAGATACATTCCACCAACTCTAGTGGGAGGTATTGCAAGACACAGGGCAAGAGTTTGTAGAATTCTATTAACAGGGAGGCATGAAGCATAAAAACCAAACTCAACACTTCACACTCACTCTCAGTTGTGATTAATTCATCTGTGAATAAAGGTAAAACTCCAGGAACAGTGGCTTACACAATATGGGAATTTATTTCTCATGTTAGTCTGGATATAGGTAGTTCAGGCCAGGCAGGGCATCTCTGATCTCTGAAATCCCTAGGTACCCAGGCTCTTTCTATCTTGTTGCTCTGCCTGGCATGCCTGGTCCCCTCATGGGGCAAGGTGGTGTTCCAGCCAGCACCTCCATGCATCACAGCAGATGGAAGAAAGAGTAGAGACTTGAGTCAGCTGCCTCTTAGAGCAGCAGTCCCCAACATTTTTGGCACCAGGCGCTGGTTTTGTGGAAGACAATTTTTCCATGGACTGGGGAAGGGGATGTTTTCAAATGATTCAAGCTCATTACATCCGTTGTGTACTTTATGTCTATTACTGTTACTGTATTAGTCTATTTTCATGCTGCTAATAAAGACATACCTGAGACTGGGTAATTTATACAAGAAAGAGGTTTAATGGAATTACAGTTCCACATGGCTGGGGAGGTCTGACAATCATGGTGGAAGGGATAGAGGAGCAAGTCATGTCTTAGATGGATGGCAGCAGGCAAAGTGAGAGCTTGTGCAGGGAAACTCCCCCTTATAAAACCATCAGATCTCCTGAGATTTATTCACTATCACAAGAACAGCATGAGAAAGACCTGCCCCATGACTCAATTACTTCCCAGTGGGTCCCTTCCACAGCACTTGGGAATTATGGAAGCTATAATTCAAGATGAGATTTGGGTGGGGATACAGCCAAATCATATCAGTTACATTGTAATATGTATTGAAATAATTATACAACTCACCAAAATGTAAAATCAGTGGGAGCCCTGAGCTTGTCTTCTTGCAACTAGATGGTCCCATCTGGGGGTGATGGGAGACAATGACAGATCATCAGGCATTAGATTCTCTCTCTCTCTCTCTTTTTTTTTTTTGAGAGACAGAGTCTTGCTCTGTTGCCCAGGCTGGAGTGCAGTAGTGTGATCTTGGCTCACTGCAGCCTCTGCCTTCTGGGTTCAAATGATTCTCCTGCCTCAGCCTCCTGAGTAGCTGGGACTACAGGCACATGCCACCATGCCCAGCTAAGTTTTGTGTTTTTAGTAGAGATGAGGTTTCACCCCATATTGGCCAGGATGGTCTTGATCTCTTGACCTTGTGATCTGCCTGCCCCGACCTCCCAAAGTGCTGGGATTACAGGTGTGAGCCACCGTGCCTGGCCTAGATTCTCATAAGGTGCTTGCAACCTAGATCCCTCACATGTGCAGTTCACAATAGAGTTCATGCTCCTATGAGAATCTAATGCCACTGTTGATCTGACAGGAGGTGGAGCTCAGGCAATAATGTGAGTGATGGGGAGTGGCTGTAAATACAGATAAAGCTTCACTCCTTTTCTCTGCCACTCACCTCCTGCTGTGCAGCCTGGTTCCTAACAGGCCACAGACCCTTCTGTAAGTTGGGGACCCCTGTCTTACAGAAGGTTCTTGAAGGTTGCTATGTGCACCTCTGCTAGTATCTTTCTGGCCAGAATTTAGTTTCAAAGCCATACCCACCTGTAAGGGAAGTCTGGGGAATATAGTCTTTATTTCAAATGACCATGTGACCGGCCATAATTTCCATTTTTATTAAGGAAGGACAGAATGGTCATTGGACTGTGTCAATCTCTGCCACCCCACCCTGCTGCTTATTAGACATGTGGATGCAGGAAAGGGTGAGATGTGGTGCCACAGGCATAAACTTTGGGGTCAAGCAGATCTGGCCCCAAATGAGACTCTTCATACAGCCACGTGGCCTTGTGCAAGCCACCTAATCTTACTGAGCCTCAATTTCTTCAGTTGTAAAAAGAGAGAAAATGATCCAATTTCAATGAGTTATTATAAGAATTAAACAACTTAAGACATGGCCTATCAGAGTTAATATGTTACTCCAGGAGATTAACATCTAGAGGGGGAGATGTATGTGTTAATAGGTAGTGATGAAAAAAGATATCCTCTTGTTATCCCCACTACCTGTTCTTAACATCCATGGAACTTCATTACTGACATATGACAGACTGATACATCATTGACCAAAAAACCATGATATCTTTCTTACCTCGGTTTTATCATCTGACAAATGGGTATAGTAAGAATGCCTCCCTTATTGGGTGTTATGAGGATGATGTGACCTCCTGCATATAAGATATTCATAGTCTCACCTGCTATATGGCAAATGCCTTCAAGTAAAGCTACATGTTATGACAATCTTTGTGTTTCTCATGCCCTGAGCAGGGCCTGGCATGTGCTACGTGTTCAATAAATGTTCTTCAGTTGAAGGACAATTAAATTAAAAAAAAAAATGGTTCTAACTTAAACAAAAAGTTTATTCAAACAAGAAAAAAAGCCCTCAAAGCAAAAGCAACCCAAGACCGAGTAACCATCTTGATGCACTATGTGGGTTTTAAGTTCCAGAGACCATAGCCACACAGAAGGTTTCACTGATGACAGGCATCTCAGACCACGACAATCCAGCCTGACCTCTGTATACCTTAGAGGCCTCTTAAAGTTCCTCTGCACCCCTTTGCTTCTCTATCACCCAGGGGAGGGGAAATTACTATTCTCATTTTACAGGTAAGAAAACCGAGGCTCAGGGAATCAGGACTGGACCCATGATCACAAAACTAACAAGGGATCTGTGTGGATGTTCTGATTCTCAGTCCTGTGCTCTCCCCATCAGACCAGAAAGACCATCTATCTGGTTGGTCCTAATACTTCTACAGCCTGGAGGCCCAGCAGGGTTAAGTGACTTCCCCAAGGCCACACAACAAATGGGCAGAGCAGGTGAACCCTCTGACCTCTCTCCAAAGGAAGTGTGGGCTGTTTGCTGTAAAGGGTGCCTCCAGGGAATCCCTTCTCAGCACCTAGTTCCTTGATGGCAGAGGCTTAGGCCTGAAAGCCTGCTTCACTTGGAAATTGCCCAAGCCTGGCCAACAGAAGGACACAAGAACATCTTTTTTTTTTTTTTTTTTTTTTTAAATTATACTTTATGTTCTACAACGTGCAGGTTTGTTACATATGTATACACGTGCCATGTTGGTGTGCTGCACCCATTAACTCCTCATTTACATTAGGTGTTTCTCCTGATGCTATCCCTCCCTCCTCCTCCCACCCCACGACAGACCCCGGTGTGTGATGTTCCCCTTCCTGAGACACAGGAGCATCTTTGATGACAGCTATGATTCTGTCAAGATGGCAGGAGATGCTTTGATCAGGATTGTGGTGTGGAAGTCTGTTTCCTCTGCAAAGAGTCACGAGAAAGAGAAAGACAGGAATCATGGGGTAGGCGATGAAGCTGGAATTTGAATCCACATCTGTTTGACTCCATAAGACAAAGGTGTGGAATGGCATCCAGGCTGAGTCTGAAATGTTTAGTGAGTGTTTCCTCCTTGTCTGTCTCTATTATCACCCCATCTGTCTCCTGGGACTCTGTGTCTGGTGGTACAGTTTGAATATTGCACAAAGGCACCTGGATACTATGTGCATCTCGATAATCCCAGCACTTTGGGAGGCTGAGGCAGGCAGATCACTTGAGCCTGGGAGTTCGAGACCAGCCTGTTTAACATGGCAAAACACTGTCTCTATGAAAAGTTTAAAAATTATCCAGACATGGTGTCATGTGCCTGTAGTCCCAGCTACTTAGGAGGGTGAGGTTTGAGGATACTTTGAACCCAGGAGGTCAAGGCTGAAGTGAGCTGTGGTTGTGCCACTGCACTCCAGTGAAGATTTTACTACCATGTATTGTGTATGCAACCAGGAGGATGTCTATTTATCCATCTGTTTAGTCATTAGCCCATACCTATCAGAATTTTTAGCATGTGTAGGACACTGTACTAGGAGATGGGCATAATGCAAGGACTAAAACAGATCTAGTTATTGGCCTCACTAGAGTCCATAACTTAGCGCTCTAGTCTTTCTCTAAGAAGTTGTGAATGTATTCATCATCCATCCATCCATCCATTGTCCACACACTCATTTAATTGACTCACATATTCATGCATTAATTTTTATCATGTGTTCAATCATGTACCCATTTAATAATTTTGTTACTCTTTCCTCTCATTTATTCATTCATTTAGTCACTTAGAAGTTTATTCTTTTATAAGCTCATTTGTTTACTAACTCTGATTCATCCATTTCTATTTATTCACTCACTAAATTGATCCATTTCATCACATGCTATTTCATTTATGCTTCCTCTCACTCTTGCAATCATTTTAAAAAATCATTTAGTCATCATTTACTGAGGCTATTCAGTATTCCAGGGGACCTAGATGCAGTCATCTTCAAGTTCCGTAGGAGGGCTGTGGCTGACCTTGTCTCGTCTGATAAACCACTGAAGAAGAATGCTGTGTATCTATCTAGTGGGGCCTTATGGGGGGCAAGGGCAAGTTCATTGGCCCGTCATTACTGTTTCCTAATCCGGGGAGCCTCTCAGGTGAGGAAACATGTTTTCCCACAAGATGTCACCTGTGGCTACCACCCAAGAAGTGGTCAGCTGGGAGAAGCTTTCAGCTTTCTGCATCTTTCTTCCCTTCCCCCTCAGAAAAGACTCCCCTGAAGCGATTGGTCTTCTCTGGCTCTGGCCAGGGGCTGAGGAGTGACGCTGGGTGGAGGCAACATTCAGGGAGATAGGAAGCCTGTTCTGTGGGGCTTATCTCAGGACTGTGTGGCAACTGAAGACAGAAGCCATGAGAAGAGGAGAAGCTTGGCAATCTCATCTGCAATTGTTGTTTTTGTACTTATCTAAGGATGGGGGTGGGGATGAAAGGGTGGGAATGGGTTTGAGTTGCAGCAAAAGGAATTTAGATTAGTCACCTGAAATTTCCAACATACAAGGCTGTAAGGCCAAAAGGAGATAGTACAGTTGCCTTTTAGCTTGATCCATGGTATAATACTTAAGTTTAGGTGTTCAATAAGTACTGAACACACAAGACTGGGAGTCTGGAGAGTTGGGCCAAAAGCTCTTATTTGTCCTTCATTCCCACTGGGGACATTTCTTTATTTCACTCTCTGAGCCTCTGTGTCCTCGTCAGCCTTGTAGGGCTGCGATGAGGATTAAATGAGGCAATATGTGAACGTGACCAGTCCAGTCAATGCCTAGCACATAGTACATGCTTAAGAAATACCAGTGCCATCTGTATTCTGGAAATCCTGTACACCATGGTAGTCCAATAAAAATACACCCAATGAATCATTAACATGATTTAATTTATAGGGGGCACAAAAGATTCATTAATGTTAGCTAACAGTCAGTAAGTTTTGGAGTCAGATAGACCTGAGCCACATTTAGAGCAGCATTTGGGGTTGGGAGTGGAATAGGGAAGAAGAAGAGGAAATGGACTGGAAGAGTTGATGAAGAAGTCAGGAGGACCCAGCCCAGTGATAGGAGAGGTTTGGGAGAAAGAAATAGCTACAGAAGGATATGTGTTCAAATTTTGCTCTTTGCAAAGAACATGCTGGTTACCAAGACAGATCAGAGCAGGTACAAGGAGTTCAGTCTGGAGGCTCTGGCAGTGGTCCAGGTGCGATGTCTAAAGCAAGGGACTGTGGTCAAGGGTGAGCGCGAGGTGAGTGGGTCTTAGCTGCTCTAGCTCCTTGTGGAGGGCAAGTGGAGAAGGTATTGGCAAGAACATTAGAAATTGTTTTAGGTGCTCTCCTATGATGCTATGACCAGGATGCCCTCTGCACTCCTTTTGAAGAGGAGTTTGATATCACATCCAAGGCCTTACATGTCTCCGTTCTCTTTGATCTAGTAATTTCACTGGAAGACAGTTCAGGGAGATTATCTAAACTGTGGAGAAAGGTTTTTGTCAGTCAAAGGCTCTTTATTGAGCACTTACTGTGTGCTGGGCTCTGAGGGTACATCGGGGAGTGTTAGAGAAACACACATGGGAGAGATTTTGAAGGGCTGCTGAGATCATTCATGTAGTCAGGCAATCAAAAAATATTTACTGAACACCTGTTATGTGTCTGACATCATTCAAGGCTCTGGGTTTACAGCAAGGACCAGGACAGACGAGGATTTCAAAACTGTGGACAAGTGGGGGTTAGCAGGTCAGCAAAGTCGGAATGTTTATGCGAATGCAGCAGGCTTCTCTGATCCCCCAAATTACACTTGGTCCCTCTCATATACACTCTTTCCTACCCCCATATTCACACAGATGAGGACCTCAACTTCTTTTCTCAATTTCCACTAAAAGCCTTTACTCAAGGTCTTTGTATGTATAGCAAACTTATGAAAGGTTTATGGAGAAGGAGGGAGTTATATGATGAGAATGCAAACACATTAATTTTGAGTTGGTTAAACATCATTGTTTTTGAGACTCTCCAACTGCCCAACAAGTGGCTTGGCTGCCATCTTCCCCCCACTTTCTGCATCTCTGCTTCCTTCCTAAACCATCTTCCTCCGTGGCAGTGGGGTTTCAGTCATTTGCAGTCATAAATAGTATTTCCCCCTTGGTCACACTATAATCACTTGTCCAAAGTCTATTATTTCAGCTACGTTGTAAGCTCCTTGAAGCACCTAGATCAGGGCCTCGCTCATGATAGGCATTTCAAAAATAGTTATTCAGTGAATACATGAACAGATGAATGAGACATCTTTCAGATCCCTACAAGAAAATTGTACTACCTGCATCTTTGCAAGAAAAAAAGTGAGTTAATTTTTTTCAGTATGATGCTACATGGGATTCTGAATTACAGAATGAAATCTAAATATCTGAATTTGATATTTGCCCTTTTGTCTCCTCTACATGGCATAGCAAAATGGGAGACAATATGGGTTTTCAAATCAGATGTTGATTTGGCTATTGGCCCTTGTGCCGTGTATCCTTGGGCAAGGATTTATTTCTTTTTTTTTTTTTTTTTTTTTTTTTTTGAGGCGGAGTCTCGCTCTGTCGCCCAGGCTGGAGTGCAATGGCCCGATCTTGGCTCACTGCAAGCTCCGCCTCCCAGGTTTACGCCATTCTCCTGCCTCAGCCTCCCGAGTAGCTGGGACTACAGGCGCCTGCCACCTCGCCCGGCTAGTTTTTGTATTTTTAGTAGAGACGGGGTTTCACTGTGTTAGCCAGGATGGTCTCGATCTCCTGACCTCGTGATCCGCCCATCTCGGCCTCCCAAAGTGCTGGGATTACAGGCTTGAGCCACCGCGCCCGGCCAGGATTTATTTCTTGTAAGCCTCAGTTCCCTTATCTGTGTAATGGACACATTACCAGCACAAATGGTGTGGTGGTTAAGTGTAGACTCTAGTACTGAACTTCTGAATTCAAATCCCAGTTTTCCACTGACTGTTAATCTTGTGCAAGGAGCTTATTGTCATCATCTTCATCTGCAAAATAGGAATAATAATATTATTTACTTTATAGGGCCACCGGGAAGATTAAATGAGTTAACATATACAGGACACTCAAATAGTGTCTGGCAAACAGTAAGCATGACATAAGGTTAGCTCATGTTATTATCTACCTCAGAGAGCAGATGGGATAAGATAACATACATAGGGTGTGTACTTAGCACAGTTCCTGGGATGTGTTAGCTGTTCAGTACCTGTTAGCTGTCACTATTATGCCATATCTTATCAAGTTAAATGCACATTCATTTTCTTTCTATCATCTCTGAAAACGGGATGCATCTAATAGTCACTTTTGGGAAGCAGGCATTCATGATGGAGTTTTCATTGTCTGTGCAATTAATCTGGCAGAATGATGTCAGTAGCTTGGAAGAAAACCCCCAAGACAAGAGCAAGAGCAAAACACTCTGGGGAGAAGTACTGCATCCTTCCTGTGATCATCCCTGGGTCCAGATGGCTCAGAGGGTGGTGTTGTGGGGAAAACGTTGCATATAGACAGCTCTGAGTCAAAAAGTGACTCAGAGGAGCTGGATTCTGAATGTGACTAAGTTTTAGGAATACCTTAAACAACTTACCTCACTTCTATTTTCCTTTCCATGCATGCATGAAGCTGATAGAGAGTAAACCCATTCTAAATAAAACTAAAAAAGCTTTCAGTAAGTGCGAAATACACATTCTATGTAATCAAAATCCATGTGTCATCATTGGGTAGGTAGCATGTTTTTCTTTCTTAGAGATGCGTAAAATAATGCTGCATTTTACAATCACCAGCATCTTAGACGGATGAATGATGGTGCTGTGCATATCTATCTGTCATCAGGCGTTGTCTGAGCAGCCAGCCCACTGTGGCAAGTGCCATGGGAGAAGAGTCAGAGGTGGGAGGAGGAGAAAGAGAGGCTGAAGTCCCTGCTTGGAGCTGACTGCAGGGCCATCGTGCAGAGTGGGTCATTGATTGGGCAGCCCAGGCTTGCCATGGTCCCTCCTCAGCATTCTGCTTCCAAACTGACCTGCTCTGGGCTTCCCTGGGTGTCATGGTCTTGGCTCACCCTCACTTCAGGCAAGTCAGTTTGCTTCACCTGAGCAAGTTGCAACTGCCTGGGCGAAGCCTCGCCTGTGACTGTGCAAGGGACAGGTCTGGATCGGGCAGCCAAGTAGGTCTGATAAGGAGGGTGGGGCAATTTCTGGCCAGCACCACCTTGTAGGGAATTTGGGCTTCTCCCCCAGGGCCCAGGGAATGGGCAAGAGAATGAAGGGTGGGGACTTGGATCCAGTGAAAGTGCCAGGCCTCCCTGAATACCACTGACACCCCAAAGTAGGCACATCCTCCTGTTTCCCTGTGCCAAGGGCTTATATGAAATCAGACAGTGACCCTTGTCCCCCATCTCCCAAGCATGGGATTCTCTAGGCTTGCCCCTTGGTTTTCTAGAGTAATCGGTGGGAAAACGAGGTTTCATTTGTTAAGAGTAAGTGACGATCACTTAGTTTGGTGACCCTGGGTACAGGTGGTGACATGTGGATGTTAGGGCAGGAAGGGCCCAGGATGAGGTCAGAGGTTGAAGGAGGCGGTTGATGGTAGCCAAGTCCCATATTACAAGTCGGGGAGAATAATTAGCCCCCACTTATTTCTGAAAATCACTGCCAGGATGATTTTCAGAGTACATGTGTGTTTCTTTACCCAAATCCAAGTTCTCTGGCTAATAAGTGAAATTTTGAATTCACTATGTGCTGTGAATTCACCTCCTAGGAAAGAGATAATTGGCTTGGTTTGGCCATTACTAGTTTAAAAACAACCAGAAAGAAAAAAGAAAACAAAACAAAGAATGAACATCCCCAAAGACAGTTACTTTCTGTGTTACAACTGTAGGATATTGCCATGTTGCCATCATTTATTGGTTTCTTGACTGGTTTTTTGATTGACTGCTCTATTGACAAGTGTTTATTGAATGCCTGTGATGATTCAGGGGCCGTGCTAAGAACGAGGGGCATATAGTGATGAAATAGAGAATCTCTGGCTTTAAGAACTTCCAAAGTAGTAAATGAGCAAATACTTATGATATGAAGCATTGCTTGAGTCACTCGGTTTTCACAACCTCTCTTTGAAGGAGGCACTGGTATCTCTTTCACAGATAAGGAGACTAAGACTCCAAGAGGTGAAGAGACAAGGGTGGATAAAGGGCTGGGTGAGTTCAGAGTGGAGAGAAATGATTTCCACTTGGGAGTAATCTGTATAAGCTCTGGAGGGGTGGCCTTTGAGATTGAGATGAAGGCAGAGCTGGCCATAGCAGGTGGACAGCAGGGGCAGCCAGCACCGGGCTGTGGGGCACAGCCAGACCATGATGAGGGGAGGTTTTGCTGCTCATACAGCAGCCAGTGAGCCATCAGCTAAACCTCCACTCCTGGACCTTTCAGTGGGGGAACTGCAGTTCCATGAAAACAGGTCAACATCCCAGCCAGACAACTAGCTGCATCGCCTAGAGTTGCACAACTCTGATGGGATGAACTATTGTGTTTGGAGGGAGAGCTCAGCACTGGGAACAGCACAGGCAAGGCTTTTCTGCCTCATGAGTATCTTCTCTGAGCAAATCAGCTCAGCTGCAGGGCCCCAAGTCTATGGAAATCTAGGTGGCTGCTAGAGAAAACCAGCTGTAGGCAGGGGGTTTAACAGAGACTGTGGCTTCTATTGCTCATTCATGCATTCCACAAATATTTACAGTGCACTTACTGTCTGCCAGATGCTGTGCTAAGAGATAATTAAGACAGGATCTCTGCAATCACAAACTTAGTCTAGTGAAGGAAGGGACAAGAGAATAGCTGATGATGGTAATAATAAAAATCAAACACTTGCTATGTGTTAGGCATTGCTTTAAGTGTCTTTCATCATCACAATAAAGGTTGGTTGTATTATTATTTTATAGAGGGAGAGACAGGGGCACAGAGAGATTAAGCAACTTGCTCTAGGTCACAGAGCTAGTAAGAGACAGAGCCAAGATTTAAACCCAGGCAAACGGGCTGCACAGCCCAAGCCTTTAACCACTGTGCTATACCACCTTGTCATCCAACCAAATCAATTATAATTCAGTGCAGTTCTACTGGAGGGAGCACAGGATGCTATAAGAGCAAAAAGAGTGTGTTCCCAATCCAGGTGTTGAGGAATGGGTGCAAGGAAGACCTTCTGGAAGAAATGAGACTATGCTGAAGCCTGAAGGGTGAGAAGTGGCATCCCCAGGCCGAGGAGAGGTTGGGAGGAGAGGTCTGGACAATGGAATGGAATCAGAAGGAGTTGATGGTAAGAGAGAGCACAGATGGTTTCAGGAACTGTGAGGAACTCATGTTGGCTGGAAGGGATGTGGGGCAGTCCAGAGTAGAGGAGGAGACAGGCAGGTGTCATGGTTTGGGAGGTGGCACCCTCTAGTCACCCTGTGAAGATACAGTCCGGTATTACCCCGCATCCCCAAGAACTCTAGGGCCTGTAAACATGCCAGTCGCACGTGGGCCTGCTCAGAAGGCCGATGACCTTTGTGTAAATAAACAACACCTTGCATAAATCTCTGTACTTTGAGTGACAAAGATACCTACTGAGGCCATTCCCTGAGGGTGACTTGGGAAACCAAAGGTGCAGTGACTCAGCCTTTCTGAACTTCAGTTTCATCACCTACAAAATGGGATTTTGTAATAAGTCTTCATACACAGCAAAGGTGGAGCCTGATAGGATGTTTGCTGGGGACCCAGATTCCTCAATCTTGTTATTGGCAGATTTCTGTATGAGGGGACCTTGACTAAACAAGTAAGGAGGTTTAGAGCAACAGCTTTCAAATGGGGGTTGGAAAAAAATCTCAGAATATGCAGAATATGTTTATAAAAACAACATTATAATTTCCATTATGTCACCATCCTCTCCCAGAAACAGTGTCCAATTGTTATCAGGGTAGCATGCCTTAGAACTTAGAGTTCGGATTTGGAGTATCAGCCATGACAATCTATCAACAAGAGTAGGTCATTCTTATCCGTGAGGTTGGATCAATAAAACACCACCTGTCTCTCATCTTGCATGGTCAACTTCTTCAAATGCCACTGGTGCCTTCCTTCAAGATCTATCCGTTTTGTTATCAGGTCATCCTTAACAGCCATCACGGGCAAGTGCACTGCACAGTATGTTTTTAGATGCTACAGAATAGGAATAAACATTCCTGCTAGCTCCAGCAATTGGCAGGATTGAAGCAAAATGCAGTGGTTCAAGATATCAGCAGCACTTTTGTGAAGACCATGTGGAATAATCCCATATTGGTTACATTGATGTGGTTGTAAGGGAACTACACTTTGCATAATTCTTATGAAGTTATGGGGCCATATTACACCATATGTCCATCTATACTCTTTTTTTTTTTTTTTTTTGCGATGGAATCTTGCTCTGTGGAGACTGGAGTGCAGGGCACAATCTCGGCTCACTTCAACCTCCGTCTCCTGGGTTCAAGCAATTCTCCTGTCTTAGCCTCCCAAGTAGCTGGGATTATAGGCATCTGCCACCACAACTGGCTAATTTTTGTATTTTTGGTAGAGACAGAGTCTCACCATATTGGCCAGGTTGGCCTCAAACTCCTGACCTCAAGTGATCTGCCTGCCTTGGCCTCCCGAAGTGCTGGGATTGCAGGCCTGGGTCACCGCGCCCAGCCAATATTTTTGAAAATATTTGCTTGTTGTTTCACTTACTGGTGTGTTTCATATATGTACATATCTATGTATATACACATACAAAATCTCATAATTTGTATTTTTTTGTGCTCATACTCTTAAAATACGACTGAATTTCAGTAACTAAGAATCCAACCCTTAGTAATTAACATTACTTGTTATATTGTTTTCTGAAAGAAAAAGAAAGGCTATCTAAGCCCCTAAGATTTTTTTTTTTCCCATGATTTTTAGGTATTCATTTGCAAGTATGATTTCTTAACTCTGAAACCTTCAGTGATTATTTTTTGGCATGAGTCTTCTACTCTGTCCTAAATAGTTTTGAAATGTTTATCATTTTACTCAGATGATAAATAACGAAGAAAGAAAAAAAGGTGGTGAATATAGATAATTCATTTTGAAGCTCATTTGAAAGAATTCCTGAAATTCTTAATATGTGACACATTTTAAACACAGGATAAATTCAAATTTGGAAATTAGACTCAGTACTCTGCTTAACAGATAGACACTTGATCTTTTAAACATGATTTCATACCATTTTCTATCTTCACTGATCTTTATAAGGGAGTGTATTAGTTCATTCTTACACTGCTACGAAGAACTGCCCAAGACTGGGTAATTTATAAAGGAAAGCATTCTGCATGGCTCATGGTTCTGCATGGTGGGGGAGGCCTCAGGAAAATTACAATCATGGCAGAAGGGGAAGAGGCACCCTCTTACATGGTGACAGGCAAGAGAGAGCAAGTGCGTGAAGGAACTGTCAGACACTTATAAAACCATCAGACCTTGTGAGAACTCACTATCATGAGAACAGCATGGGGGAACCACCCCCCACATGATATAGTACCTCCCACCAGGTCTCTCCTTGGACATGTGGGGATTATAGGGGTTACAATTCAAGATGAGATTTGCATGGGGACACAAAGCCTAACCGTATCAGAGCATTAAACCCAAGTGGACACATCATCGATAGCTCAAAGACATTTTCAACAAGCAACACAGCTTCTTGTGTGCTGATCTTCACTCTGCATAAAATGTTTTAAAACACCATCAGCCCTTTCTCCAATGCATGGATTGATAATATTGAGAGTGTATGAAATGGTTAGCTCTCCTTTCATCAGCCCCACTGCAAATGCGGTAAGCTTTCTACTCTGGTTAGCAACATTATGATAGACCTGGCCAATAATTTGATTGAAATCAATTCCATGCTGCAACCCTGTGCCAAGTGGTCCTGGTTTTTCCTTCAACCTTGATGAGAAACCTTTCAGTCTTTCTTTGTTTATGCTGTGCTTTGAGGTCTTCTTGGCTCTCTTTTGCACAAGTCGACAAGTGTTCTTTTATTGTCGGTGGCTCATCACATATTATTGACTAAGCTGAGGAAACACTGATCTCATTCTTTACGCCTTGAAACATTTCATTCTTCATTGTTCATTTAAAGATTTCACTTTTTTTTTTTTTTTTTTGAGACAGAGTCTCACTCTGTCACCCAGGCTGGAGTGCAGTGGAGCGATCCTGGCTCACTGCAACCTCCACCTCCTGGGTTCAAGTGATTCTCCTGCCTCAGCTTCCTGAGTAGCTGGGATTACAGGCGCCCGCCACCACACCCAGTTAATTTTTGTATTTTCAGTAAAGATGGGGTTTCACTATGTTGGCCAGTCAGGTCTCAAACTCCTGACCTCAGGTGATCCACCTGCTTTGGCCTCCCAAAGTGCTGGGATTACAGACATGAGCCACCGTGCCCAGCCAGATTTCACTTTTAAAATATGTGTTCTTTTATAGTGATCAACTAGTAAAGTCCTCAGTCTGGGTAGGTTCTGTGAGGACCTATACTTTTGTCTGTTTACTTTTGCATAGCTATACAGTCCCTGGCACGCAGTAGGTTCTCATTAAATATTTGAGGAATGAACAAATGAAGTTTTTCTTGTTTCGTTGTCCACTCTAATTTTAAACATACTTCTAAATATTGTTTTGGTTTCCAGAAAACAGATTCATGTATTAAACCAAGGGGTTGTAACAGTTTTCTGTAAAGTACCAGATAGCAAATATTTCAGCTTTTGTGGGCCACAAAGTCTCTGTCATAAGTACTCACCTCTACCATTGAAAGTCATGTAAAAGCAGTCAGAGACAATATATAAATGAGTGAGCATGGTTGTGTGACAATAAAACTTTATTTACAAACACAAGTAGTTGGCCAGTGTAGCCTGTGGGTCAAAATTTGTCTCTTGTTTCATTTTTATTTTTTATTATTTTCTGAGACAGGATCTTGTTCTGTTGCCCAGGCTGGAGTGCACGGGTGCAATCATGGCTCACTGATGCCTCACCTCCTGGGTTCAAGCGATCCTCCCACCTTGTCCTCCTGAGTAACTGGCACCACAGGTGTGTGCCTGCCACTGACTAGTTTATTTTATTTATTTATTTATTTATTTTTGAGACGGAGTCTCGCTCTGTCGCCCAAACTGGAGTGCAGTGGCCGGATCTCAGCTCACTGCAAGCTCCGCCTTTCGGGTTCACGCCATTCTCCTGCCTCAGCCTCCCGAGTAGCTGGGACTATAGGCGCCTGCCACCTCGCCCGGCTAGTTTTTTTTTTAAGTAGAGACAGGGTTTCACCGTGTTAGCCAGGATGGTCTCGATCTCCTGACCTTGTGATCCGCCCGTCTCGGCCTCCCAAAGTGCTGGGATTACAGGCTTGAGCCACCGCGCCCGGCCTAGTTTATTTATTTATTTTTTTTAAATTTTGTAGTCTAGATCTTGCTATGTTGCCCAGGCTGGTCCTGAACTCCTGGGCTCAAGAGATCCTTCTGCCTTGGCCTCCCAAAGTGCTGGGATTATAGGTAAGAGCCACTGTGCCCAGCCTGGTCCCTGTTTTAAACTACTCTGTTTTTAAAAAAATCTGCTCTATTTCCTTCATCTTATTTTGGCTGAGTAGGTGATACTTTCCCCCCAGTAGTTTCACTATAAATCACTTCTAAATCTGTAACTGCAATATTATTTCTCTCATATTTTCTTAAAAATTTCAGTGTTTTTTCCTAATAGAATTAGAAAGTCCTCTTTCCCACTGCTCAGTTTTCCTGGCAACACAATGAATCTGAAAACAGAATGCTACTGAACTCCAGCCTTCAAAAGTCTGTTATCCAGAATCTTTACACTTTGTAAATTAGCTCTGAACTTTGTGTACTTTGAAGGCGTATTTTGGTTGATACAGTGTAGCTATTTCTTATGTTCTGAATTTCAAATCATGTTCAGGGTCTTAAGCTGACATAGCCTTGTATCCTGTCTCATATTGATCCCAGATGTCCCCCTCATGTATTATCTGTGGTGATGAACTTTTCTGTCATTTAATACCAACATTATCTCTCCTACCATTTGGCTTGATGTGTGAGCTCTCAGCAAATTTTGTGAAGAATGATTACACAGGCTTTTAAATAATTACAGGTATCGTGAAAGAAACCACAGTTTAACACGCTTAAGACATCAAAAGCCTATAGAGAGTAAGTTTTTTAATTTTTAAAAATTTTAGTGAAAGAGGCAAAGTGCTGATGGGAATTAAAAACAAACAAAAACAAACAAACAAACAAAAACATGGCCGGGCACGGTGGCTCACGCCTGTAATCCCAGCATTTTAGGAGGCCGTGACAGGTGGATCATGAGGTCAGGAGTTCGAGACCAGCCTGGCCAACATGGTGAAACCTCGTCTCTACTAAAAATACAAAAATTAGCCGGGTGTGGTGGTGGGCGCCTGCAATCCTAGCTATTCAGGAGAGGCTGAGGCAGGAGAATTGCTTGAACTTGGGAGGCGGAGGTTGCAGTGGGCCAAGATTGGGTCACTGCACTCCAGACTGGGTGACAGAGCAAGACTCCGTCTCGAGAAAAACAAAACAAAACAAAACAAAACAAAAAAACAACCAAACATATGGTGGAACGATTAGTGGGCAGCACCCTGGCCTGTTGAAATGTCATCATCAGTTGACTTAGGTTGATGTGCTCATAGTTTTTATTTGTTACAGTGATGAAAAAGTAGATTAACAACATCATGGATCAAATAAAACAGTGATGTACATTTCTCAATTTGGAACTGATTTCATGTAACAACATGGTTACATTTGTTATTTACTATGTGCCAGAAACTGGACTAGACTCTTGCCTGGATTATCACATTTAATCCTCACTATAGCCCTACGAGATAGGCACTTCGATTGTTCCCAGTCATCTGTACTTTAGAGACCTTCTGTATCTTGCCCAAGGTCACAGAGTTAGCACATGTGGAGCTGGTATGTGTGTTTTGGATGGGTGCACCTCTTCCTTCCTTTGAAAAAATATGGTTGAGGGAGAGAGTTGAGCAGGGAACAGGGAACTTTCAACTCTAAATGGACTCTCCACTGCATTCTGTTAAGCCCTCAATCTGCTCCTTCTTTTGCAAAGATTAAAAAAGCCAGAAGAAAAAGTTCCAGCTTGATTATAAGGGTAAAGAAGAAGTGGGGGCAGAAGTGGAGTTATAAGGCCACCACCAGTGAGTTACACCCAGGCCAGCCAGCCTGATGGGAAGCGAAGACAAAGGGAGAAGAAGACATTGGAGGCTGGGCGTGGTGGCTCACACCTGTAATCCCAGCACTTTGGGAGGCTGAGGCGGATGGATCACTGGAGGTCAGGAGTTCGAGACCAGCCTGGCTAAAATGGTGAAACCTCGTCTCTACTAAAAATACAAAAAATTAGCCGAGCATGGTGGCGCACACCTGTAATCCCAGCTACTTGGGAGGCTGAGAAGGAGAATCGCTTGAACCCGGGAGGTGGAGATTGCAGTGAGATGAGATTGCGCAATTGCATTCCAGGGTTTGGGCAAGCTTAGAGATTTTATTTTAGTTTTTATTTTTATTTATTTGGGAGTTACGAGTGCAGGTTTCTTACATGCATATATTGAGTAATGGCGAAGTCTGGGCTTTTACTGTACCAATCACCTGAAAAGTGAATATTGTACCCAATAGACAATTTTTCAGTCCTTCCCCCTCTCCTACCCGCCTACCTTTTGGAGTCTCCAATGTCTGTTATTCTACTTTATGTCCACGTGTGTATCCATTGTTTAGCTCCCACTTATAAGTGAGAACAATGTGGTATTTGACTTTCTGTTTCTGAGTTATTTCATGTAGGATAATAGCCTCCAGTTCCATCCATGCTGATCTCATTCTTTTTTATGGCTGAATAGTATTCCATGGTATATATACACCACCATTTCTTTATCCAGGTCTCCTGATGCACACTTAGGAGATTCCGTATCTTTGCTATTGTGAATAGTGCTGTCATAAACATGCAGGTGCAGGTGTCTTTCTGATATATTGCTTTTTCTCCCTTTGAGTACATAGTAGTGGGATTGTTGGATGGAATGGTAGTTCTATTTTTAGTTCTTTGAGAAATCTCATACTGTTTTCCATGAAGGTTATACTAATTTACATTCTCACCAATAGTATACAAGCATTCCCCTTTTTTCTTCATCCTTGCCAACATCTGATATTTTTAGACTTTTAAATAATAGGTATTCTGATGGTATAAGATGGTATCACATTGTGGTTTTAATTTGCGTTTCAAGCTGAGAGATTTTCAAAGCTGATTTAGAGAACTGGCTAACTTAGGACTTACTAGTACAGTACTTGGTCATGTTCTGGAAATGTGGTGCGTCTGGAGTGGGGAGAGAACACCCAAGGAAGGTGCTTTAAGGGCAAGATGCTGATCAGGGGCTTGCTGCTTTAAAGGAAATCTGGTGTGTACTAGAGTTTTTCTGTGACAAATACCATTCACCAGTTCATCACCACTCTGCCAAGTACCCCATAACCACACTGCTGAATGACTACTGTCATCAACCCCACTTCCCAATTTGCAGGCGAGGAATCTAAGACTCAGAAAGCTAAGTGATTTGCCCAAATTCACATAGCTAAGAAGTGAGAGATTCAGGATCTGAAGACAATGCAGGAGAAATCCCTGTGAGTCACAGGGGGTGCATCTTGGTTCAATTCTCTGCTGACCAGTGATGGGCCAACGTGTTTAGACCTCTGGAGGGTTCAAAAGCACGTTGACATCTGTTACTACATTTAATCCAGGTAAGTCTGTGCTGTGGGTCTTTTTATTGATCCCATTTTACAGATGAAGAATTGGAGGCTAAAGTTCCTTTGTGGTCCATCTTTCTGTGAGTTGAGATATCCAAGCCATGCTCAAACAAGTATAGCAAATAAATATGGTTAAGAACAGATAACCCAAGGCTGACTTGGAACCCTGATTTTCCCACTCCCGGCTGTATGGCTGGAAAAGAGGTAAGTGGGGAAGACAGGATTTGAGAAGAGGGTGAAGCACTTTCTAAGCAGAGAGAAAGAAGGCCTGCCTAAAACAGTGAGGGGGCAGTAGGGGCCCGTGGTGAGGAACAAGGGTCTTGGAATCATTTATTTGCACTTCTTCTTGCCTCTTATTCATTTGTGACCTTGGGCCTCTTGGAACCCCAGATGCCTAAAACTAGGCCAATAAAACCTATCTCAGAGGGCAATGGTTATGAGCATCAAGTGAAATAAAGTGCTCAGCCCAGCACTCAGCTGTGGTCCAAGTCCTACCATGGAAGGCATCATCTGTGTAGAGCCTGGGCTGGCCCAAGGGGCTGACCTGGGTGAGAGTCTGAAGCCACTGGAATCTGGGAAGTCTAGCGGTGCCTCAGGGACAGCTCCTGGGTCAGGGGTGATGAGATCCAAATGACCTCTCAGGAGCCACATCTGGGCTGGGGTCACTGACCCTGGGGCACACTGTCCGAATGTTATCCACGGCCAAGGCTTCACTCCTGGGGGCCATGGACACAGGGCTCTTGGTGTCCCTTCCTTAGGAGCTGTCTTCACTCTGGGAAGGACAGGCTTCGTCCTTTGCGGGGCCCAGTGCAAAATGAAAATGTGAGGCCTCTTGTTAAAAAATTATTAAGAAATTCAAGATGATTATGGCAGAACATTAAACCCAGCGTGAGGCCTTTCTAAGCAGGGATTCTGTGCAACTGACCAGGTTACAAAGCCATGAAGCTGGCCCTACACTTGGTCACACCGTCTCTTTCTGGACATCTGAATAAACTCCAAACACCTCATTCAACGGTGTAGGTAGTCTGGTTCACACAGCAAACAACTAGGGTTTGGAAACATCCATTCTTTAACATATTCTCTCTTAAAGCATTTATTAAATGGGTTGGGAGGCATTGGCAAGATCAATACTTTCTTCAAGAAGTTCAAGGTCTAGTGGGAGAGACAAACACGTATAAACACACACGATAACTAACATGTTAAGAATTCTACTCATTTAGCCAGCAAACAGTTATCACTACCTAGTATGGGCCAGGCAGTGTGCTGGGGATCAGAGACACAGACATGAATCAAATACTGTTAAGAGCACAGGATTTGAGGCCGAGCTGTCGGGGGTAGAATCCTGATTCTACCATTTACTGCCTATATGACCCTGGGCAAGTGACTTAACCTCTCTGGGACTCAGTTTCCTCATCTGTAAAATGGGAATAATAATAGCACTGTCCTCACAGGGCTGTTCTGTTGGAGTATAAATGAGTTAATCCTCATAGTCAAAGAGCTAATACAAGATTTTTAGAATAGTGCCTGGCATATAGGGTGTGCTATGTAAGTTGTTATTTCTTCAAGGAATTAAAAGTCTACTGTCAGATAAAGACATAACATATACCCAATGACACAGTTATTATTATTACTATCTTTTAAAGACTTTTTTTTTTTTTTTAAGACGGAGTCTTGCTCTGTTGTATTTTTAGTAGAGACAGGGTTTCACGAAAAAAATAAAAATAAAAATAAAAAAAAAAGAGAGATTGGGTTTCACCGTGTTGGCCAGGCTGGGCTTGAACACCTGACCTCAAGTGATCTGCCCCCCTCAGCCTCTCAAAGTGCTAAGATTACAGGCATGAGCCACCGCATCCAGCCACAATTATTAGCTAATCGTGTCAACCATGTCCCACACTTTGCGTGTGGCACTGGGGGATCCAGAGAAGAGTGGGATGTTGTCTCTTTCCTTCCCAGGGCTGCGGGTGCAGGGCAGCCCAGCAGGACCCCATTAGGATCAAACTTCCATTTCAAAATACGTTCTTATTACTTCTCTATTTTGTGCTCTGTTGAATGACTTGGGGTGAACAGATGGGCCGTGGAGGAGTTTCCAAGGTACTCAGTGCAACACAAAGTGCCACCCACTGGCCAGGGAGAAGGAGAGGGCGAGCGGAGGACGGAATAGTTTCCCCTTTTCATCAGGGACCTCGCTGTCATGTGGAGTAGACATAGCTTTCAGCCTCTGGCAGCACGCATGGCAAGACCGAGCAGAGCAGAGCCCCATATTTGGCCGGGGAGAAATTCACTCCATCACACACCCTCTGACTCACCTCCCAACCCAGCACCCTGGGGCTGAGCTCACAGGCCTCTGACTCAGGCACCGTGGAGCAGCCTCCTTGGGGAGGGAAAGGGGAGGAGGCTGTCCCGGTGCCCCTCCTTTGGCCTCCCCCTCCTCCTCAGCCTCTGCACTTCACAGTCTGAGCTCTTTGCTACCTCCCCCACCTTCCCCTGGACCCCTTTCCCCAGAGCACTACCACCCACCCACTTCCAGATGCCGATTCTGCAAGGGCTGACTTTTTCTTGGAGACATTAGTCCTGGCCTCTTCTCACAAACAGAGCCAGGATGTGCTGGGATTTGGATGGGTGGGTGAAATTGCTCATTAGGGGAGGCAGTGCTATGCAGTGGAAAGAAACAGAGATGTGGGTGCTTTTCCTGGCTCTGTGTGACCTTGGGCTGCTTCTGTTCCTCTCTGGGCCTCTGCTGCTAGAAGTGTTGATGAGTTTCCAAGGACACAGGCGCTGTCCAGGCCAGCCAGTGAGGCTGGGAAGAGCACATGCTGATGAGGAGCTGTCTTTTGGCCCCTTGCCTCTTGATGTGTGGTCCTGGGAAGGGTAGCACAGGCATCAGCTTGGAACTTGTTAGAAATCAGAGTCTCGGGCCGCACCCTGACCCACTAAATCAGAATCTGCATTCTAACAAGATGTGCGGATGATTCCTGTGAACACTGAAGTTGGAGAAACCCTGCAAACTCGGCTGCACATTGTAATCTGGGGAGTTCTAAAACATTGTGATGTCTGAGACCCACTGCCAAAGATTCTGATTTCACTGGGCTGAGGTGTGTCCCGGGCACCTTCAAAGCTTCCCAGGTGATTCAAAGGTGCAGGAAAGGTGGGGAAGGCTTGCCCTAGTGAGTCAGGATGATGTTGATGTTCTGAGTTCCACACTCAAATGCACACAGTGTCCGGTCAGGTGCAGAGATGAGCCAAACAGGCTGGGGTCAGTGCATGTGAACACACGGTATGAAGGGAGGGGGCTGCAGAGGATGGAGGACTGTTGCCAGGATGACAGAGACCAGTGGCTACTGAGCTGCCACTGATTGTCCCCGTGCCTGAATGCACACACACCCAAGGACCAGATCACCCAACTTTTCAAGAAATGCCCAAAATACAGCTGTTAGCTTTATGCCTTCTGATTTTAAAATGATGGCTCCATTTTTTTTTCAAAATACAGTGTGGTCTAAACAGAAAGCTGGATGTGGCCCAAGACTTGCTGGTTTGTAATGTCTGTCCAGCCAGGGTGACCAACTGTTTCAGTTTGTCTGGGACTGTCCTGGCTTTAGCGCTGAAAGTCCTGTATCCTGGGCCAATCAGGATATAGGTCTTGATGCAGTGTAGCTTAATTTATTTAGGAGACTTGATTTTGGAGTTCCCTCTCCCAGGTTTGAATCACGGCTCTGTCACTTACTTGGTCTGCAATCTTGGTCACCTCACTTAATCTCTATATGCCCTAGTTCATTCATTAGTCAAATGGGGGTAATAAAAGTATCTACCGCTTAGGCTTGTGTTAAGAATTAAGTGGATTTCTATATATAAAGTGCTTAGAACAGTACCTGGTGTTCAGCAGATGTTATGTGAATGTTAGCTATTATATTTTGGTCTTAAAATCAGAGGACTGAGCAGGAGAGAGTAAATGCTCGGTATAAAACCATCTAACTTCACCCACTTAAAAGTCTATCAGAGATTGTGCAGTGAAGAGATACAGGTGAGAGGTAAGGATACAAAAGATCCGAGCTTACAGTCCAGCTCTGCCACTTATGAACTGTGTGACTTTAGGCAAGTCCCTTAACTTCTTTGTGTGTCATTGCCTCTGTTTTAAGTTGCAATAACCACAACTACCTTCAGGACTTCGGTGAGGACAAATGAGGTGATGTGGGTGAATGTGGGGGCACACCTGGGAGAGGAGTGTTTCTGGTAGTGCATTGATGCTGCCTCTTCATGCCTTAGGAATGTCCGAAAAGAAAAGTTCAGGGTGATTTTTAAGGAGTGGCTTCATTGTCAAGATATATGAATGCTTCAAGAAATTTAATCAATCACTCCTTACTATATGTTGTATCATCTCATAAGGAAGTCCAATATGTATTGTGCCAGGGTGAGCTTTGGCCATTCCTGTGGTCAGAAAGCTAAAGCCCTTATAATGTTCTTATTAGTGTCTGCTGTCCTTCTCAACAATCAGCCCTCAATTTTGATCTACTTTTCATTTTAAAAAATGGTCCTTTGCAAATCGTTAGTTGTGATTTTTCTGCAGGATTTTTACCTTTTTATTTTTCCATTTGAAAAATCATATCACAGTTGAGCACTTTGTTTAGGAGCCATGTGACTAATATAATTTGTATTTGTTAACTATTGTTGTGTAATGAACCATAAACTACCTAAAACTTAGTGGCCTGAAATAACAGCTACCTCTTTAGTCCTTGATTCTGCCGGACAGCTCTCTGGTCTATGTTGGGCTTAGATGATCTTGGCTGGGACTGCTCATGTGTCTGCAGTTGGCTCAGGGGTGTCTGATCTCAGATGGCCTCACTCGCATGTCTGGGGATTGGCTGGTTGTAGGCTCTTGGTGGGAGTAGACCACATGTTTCTTATCATCCAGCAGGCTAACGGGCTGTTCACATGGTGGCAGGGTTCTGAGACCCCCAATGGTCATATGCTCTCCAAGCCCATAATTTGGTCTTGTTTGTGGCTTTTCCATTGGCCAAAACAAGTCATAGGGCCAAGCCCAGAGAGTATTGGGAAGGTACCAGAGGTGAACAGATTAGGGCAATGACTGAAGTTATTCTACGACATGATTTTCAATTAAGAAAATACCAAATTATGTAGTTAATGGCTACATTTTCTCAACCTGTTGACTGGAGACAAATTCTTTAAAATATCCATGAATTGACTGTCACGGTCACAATAATCAATTAAAATGTTCACTTTTTTTCTTGTTTTACATTCAAATTTTATGGCTTTCTCCAGATTTTAAGAAAATCAGCCTTCCTGTAAAAAGTTTGTTAGAGAGAAGTATGCTTTAGGAAGGATGAATTCTTTATAATCTTGCCATTCCAGAGATACTACCTGTTAACAGCGTCGTATATATCATTTCAGTTTCTTCACCTATGTATATCCTAATTAGCAAATTACATATGTAATTTCTTTTACAGGAATTATTTTATTCAATAGTTATTTATTGGATGCCAACTATGTACTGAGGGGTACATACTGGAGAACAAGACAGCAGAGCCCCTGCTTGCTGAAATGAGATCCTATGATAAATATTAAAAGCAGTTTCCCCTCCTTTTCTTAATATATGTTGATATCAGTCCTTGTGAGTGTAACTATCACCATTGAATGTTTCATTTGTGGCAGACACTGGGATAAGGACTTTTCTTTCATCATTTCATTCCAATACTCACTAGAACCCTATGAAGAATGTACTTTCATTATTCTTGTTTTATAGGAGAGGATATTAGGCATAGATAAGGAACATGAGGCAGCTAGTTAGTGCTGAAGACAGGATCTGAACCAGATCTAACATCTGACTCCAAAACTCACAATCCTAACCACTTTGGCAAATTGACTCTTGGTTCAGATAGATCCACTTTTTCATTTATAGTGGTTGTGTAGTATTTCATTAGGAAAGCATATTAAATAATAAGTATTCAAGGTATGTGTTTCCTTATACTTAAACTACTATCTACCTTTCCATATTGTCCCAAGTGCTTGATGTGTTTTGTTCTTTATGCCATCTAATCTCTTTTGCTTCCTTGTTTGTGATTAACTTCTATTCATCCCTCAAAACCCACTGCAGATAACACTTCCGTCCAAAAGCCTCCTTCAATCTATGATCTATATTAAGTACCTTCCTTCATGGTTCCACAGTTTTCAGGGCTTTCCTCAATCATGGCACTAATTTTTTTTCCCCCTGAGATGGAGTCTTGCTCTGTCACCCAGGCTGGAATATAGTGGTGCATCTTGGTTCACTACAACCTGCACCTCCTGGGTTCAAGCGATTCTCCTGCATGGCACTCATTTTTGCTGTTGTGAACATTTATCTGGCTGACTCTTCCACTTGGTGATGGGCTATCGGAAGGTAAGTCTCGGTCTTATTTTCTTTTGTGGACATACATAATCTCAGCACCTGGCACTTCCTTCTGGCATGAGAAACCCTTATTCATTAGTTGAATTATTAATAAGTGGACTTAACATTTATGACACAAATTTTATTAAAATTCATTAATAGAGCTAAGTTATTGGTGAATAAACCTGTAAATTAATTTTTTAATAGGCAGGTTCTCACACTGTTGCCTAGGCTGGAGTTTTGTGGTACCATTATAGCTCACTGCAGCCTCAAACTCCTGGGCTCAGGCTACCCTCCTACCTCAGCCTCCCGAGCTGCTAGGACTATCCTTGTGCTCCACCATGCTGGGCTGATTTTTTTATTTTTAATTTTTTTGTAGAGATGGGGTCTTGCTATGTTGTCTAGGCTGGTCTTGAGCTCTTGACATTGAGTGATTCTCCTGCCTCAGCCTCCCAAAGAGCTGGAATTACAGGTTTGAGCTACCATGCCCAGCCTAACTTTTTATTATGGAAAGAACACATGCACATGGTAAAACTTCAAAAGCAAAGGACATGCCAATGAAGAGTAATGTTTTTCCATTTCACACCCCAATTCTACTTCCCACAAGTAATTACCTTCAGTAGTTTTTTTGCGTATCATTTTCCTAATTTCCCGTGTATCTAATCCACACACTATCACAAACGGCGGCATACTGTAACATTGTTCTGCAGCCTAACTTTTACACTTATCTGTCTTGGATGTCTTTCCGCATCAATAAAACTGGTGTACTTTTTAAAAGTAGTCACATGGTATTCAATTGTAGGAACGGTGCCATTTTTAGATTAGTTGACTCTCATGAATGGGCTTTTCATTTGTTTCTAAACTTTCTTTGTTGCTTTTTTTTTTTTTTTTAAGACAAGGTCTCACTCTGTTGCCCAGGCTGGCGTTCAGTGGCACGATCATGGCTCACTGCAGCCTCGACCTTCAAGTCTCATGTGCTCCTCTCATCTCAGCCTTCTGTGTGGCTGGGACTACAGACAGGCATCACCATGCCCAGCTAATTTTTTGTAGAAAGGGTTTTCACCATGTTGCCCAGGCTGATCTTGAACTCCTGGATTCAAGCAATCCAATCTGCCTACCTTGGCCTCCCAAAATGCTGGGATTACAGGTGTGAGCCACTGCGCCCTGCCTCTTTGTTGCTTTTTACTGGTAACAACATTTGCTACAGTGAACATTTTTGTATTTCATTTGGCTTTCATATTTGAGTATCTCTAGGAGAAATTCCTAGAAATGGAATAGTTTTAAAAAATGACTCTGCTCCAAAATTAATAGGAGGAAAAGGGTATAGAAAAGGAATTGCACCGAGTGCCAATACCTGAGTTCCATTCCTGAATTTTTCATTTGCCCTTGCAGAGGACATATGAATTTCAGCTGCCAGCATCTGAGCCCCATTCCAAATTTGGAGGGTTGTGTGATGATTGCTATGAGCAAGGCCCTGCTACAAAAGATAAAAGGGCTTTAATTTACCCCATGAAGGACAACTTATTATTATTATTATTATTATTATTATTGAGACGGATTGTTGCCCAGGCTGGAGTGCAATGGCGCGATCTTGGCTCACTGCAACCTCCACTCCCTGGGTTCAAGCGATTTTCCTGCCTCAGCCTCCCAAGTAGCTGGGATTACGCCTGGCTCATTTTGTATTTTTAGTAGACATAGGGTTTCAACTTGTTGGTCAGGCTGGTCTCAAACTCCTGACCTCAAGTGATTCTCCTGCCTCGGCCTCCCAAAGTGTTGGGATTGCAGGCGTGAGCCACTGAGCCCAGCCAGACAACTTATTTTAACTAAACTCTTAGCTTCCTTGCTTTGGCTGGAATTAAATCATCAAGTGCTGGTCAGAAACTTAGACTAGCAGTTGATGACATCCTAGGCATTCCTGGAATATGATTAGCAAATCAAAACCATGGCAGTCATGGTGCCCAAAATGAACATGTCCAGTTGTAGACACCACACACACACACACACACACACACACACCCTTGGTGAATAAGAAGTGGGGAAATATATTTGTTATTACTCAACTAGTGCAGTTTGTTTGTTAGACATGATCTTTCAAAACATGAGGTCCAAAGGGAAAAATTATGAAAGGGCCCTGGAGAATAAAAAGTGTGGGAATCATTGCTGTGGTCCAGCTGTCTGGTGGAAGACTTGATTCTTAATATCTCCACCAAATGATCAGCCCCTGTTTGCCTCTCCTAGTGACAGGGAACTCACTACACTCTGATGCAGAGTAGATGCCTCACCTGGGTTCAACCCCTTGTATAGTTTTCCTTTGCCCAGTGGAGTGTGGGTAGATGTGATTTCCCACATTTCCAGGCCTGGCTGTGCACACCAGAAAATACCCCTGACTCTCATTCCCTTGGCACAATCTTCCAGGCTGTCCCCATTTCTCGTGGCTAGATGTTTCCAGGTTGACTTTGAAGTCACATAATGGGAGACACAGCACCAAGCAAATTAGGTACCTGGGTCACCCTTTTCCAGCAGATCCTCTTCACCAGAAACAAGAGGCATGAGATGAGAAATACAGCTTTTCTAGTGTTAAGACTCTGAGATTTTGGGGTTGTTTGTAACAGCTGTCAGCAATAATTATCCTGAGGGGCCAAAAACAACACTCATTCCTTCTCCTGGGTTCAGAAACTACAGAGAACTGAAGATAGAAATAAATGATGTTTTTAAGGATAAAAGTTGGGTTGGAGAATGTGCACAGGTGTGGCCACAACAATGGCCTTCATAATACTGCTCCCTGGAGTTAGACAGACTCGTCCATCCCATCATTGGCAACTCTGTACATTTCCAGAGTTCCTTCTTATGGTCATGCTCTTATAGATATATCCTAAAGCAGTTCCTAAAAAGAGCAGACTTATTTGTTTTTTCTCCTGAACTCATTGATCAGATAAGTGAATCCACCTCTGATGAGGAAGGAGCCTAGTGAGGAAGCAAGACAGGAAGTGTTACCCTGGATAAGGTCCCTCTGCATGGAAATAGGAGAGACAGGAAGTGTTACCCTAGATAAGGTCCCACCTCATGGAAACAGGAGGCCAGGAAACCAAGGTTCTCACCCAAGGTTCCTTTCAGACATGAGAGTTACTGAGTTCCTTTGAGTATAAGCTCCTCGAAGACAGGAGCCATATTCTCCTCCTTGTGCCTTTCTCATAGCACCTAGCACAATGCTAGGCACAGAGATAGTGCTGAGTCAATGCTTGCCTATTGACCAGTGACACCTCATGAGCATATATGACATTTCCCCCACTGGTTCACTTCAGAAGGAGGAGAAATTGCTGTGGTCTGACCCCTAACACTGCCAGTCCTTGCCTAACCCAACAACTTGGGAGTGTGAAAGGCCAAGCTAATGACCCAATCCTTCCTTGGGGAGATACCAGTCCTCTCCTTCTGCCCACCAAGTCCCATGCTGGGCAAGACACTTGACCCTGCTGAGTTCCTGGCCAGCACGTTGCCCTGGGGGTCACTGTGTACCTCTGAACCCCACGTTGGCTGCAAGTTTCTGAAGTCAGAGATTGAGTCTTATTCATGGTATCAGTTGAGAAGTACCTGCAGCAGGTTGTGGCGGAAAAAAGATAGGGATTTATTCTTTCTCTGCTAAAGGATGTCTAGGGTAAGAAGACAGGCCTGGAGTGACAGCTGTGTGACATCTTTGATGTCACAGACTCCTTTGACCTGTTTTCTTTACCATCGTTAGCTTGTGGCTTCCATCCTCAAGGTTGACTTATCGGTATAAAATGGCACTCCTATGTCCCCATTCCAGGTAGCAAGAAAGAGGTGGGAGAAAAAGTTATAAGGCCCCCAGCTGAGTCTATTCCTCTCCTTTTTTGGAAGTTCCACCCAACAAAGAATGCCTACACCAGGTTGGCCAGAATATAGCCAAATGGTCACATCTCTGTAAAAGGGTGCCTGGGAAATACGTGTTTTCAGTTGGACTCATTGCTTCCTCTACGAAATCAAGATTGTGTTATTAAGGGAGGAAGGGAGAGTGGGCAATGGCAGGCAACTCAGTCTCTGCCTCACTCATCTCTGTATCTCTGGCAGCACTGACCACATAGTAGGTACATATATGTTTCATTTATTCATTTGTTCTTTCAAAAAATATTTACTGAGCATCTGCTTGGAGCAAGTTATATGTCTTCACATCAGGGAGAGAAACAATGCAAAATAAACAAAAGTGTAATATAATGTTAGGTAATAATAAAAGCTATGACACCAAATAAAGCAGGGAAAGGGTGGGTTTGGGGGCAATGTTAGAGTGAGTGGTCAAGAGTGGCCTTTCAGAGGAGATACTGTTGAAGCAAGAACTGGAATGAAGTAAGAGAGTGAGGTATGCCAGGTTCAAAACGGGAGAGTGCTCCTGGAAGAGGCCCTGCTATGGAGGTGTACTTGGCACATTCTAGAAATGGAAGGCCAGCAAAGAGAAGTAGTCAGGAGCCAGATCATGTTTGATTATAGAGACTTTAAAATTTCCCCCAAGAATGCTCCTCTGGATACATCCTAGAGCAGTATGAATCGGGGGGAAGGTATGAGAGACTGAGCAGGGGACTGCTGTGTTCAAATCCAGCTGCCTACCTGTTCTGTTTTCTTTTTCTGATCACTCACTTAGACATATATTAGATGCTGTCGTTCTATTTGCTGGTTTCTCTCTCTCTCTCTCTCTCTGTAGTGCAGTGTGGATAATTTCTTTAGATTTGTTTCCACTAATTTTCCCTTCAGATGTGTTAATATTTTGTTTAAGCAGTACATTGGGTTTCTAATTTTCATTATTATACCATCTCATTTTTCAAAGATTTTTGGTTCATTTTCAAACAGCCTGATTGGTTTCTTATTCCTTCATCATGCACTCATTCCCTCTTCTTTTTATTTATTTATTTATTTATTTATTTATTTTTGAGACAGGGTCTTGCTCTGTTGCCCAGGCTGGAGTGCAGTGGTGTGATCTCAGCTCACTGCAACCTCCGCCTCCCAGGTTCAAGCAATTCTTGTGCCTCAGCCTCCCGAGTAGCTGGGATTACAGGCCTGCACCACCACACCTGGCTAATTCTTATATTTTTAGTAGAGATGGGGTTTCTCCATGTTGGCCAGGCTAGTGGCCTGAACTCCTGGCCTCAAGTGATCCGCATGCCTTGGCCTCCCAAAGTGCTGGGATTACAGGCGTGAGCCACCATGTTCAGCTCATTTCCTCTTTGATTTCATTAAATACATCAAGTTTGACTGCTTTATGGATTGTATCTATTAATTCCAGCATCTGCAGTCCTTGTGGAGGGGCCACCATCGTTGGTTGATTCTGCTGACTCTCCCTTATAAGGATCTGTTTATCTGTGTGTTAGTGTTTTATGATTGTGACTTATGCTCCTATGAACAATATCTGTGGTAATTCACTGAAGCTTAGTTTTAAAGTATACACCTTCAGGGAATATATGTGGCTTGCTTCTGCTAAATACCCAGGTCTATTTGGATTCTTTGGGCCGCACAGGACATGTGAATAGTGGCCCCAAATACACTGTGAATGTGGGCTTGTAATCAGGAATTCTGAAAAGGAAAAAAATTGTTTCTTCTCCACCAAGAGCCAAAGCCCAGACCAGCACCTTTCAATCTGTGGAATGAATGTTCCTCATGTATTCACTGAGGTGTGTCCTTCTTGGGAGTTCTAACTTATTATAAGAATTTTCAGTCTGACCTCCAACCTTGCTAGGGCCTCAGGCCTTGTTTTCTACTCTTCCCAACAACCACCCAGTGCACAAGGTCTGTGACGACTTTGTCTTTTTGCCCGTGTAGAACACATACACCATTAGCTCCGTTGTTGGTCTACACTACAGATTCAAGGTTTTTTACTGTTTCCGGCATTTAAGGGATTCCTTTTCTCTTTTGCTAGCTCAGCCATTGAAAAGGAATATGGTTTTGAAAAGACTTTATTCGTGATTTTTATTGTGCTAAACAGGGAGGGTTTCTGATATATTTTATAAAAATTGCATGGCCGTATTTACATTTTAGAGGGTCATTTTAGGTGGTAGGAAGAGAGGGGATTACAAGGAGGATGATCTCCTAACAGGAGACCATTTAGGACTCTGTTGCCATAGTCCAGGCACAAGATTTGATAGCTTGGAATAGGAGATAATGGTGCAGTGCAAAAGGGTTGGATTTGGGTTATATTCTGAAGTTACTGATGAGAAGATTTACTGATGGTTTGGATGTGAGGTGTGAGGAAAAGAGAGGAGTTGAAATGACTCCAAAATTTTGGGCCCGAGTATCTGAGTTCAGAGTACATCTCAGTAAATGAGGGAATGTAATGATATGCATTGATAATATTCCCTCATAAGAAAAGGTAGCTGGAAATGTAGATGGTTGGAGTCCTTTTTTCCAGGATCTGATCATTCCTAGGAAAGTGGACCAATGGGCTTCTAGATCCACAAAGGTGGGGAACAAATCTTGAAGTGTAGTGAGGCTGTTGAGACCTGAAAATCATTCTCTACCTTCCCACCATGCTCCTCCTCAGATCCACACTCTGTTGTCCTCTAGGATTAAATATAAAATATAAAGGAATGCCTGCATGGGATGAGGAGTGAGTGCCCATCACTGAAGCATATGCACAGGCTGAATCAGTGGTTCCCAGGCTTTTGGATCATGGTGACCTGTAAAATTAAACTAAGCACCATTGGCTGGGCGCGGTGGCTCAAGCCTGTAATCCCAGCACTTTGGGAGGCCGAGACGGGCGGATCATGAGGTCAGCAGATCAAGACCATCCTGGCTAACACGGTGAAACCCCGTCTCTACTAAAAAATACAAAAAGAAAAAACTAACTGGGCGAGGTGGCGGGCGTCTGTAGTCCCAGCTACTCGGGAGGCTGAGGCAGGAGAATGGCGTAAACCTGGGAGGCGGAGCTTGCAGTGAGCCAAGATCGGGCCATTGCACTCCAGCCTGGGCGACAGAGCGAGACTCCGTCTCAAAACAAACAAACAAACAAACAAAAAAAACTAAGCACCATTGATGGATGAATGGATAAGCAAAACTTGATATACACATACAATGGAATATTATTCAGAGTTTAAAAGGAAGAATATTCTGATATATGCTACAATGTAGGTAAGCCTTGAGGGCATTATGCTAAGCGAAACAAGCCAGATACAAAAGAACAAATGCTGTATGAGTCCATTGATAATAGTTACCTTCAATTCAAGTATCAGAAAGTAGAATTGTGGTTGCCAGGGACTGGGAAGAGAGGGGAAATGAGCTGCTATTTAGTGGGAACAGAGTTTCAGATGAGATGGTAAAAAGGTTCTGGAGGTGAATTGTAGTGATAGTTGTACAACACTACAACACTGTGAATGTACTTAATGACACTGAACCATACACTTCAAAATGGCTAAAATGGTAAAAAGAAAATTAACTTAAGCAGACTACATCATAACTTTGCCAACTTTTAGTTCTGTCCATTAAAGGTATCAAAAACCAAACTGCAATCTGTCATAAACATTATGCCATCCACAGAAATGAGACTTTTAACCCTAAGAAAGTAAGTGCTTTCAAGACACAGGAGAATTCTTTGGAAAAGTTTTAGCTTTATGGAAAAGCTAAACAATAAAACAATAAAATAATAAACAATAAAATACATGGCTTTAATTTCTTTTACATTCCACACTGGACTAGTGTAGCCAGTGTCTGCAAAGTCCTGGGATGGCTGGATGGCCCCCTGTTGGGAAAAGTGAGGAGGGACTCAAGGAGGGTTGGATTCAAGCCTCTCGTAACATATTTGCTTAAGGGATGCATGGATGTTTGGAAGGTGGGCTACAACTAGGGTGACCACATGGGACAGTCCTATTTGTACCTGCTACTCACCACAATCATTAACAGTGCCCCCTGGTCACTCTTCAAACCATACTTGTTTGGGTGCTAAATGCTGTGGCTACCCTGGTAGCCCATCTGTGCAGGAGGAGCAGCTGGCCAGGGGGCCTCCTGCTAGGAGAATCTGCTCAGTGAAAGTCATGCAATCTGTGTTTGTAAAGGGCCTTTCCAGGTCTTGGCAAGTGGCAGATTCTTGATACATGACAGTTATTTTTATCCAGGCTGTCTAGAAAAAGCACAGGCTTCGGAGTCCTCAGATTTTGGATTGAATCCCTGTTTACTAGAGTTTTGACCTTCAGCGAGTTACTTAAATTCCCTTAGCCTCAGTTTCTTATCTGCAAAGTAGGGTCAATGAAACCTCTCTCACAGAGTAGTTTGGAAGTGGAAAGGAAATATGCAAAAGGAAATATAACAACTTCCTTCCTTCCTTCCTTCCTTCCTTCCTTCCTTCCTTCCTTCTTCCTTCCCTCTCTCCCTCCCTCCCTCCCTCCCTCCCTCATTCCTTCCCTCCCTTCCTCCCTTCCTATCAGGATGGCATGTCTAGCCTCCTGATCTCAATCCCTCAGATTCTTCCCCAGACCCAGCTAGGAGGACCCTTCTTGACTGGCAAGGTGAGATTCGGCTTTGTTGGGGTGTCTACTTCCCCATTCATGATGGCTTATTTGAATACATTCTGCACTGGGACTGCAGCTGTCTCTGCTAAAAAGTTAAGTATGAGAGTGGGGAAGAAGAGAGATGACTACTGAGACTAAGAAAACAGAAACCTCTGCTCTCAACGGGCTTGCAGCTTCTTGGGGTTGGAACATATATTCCCACCTGAAATGGTCCAAGAACCTTTCAACCGGTGCTCTTAAGGAGGGCAAAAGCTGTCTTCATTTCCAATTTTATTGCTAATTTTCTACAGACTTCTAAATATGATCTTTCAGTTTGGCACCCAATTGGTCTTTGGTTTTCCTCCACAGATTGACTATTCTCTGCTTGAGGACAGGAATTGTTGTTCTCTTCTTGAAGGCTAACACAAGCTGGAACCTCTCCTAAGGGTTCTAAGCTACTCTTCTGGGCTCTGACAATGTCTTTGGGTTGGTACATGAAGAGGCTGACCAAGTCCATGATTTATATGAGAGATGTTGAATTAACCGGAAAATGATTTCTGCAGGGGAGATACTTTTGCACTGGCATGTAAAAGGAAGGCAGGAAGGGCTTTACTTGGCAGGAAGGCTGGGGAGCAGCTGTGTTGGAACCCCGCTACACCCCACTCTCCCTGGCCAGTCTTGGTCTTCTGCCTGGTACCCAGGGTGCTTCACAAATATTAGTTGAACAGGGATCGTGCTTCAAGACCAGGCTTATGTTTCACCTCTTCTGAATCCTCCTGGAATTGCCCAGACAGGACTAGTCACTCCTCCCTCTGGGCTTCCGGAAGCAGTACACATTGGGGGCATCCAATCATATTGTATTGTAATTATCTGTGGGCTCCAGATGAAGTCCTCGAGGCAGAGGCTGTGTCATCACACCTCTTTCCCCAACTCCTAGGATGGTGCCTGACCATAACAAGGACTCAGCGTATGTTGAGTGAATGAGAATCAGGGATCAGCTTGTCTGGCACTGGTAGTGGTCAGGGAGGTCCTAAGGAATTGGGGCTGACTGAATGTCAGGGGCCATTGATTGTTAGGCTCCAGGGCTACAATCTGCTTGGCAATACATTCATTCCTCATTTCCCAGAGATTGTTCTCGTAATACACTGGCGGCATGCCTGAGCCAGGCTCTGACTAGTTCCTAAAACAAGTTAAATCTTTCCCTTTGGGACAATTCCATCAGCAGGGCTAGAGGAGTATGCTTCTCTCATGACTGTGGCTTCCACAGTTCTGTCCGTTGTGTCATTTCCCCTTTGGTTCCTCAAAGACCCTAACAGCAGCCCTGTTATGCTTGGCCGAGTTTCTGTCTGGTGAACAGATGAGCTCTCTCTTCCCAGATCTTGGGGTGAAGAGAGCTATGTCCACACCCCCACCCATAGCTGCCTGTGCGTGGCTGTGATGGAAACTAGCTTCTCATCCAACAGATCTCAGTGGAGATTGGAAAGTGCTCATCGGAGGAGGGAGTTGTGTCATTGTTGGTACATGGATGGAAGCCAGGCTGCAAATGAGATTAGTCTTCCCATCACCCTTGCTTTGTACTCCAAGGGAAGGACAATGTCAACTGCAGAGAGCCTGGGCACTATCTGCCTTGAATGGACTGAGTTTCATCAGATGAGAGTCATGGAGGTGAACCCCAGGATGACCAGACAATAGAAGGTGGAAGTATCTGTGAAGTCACAGTCCCAGGTAGTCCCTACCTGCAGGATGGTGCATTTTAACCCTTCAAGTCCTACTTAACACACCTGGGGCTTGAGCATGACTTTTTGCACATCTGTAAATTAGCCTCAACCTGAGTCATTTCAACAGACTCCACCCTGCACATGATCCCAGAAGGAGCCTGGGATTTGGGTCTTGGGAGTCCTTCCCTGCTGGATCTTTTGGCTAGAAGGCATGCAGGGGTATCCCTGAGATACATATGGCCTAAAGGGAACATGCAGATGATTTACATCTCTCACTGAAAATGGAAGTGCAAATTTAGTTGAGAAGCAGAATAGAAAGATGTGGAAAGAGCACTGGATCAGGAGTCAATTCCAATTTTGATACCCACCCCGTTCTGTGAACTCGAGCTAATCGTGTCATTTTATTTTGTGTTTTATTTCTGAAATTCATTTAACAAAGATTATTATACTTTTTTTTTTTTTTTTGAGACAGAGTCTCACTCTGCCACCCAGTCTGGAGTGCAGTGGTGCAATCTCAGCTTAGTGCAGCCTCTGTCTCCTGGGTTCAAGTGATTCTCATGCCTCAGCCTTGTGAGTAGCTGGGATTTATAGATGTGTGCCACCATGCCTGGCTAATTTTTTTTTTTTTTTTTTGTATTTTTAGTAGAGATGGGGTTTTGCCATGTTGGTCAGGCTGGTCTTAAACTCCTGACCTCAGGTGATCTGCCCGCCTCAGCCTCCCAAAGTGCTGGGATTACAGACGTGAGCCACCGTGCCTGGCTGAAGATTAATATACTTTTAAAATAAGTGTCTTGATGTGCTTTACAAATAATAACTCATTTAACCTTTATAATAATCACCAACATAGGTATTATTATTAAAGCTATTTTATAGATGAGGAAAATGAAGGACAGAAATGTTAAGTAACTTGCCTAGGGTAACACAGCTAATAAGTGATGGATTAAGTCTGAGGTCTCTCTGGATTTCAGAATCTTCATCTGTAAGATAAGGATAGAACTTGTTATCTTGGCCACATCAGCATTTAGTTCCTCTGTGTTCCCACTCCACTTGTATCAGTGGCCTGGTCAGCTCCTTTGTACAGAGCTTCTTGGACAGAGCTTCACTTGTACTTCTGCCACTATTGGAATGAAAGCCCTTTAAAATGTAAGCTAGATGAAGATGTGGGCCTTCGCCTGTTCATTGATGATAGCCCAAATGACTAGCAGAGTGCCTGACACATAGCAGGCGCTCAATAGATGCTGTTGAATGAATGAACAAATTGATCCCATCACTCCTAGCTCTTCCCCAAACATGGCTTTCTGAAGGCGTGGGCTGTGTCTTAGTTATCTCTGGATCTCTGGGCTCCAGCATATTCCTGGCACAGAAAGATGCTCACACTGAATGAATAAATCCACACGGTTGCCCTTTGTCTTAGGTCAGAAGTCGTCGCTAGTCATGAAGGCATGAGCACACTTAAATGCTGTAATCCAATGGACATTGACACCAGTAAGCTATGGAGTAATCTTTTGTGGTAGAAAAAAAAGATAAGGTGGAGGAAATGGAGTTCTTTCAATTACTGTATAACAAACCACTCTCAAGTGTAATGTCTTAAAACAACAACGATTTATTCTTTTTCCCAACAGTTGAGCAGTTTTCTGCTCTTATGTTGTATAGCCAATGTTAGCCAAGTAGCTGCTCTAAGCTGGGAGCTGCCCGAGGCTGGGACGTCCAAGATGGCGTCCCATCCTCAGGCCCTCTCTTCCTCATGTGGTCTCTCATGTTGGTAGTGTAGTTGAAGGTTCTTTACAGTCCGATAGCTAGATTCCAAGAAGCAAGAAGAGAAATCTTCCCAAACTCTTGAAGCCAGGCTTAGAAACTCTAGGACATTATTTCTACCACATTCATGTGGGCAAAGTAAATCGCAAGGCCCTACCAGATTCAAGCGGAGGGAAAGACAGACTTTACCTCTTGTTGTGAGGAGCAGATGTGTGTAGAAAGATGGGAGAAAGTGTTGGTGGCAATATTGGAGACTGTCACAGAAGTAGAAGAGGAGTGGTGGCAGAAACCCCAAAATATCCACAGGCAAACAAGGAGCTGTTAAGGATTAGGCTGTGGTTTGCCTGCCAGAAAGTAACCGGTTTCCTACTCAGGTGATAGATACCTGGAGTGTTAAACTTCTCCAGTGCGTCCTGGGGAGTCTGAGCTGACCAGATCATTGGGAACTATCAGCTTTCAAATTCTTCTTTTCCAGGTAAAAGAAAAGGCATAGAGAGAAGTGATGTGCACAGCACACCGCAAGGCTGTGCAGGACCAGGGCTGCTATTGCTAAGTAGCTAAGAACATGGCTGTTAGGTTCAAATGTTGATTTTGTCACCAAAAAGACTAGGCAATTAATAGAATCCCGTGGAATTCCGCCTCCTTGTTTATTTAATGTGGATAATCATACCTACTTTATAGGGCGACATAGATCCTGGTGAATAGTATGAGATACGGAACCAGACTACCTGAGTTCAAAACCTAGCTTTCGCACCAATCACCTGCATTACCTTGGAAAAAATACTTAATTGCCCTTAAATGCATCAGATTCTGATTCTGTAACGCGGAGACAATAATACTAATAATATAATTTAGATTGGTGCAACCTAATTGAAAGGAATGACAAAAACTGCAATTACTTTTGTACCAACCTAATAATGTTTTTTTTTTTTTTTTTTTTTAGATTTTCTTTTTTTTTTTTTTTCTTTTTTTCTTTTTTATTATACTTTAAGTTCTAGGGTACATGTGCATGACGTTTATATCATGTATAACTCCCCAATGCAATCCCTCCCTCCTCCCCCCTCCCCCCTAATAATGTTATATAATAATATTACAACAATAATATTGTATTATTGTATTATAATATATAATGTACATATAATATATTTAATAAACACATGTAATATCACAATAATCATAGTGTATAGTGTTGTGAGGATCCAATGAGTTTGTAGAAACATCTAGAACAATGCCTGCCACAGGATTCACAATCAGTGGATGTCATCTACAGTTATTAGAGTGTGTTGATGAAAATTAAAATGAGATAATGCTTGCAAAAGCCTAGTACATGTATTGCCCATGGTAAGTGATAGCTCTTTTTGTTAGGAAATGGGTCCTTTGGCCATTTACTCTTTCCATGCTCACCCTTGGGGAACTTTGGAGCAAAGGATCCCAAAGTCTCTCTTTAATTGTTCTTCTGCAAGCAATGAGTATCTTATCTAATTGGCTAGATAGAATATGTGATTTACTGTGCTGCTGTTTACTAGTGGGCAGGGAGAGTCACCCTCAGGCAGGGACAGATTTCACCATCCCCCTTGCCTGGCGTTTGCCTTCTTCCTGCCTTCCTGGGGGAGTCCACCAAAGGGGAGTGTGCCATTAAAAGAGGAAATGCCTTTTTCTCCCTGTCACAGGCTCACTTCTGACTAGACAGATGAATTCCAGATACACACGAGATTGAATCCCTTCTTTTACAATTCCTGGTTTGTTGTTGTTGTATCTCAGTGTCCTCATCTGTATGATGGGAAAAGCAATAGTATCTACCTTAGAGAGTTCTTGGAAGAGTCAAATGAGGCAATATTTATGGGAAAGGCTTATATTGTGCCTGGCACAGAACAAGTGGTTAACTATAGTTAGTAGATTGTGGTGGTTGTTATTGTTATGTACATGCAAAGGCCCAGCTAAAATGCTCCCTTATCTGGCAAGTCTCCCAAGCTCCTCCAGGTGGAAGTTTGGAAGTTAGCATTCTTGGAGCTGGGCGTGGTGGTTCCGGAGGCAGGAGAACTGCTTGAAGCCAGGTGTTTGAGGTCAGCCTGGGCAACATAGTGAGACCCTGTCTCTTTACAAAAAAAAAAAAAGGAAGTTAGCATTTTCTTCTTCTCCTGGGTTTTCTTCTCACCCTTTCTCTGTTTCTTTTTTGATAGTGTATTTCCGTTCCAGTGTTGATTGAGAATAGTTGAGAAATGAATCTTCTTCATGGTAAGCTCAGAGGTGAGGTTTTGTGCTAGAATCAGTCCTTATGCCTCATTGATCTGTCACATGTCTGGGCACAAAACAGGAGAAGTATCCACTCTGCCATTTACAACTGTTAATAGAGCACTTACTATGTGCTAAGTCTTTAGGCTGCCCTTTTATGATCCCTTTATCTCTTTAAGGCTGCTTGGGATGTTTCTTTTATTTTGATCTCACTAGTAGTGAACTACTGGGGGTGGGAGGAGCAAGCTGTGACTCTCTCCAGGGCAGGAGACAGACTTTGGTCAAGCATCTCACAGTTGTGTAGCTTTCAGCCCTTTTCCACCCTAAGCCTCATGTTCCTTAGTAAAATGCAGCTCACACCACTTTGCTGTCATTGTTGTTGGGATTAAGCAGAATAATTTGTGTCAAAATGCCTGGTAGACAGTAGGCCTTTCCCAAAGATAATTACTCTCCTCTGGCTGTGCCTGGGAGCAATTTTGTGGTCCTGAAATGTACTGCAACTGTTGCAGGTACCCTCATAGGAGGTGCCCTGGTGGAGATTTAACTTGAGCTTTTGTTCTTTTATTTTAGTGAGGAAGTTGCCAGTTACAGCAAGGTACAGGCAGGAAAAGAAAGGCACTAAGGCCAATTTCCATGAGAAGGGCAGGTGCAGTGCAGGCAGCCCTCATTCTCTTGAGGGAAAGGTATTACAAGATGTTTCCCAACTGGGCACAGTGGCTCATGCCTGTAATCCCAGCATTTTGGGAGGCAGAAGTGGGCGGATCCCTTGAGGTCAGAAGTTCGAGACCAGCCTGGCCAACATGACGAAATCCTGTCTCTACTAAAAACACAAAAATTAGACAGGTGTGGTGGTACATGTCTGTAGTCTCAGCTACTTGGGAGACTGAGGCAGGAGAATCGCTTGTACCTGGGAGGCAGAAGTTGCAGTGAGCCGAGATTGCGCCACTGCATTCCAAACTGGGTGACAGAGTAAGACTCTTAAATCAAAAAAAAAACAAAAAAAACACAAAAAACACCAACAAAAATTCCCTTTCTGGAGATTTTGAAAAGAGAAGGTGTTTGCTGCAGTAGTGATATGGTGGGTGAAAAGGGATTTGTGAGTGGTGGAAAGTAGACCAAGTTCTGATTTAGTGTTCTTGATATTCTCTTGTATCCTGAGAAATAGCTGAGTATGAGAAAAGGAATTAGAAATATACTTTCAGAGCTCAACATGGGGCCCCTGACTGCAGGTCAGGGATTTGGTCTTGCCATTTGCATGTATCCAAGAAATTATGTATATGTAAGCCTCCACAGCGAGAACCTGTGACAGTTCTGTGGCACTTGCAAATTGAACAAACACCAGTTCCTCTGTGCCTGATGTCTGAAGAGGACTCATTTTTGTTTACACTTGGCCTCCCCAGGGTTTCGGGACAATTTGTTGGGAGCAGAGGAAACTTCCAGAGGAAAATTCTGGACTTCCTGCTTTTAATGTAGGTGACTGCTTAAGAGATGTTTTGGAAAAAGAAGCATAATGTGATGGTATTTGTGCTCTGAGTTTATGGAGCAGTTCATACCGGTTATACTAATCATCCCAGAGGGCATTGTGAAATTCAAAGTGAGATTTGGTCCTAATTAACTTGTGTCTTAAGGATTATAGGATGAATGGTTCTTCTGAGGGGAGGAGATAGTCTGTTTCCTGGGCAGGGAGGTGGTGAAGAACGAGGTACATCCGGGATCCAGTCAGAGGTTGTTGGCCTGGGTGGTGAGTCTATCAAGGGGAGTTGTGGGAAGAGATGAAACTGTAGGTGACTTCTGGGCCATGGAAAGCCTTGAATGCCTCACTAAGGGGTTTGGGATACAGCTTTTGGCCGCTTGGGGAGGAGTGGGTCTCTCTGTCTATAACTATAAGGGGTTTCGGGTCTGAAAGAGCTCTCTGTCTCCTGACTGCTGACACAGTCTCCAAGATGGCCACCCGCCTGGGCATCCCAGCGCTATCAGCCCTCAAACTCCTTATCCGCAGTTCGTTCTCAAAAAACAGCCAACGCGGCAGCTCCGGGTGGCCAGGATTGCAACACCAAATGTGTTTGTTCCCCATGTTTGTGAAATACCTCAGAGGCACTGTTCCAGTGCCACCTGACTAGTTTTCTGATTGCCACATGGCCCTGGCTCTATCTGCCAATACTCAACCGGGGCTGACTGGTCAGAGATTTTGAGATGTTTGTGGGTTCAAACGTAGAAACGTCATTAATGTCTGCTCGGGTGAGGAGATTTTACCTCCTCAAAGCTTCTGAATAACACTTATTGGACTTGGAGGCAGCTCTGGCAGCCTGGAATAAGCAGGGTGACCTTGGACCCGTCACAATCTCTCTGAGCTTTAATTCCTTCAACTGCGTAATGAGGATACGAATTCTTACTTTGCAGGATTGTGACCCACAGGTGTGTTATACAGATGGAAGGTCAGGGAATCAGCTCACTCACTAGGCTTTCTGCCCCTATAGGTCACTAAAAAGCAAGCATGACCTCAAATTTCCGAGTTGTTAAAATTCAATCTTGCATTTAATTTTTGCAAATGAATTGCTGTCAACCTTTGACTGAGAGCAGGAAGAAGCCTGGCTAATATATAACATAATGGGAACTCAGAAGCCCCTGGAAATTGGCTAAGGATTGGTCCCGTGGTACTCTGCCTAAGGAAGGGGGTTGCAAGAGATATTTGGCCTTGTGTGTCACTTCCTTCATTGACCTCCTACCAAAGGGAAAAAACTGAAGTTGCAGAGGGGAGGTGCTGACCGTTTTGGGGCTTGTATTATGTGCCAAGCACACAGAGAATAGTTTTGCATGTGTTTTCTCATTTTGTCATCTCCTCGATCCCGAGAAGTAGCCAATATTACCCCTGAATAACAGTTACTCATTCAGTAAATATTTGTTGAGTGATTACTATGTGCTAGCTATTGTTCTAGGAACTAGAACACATGAGAAACTGAGGTCCAAGGTGGTGACAGGACTCAGTCAAGGTCACACAGCTGCTGTGTGGCCAATCTGCATACAATCCCACCTCTCCTGGGGTTTATTCCAATGTTGTTTTCATTCCAGGTGCTGGACAGACATAGACGCACATATATGCATGTATGTACATACACCCAAACACATCCACACTCGTGCACACACCTGCATATGCACATAAATAAGCACACACAGGCACGTGTACACACACATTGTGCAAACACACACATTTTCACACACTAATGCTCACACACAAATACACATGCACAAATATGCCCACAGACGCATACCACATACACTCTTCTAACACATATTCACAAACACACATGCACTTGCACACATTTTCATACACACTATACCATTTATTGGAGAAAATTGTTTTCAAACTTTTGGTGTATTTCAGATAAGCAATATTATCAGACATAATCTCAAAGATTTTATTCTCTGTAGTTCCCTCCCTCCCTCTATCTCTCCTTCCCTCTCTTCCTTCCGCCTTCCTTCCTTTCTCCCTCCCCATTTCTTCCCTTCCTCCTCCTTTTTCTTCTTTCTCTCCCCATTTTGAAACCAGACTTCTCTTCCTCTTTCTAGCCAATAATTTTTTGTTTGTTTGTTTGTTTTTTAAGACAGAGTCTCTCTCATTCTGTTGCCCAGGTTGGAGTGCAGTGGTGCGATCTTGGCTCACTGCAACCTCTGCTTCCCGGGCTCAGGTGATCCTCCAGCCTCAGCTTCCTGAGTAGCTGGGACAACAGGCGTGAACCACCATGCCTGGCTACTTTTTTGTATTTTTTTTATAAAGACAGAGTTTCACCATTTTGCTCAGGCTGGTCTTGAACTCCTGAGTTCAAAGCAATTCACCCACCTTGGCCTCCCAAAGTGCGGGGGTTACAGGCGTGAGCCACCGTGCCTAGCCTAGCTACAAAATCTTAGGGAATTATCAGGACTATCAGACTCAGGTTGGAATTTTCAACCAGAAAGTAAAGACTCCCTCCAAGGCTACCAAAACCTGAATCTGTTTGCCAAATTCTGCCTAGGTTCTTTCCCACATGCAGCTGCATAATCTCCAGAGTCCCCTCCCCACCATCAGGCATGGCATGCTCAGGTTCAAGTCGAGTTCTTGTAGCCAGGCATCCCCAGTCCCAGCACCCACCTACCAGCTCTCCCGTGCATGTGCCAAGTGCCTGTGAAGGCTTCTTCCAAGTCTTTCATCACCCCTCAGGGTGGGGATGCATCTATTTCTGTGTTTCAACACTTTGCTTCCACCTGGCATTTCATTTGCCAGCTAATAGGTGAAGAAACTCATCTTGCTACTGGCAACATGGAAACTGTGCTTTATGGGGAGCTATGCTCTGGTCCATAAAGTGTTTGTAGGGGCATGGCAAGTCCAACCTGGAGTCCTTAGTGGCCACCAGGAGGTAGGCTGGATTGCTGGGCTTCAGTCCAGCTCATCAGTACAGGCAATCAAACTCTTCAGAGTATTTCATCATCCCAGCGGCTCAAGGTGGGGGTGGTGGTATTTGAGAAACTTTGGCAACTCCCGTCTCAATCCCTGAAGAGTGCCAACAGAGTCACCTTTCCCAACTCATCTATTTTCCTTGGTATCAGGGACATCTCTCACTCAATAAATCTAAATCACCTTTGCTTTTACCATGAAAGGATCTTGAAAGCGTGCTTAGAGACTCCAAGTTCTCATTGGGACCGTTGGACTCCAGGGTCTAGCATTTACCCAACTGGCCACATTGCCCAGCTGGATGCATTTGCTAGAGGCAGGTCATTAAGTTCAAGCGCTTGTAAACAATTCCCAGGGAACAGGGACAGCTGATTCTGCAGACAGCTTAGGAATGGTTTTAGCAACATGCACTTCATCCGGGGCAAGCTACCTCTACTACGTGCATGCACACAGACACATATGCACATGCACACACATATCCCACTGGAGAAGATAAAACAGGAAGATGGAAATAGGAGCTCTAGTGAAGATGATGTTGTGGAGGAGAACAGCGCCCAGTAAGAGAAGGGAACCCAGCACCAGGTGCTTCATGGGCATGGGGCCAGACTTTGGGATTGTTTAGTGATAAAGAAATGGACTTCCGGAGGTGGGGTTCTCCTGGGCACTGAGCCGATAGCCTTATAGGGTGATTACTTACAATCGAGTCTTATGTTGTAACTAGACCATAAACTTTCAGCAGGTAGGGATCAGGGCTCATGCTTATTTTCCCTCTTCTGTTCCACTCTAACTCAGAGCCTTATGCATAGACAGTGTTCACTAAGTGCCTGAAAGGAAAGGAACTTAGGCTACATTTGTATCACATGCTGTCATGTTCAAACCTTTTACTGTGAGTTAGCCCCTTCTGGTTGCTGAGCTCACTTTCAGGCATATGACCCCCTCTGCTCCTTTGTCTGGCACCCATTACCATGTGGAACAGCATCAGGCTTCGGTGAGCTGTCTTCTAGAAGGGAGGCAAGATTTACACATACAGAGCAGCATGTGATCATAGGCTACAGTGGGTTCACTGAAGCATTGTGAGTTTAGACAACACGTTGGTCCTGTGACAGCCAGTAAAAGGAGCATTTATCTCCTCCATTAAGAGGAGCTACCAGGGAGACATCCTTGGAGCAAGTGAGATTAAGGGGTGGCCTTGTGAGAAGGAAGAGAAGAGACTGGTTTAGGCCAAAGGAATGGTGCAAGGAAAGGGACAGTGCCAGGCACACACATTCGTTTGCTTTTTCTTCCTCTTGTTTACTCATTCATCTATCCAAAAATACTTAATGAGCCCTGCTGTGTGCCAGGCACTGTTCCAGGCTTTAGGGACAGAGCTGTAGGCATGTCTAGTCCGTAAAGTTTATAAAGATAACAAAAAAATATTACAAGTGAGCAAAGCATTAACTAGAAAAGCACTGAGTGTCTTAAGGGCATTGAATAGCTAGGGGCAGAAGTAGGGCTAATAAGGGCTGAAGGATAAGGGGGGCAGCCTGGAAATGTGACACGAGGGGTTGGGAAAATAGCAAGAAGCGTTCCAAGCATGAAGTTCCAGGGACAGGAATGAGCTAGACTCTCAAAAGTCACTTGAAGTCCTGCATGGCCAGAGTGTAGGAAGTCTAGGGAAGGGCAGTGGGGTGGAGGCAAGAGTGAATGAACAAGGTGGGGGTGGGAAGGTGAGGAGTAGGGGGTGGATAAGGTCAGGCAGAGGTCACACAGAGCCTTCTGGGCCACGATAAGGATTTTGAACTTCTTCTAAGGTAAGCCAAGCAAGTAACGCTGTTGACTTGAAAGCGGGTGCAAGCAGTGTAAAGATGCAGCAGCCCCGTGAAATATTCAGGGCAGGAATCTCTAGGGTGGGGAGTGAAGGGAGAGGGAAGCATTGAGGATGAGTCTAGGGCTCCTTGCTTAAGTAACTGGTCAGGTGGAGCTTCTGTTTACTGAGGTAAGGAGCACAGAATGGGGACAGGTATTAGGGGATGACACAGTTTTGCAAATGTGGGTTGGAGGGTTTATGAGATTCCTGCATGGGATATTGAAGATCTCATCTGGAACCCCTGAGAAGATATTCTCTTTTTCTTTCTGCTTTTCCCTTTCCTGGGCCTTAGCCTCTGGAATATGTTCCATGAATGATCTTTTATTGTCACTAGCCCTGGTTGGCTGTGAGAAGAGAGGGTGGCTGCCAAGTATCTATTCCAAGGTGTATCTGTCCATTTTTCTTTGCTATAAAGAAATACCTGAGACTGGGTAATTTACAAAGAAAAGAGGTTTATTTGGCTCACGGTTCTGCAGGCTGTGCAAGCATCGCACAAGCATCTACTTGACTTCTGGTGAGACCTCAGGAAACTTCTACTCATGGTAGAAGGTGAAAGGGGAGCTGGCATATCGTGGTGAAAGATGGATCAAGAGAGAGACACACAGGAAGAGGTTCCAGGCTCCTTTAAACAACCAGCTGTCTTGTGAATTAATAGCGCCAGAACTGATCCATTACTGTAGGGAGCGCACCAAGCCATTCATGAGGGATCCACCCCACTATGACCCCAACACTTCCCACTAGGCCCCACCTCCAACACTGGGGATCACATTTCAACATGTCATTCAAAGGGGACACAGATCCAAACTATATCACTAGGCAAGCACAACTCCCAATGTATGAAGGTTCATTGGAAGGTCTGTGGGAATGATAGAAATTATTCCATTCCATTTCATCCCATTCATTTAGTTCAACTCGACCAGTATTTTCTCTTTTCTTTTCTTTTCTTTCTTTCTTTTTTTGAGATGGAGTCTTGTTCTGTCTCCAAGCTGGAATGCAGTGGTGCAATCTCGGCTCACTGCAACCTCCACCTCCTGGGTTCAGGTGATTCTCCTGCCTCAGCCTCCTGAGTAGCTGGGATTATAGGTGCACACAGCATGCCCGGCTAATTTTTGTATTTTTGGTAGAGACAGGGTTTCACCATGTTGGCCAGGATGGTCTCGATCTCTCAACCTCTTGATCCACCCGCCTTGGCCTCCCAGAGTGTTGGGATTACAGATGTGAGCCACTGCGCCCAGCCTCAACCAGTATTTTCTGTGTGCCTGCCCTGTACCCAGTACAGGCTTATGGGGTTTACATGACCACTAGGGAGGCAGACATGCAAGATAAAATTATACACTTTCTGGAAGCATAGACAAAGTACCCTGGGAGAAGAGTCAAAAAGTACTTGAACTCATTTCCTCATGTTTTTCAGAAGCAGAAACTGAGGCCCACAGAAGTGAAGAAACTTCCCTGAGTTGACATAGTGTTTTTTTTTTTTTTTTTGAGACGGAGTCTTGCTCTTTCGCCCGGGCTGGAGTGCAGTGGCCGGATCTCAGCTCACTGCAAGCTCCGCCTCCCGGGTTTTGCGCCATTCTCCTGCCTCAGCCTCCGGAGTAGCTGGGACTACAGGCGCCCGCCACCTCGCCCGGCTAGTTTTTTGTATTTTTAGTAGAGACGGGGTTTCACCCTGTTAGCCAGGATGGTCTCGATCTCCTGACCTCGTGATCCGCCCGTCTCGGCCTCCCAAAGTGCTGGGATTACAGGCTTGAGCCACTGCGCCCGGCCGACATAGTGTTTAAAAGCAGAGGCAGAGCTGGAACCCAGTTCTGAGTCCCAGACTAACATGTTTGTCCACGTTGTATGAGGCCTCCTACTGGCACACGTCTTTCCATAAGTGACATGACACAGACAGTGTAGGAGAGTTTGATAGGCAAGAACTCTAGCTCTAGAGTCAGACAGTTCTGGGTTCAAATTCCGGCTCTGATATTTGTGACCTTGGGCAAGTTATCAACTTCCCTAAGCTTTAGTTTCTCTATTTCTAAAGTGAATATTAGTACCTCTGGAACTAATAACAGTACCTCCAATGTCTGCCTATATCGAGGATTGAATGAGTAGTGCTTATGAAGCATGATTTACTTGCCAGTTGTCACCCCCTGCACTGCTACCACTCTGGTTGAAGCCCCTTCATTGTGGGCCTGGATCTGGGCTATTGTTTTGGGTCTGCTTTCACCCTAGAGATAGTATCTGAGTGGAGCTTCTTGTGTAATTGATTTATTACATAAGGGATGTAGGAGAACCCTGTACGTAAGTGCGGGAGGCTGGAGAAGGCAATGGAAGGGGTTCAGTACAGATATGGTTTCAGCTGGAGAACAGCCTCAGTCTGATCCCATGGGCAGTCTGAAGCATGAATGGCCCTGCAGAGCTGGTCCCTCCTTGTGGCTAAGGGACTGGGTATTCTACTTCCAGTTAGTTGGGGGTGTGTGACTCCTAGGCATTTCCCTGTGAGACGGCTCCTGACTATCCACAAAGGTAATACTCTGGAGAAGGGTGCATTGCTCACAGCAGCTTGGGGGTGGGTGTGTTGGCTGGGACTGCAAAGACATCTTGGGTGGGGCCCCAACACTTTGGTGCTAGCATATCTTTAAACACTCACAAATCTCTCTTTCTAACAAAGAGAGGGTAAGTCTGAGACAAAGGAATCTATCTAGCCTTAACTGAATTAACACTGTGGATGTTTTGATTGCCCCTGCATTTTCATGGTAAATGATACTGCATTTCTTCTTGACAGTGATACAAAATTTAATTTGAAACAAGTCCATTTACATTTAAAAAACTGAGTTGATTTAAAGACATATTAGTAAATGATGATACAGGTGGTAGCTGGATAAGGCAAATAAAATACAGGGCCCTCCAGAATGTTGGATTTTGAGGGAGGCCATGTTTGCAGATAGAGCAGGAAAGATCCAAGGTCCCAGATTGAAGTGGGGACTTTATCTTTCACTCTCAGTGGCCCTAGATGACTCATTGCATTAGTGGAGAAAGCACTGTATCAAGAGGACCCTCTGTGTGGTCTGAGCAAATCATTCGTGTTCCAATCATTCATGGGTTCCAGCCAGCTCACGTGGGAAATAGAGTCAGGATTATATTGGTTGCTAGTGTCAGAAACACAAATAAGCTTCTTCAGGAAAGGGGCATTATTGGTTCTTGTAACTGTGAAGTTCCAGGACAAGACAGCTTCAGTTCTCGTTGGATCCAGGGATTTCAAGTGTCTTCCCTCTCCTAGCTAAAGTCCCAGAATTGAGTCTGGCAGGCTTCAGAGAGGTGGAGGTTTCTGATTGGCTAGGCCTTGGTCATGTGCCCACAGGTGGGTGGAAGGTTCTGATTGGCCAGGAGTTGGTCGTGTGCCCACAGGTGGGTAGAAGGTTCTGATTGGCCAGACTTTGGTCATGTGCCCATAGTGGCCAGGGGTTATGAAGGGTGGGAGAGCAGGCAGGGTCAGCCCTTTCAAACACTATAGGTTAGAATGGGGTGGAGGAGGATGGCGCTGCTTAATGGAGAACCACCTTGCTGTTATCAGATGAAGGGATGAATGTCTAAGTAAGAGATGTCGTACCCAACAGAGGACTTTCTGTAAGGTTGTTTCCAGCTCTTTCCTTTGCAGCTGCACTCTGTGCTGACCCCGATGTTTGTGGAGGAGGTTGAGGCCCCCTCCGGGAGCCTTCCTGCTTTTCTAGCCTCCGCTCAGGAATTGCACCTTCTTACTCCCACTTGAAGTGCCACTTGAAGTGCCCCCTACCCTCATCACGTCGTCACCTCCAATACCTCTATTTACCAGGAGAAACCTGCTCTTCATCCTCCTCTGCCTAAAACCCTCTACTTCCCTTTGCAAACAAACCCCTGAGAGCCAGGGCTCCTCTGAGCCTGCTGCTCCTCTTACTAGCTGGGCATCTGAAGGCTCTAGATCTCAGCATCTCCACCTATAAAGAGGATCCTAATTGTGCTGCCTCCTAGGGCTGTGGTGAGATTTACATGTTACTACAAGGAAAATATTTCACACCTGGCTGCTCGTGGTTAGTTCCATAGATGCAACCTGTAATTATAGTTATGGAATACGAGGCTCTACACAATCTGCTGCTCACTCTGTACTCAGCCTCATATCTATGGCTCTTCCCAAGTCCCTGAATTCCCCAGCCATGTTGGACTCCTCCCCATGATCTGAGTACACTTATTTTTTCTTTCCTCCACATTTGCTCATGCTCTTCCCTCTGCCTGCAATGCCCTTTCTTCTCTAGCACCTTAAGACCTGGTTTGTGTCCTGTTTTCTCTGGGAAACCTCCCCTAGTCAGTTATCATGACCTGCCATCCCCACTGTAAGGCTAAGGAATGATTCCCCTTCTGTCACGTTTCCCCAGGACTCAGGGGTGTTCCTTTATTCTAGTACACCTCAGTGTGTGTTTCTGTGGTTCTTTTGGGGGGTCAGTCTCCACACACAGGTGTGAGTTTCCTGTGGGTAGGGACCTGTGTTCATCTCACTGCTCTGCATTCTCAGCATGGAGTCCCATGCGTAATAAAATGCCCAGAGTTTGTTGGGTGAATGAAAGAATAGCCTGTGTACTTGTCTGCTTGAAGGTGAGGACTGTGTCCAACTTCATCTTTGTTTCCCCAATGTCTGGCACCCAGTAGGTGTTCACTAAATTATTCTTGCATGTAATCGAAGGATAGATAAGGCAGATGTGTGCTGGTAGGTGAAGCAAGGAAAGGTATGAAGGACCCAGGAAAGGGAGAATTTGGACAGTGAAATCAGGGGCCAAGATGTGGTTCTGGAGCACTGAGGGGGAAGCTGGACGAGGAAGCGGGGGGAGTTGTGGGAGGCCCAGCCTCTTTTCCCTGAGCTACACTCTTTCCTAGCTGTATGGGAAGGAAGAGACCCCACCCAGCCTGAACAGGGGTATTAACATGCTCGAATGGCTCGAAGGGTGTTTCACAGGCTTATCTGTTAATAATAAAAATGAAATTATATGAAAAATACAACAATGTGTGGGTTGCAGGACAAGTTAATGATTTCTCATGTAGTCAGATGTATGTCCCTTTAATGGAGGCAGGTAATGGTGGTGGTAATAATACCCTGGATCTGTTGATAGCGTCTTTCTTCTGAGGAGCTCAAAGCACTTTCTATTCTTATCTCATCTCTCTTTCTGACTTCCCAGGGAAGTCAGTCTGATTATCCCCATTTCTCAGGTGCCTATGTGCTGTGACTCACACTGCGCCTCTGGAGCTCATCCCTTTGTCCAGCCTGGGTGGGGCCCATGTGACTCCCTCCTCCTTGAGCACTGTGCCTGGAGCACCCGCACTTCCTGGGTGACCAAGAAGGCTTGGCTCACTATAAAGGGTGCTCTGAACTGTGGGTCTATGGGAGCTAACCACACCACGGGAAGCAGAGGGGTGGCGGGGGCAGGGGTGAAGAGAGGAGGAGGTGGAGGAGGAAGAACCTGAGGAAGCGGGAGGGATGAAAGGTCTGGAGGACTCAGAACACTAGACTCTGAACATGCTGAGGGCAGGAGCCATGTCCTGTTTGCCTTCATATCCCTAAGACAAAGCCCAGTGCATGACATGGCATAGGTACATAGGCCAGACACATGGATGGTCAGGCGACAGGTGGACATGCCATGGTATCTTTCAAGACCCAATTCAAAGATCACCTCTTTGAGAAGCTTTCCTTGGCCCTTGCACTGGACTACCAACATACCACTGCTGGACTCATAACCCTTGGCGCCTCTCAGGCAGCTCTGTGGTAGAGTTAACTGTCTATGTGTCAGATGCCTCCATTTGGGTGTCAGTTCCTGGCCCAGGCACGAGTCTAACTTGTCTCGTATCTTTAGGGTCTGTTAGCATAGGATGTCTCACGGAAGGGTGGGCAGAGAGAGGTACAGGAAAGGCTGGGCTTTGAAGTCAGAAAGACCCAGATTTCTACGCGGGTTCTGCCTCTGACCACACTGGCTTCCACTGTGGCTCAGGAAACCCCTTAGGCTCCTTGAGATATGCTCCTTTCTCCCTTCCTCATGATAAAATGGAGCCGAGAAAACCCACTTTGCTGGGTGTGGCAAGGCTAACCATGGTGGCATTGCTTGGCACCTAGAATGTGTTCGGTATTCATTTCCTATGATTAATTTTAGATCTGGTGGTTTCCAGCCCTGGCTTGGCATTAGAACCACCCTTCTCAGGAATAGACATACTTGGAACTCCACCCCTGGAAAAATTCTGAGCCTGTGGATCTGGGGTGGGGCCAGGATCTGCCTGTTAAAAAGGGTCCTCTAGTTATTCTGATGTTGGAGTGTCTCAGTGTTTGTGAAATCAAACATATGATTGGATGTAAGGTAGAACATAAGTCCTTGATTTCTCTGGTCTCTAGGGTTCAGTGAGGGGACAGAAAAGGCTCCTTGGTAAAGTGGTCCCTTCTAGGGGGGTTGCTTAGGGGGGTCCAAGAACTCAAAGCATTTTCTCTTCTTATCTTATCTCTGCAAGTCCAGCCTTGCCCATCAAAGCAGATGGAATGGAGAGGAAATTCACCCTGGCCTCTTTTCCACTACCCCTGTGACCTAAGTAAGCTGGCCACTTTCTCTGCACTTCATCTCGCCACTTTGTTCAGCAGGCATTCTCCATGTTTTACATTTGCAGACCAGATGTGGGTGGCAGAAGAGCTCTGTGGACTCCATGACCATCAGTCAAGGGGGTTGTGAGGTGTTGCTTGTCTTTGCTAGAATTTCTCAAGCGTACAAAGAATTAGAGATAGAAATGAAAGTTTGTAACTGTTTAGAGTTCCAGCTGACATCTGATAGACCCCTAAGGGACCTCCATGCAGACTGGGGTGCCAGCCAGGCCTTCTTTCTGAATCAGGTACCCAGAACTCTCCAGTCGTTGAAAGGCAGACTCTGTATAGGTCAAGGGGTCAGCAGTGCAGATGAAGCCCAGGTTGTGAGGCCTGGGTCCAGGCTGGACTTGCTGCTGACTTGCTATGTGACTCTGTATGGGCCAGAGAACCTCCCCAGGCCTTGCTGACTTTGACACATGAGCTGAAATTCTTTCCCTGAGTCTTGTGATCCTGAAAAGGAATTGGATGTAGTGGAGAAAGGAATTTGTCCCAAGCAAGAGAGCAGTAAATTGCCAACAATGGAAGGTTGGAAAGGCCTGTGTCCGTAGTACCAGGTGAGAGTCATGGACTACTGGGTCCATGCTGAGCCTGGACGTGGGGCTTGTAGGAGACTGTAGGATCACAGAATTGAAAGTGGTAGCAGTGAATGGAGAGTGGGGATTACACAGTGCGAGGCATTTTCTCACATACTATTTTCTTTAGTTTACATGGAATCCTAAGAGATATTATTGTGTCAACATTCATAATAACCAAGTCATTTTACAGGTTAGAAAACTGAGGCTCAGAGAGATGAAGGTCCCCAAAGTCACATGGCAATTTGGTGGTGTCAGGATTTGAACCCATGTCTGTCTGACTCTATCACCACCCCACTACAGTTGACTTGGGGCAAGATGGGTGTCCCAAAGCATTTCGGTTGATTTAGATTTTTTCTGGAGTGGTTCTCTAGACCTTTCCCCTAGGTGAGGCAGGTGCCATCCCTTTCCTGGGAACAGGCACTCTCAGTGTTTGAGAAGGAAGGGGCAGCAACACGTGGTGGGGTCAAAGGCATCGGGTGCAGGCCGCTGTCATTCCCAGTGGGAAATGGATCTCCTTCTCAGGAACCTAAGCAAGAGCTGGAAGTCATCCCTCTGCAGGCAGGATCTCAGGTGATGGCCCTGAACAGGTGATTGTTTTGCAACTAGTCAGGGAGGGTGGACAGGTCTTGAAGTCTAAGAAGCACAGATTTCCAGACCAGGTCTCACCCAGGAGATTCAAAGGGCAGGATTGCGCAAGGATGACCTCTACTTGGGCCCAGAAAACGAGAAAGTCAACTTCTTTTCCGTGTACTGTGAGTGAGTCACCTTTCCCAGAAGCCAGGCCATTCTCTGGTTCCTCCTGCAGGCTCAGAGTGGCCTGGCCAGGGTGGAGCAGAGCAGGGAAGGTGAGGAGCCAGTGACAACCACGTCACACTCCATCTTCCCCATCTCCATAGGAAGCATGGAGCTTAGTGCATTAGACTGAGTAAGAGCCCATCACACGGCCGGGCGCGGTGGCTCAAGCCTGTAATCCCAGCACTTTGGGAGGCCGAGACGGGCGGATCACGAGGTCAGGAGATCGAGACCATCCTGGCTAACACGGTGAAACCCCGTCTCTACTAAAAAAAATATAAAAAATTAGCCGGGCGAGGTGGCGGGCGCCTGTAGTCCCAGCTACTCGGGAGGCTGAGGCAGGAGAATGGCGTGAACCCGGGAGGCGGAGCTTGCAGTGAGCTGAGATCCGGCCACTGCACTCCAGCCTGGGCGACAGAGCGAGACTCCGTCTCAAAAAAAAAAAAAAAAAAAAAAAGAGCCCATCACACATCCCTGACCCTCCCCATCCCATCCGCATGTCACAAGGTCACAGCTGGGTACCGAGGCTGGTGTGGGGCAGATCACTGTGCCTGTGGTGCAGAATGGGGTGTGTGTGTGTGTGTGTGTGTGTAAAAGCCACAGAAGCCATGGTACAATCTGAGGGGCAGACAAGCTTTTTGTTCCCCAATCTCATCTTTCCTGCTTGGTGTGGACAGGCTTCAAAGTCAGACATCTGGGTTCCAATCTCAGCTCTCCCCCTTCATTCCCACCTCCCCAGTCCACCTCTCAGCCCTTGGATCTCATACTTACAGAGCAACCTTGGACAGGTCATTGCAACCTGCTTGAGCCTTAGTTTTTCTCTTCTGTGTAATGGGGATAACATTACCCACTTCTCAGAGTTGTGAATTATCAAGCAGATTAAATACAAGAGTGCTAGGAGGGTAGGATCTGTCATGAGGCAGCCTGGCTTTATTTTTATTTATTTATTTATTTTATTTTTTTGAGATGGAGTCTTGCTCTGTCACCCAGGCTGGAGTGCAGTGGCGTGATCTTGGCTCACTGCAATCTCCGCCTCCCAGGTTCAAGCAATTCTTGTGCCTTAGCCTCCCAAGAAGCTGGAACTACAGGTGCCTGCCACCATGTCCAGCTAATTTTTGTATTTTTAGTAGAGACTGGGTTTCACCATGTTGGCCAGACTGGTCTTGAACTCCTGGCCTCAAGTGATCTGCCTGCCATGGCCTCCCAAAGTGCTGAGATTATAGGCGTGAGCCACTATGCCCAGCCAAGGCATCCCAGCTTTAAACCATAGCCCTGTGTTCCATCACTAACCCTCTGGTTAATCCTACCCCTCCTGGGCTTCAGGCTGATCAGTTGTAAAGTACGGCTCCCTCCTGGAGCTGCTGTAAGGATCAAATAAGATACCACTCTTGGCATGTATAAGGCACCCAGCAAAAGTGTTAATTGCCTTCTCCATTCAGGTTCATTTCCTCATGATTTTGCCGAGAAAAGAGAGTTGGATCTAAAGATGTCAAATTATTACAAAGATTGATCTTTCCTAGGTTCCTACTTTATGAAATGGGATAAGAATAGCCTATATCTCATAAAGTTGTTGCGAGGCTAATTGAGTTGATATGAGTACCAGGAAGTTCCCCATAAATGTCAGCTTCATGGCTGGCTATATATAGTTCTTCATTCTGCTGGTGATGCAGACCTGGCTGGTGCCTTGGCCTGAGTGATCAGGGCCAAGGTGACTCACCCTGCAGTGACAGGTCTGGGTAGTGATGAGCAAAGCTGGTTGGGCAGGGGCAGCTGGGTCCTTACTGAACCCCAAGGAACAGCTTGGGCATTAGTTTTTAAAAGAGATTGCCTTTGGTCTTGGCCAGTTTCAGAGAAGGTTGGAAAAAGGATGTTTGTGACCACCAGGCCGCAGGGAAATGGGATGCTCCTACATTTTGTCATGGCTGAGGGAGCAGATGAGGACCACAGCAGAACAGGTGGGAGTCTTTTAGTGGATGCTGACCAGCTAGGAGGCCACAGCTGGATGGAAGCTGGGAGAATACCCCCAATCCCATTGTGTGGGACAGTAGACACTGGGCAGGGGCCCCAGAGCCTGCACATGGCCAAGTCAGTCAGATGTGCTTCCTTCTAGGGAACTGACAGACAGCGGGTTCCATTGCTCCAAAGAGTCCAGTGGTCTTTCCATGACATCATGTTTGCCCAGAGTCATGGACCCCTGCCCTGAGAGCTCACCATCAATGGCAGGTGGCCAGTTGGATGCTCAGGGACCACAGAGGAAGGAAAGAGATTCAGAGAAAGTTTGTGGAAGAGACAATATGTAAGCCAGGCTTTTAAGGAGGAGATGAGGAAGAAAGTTGTTGTCCCCACTTCCTCATCTCCACCTCATGTCTCCACCTCTACCAACTGCAGTCTAGCTTTTCTTACACATGGAACTACTCTTGTCAGGGTCATCAGTGACCTTCTGTGGTCAACCCAAAGAGCACATCACAGTTCTGCTCTTAACTAATGTGGGGATCACATTTGATGCTGTAGCTCACTTCTCCCTGGACTTCTGGTTCTCGCCTTGCTTCCCTGGGCGTTATGTTCCTCCTCAGTTTCCCTTGTGAGCTCATCTTTCTCTGTTACCTATCATTTTGCCATCCACCCACCCATCCATTCATCCACTTGTCCATTGATCCACTCACCTATCCATCCATTCATCCATCCGTCCATCCATCCATCCATCCATCCATCCATCCATCCATCCATCCGCCCACCCACCCATTCATTTATTTTATCTGTCTATCTTTGTACTTAAGGAGAATTTAAAGAAAGTGCTATTTATAAAACTGTGGCAGGATTCAGGAAATCTAACAAGAGATTGTGCAGCACTCCAGGACTGACCATATTAGGGATCCATTAGCAGCCCTAGGCCTGAAGATCAAGTGGCTTTCAGAACCCAGAGAGTGAAGTTACAAGGGGGTTCCTGTTTGGAGCTGAGTCCTTCAGCCTGGGGACATGGCCAACAAGGTATGTAAACACCAGACTTGACTCTTCCCCATGGTGATGTGACTCACAACTGTGTTCTTTCCTCTGAGATTGGATGCTGGCTCTGAGCACCCCTCCTTTGTGCTCACATTCACCCCCCAAGGACTCTTCTCTACTCCAATGGCTGATGCCCCCCGAGTTGCTAGCTCTGGCCCAGACTCCTCTCCTGACCACCTACCTGAACACCCAACTCTCTACTCACTGGACCCCTGCGGCTGTCCCTCAGGTGTCACAAACCAAGCCTGCCCACAGAACTCATGGTCTTTCCCCAGGCTGTTTATCTCATGTGTTCTCTGTCTGCGTGAATGGCCATTCTCCTTGTCACCTGAGTCCACAGCTGGGACCCATTCCTGCTCCTCTTCCTCCTTTACTCTCCGTATCCATCGCCAAGTCCTGTCCAGTCCACACCCAGAGATGGACAGATGCATCCCTCCCTCCCATCCTCACTCCTGGTGCCTTTGCTTAAGTTCTTCTCATCTCCGCCGCTCTGGATCACCACAATTGCTTCCTGATTAACCTCCCGATTCCCATCTCACATCCTATGGCAGGGGCTGCTGGGAGTTCTTTTAAGATGCTGATTATCTCTTAAGGTCCATCATTCTCTCTCTGTTCCTTAGTTATACCCAATTTTCAGTTAAGTATGTGATCAACGATCTAAAAGACAATATTTGCCAGACTTTCTTGTGGCTAGAGTTGACCAAATGACTAAGTTCTATATAGGCTAGGTGCGGTAGCTCATGCCTGTAATCCCAGCACTTTGGGAAGCCGAGGTGGGCTTATCACTTGAAGTCAGAAGTTTGAGATCAGACTGGCCAACATGGTGAAACCCCATCTCTACTAAAAATACAAAAATTAGCTGGGCATAGTGGTGTGTATCTATAATCCCAGCTACTTGGGAGGTTGAGGTAGGAGAATCACTTGAACCTGGGAGGTGGAGGTTGCAGTGAGCCAAGATTGGGCCACTGTACTCCAGCCTGGATGACAAAGTAAGACTGTCTCAAAAAATAAAACAAAACAAAACAAAAAACAAAGAAGATATAAGCAGAAATGACTTGTGGAAGTGCTGGGAAGTCTCCTTAAAATGGAAAGGGTACACTCTTCTTTCTCCTGGCTCTGTCTGCTGCCTGGAACATGGATGATGGCCCGAGCTCTAGCAAGTTCCTTGGACTATGGGGGTTATCACCTTCCACAGCTGAAAGGATGAACCGTGAGAAGTATATCAGCCATAAGTCACTATCTCCGAACTTCTTCAATGAAAGAGTGAAATAAAGGTCTCATTTGTTTAAGCCACTGTTATTTTTTGTTTCTTTGTTATTTTTAGCTACACATAATTCTAACTGATGTGTCTTGTACCCACGGGGATTGCTGCAGGTGTTTCTGTGCCCCATGTGCCCCTTTGGACCATTGAGCACAGCTGTGAGGGCAGCTCTGTGTGTGTGCTGTCGGTGTCCTTTTCAAACATGTAGGGTTTGTTCAAAGCCACAGAAGGCCAGTCGGCCCCTGCCCAGGCACAGCCTGGAATAGAAATGAGGACTCCAAAAGAAGGGAGTAGGGAGAGAGGCAGGGGCTGAAAAGATTTCCTATTGAGTCCTAGGGGAGAGTTGGTGCCTTCTACAGGCAGCCCTCAATCAACAGGAGATGAAAGTTGGTGACCTTATGAGGTTCATTCATGGTTTCTTGGAGGGTGCCGGCAGGACTGGGCTCTGGCTGCCCAGAGGTAACCAGCTCAACCATATACCCTTTCCAGTCTTTTCTCCCACCCCTGTCTCATTCTTTTCACTGTCACTGCTGCTTCCTGGAATCACCTCTCAGATAAGCCACCTCCACAAATGTTCTGGTCTCAGGCTCTGGCACTGGGGAACTAAAATGTAGTTCTATTTGGGCCCTTCCCCTCCAAAAGTCCCTCTGGAGCCCACAGACTCCTGGGTGATGATGTGATCCCTTGGTCTGGCTGCTGCCTCTGGTCACCTCCTCCCTGCTGCTCTGTCCCGTGCCCTCGGCACCCCCTGTGTGACCCTTGCTCCAGCCAGGCCAGGCCATAGCAGTTCTCTGAAGGGCCCTGCAGTGTCCTGCTCGGGTGCCTTCTCACAGACTTGAGCATCCTTTCTTTACCTTTCCCCCAGCTCATCTCAAGTTCAGCTGGAGCTGCTCCTTGTCTAGGGTCCCGTTCCTCTTTTCCACCATCCTGGAAGTGTCTACGTAGCCACCACTTTCTCCTTTTTGACTTTGTGCTTCTTTTTAGGGCAGAGACTACACACACCCTATTCAGTTTTAGATTCTGGGCACAGCACTGAGCTGGAACACAGTTGAAACTCAGTGTTCATTGCATGGCAGAAGGGGTAGGGGCAGGGCCAGGCTGAGCAAGGCCCAGAGAGGGTGGGCCTGGTGCGTTCCTGGATTGACAAGTGGGCCACACATCCAGGGTCCCTCACTCCAGCATCCAGGTTCTCCCGGATTTGGTCTCTCTCATCTTTTTAGCTTCAGCTCCTAAACCTCTCCTCTGACTCAGAGTTCCAGCCCCACCAGCATCTGTCCTGCCCCAAACACATTCTGTGCTCTCAAGCCACTGTGACTCAGGCCATGCTCGTCCCTTTGCCTGGATGGCTTCCCTTCCCCCTTGGCCTCCCACCCTGCTGGAGAATTTCTCCCTGCCCTTCAAGGTCTGTATCAGATACATCTGCGTCCATAAGCCCTTCTCTGCAAGGAACTGTGCTTTGTACATTGTGGATTCTTAGGAAAACTTATTGTGGATGTATTGGATGTATTGGGTAGGGTGGGGGGGTCATGTATGTATTTATTTAACAAACATTTACATAGAGCTTAGTATATTCTAGGCACTATTCTACATGCTGTACCCATATGAACTAATTTAATATACATAACCATCCTATAAGGAAGGTACTGTTATTGTCCCCATTTTACAGATTATAAAACTGAGGCACAGAGAGGTTAAGTAACTTGTCCAACCACTGCTAGAAAGGATGTGTTGACCCAAGCAGAGCAGGAGAGATGGTGACAGGTTTCTTTTTAAATCAATGCTATGGAGTAGATGGAGAACATCAATTGCTTGGTGTTTCTTTCTTTTTTCAATCTAAATTCTAGATCTGGTGGGTCCATGTGCAGGTTTGTGACATGGATGTATGGTGTGATGCTGAGGTTTGGGCCTCTATTGATCTTTTCACCCAGATAGTGAACATAGTACCCAATAGGAGGCTTTTCAGCCCTTGCCTCCCTCCCTTCCTCCTTTTGGCATACCCAGTGTCTTTGTTCCCGTCTTTATGTCTGGGTGTACTCAGGCTTTAGCTCCCACTTGTAAGTGATAACATGCAGTATTTGGTTTTCTGTTTCTGTGTTAATTCACTTGGGATACTGGCAAATCAGCTTCCCCTTCTGGGAACTCCATGGCTGAACTGGGCTGAGGAGAGCAGCTTTCAGAAACCCTGCAGGTGTCCGGGACATCTGGTCACAGGGGCCACTGAATAGCTCTAGAGGTCCAAACTTCAGGTGGGCCATGAGTATGAGCCTGGCCTTAGTCAGGCAGGGCAAGGGACAAGTCTTCCTGGCAGGAAATCTGCTCCTCTGACTTCTACCAACCTCCTTTCAGCTCTGCCTTGGAGAGTGCAGTGGGAGATGGCAAAAAATATCCAGGATAAGGTTTGCAAATGGATAAGGGGTTCACAAGAAGACCCTGGGACTAGCAGGCAGGGACTTTGACTCAAGGTGCTGGTGATTTCAGTGGCAACTCACTTCCCCTCTATGGGCCTCAGTTTCTCCATTTGTGAAATGCAAACATTGGGCTGGATGCTCACGAAGGGCTCTCCCAGCATATTCTTTAATAATTCTAGCTGCATAGGTATTATCTTGGGGAGCAGAAGGGAGGAGGGAAATTGGGGTATGTTATGGGCTGAATTTATATATTCAAAATTCCTATGTTGAAGTCTGAACCTTCAGTATCTTCAAATATGACTGTATTTGGGACGGGTCTTTAACAGGTAATGAAGGTTTAATGAGTCATTGGGGTGGGCCCTAATCCAATATGACTGGTGTCCTTGTAAGAAGAGGATGGTAGGTCACAGACACCCACAGAGGAAGGACACATGAAGACACATAGAAGAGACGGGCATCTTCAAGCCCAGGGGAATGGCCTTGGAAGACACCAAACCTGCTGACACTTTAACCTTGGACTTCTGGCCTCTACAATTGTGAGGAAATAAATCTGTGTTCTTTTAAGATGCTCAGTCTGTGGTACTTGGTTCTGACAGCCTTAGCAAACCAATGCAAGGTAACACCATAAGCTGACCCAACTGCAGTGTCCTCCAGCCACAGTACCCTGGTTCCTGTGGGGTCAGACTAGCCAAGGAGTACGGGAGGCAAGGGGAGGGGCTCAGTGTAGATCATCTCGAACAACATGCATTGGGCCTATTTTGCAGTCAGGGCTGAATGGGTGCACCCTCCCCTTGCCCTCAAGGAGCCCTTGATCCCACGAGGGAGATGGACTTACAGTGAGGAATGCTTGTTGTGTGAATCATGCGGTGATGAAACACACGCCGCACAGACACAGGCCTGGGGAGGGAACAGTCCATTGTCCAGATGACTTCACTGAGGAGAGCTTGGAAGGACCAGCTGTGGTGTCCAGCAACCAGAGAACGGAGGGAAGAGCATCCCAGCAGAGGGATCAGCATTTGCAAAGGCACACAGGCACAAACCATTCCCTGAGGCAAGTGAAATATGTGTCTGGAGAGCAGAGCTGGGGAGGCCCTGAGGGAATGCAGCTTATAAACATAGGGAGCCTAGAGCCAGACCATTGGAACTGAGCAGGGCCACTTCCGAGCTGGGTGACCCTTGGCAGGTTACTTGGCCTCTTGGAACCTCAGTGTTCTCATCTGCAAAATGGTGATGGCAAAAGTACCTACCTTAGAGGACTGCCTCAGAGACTAAGTAGGTAATATCTACAGCATGCTTTGGACAGTACCCTACATGTGAATGGCACTTCAGCAACTCTGGCTGTCTGCTCAGCCTTGGTTTTCACACCTGCTCTCCCACAGAGTGGCTGAAATGATTATTTCATCAACCCTTTTGGTTGGGCACAGTGGGGAGTGAGGTCAGTGTAGAAAATCAATCTTCGTCAGCTAGAACTGGGAACTGAGAGGTGCAGAGACTCCTGGAAATGCAAGGAGAACTTGCCAGAAAGCATTTCAGCAGGGTTCCGGGAGGCCTGCTGCTGAAGGGGGCAACCTTTGTGGCCCTAAAACTCTGTGACGTGTGTGGGGGAAGGAACTGAAAAGGGGACCTGAAAGATATGTTTTCTCAGTAACAGGCCCAAGAGGCAGCAGGGGTAGAGAAACAGTGTTTCGGAGACTCTGAGGATCAGAATTGCTGGCTCTCGGAGCCGGGAGGCCCTGAAAGATCATCTGGCCCTTGGATGCCAGAATGACAGTAGCTGGACTGGACTTGGCCTGGAGATCTCCTTTGTTTAACTTTACAGTGTTTGATATGATAAAAAGATGCAAATAGTTACCCTCACTTTTATTTTTATTTTTTTGAGATGGAGTCTTGCTCTGTCGCCCAGGCTGGAGTGCAGTAGCATGATCTTGTCTCATTGCAACCTCCGCCTCCTGGGTTCAAGCGATTCTCCTGTCTCAGCCTCCTGAGTAGCTGGGACTACAGGCATATGTACCCTCTTTTTATAATTAAAGATTTCTTACAAAAAATCCAGATGTCCAGCTTCTGGTGGACACAGAATATCTAAGAACAGTAGTTTGCATTCCCATGTGGCAACCATCAACAACAATATAGTGGCAGGTGCCCCCACAGTAGGTCATTTTCTTTCCTTGCCCCATCCCAACAGGCATTTGCATGTAAGATTGCCAAGTCTAGCCCAACACTCTCCTTTTACAGATGAGGAAACCGGGGATGTGACTCACCCAATTTTATACATGTGAGCGACCCAGCATCGGATGAGATCCCGGGCCTCCTAACACTCAGTCACACACACATTCCACATCTCTGCTTGCCTTCTTTTGCCTTAGTGCCCTGGTGGGAAGGGTAGAGGAGCAAGGGGACATGGCCTTCTTTTAGTTTTAATTGATAATAACTATTAAGAAGAACAGCAGCCATGAGTTAAATGTCTACAGTGTATCAGGGACTTCACCCACACTTAAATCCTCATAACAATCCTGGAAAGTAAATATTATTATTCCTATTTTTTCAGATGAGGAAACGGAGGTGCAGAAAGGTTAAAAAGCATGCCCGAGGTCGCTGGGGTGGTGTGAGATGAAGCTGGGTCCTGAACCATGGTTGAGTGGACTCTAAAGCACCATGGCTTTGTTGCAAGCCTGTTCTTAGGCTCTGGGGCATGCTAAAGTAGGAAAGTTCTGGAAGCTGTGGTCCAAGTGGTTTGTTAGTATTCCATTCAGACAGTTCAGGGCATGTCAGGGGAGGTTTCAAGTTGCTGAGTGTCCCATGAGCCCCGTGGGAGAGAGGGGACTTGATCTCCCTCCCTGGGACTGACTACCCATATCCCCCAGAGACACTTCTCGTCATAGTTGAGGTTTGGGGAACACCTTTAGGGGAAAGCTGGGGGACCTGGCCAGGCTCAGGAAGGAGGAATGACTTATCAACTAGGGAGTCCTGACCATCTTCAAGGCACTCCCCGACCCCCAGCATCCCTATGCAGTGTGTAATGGCCTTAGCGGAGGGCTCCCCAGCACCACAAGCTGAGCTTAACATGGCTGTTGTTCCTTGGTGTTGAGGCATCCTTTAGTTTGACTGTCTCCCTCATAAAGTATCTGCTCCCTGAGTCCAGGGACCCCTTCCCATGTATCTCTATCCCCATCATCTAGAACGTTGCTTGACTCATGATAGGTACAACAAATGTGTGGTTCTGGAATGGATGAATGAATGTATGATGCAGGATTCACTTATTTCTGGGGTCAGATCGCTGGAGTTTAAGTCTTGGCTCCACCCTTAGTAAATGAGTGACTTGGACAAATTATTTAACCTCTCTGGGACTCAGTTTCTACATCTGTAAAACGGAGACAAAAATCATGCTTATCTCATTGCTTATTGTTAAAATTAATATATTACCCACAAAGTGCTTAGCACAATATCTTGTCTTGTGCTGTCTGATAAGGTGGCCACTAGTCACAGGTGACTATTTAAAATAACCAAAATGAACTAAAATTAAAGTTGAGATTCTTCCATTGCATCAGCTGCATTTCATGTTCTCAGTGGCTTCTATATTGGACAGCACAGATAGAGAACATTTCCATCATCACAGATAATTCTCCTAGGCAGAGCTGGTGGGTAATGTTGTAAGGGCTGTGTGATGCTAGCCATTTCTAGTTACAGTTACTCCTGCTATTATTGCCACTGTCTCTCAACTCAAGGTGGAGGGCGATACTAGGTTACTATAGCAGGAGATTTGCCCTTGTGGCAGCCCAGGCCGAAAGTCCATACCCTGCATTTGCTTTCTTCTTGGAATGCTGTCCTGCGGACCTTCACTTGGTGACATCCTCCTTGTGCCAATGCCTGGTGGGACAGGCTTTTCAAAGGGACAAACCAACGTAAGAGCCTTTTTCTTCATGAGTCTACCCTCTCTTTGAGGGCTGGGACTAGATTTCCTTCATCCCTGTCTCCCCAGTGCCTGGCACAGGGTAAGCACTCAGAATAAATTTGTTGGGGAATGAAGGAGCTGTGTCTGAAGGTTTGCATGGTCTAAGACAGTGTGTTCACTCAGCTCCATGACTGCATCAAAGCATTTCTAATAGCAGATGACTTACAGTGTGGAAGAAAGAGCAGCTAGGAAACAGGTCTCTATCTGTGGCCAGGAGGAATGAGCCTCAGAAATGTTGGCAGGATGAGCAGCCTTAGAGAATGATGGCAGCGCCCCGGGGAAATGACCGGAAACACAAGTTGAGTGGCAGAGGGAAAGCAAATGGGCACTTCAGAATGAAGAAGAACTATCTTGTGCATGGGAGACTCCCCAAGACCTCCTTGAATCTGAAAGGAAGAACTGAGGTTTCAATATATCTTCGGCAGGTTTGGGCAAGCCACGGGCACCCCTTAGTTTCTATCATGTGTCCCAGCTGTACTGATAGGGCCTGAGGAAGTGAAAGTTAACCAGAAACAAATATTTTTGGGTCTGTCACTTTAAAGAGTCTTCAGTTGACTTCCCTCATCACTGGAGATTATTTCTTTTGTGAGTGTGTTTTCTTTGCATATTCTTTACATATGTATTGTTTCAAGAAGAAATGGTAGCTTCCTGGGTGTTGACACCTGAGGCAAAGTTTTAGATTTAACTTGAGGTCATCTTAATCAGCTCAGGCTGCCATAATAAAATACCATAGACTGGGGTTTTAAACAACAGACATTTATATCTCACTGTTCTGGAGGCCGGGAAGTCCAAGATCAAGGTGTTGACAGATTTGGCTCCTGTGTGAGAGCTCTCTTCCTGGCTTATGGACGGCTGCCTTCTTGCTGTGTCCTCACATGGTGGAGTGAGAGATTTTTTGTCTCTTTCTCTTCTTCTAAGGGCATTAATCCCATCACTGGGACTGTACCCTCAGGGCCTCCTCTAAACCTAATTACTCCCCACAGGCCTCACCTCCTAATATCATCATGTTGGAAGTTAGGGCTTCAGCAGATAAATTTGGGGGGCACACAGTTCATGCTGTTGAATAAAAAAGCCAAACTCTGAAATACTTGAAGAAGTTTATTCAGAGCCAAGTGTGAGGACCATGGCCCATGACACAGCCTCAGGAGGTCCTGAGAACTGTGCCCAAGATGTTTGCATTATACTTCGATTTTATACATTTTAGGGAGACAGAAGCTATAGTGAAAAACAGAAATCAATATGTGTTAAGTTATATGTTGGTTTGACCCAGAAAGGCAGGACATCTTGAAGTGGGTGCTTCCAGGTGACAGGTGGATTCAAAGATTTCCTGACTGGCAATTGGTTAAAAGTGTTAAGCTTTGCCTAAAGAGTTTGTTAGCAGAAGAAATGCTTGGGGTTGAGATAAGGGGGGTTGTGAGATGAAGCCTCCCGGTAGCAGACTTCAGAGAGAACAGATGAAATGTCTTTTATCAGACCTTAAAAGGTGTCAGACACTTAGTTAAATCTCTCCTGTATCAGGAAAAGACTTAGAAAGGGAAGAGGATTCTCTGCAGAATGTAAATTTTCCCCACAAGAGGTGACTTTGCAGGGTCATTTCAAAATATGTCAAAGAAATATATTTGGAGGTAAAATACTTTCATCTCCTTTAGGGACTGTTACCTGTCACATGATGTTATATCAGAGTCTCTGGCTCCCCCGGCCCACTTCTCTTTGACCCCAGCAAAAATCTAATATCTGTATTGGCGTTCACTTGGACTAATGGCATCCAGCCCTGATATCAGGCCGTCTTTAGCCTCCACTGATCACCTGCCCACATTCTGCACATCAGCCTCACTCAACTTTCTGTTTTTCTTGCAGCCCAGTCTGTTCGGCACCTCTGGGACTTTGCACGTGCTCTTTCCACTTCCTGGTTCACTCTGCCCCTGCCTTAGCATCTGACTGAATCTTCCTCCTTTGTCAGGCCTCAGCTTAGATGTCACTGCTCTGAACCTTCTCCTAGTCCCCTGGTCTGAGTTAGGTGCAGCTTGTCCTCCCACAGGAATTGGCCCACACCTGCCACCTGCCTCGTGAATGCACCAGCAACCCCTGCTGGGCCTCCAATTGCTGTTGAGACTTTCTGCATGTGAGTTCCAACTCTGTTACTCAGAAGCTGTGTGACTTTGGACAAACTCTTTTTCTATGCCTCAGTTTCCTCATCTTTAAGATAAGATTCTAATAAAACTTATCTAATGATGTTGTGAGGATTAAATTAGTCTATATTTGAATAATCCCTAAATACACAGAAGCACTATATAAAATGTGTTAAATAAAGTAAATCAGGAATAAATAAATAAATAAAGTAAATCAGGAAGTTGGTGAGCTCCAGGCTAGAAGGAGCAGGTCTGTCTTGTGAACAATTGTATCCTCAGTGACTGGCCCCAGGCATAGAGGGTACTTCATGTAATACTTATTGAATGAGTCAAAAAGGTGAATTAAAGAATGTTGTCATCAAGTTCATAAGTCAGTCTCAGATTACTGGTTCTGACAGTCTTGGTAATGCTTTTTAAGTTGAGTGTTCTTTAAGTTGAGTGTTGAAAATGGCTTACTCATCACAGGAGTTTATTCATTGACTGGTCCAAAAAGGATAAAATTATACAAATGGCTTTGTATTCTTTTGCTGTTACAATATAGAAATTAATAGCATGGATTTTGGAGCCAGACTATCTGCATGTGAGTTCCAACTCTGTCACTCAGAAGCTGTGTGACTATGGGCAAACTATTTTTCTGTGCCTCAGTTTCCTCATCTTTAAGATAAGATTCTAATAAAACTTATCTAATGATGCTATGAGGATTAATTAGTCTGTATTTGAATAATCCCTAAATACATAGAAGCACTATATAAAATGTGTTAAATAAAGTAAATCAGGAATAAATCTCATAAACAGTGTGATAGTCTCTTAGAAGTTAACCTCCTTTTGGAGTAAAGCATTGGCGTGGTTCTAGCACAAGGCAACTTCACGACAAAGGTGAAGTTCATTTTCAGTGTGTGCCCACCCTCTGTTTCTATCCCCCCTTTCACTTTCTGTGGTGTTTTGTCTTGCAAAGTTTTATCTTCCTCTTCACCATCTAACAACAAATGCTTTTGGATTTGCCAAAAGGGCCAATTCATACTCTAGTGTAAATGACTGATAGACTCGAATGTGCTTTTCCAAAATTATTGTCTTAACATGAAGTGTCCTGATTAGTCTGGGGAATTCAGGAGGGCAGAAACCACATGCTCTACATGTCAATATCTTCCTTGACCCTGGTTCTCTACACCTCTAAGTGCAGCAGACATTGGCCAGCCCTACTTATCAAGTCTCCCAGGAAATGTAGTCAGGAGCGTGAGGGTTAGACCCATTGAGCGGAATGCTGAGAACCTTGGAGACATATTGGGAAGAGAGGGGAAGATGTGCCACCACCATTTAATAACAATGGTTGAATTTAAAATACGAAATCACAATCCTGGTCAACTTACACTGGCACTCCAAGGCTACGGAGCCCTCAGATGCCACATGACCCAACCTCAAAGGAGAGCTGCGGTTTCAGAGTCAGGGTGACAGCAGCCAATGATTTAGAAAGCAGAGCTCAACGTGGGACCCATGGCAGGAGGCTGCTTGGAGTCTGTAAATGACGCCATTGTTTGAGGTTACATGCAATCAAAGAAGGAAAAAATCAGGGGTAGGCTTTGGGCAGGGGGAGCAGGGAAAAAAGAAAAACAAGCCACTTAAAATTTTAGGGACAACATCTCTTGCCAAAATCTTTTTTTTTTCAAATAAAAAAAATCCCGATCTGAAGCCAATGAAGCAAACAGGAAAGCAGCGTCTGGGCCTGCTCTGAGGGCAGATGGCAGGCTCTTGGGTTTCAGAATGAGTTGATCATTGCGTAAACAAGGTGGCCTCTGGGCGGGGGCAGCCTGTTCTGTAAGAGCTCTTCCCCCATGGGCACTTGGGCCCTTTAGTGTCCACATTCTTCAAGCCTGGCAGTGCCCTGCCCTGGAGCCCCTTCAAGGTCAGTGTTGCTTGGCAATTACAATGTTCTGTTACAACCGTGTCTGTTGTTCCCCATGGTGATCCTGTGAAGGTCACATGGATTAGTAGATCCATCTTATGGAAGGGAGTACCCTGGGTTTCAGAAAGGTGGCCTTGCTAGCTCAAGGTCAGGTGGACAGGAAATGGCAGAGCCAAGCACAGGACACAGACCTCTGTTTTGCCATTTAGCTAGGCAAGTGCAACAAGAAGGAAGGGGGAGGCATGCCCTGGGGAGGGCTGAGAGCCTTAACCATAACATCACCTTGGGGTTTGTTGAGTGTCCTTGAGTGGTAACAAGCACAGGCTCTGGAGCAAAAGAGCATGATCCAGATCCTCCTAGCAGCATGACCTTGGGAAAGTTTCTGAGATTTCTGAGCCTTAGTTTCCTCATCTGTGAAATGGGGATAGTAGTAGGACCTGCCTTATAAAGATGCAGTGGGAATTCAATGAGCTAAAGCCTATGAAATGTTTAGAGCCACTTCAGGCACACCCTGAGTGTTAGCTCTTATTGCAACACCCTTTCATGTAAACTCATTTACGGTTTTATATTTATGCTGAGAGGGATTTATTTTTGGTTTTATTTTACAGATGATGAAACAAGGCACAGGGAGGTTATTTTTCCCAAATCCAGTAAAGAAGCAGAGCTGGAGGGTGAACCAGGGCTACCGATGCCAATTCTGGATTGCTCCGGACATGGCTATGCCATATTGGTTCTGTATGCCAAAATTCCTGGACTTTCTTGCTATTGTTGACTCCCAGGTGTCTTGTTAGTTGCTGCCTGGGACCGACACTGAGCAGAATCATGACAGGAGTGTCGGTGTCCCTAGGCTTTCCTTTTTGCCCAATTTTCCTTTATTGGTGGAGGCTCCAACCTGCCCTGCAAGGTGCTGGGTGCTCTTCTGCATCTGACTTATTCTTCTGCTCTGATTTATGTGAACTTATTTCCAAGACATGATAATTAATCACTGCCTCAGCAAGGGGGATCTCGGGGGCTGACAAAGCACTGAAGCCCCCATAGGATTCCACAAGCATTGGGATGATCAATATTCCCATTGATAGATTTATTCTGGATTCCCTGTATACTTACTGGGTACTCGTTCTGAGTGCTCCTGCTGTGCCAGCTGCTGGGGAGACAATGGTGAGTCCAAGCAGACACAGCCCAGGAGCTCCTAGCATTTGGAGTCCAGCAGGGAAGTCTGATAGTAATCAGAGTCACAGTCGTGAATGTGCAGCTACACACCGAGATAAGTTATCTAAAGGAAACAAATCCAGCTTTGGGGAGACTGAGGAATAAAGAAAAAATGATCTCAACTTGGGAGTCAGGGAAGGCTTTCTTAAGCCACTCAAAAGTGATGTTTGAGTTGCTATCTGAAAGGCAGTGAGAGCAAGCTAGTGAATGAGGATGGAAGAGCATTCCAGGCAATGGGAACAGTGAGTGCAAAGGCCCCACGGAGGAACTGACATTTTAGTTGGGTGAGCATGCAGAAGGCAAGGGGGAAGGACACGTGAGATGGGGTTAGAGGGGCCAGGGGTCATTTTAGGAGAACGGGGTTCAATGATAGGGGAGCAGGGAATCTGCTAGAGAATTTTAATTTGAGGGGGTAGGGATGAGGTATTCATATTATTTAGTTTATATTTGTAAAAGATCCCTCTGGCTGTTGAGTTGAGACTGGACTGGAAGAAGGTTAGAGTGGTGGCAAAGAGACAAATCAGAAGGCTATAGATGTGGGCCGAGCAAGAGCTGCCAATACCTGGGACCAAGGTAGAGGTGGTAGTGCTGGACATAGATGGATTTGTGAGCTCTTCAGGAGATAAATGGACTGTTTCCGGTTCCAGGTACTATAGGAACTGGAGATACAAAGATGAATAGGATACAGAAACCCATCTTCAAGGCGCTTACAGTGTAAAAAGAGGAGGCATATGTGTAACAGATACATATGTACAAATATAACTGGCCACGATGGATGATTGTAGAAATGGCCACAATATTTTAGTCTGTGCTGTACCCACACCCTTTACAATGTGACTTCCTAGCTCTTCCATCAAGAGACTGGCGCTATTTCTCTATCCCTTGGATGAGGCCTGGTCTTATGATGTGCTTCTGTTGATAAAATTTGGTAGAAGTGATGTATGTCGGTTTTGAGCCCAGGCCTCAGTTGACTTTGTGTGCTTCTACCACGTCTACAAACCTTGCAGAGTTTCTAGGAGAACAAATCCAGGCAAGCTTTCTTGATGATGAGAGACACATGGCCCAGTCATCTCTGTCCCTCTACCTGAGAGCAGGCCAAATACCAGATATGCAAAATAAACATCTTAGACTAGTTAACGCTGGATATCTGGCCACCTGACTGCAGATGCATGAGTGAGCTCAACCAAGATCAGCCATGCCTGGCCCCAGTCAGCAGATGAATTCAGCCAGCCCATAGATTTGTAAACAATAATAAATGCTTATTGCTCCAAGCAGGGATTGCCAAACTACAGCCTATGGGCTGACCAGCCACCTGTTTTTGTATAAAAAATTTTATTAGAACTTAGTCATGACATTTATTTATGCATTGTCCATGACTCTCTTTGAGTTACAAAGGCAGATCTGAGTAGTTGCAACAGATATCCTGTAATCTTCAGAGCCTAAAATACTACCTTTTAAGAAAATGTTTGCTTGCCCCTGGTTTAAAGGTATTCAGTTGTGGAGCAGCTTGTTACACAGCGCTAGCTGACTGATGCATAGGTTCTGGAATAAAGGGGCAGGTGAGGGCACAAAGGAAGGATTGGTTGGCTCTCCACTGACTATGACATGGCTTGGTTGGGAGAGGCTCTGTAGAGGAAGTGATGCTAAATGTGTCTTAAGCCATGTGTAGACTTGGGCTCAGAGGGAAGTGATGAGGAAATCAAAGGTCAGAATGATTGTGATCAGGCCAAGGTCATGTGGCAGGTCTCCTGATTCCTGTTTGGGGACAGTTTTTCCCTTGTCTTAGTGGACAATTTCACCTTTTGGATAAGAGAGAGGAGGACCCTGGGACCAGACAGAGCTGGGTTCACATTCCATCTATACCATTTCTGAGACAGATGATTTTGGGTAACTTACTTAGTTTCTCTGTACCTAAGCTTCCTCATTCATAAAACAGGGAAAATGACATTGATCTCACAGAGTTGTTATGAAATTAAATGAGATGATGAGAAGAGGTTCTGGTATACCACTTTATAATTATAAAAGAATGCTGCAGAGATAAAGACAGCTTAGAAATACTTGCCATGAGGCTTTCTGTTTTAATCAGGGTGGGAGATTTCAGCTAAAGGAAGTTTTATCAGCCTCCTTTGCTGATTGCTCTACTGCTGAATTTCTAGTGGGATGGATGGTTTTGTGCATCAATCATGTATACCCATGAACCCTATATCTCGTGGAGACCACCTGCTTCCCTTCTGGAATTATCTCGCCCCAGAGACTTCCACCACTAACAGCTTCTTGGGGCCCTCACTCTGGGCTGCTCTCTCTCTCTGTTTCATAACCCATTGCAAATGGTGGGAGAGCCTGTGGGCTGAGGAGATCTGGTCACTTTGTGCATATCTCTAAGTTCCTATTTCTCTGGGCTGAGACTGAGCCCATCCACATGCCCATTTAATGATGAGGAAAAATGGAAGGGTTTGAGCTGGATTTAAGAAAGTGCTCCTCTGATGTGCCAGGTCCTGTTCTGGGCTCTGGGAATTAAGGATGAGCCAGCCATGTTTCTCTTTCTTTGCAGAACTCAGAGTTTGCTGCAGGAGGTGCACCTGCAAATGGATGTTTTCAACACAAGATGGAGAGTGTAGCAGCAGAGCAAACCCAGGGCTCCAGAGAAGCACAGCTTAGCTTTGGGCTCAGGAAATGACGTTCAGGATGAGTCTGAGCCGAGTCTTCTAGCATAAGTAGGAGTCTGCCAGATAAAGACAGAGGGGAGAAGGCATCCCAGATGGAGGAAGCAGCATGAGCAAAGATGGGGTAAGGAAACAGCTCAGCCTGTGCATTGTGTGCCAGGAGCTTGGTGTTGCTGCGCAGGGAGTCTGAGTCAAGGGAAAGATAAAGCCAGCAGAGTAAGCAGGAGTGTAGACCACATCGTCCTCCAAAGGATTGAAGCACAGAGGGACCTGGCAGATGGGAGGCAGAGTAGATGCAGGGTGTAAGAGATTTCAGTGACCCTGGCCATGAGTCACTATAACAGGTGATGGTTTCTGCTTTCTTGGCCTCCAGGAAGGGAGAGTTTAAAGAAGTTTCCAGCATTAATATGGGTCTGTTCAATTCTGAAGCCCACTAAGGTTTCACCATCGGGTTACATTCTATTTCTTACCAAACCTAACAGAAGATTTTATCATGTTGCTTCATAACGTATGGTGGGACACAGAGGTGGTTGATAAACCATATTGAGTGCATGAGTAGGGGATGAGGGAGAGGAAGAGGAGATGGGGACATCCTATCCTGTGCTGCATGACTCCAAGAGGTGATAGTCAGGGTCTAGGGAGAGCATGTGTGGTTTGTGTGTATGTGTGAGGGTCTAGGGATAAGGCCAGTGATGGGCTCAGAGGAGAAGTTTGGTAAGCATTTGGAAATCCTTTCTACTCTTCCAGATGAATGAAGAAGTGAATCCAAACCTGGAAGTGGATATTTTTAAAAAAGTCCCATCATCATTTTGGGAGCTGAGATGTCCAAGTGTCACAAAAGAGAATTTCTCAATGAGGAACTGACTAGCAAGGGAGAAAAATACCCTTTTAAAACACTTCCTGCTAGAAGTCAAATGGGAGGCAAGCAAGAGTTGCACCATCAATGCAGCATTCTTCTGGGTTCGTTCTCTGACTTTTGAAGAGGTTGGTTTCTACAAATGGAGCATTCTGCTCCCGGATCACCAGCTTCCCCAAACTCTAGCCACAGGAGTTGAAACTTTCAGTGGATCGGTTTGTGCAGGGCCTGTGCTGGCATCGAAGGGTTCCCTGATGATCAATCTGTAGGGAAGGAGGAGGGAGGCAAGGGCTTCCCCAGTCATGCCAGAGGCAGAGTGACCCAGGACATAAGTCATGCACTCCATTCCTCTGTCTCCATGCGAACTTGTGGTGGCCATTCCAAACCAGTGGAAAGAAGTTCCATTTTATTCTTAGTGATTTTTGCATGGGAGACAGCTGACGTTCAGATCTGGGCTCATAATCTTCCACTTGCGTCGATCCTGCAGGAAAAGCTGGCTTTGACCAATGGCCATTAACCTCCCGTTGCCTGGCAGACCCTTTGCAAGGCTCAGGGATGAACAACAGGGTGGCTGAGGGAATGGCCTTTGAGTTAGACCTCCCCCCACACCCTGGGGAGCCCTGGCTCTCCCCTCACCAGCTGTGTCACTTTGGAAAAGCTATTCACCTTCCTCAGCCTCGGTTTCCATATCTGAAAAATAGGAGCCATGCTCACCTCATAGGGAGTAAGTGATACCATGATTGTAAAGTGGTCGAGGCATGCTCAGTGCACAGTAAGAGCTCCAGAGGAGGCTCCATGCATGCTGTGTTCATGACCACACTAACTATGTGACCAGACTGTGTTCACACAGGTGCATGCCAAAAATCTGATGACACGGTCCCTGTCAGCGTTCTCACAGTCTCGGGGGAGGTAAACATGAGGTGTTTTGGGAAAACAAGGAAGAGATTCCTAACTCACTTTCAGATGTGTGTGTGTGTGTTTGTGAGGATGTGTATGTGTTGAGTGGTGTGAGCCTAAGTGTGTGAGTGGATGTATGTGTCTGAGCACAGGTGTGTAAATACGCGTGTGACAGAGTTGAGTGTGGTGTATGTGAATGTGAGTAGAGGTATCTGTGTGAGGCTGTGCATGTGTTGGGTGTGTGTATGCATATGTGTGTGTAAATGTAGGTGTCTACATGTTGGGTTGAGCATACGTGTGAATCATATGTGCGTGTGAGAGTTGAGTGTCTGTGGTGTATGTGCAAGTGTGTGTGTATGTAAGCATGTGTGAGTTAAGCATGTGTGGTTTGTGTGTATGTGTGAGGGAGAGTTGTGTGTGTGTATGAGAGTTGAGTGTGGGTGGCATAGGTGTCTGTGTGTGAGTGTGCAAGTGCGTGTGAGTTAGGTGTGAGGGGCTGCGTGTGAGAGTATGTGTTTGAGAGTCAGGTGTGAGGGGGCTGCTTGTGAGTGTGCAAGTGTGTGTGAGGGTCAGGTGTGAGAGGGGGCTGAGTGTGAGTGTGTGTGTGAGAGGTGTGAGGGGCTGCGTGTGAGTGTGTGTGTGAGAGAGAGTTAGGTGTGAGAGGGGGCTGCTTGTGAGTGTGTATGCGAAGGCTTTTAGGCACTTTGGTGCTTGCTTGTGCCAAGTGTTGAGGATGGTATAGTTTGCAGAGCGTGCATGCTAGGAGGTGTTAGGGGATGCCTGACAAGCATTTATTCATTCAGTCATTGAGCAAATACGTATTTGGGGTCTAATCTGTGCTGAGTTTTGCGCCATGCAGTGGGGACATCGCTGGTCACTGCGCACCTTCTTTGCGGTTCTTCTCTGTGGGCCGTCTGGCTCCACTCCTAGCCCTGCTTGGAGCCCTGGAGGCTGACCCTGCCAGCTGCGCCCCCAGGCTCCCTGTCACTGTCTTCTGGTTGAGTCCGGTCTGTAGAGGGCTCTGGTAGGAGACCAAAGGGCAAAGGGAGAGGAAGGTTCACATCTTGGGCAGCAGCTGGGCCCCTCCACAACTGTGGTTCCTGCCCCTCTTCCGAGTCTCCAGTAACACCATCTCCTCCCCTTGCTCCTTCAGCTGAGTGAGGGGCCCCCACTTGCTAGTTCTGGGAGCCCCAGCATCCAGAATGGTTCTTTCATGACATGTTCTTCATTTGCACAGTCTGGGGTGAATTCCTTTTTCTGCTCCATCCTTACGGACACACCTAGCAATGTGCTTATTGTTGGTTGTTCAATTAGGCTTGAGTGTCTTTCTTGGGATGAATTCCCAGCCTCCTCTTTGTTTCCCTTCCCTTCCCTTCCCTTCCCTCCCCTCCCCTCCCCTCCCCTCCCCTCCCCTCTCCTCCCCTCCCCTCCCCTCCCCTCTCCTCCCCTCCCCTCCCCTCCCCTTTCCTCCCCTCCCCTCCTTTCTTTTTTGCTATAAAAGCAACAAATCAACAGACTGGAGACTCTGAGGTTTGCTTTAATTCTGAAAATTCTAGATTTGGCTTTCTGTTCTCTTGCCTGCTCTGGGGTGGGGGCTCTGCTCTTGGTGGTTCCAGAATGCTCTTCACTTTGGGGAGGAGGAGGGGGAAGATCAGTATCTGCATCCAGCTGTGCCCTTTCAGGGGCACCCGTGGGCAGCTGTCAACAGCCCCAGCAGTTCCTCCTTCAGAACTGCTCTGCCTCCCCCAGCCTCCTCCCACTTTACTCAGCTGCTTTCTGCATCATCCCCTTGGCACCCCGCCCCTCCCCACTCCACTGCCAGAGGGCCAAAAGGAGTCTTCTAGTTCATTGTGTTATACGGTAGATATGTGTAGAGCACCTGTTCTGTGCCTGGGCCTGCTCTGAATGCTGAGGATCCAGCAGTGAGCATGGCCAGCAGTGGCCCTGCCTTCATGGAGCTTGTACTCTGTTGGGAAGAGAGAGACAATAAACAAAGAAATGCATGATCCTAATAGATCAGGTGGTGGTGCATGCTTAGATGAAAAATGAAATAGGCAGCCGGGCATGGTAGCTCATGCCTGTGATCCCAGCACTTTGGGAGACCGAGGTGGGGGGATCAGCTGAGGTCAGGAGTTCAAGACCAGCCTGGCCAACATGGTGAAACCGCATCTCTACTAAAAATACAAAAATTAGCCAGGTATGGAGGTGGGCACCTGTAATCCCAGCTACTCAGGAGGTTGAGGCAGGAGAATCGCTTGAATCCGGGAGGTGGAGGTTGCAGTGAGCCAAGATCATGCCACTGCACTCCAGCCTGGGCAACAGAGTGAGACTCTATCTCAAAAAAAGAAAAAGAAAAAAGAAACAGGTTAAGGAGATAAACGATGCTGGCATGGGGTATGTGAGCTGTTTCATACAGGGTGGTCTTGGAGGACCTGTGGAGAAGGTGACATTTGAGCAGAGACTGGGAGAAGCGAGGGAGGGGTCCCCGGATGTCCAGGAGAGAGTGCACCGGGCAGAGCAGGCCGCAGGTGCAGAGGCCTTGAGGTGGGGGCCTGTGGAGGGTATTGCAGGAAGAGTGACCAGAGGGAGGATGAGGGAGGCAGTGGCAGGTCATGAGATCCTGGAGGCACAGAACAGACCTTGTAAGGCCTCAGAAGCATGGGGATCACTTTGGAATTTATTCTGAGTGAAATGGAGGCCTTTGCAGAAATAGAGAAGTAATAAAGATTTCAGGATCACTCTGTCTGTTGTGTGGAGGAGGTAGCGGGTGGGCAAGAGCAGAAGCAGAAAACCAGAAAGGGACCGTCCCAAGGACAGTAAGACCTGCCACCCCTGCCAGCACCAGCATATCTGCAGCACAGTGTGACGCAATGCAGGGTCCACATGAAGTGCTGGTTGCTGTTCTTGTAATTGATGGCATTGTCATCACTCCAGCAATGTGTGAACTTGCGGAAGTTACTTTTGCTTTCCAAGGTTCAGGTTCTTCATCCATAAGATGAGGATAATAATATCTACCTTTTAGGGCTGCTGTGGGGATTTATGCTACTTAGGTATGCGACGCTCATAGAAAGTGAATATGATCACTATGATTCCCATTTTAGGGATGAGGAAACTGAGGCTCCACTTAACCGAGGCCATACCTTGCCCATCTGATTCTAAACATTCAGGCCTATCAGAAAGGAATGCCTCCAAATCTGGGGCTAATAGAGATGTTTCATGTCTGTGTTTTATGTTCCTTTGTGGCTAAGGTGAGCTCAAGATCCTTTTCTTCTAGTCCAGTAGATTCTAGATTCTTACTCCCAGCGATCAAGGAAAGCCTCTCAGAGTCCTATTTGTTTGACCACAACAAGCTCATAATTCTATCCTGTTGGCTCTGAAATCAGTTAATCACATCAAGAGGGACAGATTCGCCTTCGCTGTGCTCTGTTCCTCACAGAGAGCATCGTGGAGATGAAAAGACACTATAATAATGGCAATTGATTCCGTAGTTTCTTGAGTCAGACACTATGCAAAGCACCTTATATATGCTATCTCATTTAATCCCCAGAGCAACCCTATGAGATTAATATCATGCTCATCTGCTTGCTACAGGTGAGGAAACGGAAGTTTAGACAGGTTAAATAATTTGCCCAAGGTCATGTCCCTAGTGAAGGGCAGAACCAGGGTTTGAATCTAGGACTTGATAACTTAGGTGTGTGCTCTCTCCACGAATCTTCTGTTTATTCTTCTATTCCATGTCCAGCTTGGTCATGGAATATGCATGCATGGAATAATTAACTAGACGACTAATTAATTTATTTGGCTGAATGAACGGCACTGACTTGGAACCATGGGGGGAATAGAATAGGTTAGAGAAAGAATGACTGATTGGAATCAGGTGAGTCTGGAAGGAGGCTGGGGCTTCTGGGCTTGCTATCAATGTGGTCCTAGGCAAAGTGTCTGGCAGGATGGAGACCCCCCAAGAGATGTCCACACCCGAATGCTTGGAATCTGTGAATGTGTTATCATATGTAGCAGAAAGGACTTTGCAGATGTAATTCAGGTTATGGATCTTGAAGTGAGAAGATTTTCCTGATGGGCTTGATCGAATCACACGAGTCCTTGTAAGTGGAGACCCTTCCTGGCCGTGGTCAGAGGGAGAGATGCCAAGAGAAGAAGAGTCAGAGAGAAAGACTCCCCTGGCCATCGTGGGCTTTGAAAATGGAGGGAGAGGAGCGTGGGCCATGGGGTACAGATGGTGTGGTTCCCTGGATAAGGGCTTCGAGTCAGGAATCACCAGCTTTGGGTCCTCTCGAGCAGTGTTCTGCCATTGTCACACCTCTCTAGCTGCACACCCAGGGAAAGGTTGCCCACTTTGTGTCATCAAGGAAGGTTTTGTTTTTTTTTCTTTCACCTCTCACTTGCCATGTGACCTGAGCTAAATGACTTTTTCTGTTTGAGTCCCTTTTCCGTGTCAGCAAAATAAAGATGTACTCTGGACAACCTCTCAGACATCCTTTAGCTCTAAGATTCTGTGGGTCTGTGTGTTTCCAAGAAGAAAAACCAACCCCCAAACAAACACAAAACTAAAAGCAAAAGGATTGACATCACTACCTTAGAAAAATAAGAGCTAACCTTTACTGGCTGGAAACCAGACCCTGTTCATTTAACAGCTCATTTAATCCCCTAAAAGGTAAGTTCTGCTCTTATTCCTGGGCACAGAGAGGAGAGGTGTCTGGCCTCAGTCACACAGCATGAACGTGACATGGCTGGGCTTCACCCTCGGTAGTTGTCCTCCAGAGACCATGCTAATAACCAAAAGCATTGGACCATTTCCATGTTCACTCCTCCATCCTTTGGGTTATCCTGAGTCATCAGCAAGGGCTGATCATGTCTTGCTTACACCCATCTTGTCTTGGCTTTAACTATTTTCCTAGTATCATCAGGTCACACTTTTATGTTTCCTGGAAATCCAGAGCTGAGCTGGAAGAATATTCAGAGATGCTTAATACTCATGTCTTCATATTGTGGGATGATATGTGGGTCCCATATTCTAAGTGATTACAATCATAGCTGATGTTTGTTGATACTTATTATACACTGGGTCCATCCTTAGAACTTTATGTGTGTGATGGACATAAAGATGGAAACAACAGCCACTGGGGACTACTGCAGGGGGTGAGGAGGGAGGGGAATGTGGATTGAAAAAACTGCCTATTGGGTACTACGCTCACTACCTGGGTGAAAGGGTCCATATCCCAAATCTCAGTATCACACCATATATCCATGTAACAAACCTGCACATGGACTCCCTGAATCTAAAATAAAGTTTGAAGAAGTCCCAGTTGCCTAATGGATAAGGCATAGGCCTCCTAAAATAAAATTTGAAATTATGAAAAAAAAAAAAAAAAACTTGACGTGTGTTAGCACTTTCACTTCTCACACCCACCCTGTCTGATGAGTTAGGCCTTCCTATCATCGCATTCTGCAGATGAGGAAATGGAAGCATGGAGCATGGCTGGGATAATGTGCCCGTGTCACACAGAGAACGTGAGGAGGCATTCCTGGGATTCAAACCCAGGCTGTCCGCCCACAGACACCAGGCTTCTCACTTCACTTTACTGTCTTTTTCAAGATAGCCTCTTCTGCATAGTAATTCTACGAAACGTTTTTAGAGACTCTGTAATGAAAGGGTTCCATGGTTAAATAAGTTTGTATAAGCAAGGTTAAATAAATAAAACTAAAGTTTCTCTACTCCTGGACTCTTTTTTTTTTTTTTTTATTTGAGAGAGAGTCTCACTTTGTTGCCCAGGTTGGAGTGCAGTGGCATGATCTCGGGTCACTGCAACCTCCACCTCACAGGTTCAAATGATTCTCTTGCCTCAGTCTCCCAGGTAGCTGGGACTACAGGTGTGCACCACCACGTCTGGCTTGTTTTTGTATTTTTGTAGAGACAGGGTTTTGCCATGTTGGCAAGGCTGGTCTTGAACTCCTGATCTCAAGTGATCTGCGCACCTCGGCCTCCCAAAGTGCTGGGATTCCAGGCGTGAGCCACTGTGCCCGGCCTCCTGCATTCTTGAAGAGCCAGATAGTTATCAGGATCTTCATGAGCAGGATGGAGCAGGCACATGCGTTGAGCTCATTTGACCATGGGGAGTCTCTATTTGTGGTGGATCATCTCAGGGCACATGTTTTGTGAAAACTGGCTGTAGAGCATGCTAGGTGGGAAGATTTTTAGAGGAAGGAGTCATAGCTCCAGTTTCTGTTTAGTTCTCACTCCTCCATTCCAATTGTCCTCCAAATATCCCATCATCGCCCCACTAATGACTGTGCTGGCCCTGCTGTGTACCTGGCATGCATTCAGGGAATAACAAGCTTATGTACTGAGTTTCCAGAAAGTACAGTGCACTTTCAGTGTACCCAATTGGTACTTTGCCATTTAGAGAATTCTTCCTAAAGTAGATGATTAAAGCAAATCACTATTCCTAACTGATTTATACTTTTGGTAAATCTAAATTTTCATGAAATAGGCTTTTAAAACAAACCACATTTGGATTTTCTCCTGTGGACAGGAAGAAAAAGTTGGATGGGTACAGAAGGACAGAACAGGGCGTGGAAACCATAGGATAAAAGCTGTGGGTTTTCCCCAAAAGTTGCTCAAAGGAATAATGTGACTTCTGCTTTTCTTCTCCTCTGGGTGGCAATTGGGGAATCCAGCAGCCTGTTGAGAAGACAGAACTGGTTAAGTTGTGGGGAGGTGCAGTCTAATTGTTAAATCTTTAAAAGCCTTGGTTGTCTAACCTGCTGGTTGTCTTGCTCACAGCCCCTGCAGATATATTCTCAGCCTACTTTAACTCTGGCATGCAAGGTTTTTCTCCTTGCTGAGTATCATTTGGTTAATTTCCATGTTCAGTTCTACTCTGTCCATGATTACCAAGCACCTACTATGGTCTTGCTTTGAGTCAGGCACTGTGGCTTTAGTAATCCTTATAATTCACACATTAATTCATTCATAAGGTCCTGGAGATACCGAGATGAGTGAAGCATGATCTCTGCTTTGGAGGAGAACTCAATGGAATAGACACGAATAAGCCAAATAGAGAGTCGATCTGAACTTGTGTCAGAATTTAATGGTCAACAGGGATGGAGAAACACAGAGGTTTGAGAGATCATAACCACATGCTGGGATAGTTTGGTCTGGAAAGTTTTCTTGATGGAAGGGGCAACTGAGTCGGGCTTTGAAAGATGAGTAAGATGTAGTTATACAGAGAAGCTGGTAGAAAAGACCTGGTAGAAGAAACTTCCTGAGCAAGGAGAAGGACTTGAGGATGTCTAGAGGGTGTTATTAGTTTGTCGGTGGCAAAGTGGCACTAGATCTAATTTCTCTGGCATTTTCTATGACAACTGGTGACCTTTCCTATGTTAGATCCTCTCCTAATGTCTGACAGTAATGGAAATCTTTAGGTATAGAGTTTCTAAACAGCCTAGCTAAGTCATTTAACTTTTGGTACCTCATTTTTTTTTTTTAATCAGCAGAAGGGGGACAACGTACTTAATTTATGAGGTTAAGGTAAGAATTATAAGTGAATGATGTATATAAAGCTTTAGAACAATGGATGACATCTAATAATTGACCATTAAATGTTAGCTATTATTATCATTACTACTACTATTCTGGAATACAGGAGGATTTCAGCAAACAGTTGGCCATGAGAACTGTAAGGGAAGGCACACTTAATTATTTCTGCATCTTCTGCACTTGCCAGATTGTGAGCTGGTAGCTTTCAATAGACCCCCATGCTATTGGGTCAACTCTCTATCTTCATGTGTATCCTCTGTGAGTTCCTCTCGGGTAAAGAATATTTGACCCCTGTTTAGAAAGATTGCCTTTCACAATCTCCCAGTTCTCTAGATGGGACTTGCTGAGCTGACAGAATGTACAGGGAAGAACTAACTATTTTTAGGGTGAACTAGAAAGATTAGAACTTTGTTCTCTTCTCAAATAGCAAACCTCCAACCTGTGGAAATCCAGAGAGGAGTTATTGAAGAATCAGAGGTAGGGAGGTGTTTGTTGTACTGTTTTTTATTTTTATTTTACTATTAGTTTTTTGAGACGGAGTTTCACTCTGTTGCCCAGGCTGGAGTGCAGTGGCGTGATCTCGGTTTGCTGAAACCTCCACTGTCCTGGGTTCAAGAGATTCTCTTGCCTCAGCCTTCCAAATAGCTGGGATTACAGGCACCTGTCACCGTGCCCAGCTAATTTTTGTGTTTTTAGTAGAGATGGGGTTTCACCATGTTGGTCAGGCTGGTCTTGAACTCCTGACTTCATGATCCACCCTCCTCAGCTCCCCAAAGTGCTGGGATTATAGGCATGAGCCACCGCGCTCGGCCTATTGCACTCTTACTGCTTAAAATTCTTGCATAAAAGTAATAACAGATCCCTGGTGATGGAGCGTCTTCTCTGTGTCAGGCCCTAGGTGCATGTTTTACACATACACTATTGTTCCATGCTTACAACAACCTCATGAGACTGGTTTTATTCTTCTATTTTGCAGATAAGAAAATTGAGGCATGGAAACAAAGAATGTTGTCCACAGCCACACCGAGAGGACAAAGTAGAGCTGGAATTCCAACCCTGGTCTATCCAGCTTCAAGACCCAGTCTCTCTATGAGGATGAAAATAATTAAACAAATCAAAACAGATGAAACAACCTCGGCCTACAGGCTAAAGAATGCGCTCACTCACTCAAGTCATAGTGAAGATGTGGAACATATCATTTTGCTGATACAGAGGCAGATTCACAGATGAGAATGTCAGGGATTCTGTCTCAGAGGTGCTCATGTCCTTATAAGGGAGGTGTAAGGACTACCTTGTTTTTCGTCTGCCCATCTTCTTCATTTCATATTGGGATCTCCCCTTCCCAGTTCGCATGCCAGCTGGAAGGTTTGCCAGTCCAAATCCCAGCACTCCTCTGGCCAAGGGGTGAATGCTTGACTCATATTGGAAAATCAGACTACAGGAAAGTAAATGATGCCCCCCTAATCTGAAAATGGCTACAGTTGATTAACCTGGCTAGCAGCACCCTGAAGATAGCTGCCCATTTGTTCCTGCCATCTGGCCGTTCAGCTTTCCTTCTTTCTGAGAGCTTCCTTGTGGCAGCTACTGTAGGTTGGTTCGCTCAGCACCCATTCCATTTCCCATCAAGCTGTGATTTCTCTACTCTAGAACGTGGAAGGCTCAAAGCTCACTTTCCCAGACTTCCTTGCAGCTAGGAGTGGCCATGATACTTGACCAGCGAGATGCAAGTGTAAGTCTGCTGGGGCTGTCTATCCCCTTTCTCCTTCCTATTGGAATGTGGACCTGATGATTGTAGCTGTGGCAGATACCTTATGAGCATGTGGGAAAGCTTAAGAGAATTGCAGGCACCAACCTGACACTGTTTAGTGACGTCAGGCAGGCACGGTCTTCCCTTTGGGCTCCTTGCTGAAAAACTCCATAGTGGTTTCTGTTACTTGTGGCCAAACTCACCTCTTCACTGATACATGATCTGCATGCTTTCTTTGCACTTTTATAAACAGGGTGTGTGCTTGAGGTAGGCAGAGTTTCTGTTTGCAACTAAGAAACCTTAATTGACATAAGGAAAGGAAAATAATATGATGATACAAAGCAAACCACAACACCATCCAGAATAAAATATATTCTGGCAGGAGGACGGTCACAATACAAGTTCATGTAGACGTAGTCTGTCACATTTTTAAGTTTCCTCACAGTGTTTTCCTTTGACTGTCCCAGATATCCTGTAAAGTAAGAATTATTTTTATCCCCATCTTAAAGGTCAAAAAAATCTCAAGAGTTTAAGTACTGTGGAAATTATTAGGTTGGTGCAAAAGCAATTGTGGTTTTTGCCATTTCTTTTAATTACTTTAATGGCAAAAACCGCAATTGCTTTTATACCAACCTAATAAGAGAATAAAGTGATTAATTAAAACTGTGAGAGCTTCATGAAATGGGTGGTTTTAAGCTGAGTTTTGAAGGATGAACAGGCTTTTGAGAAAGGCAGTACGTGGACAGAACATTCTAGCCGAAGCAAGAGCTGCAAATGCTGGAAGGCTGGGTGAGTTTGGGAAGTGTGGTTGGCACTCAGGGCTGGGGCCTAGAGAACTTGGGAAGCACGTGAGGGAAGGAGGTTTGGAATAGTTGGCAGGGGCCAGATCATGAAGGGTCAGTACCCTGGCAGCCTCTTTGGATTGCAGAGAACAGAGGCATCCAGGTGAGCTCGAGTAATGAGGTCATTGTGAAGATGCATATGGGAGCAAAGGAGGTTCCAGAATTAGGGCAAAGATTCTTGGGAACTGGGACTACACCACAACCAACACCACAGAGTGAATGAAAACCCCAGAACAGTCAGACCTTATGGAGGTTGGAATGTACTCTGGCAACATGAATCTTTCAGAATCAAAACTAGTTCCAGTAACTGACTTATATTGTCTTCCTCTCAGTAGCAAAAACTCATTGGTTCCTACTCTAAAGGTCGGATATTAACATGAAACCCTTTTGTATTTGATTCTCTGTGTATATCCTCAGCTCACATCCTCCAGAGTGTGTATTAGGATGAAATCAGCTCTGCTGTGATAACAGATCAACTCTAAAACCATCAGGGCTTTACATCATTACACAAAGTGCCACCTGAAACACGTGTCCTCAAAGTTCCCCAAGTCAAGAGAAGATAGGGACACAGGAAGCACACAAGTCTTTAATATTTTTAATTCTTATCTTTGCATTCCATTCATCAGAAGTAACTACATGGCGTTACCTAATTGCAAGGGAGCTGGGAAAGAGGAAATCACACAGAGTATTTGATAATTGTGAACACTCCCTGCTATGAATCTGAGGGATCTCGTTGGTCACCCTCATCTCTACTGGGCAATGTGCTCTTGACAGGGACACCTCATTGGCCCCTTTCCAGGAATGCATTGGCTTGGCTGCCCTTTAGTCAGATGTCCTCTCCTGGACCAATGAGCTGTGGCCTGGAAAGAAGAGGCCATGGTCTCTGTGACGTAGGCAGGACAATTTCCATTTGAGGAGTTTAATGATTTAATGGAACCACTTCACTATATTATGTGAAGACTGGGAGTTTATGTTGAGGCACTGGGGAGCCATTGAGGGTGTTGGCAGGGCAGTGAGAGGCATGGTTGGATTTACGTTTCTCACAGGTCACTCTGAGGCTGGCCTCAGCATAATGGGTTGGAGGTAGAGAGACTAGTTGTAATGCTGCTGTTATTGTTCAAGGAAGACACTAGACAGACATGGAATTGAGGTAAAAGGCTGAAAGCAAAGACCTTGCAAAATTGAAGCAGGCAGGAAGTCATATGCCAGAATAATATACAGAGTATCTCACACGTGATTGGCATCAGAAGTGAATGAGACCCTGTCTATAGAGAACGTAGCACGTGGACTCAGCATCTGCTATTATGCCCTACTCAAAATGTTTGATACAGGACCTTTCAGCCTCTGCTGGAATACTTCCAGGGATGGGAAGCTCAGCACTGTTTCAGCAGTCTGTATATTGTGGACATAGTTAGTACTTTGAAAATGCCTTCTTAGATTAATCTCAATTCTTCCCTCCTCCTCCTTTTATCCTTTCTTTCTCCACCCATCATCCTTTTCTCTAGGAAAAGGACATCTCCTAAGGAAGGGAGACACATCCTTTTGGCTCCCTCAGATTTTCTCCTCCTCCTCATTCTTCCAGCTTCCCAAGCAATCCCAGAATAGAACTTCCACTCAAGGTCCCATATTGGCCTTGTCTCTAGGGACATTCTGATTTTCCTTTATCAAGATGGGAGCATCCTAGGCTTTCCAGGGAGCAGAGCCTGGACCTCTGAGAGGGCACAGACCACAGAATCAATAGAAGTTATTGGTCATTAAAATGTTTTCCTGGATATTCTTATAATAGGAAAAGATTATGGTGAGATAATGGGAAATCGCTTAAGCCGGGAGGAGGAGGGTCTTGGGGACTAGTAGGTGTGATGTTCAGCTAACTGGACCCTTTTGCTGGTGGTTCTAGGCCTCAAAGTCATCCCAGTGGTCAAAGCCTTCTTGATCACTGAAAGCAGGTGTCTCCAGTTCATGTTTTAATCTGAAAACAGAGCCCAGTTCCACTTTGCTCTGTTTATGTCTTTAGTGCTTATTTATTGAGTGCCCACTAGGACCCAGGCAGCGAGAACTCTGACAAACCTGGGAGGCAGAGGTTGCAGTGAGCCAAGATCGCGCCACTGCACTCCAGCCTAGGGAATAAGAGCAAAACTCCATCTCAAAAAAAAAAAAAAAAGTGATAATTTAATAAACAATAATATGTGGGCCAAACATTTTATATAGATTATTTTATTTAATCTTACCAGTGATCCTATGAGAAACTTTTCTATTCCCATTTTGCAAATGCGAAATTGAGGTTTGGAAAGGTCAAGTAAAATGCCCGAGATGACACAGCTAGGAGCTAGAATTCATGTCCTCACTTGAAAATACTTTTTGCTTTGCTCCCCCATTACACACACGTACACATACACATGCACATGTACACATGCATGCACACATACTCTGGGAGACCAGAGGGGAAGCAGCACCTAACCAGCCCAGGATTGCAGGGATCACTTCCTGCAGAAGTGATATTGGAGCTGAGTCCTCAGGAAGTGTGCAAGCTTACCAGATAGAGGGGAGGAAGAGCCTTCCAGGCAGACGGAAGGACATGGACAGCATGTCAGGTGAGAGGGTGTGCAGTGGATCTGGGGAATCTCTAAGTTGTTTATGGTTGACATGTGACTTGACTGGAGAGAAGGATGGGAGATGAAGATTAACAGGTGGACAAAGTTGGGCCAGGATGGGGGAAGACGGGCATAGTCACTGTGACCTTTGTGATGGCTGGAGGAGGTGACCTGACAAATACGCATTCTCTGTAAAACAGGAGTAGCCTTCAGGCCACATTGTCTCTGTCTGCTCCCTCCTCCCTGCAAGCCCTAGGCTAAGTGAGAAAGTGCCTCCTGAAGCTCTTATTGTCAAAAGGATGGAGTTCCTGAAAGAATGGAAGATGTGTGTTCACTCTTAGCTTTGTAACTTGTTATTTGAGGGAACCTTGTGCTGGCCTCTTCTCTAAATCTCAGTTTTCTTGTCTATAAAGTGGGGTTATTAATACCAATGTCATCACAAAGTTGTAATAGAGAATAAATCAGATGATATAAAAACATACACATGCTTCATAACTATTTTGTGTTTAACTCTTTGTTCTGGTTACCCATTGCTGCATAAAAAAGACCCCAGAACTTAATTGTGTAAAACAACTTTTGTTTTGCTTCCGAGTCTACGATTTGGGCAGAGCTTGGCAGGGAACTGCTCATCTCTGCTCTACTCACTTTCAGCTGTGGCAGCTTAAAGGCGGAAGCTGGAGTCATCCGAAAGCTTTTTATTCCTAGGTCTAGTAGTTGCTGCTGGCTGTTAGCTAGGACCTTAGCTGAGACTGTAGAACATCTCGCCTGGCCTCTTCATGTGGCTCCCTGAACAACAGGGTTGTTGCTCCCAGGAGGAACCTGAGAGAGCACCAGGTAGAAGCAGTAAGATAATCTAGCTCCAGAAATTAGACAGTGTTGCTTCTACTTCATTGTATTTACTAAAAATGAGTCACCAAGCCTGGACCACATTCAAGAGGAGGAGAATTATACTCTATCGTTTGATGAGACAAGTTCTACTGGCTGAGCTAAGGTCACACTGCTGGAGCTGGGGAATGGGTTAATGGCTCAGAAGAAGCTCTTCCACCCCATCTATATCTGGCTAACTTACGTACTTTCTGAGGACTCAGCTCTGATGTCACTTTGCAGGAGGTGCTTCCTGCATCCTAGGCTGGTTAGATACTCCCCCCATCAAAAGATGGAAATTTGTTTTAAAACCAACACACCTTTTGTAGCCAGTTGCTATCATGTGGCAGGCAATGAGTCAGGTGGGGGTGGATATGAGCAGTAGGGAAGATGAAGTAAAGTCTCATTCCTATTTTGCACTGATTTTAATGAGATTAACAACACTTTATGGCTGATATCTCAGCTGAAACACTCAGATGAAATTGCTTCATGGCATAAACAGGTAAGCTATTATATCGTATTTCACAGAGGGGCACTGTCAGAACAGTATCAGTTGGCTGAAAGTAATACAAGCTTAGTTCATCCTTAACAAACTAGCAAAACTGAATTGAACAGCACATTAAAAAGATCGTTCACCATGATCAGGTAGGAGTCATCTCAGGGATGCAAGGATGGTTCAACATATGCAAATCAACAAATGTGATATATCCTGTCAACAGAATCAAGGACAAAAACCATATCATTTCAGTAGACACAGAAGGAGCATTTGATAAAATTCAATATCTCTTTATGATAAAAAACTCTCAAAAAACTAGACATAGAAGGTATATCCTTAACACAATAAAGACCATATATGACAAATCACAGCAAACATCATACTGAATGGGGAAAAGTTGAAAGATTTTTCTTTAAAATCTAGAACAATACAAGGATGCCCATTTTCAACATTTTTATTCAAACCAGTTGAAGGTGCTAGCCACGGCAATTAGACAAGATAAAGGGTACCCAAATATGAAAGGAGTAAGTCAAATTGTCTGTTTGCAGATAATGTGATCTTATTGAAAATTCCAAAGTCTTAACTGAAATCTCTTAGAACTAATAAATTAACTCAGTAAAGTTGTGGTGTGCAAAATCAACATGCAAAAATCAGTAGTGTTTCTATAGACCAATAGCAAACTAGCTAACAAAGAAATCAACACAACAATCCTATCTACAAAAGCTACAAAAAATACATAGGAATAAATTTATCCAAAAAGGTGAAAGATCTTTACAGTAAAAACCATAAAACATTGATGAAAGAAGTTGAAGAGGATACAAATAAATGGAAAGACATTCTGTGTTCATGGATTGGAAGAACTGACATTATTACAATGTTCATACTGCATAATAAGATCTACAATTCAATGCAATCTCAATCAAAATACCAATGTCATTTTTCATAAAAATAGAAAGAAATCCTAAAATTTTTATGGAACTGTAGAAGACTCAGAATAGCTAAAGCAATCTTGAGCAAGAAAAACAAAGCTAGAGGCATCACACTACCTGACTTCAAAATATGTATACTACAAAACTATAATAATCTGAACAGCATAATGTTGGCATAAAAATAGGCACAGACCAGTGGGACAAAAGAGAGAACACAGAAATAAATCCACTCGCTTATAGCCAACTGATTTTCTACAGAGATGCTAAGAGTACACATTGGGGGAAAGGACAGTCTCTTCAATAAATGGTGCTGGGAAAACTGGATATTCACATGCAGAAGAATGAAACCAGTCCCCTATCTCTTACCATATACAAAAATCAACTCAAAATGAATTAAAGACTTAAATATAACATCCAAAACTCTAAAACCACTAGAATAAAACATAGAGAAAATCCTTCATGGCATAGGTCTGGGCAAAGATTTTTTTGGATAAGAACCCAAAAGCACAGGCAATAAAAGCAAAAATAGAAAATGGGATTATATCAAACTAGGAAGCTTCTGTACAACAAAGGAAATAATCAACAGAGTAAAGAGACAATCTACACAATTTGAGAAAAAAATTTGCAAACTACTATGCATCTGACAAGGGGTTAATATCCAGAATGTATAAGAAACTCAAACAACTCAATAACAAAAAACAAATAATCTGATTAAAAAATGGGCAAAAGACATGAATAGACGTTATCAAAAGAAGACATACAAATGGCCAACAGGTATATGAAAAAATGCTCAACATCACTAATCATTAGGGAAATGTAAATCAAAACTGCAATGAGATATTGCCTCACTCCAATTAGAATGACTATTATCAAAAAGATAAAAAATAACCAATGATGCCATGAATGTAGAGAAAAGGGAACCCTTGTCCATTGAAGGTGGGCATGTAAATTGATATGGCAACAATGTGGAGGTTCCTCAAAAGATTAAAAATAGAGCTACCATGTGATCCAGCAATCCCACTACTGGGTATAAAGGAAATGAAATCAGTATATCAAAGAGATATTTGCATTCCCATGTTTACTGCAGGACTATTTTCAACTTAGATATGGAATCGATCTAAGTGCCTATTGATGGACGAGTGGATAAAAAAAAGTGGTATATATACACAATGAAATACTATTTAGCTATAAAGAAGAAGGAAATCCTGTAATTTGTGACAACATGGATTAACCCAGAGGACATTATGTTAAGTGAAAAAACACAGGCACAGAAAGACAAATACCACATGATTTCACTCATTTCTGGAATATAAAAAAAGCTGATCTCATATAAGTACACAGTAAAATAGTGGTTACCTGAGACTGGGGAGGATAAGGGGTGAAGGGAATGGGGAGAGATTGGTCAGAGGGTACAAAATTACAGATAGGAGGAATACGTTCTGGTGTTCTATTGCATAAGAGGGTCACTATAGATAATAATATGATATTGTATATTTCAAAATAATTAGAATAGAGCATTTTGAATATTCTCCCTGCAAAAAAATAAGTGTTTGAAGTGATGGATAAGTTAAATGCCTTGATTTGATCATTACACATGTTTACAAGTATTAAAACATCACAGTCACCCATAAATTTTTATAATATTGTGTCAACTGAAAATAAAATAAAACCTAAAGAAAGCCTAGTTCAAACTAACTTATATAATGAAGAGACTTCACTGGCTTATGTAAATAAAAGTCTAGAGTGTGTGCTTTAGGCAGTGCTTGGTTCAGCCACATAAAGATGCTTCTGATGAAGTTGGTTTTTTTTTTTCTATTTCTTTCTCTTTGCTTTCCATGGTTGTGAGACAGCTGCTGGAAGCTCCTTGGTTATGTGTCTCTTCATTCCTAGCCAGATAAAAACAGATGATTTTTCTCTTTTGTTTCTGGCAAACATCCTGAAATTCACTCTGGTTGGACCAATTTAGATGACATGACTACTCGTGGACCAATCACTGTCTGAGAGTAGGTGGAACTCAATGATTAGCTTAGCCAAGGCCACACTCCTGGAGATGAATAGGGGTGGATTAGCTTTCCCTGAACCTCATGATGGAAATTAGCAGGAAGGGAGAACAGAGGGAGGTCCTGAGGAGCTACTCATCATTACCCACTTCATGTCTGCCTTCATCACCTTTTTCATCTCCCCTGCCCACTATGCCTGTTTTAATAATGAAGAATGTTAACCTGGGCTTTGGGCTGGGCATGTGATATCTTGTTCTTTGTTCGGTTTGAGAAAAACTCTACTGCCAGGGATGGTGGCTCACACCTGTAATCCCAACACTTTGGGAGGCCAAGGCAGGAGGATCACTTGAGTCCAGGAGTTTGAGAACAGCCTGGGCAACATGGTGAAACCCCGTCTCTACAAAAAATACAAAAATTATGTGGCCATGCTGGTGCATGCCTGTGATCCCAGCTACTGGAGAAGCTGAGGTGGGAGGATCGCTCGAGCTGGGGAGGCTGAGGCTTCAGTGAGCCATGATGGTGCCACTGCATTCCAGCCTGGGCGACAGAGTGAGTACCTGTCCTCCTCCCCCAAGAAAGAAAACCTCCAAAGAATTGTTCCTTTGGGGGCCTTGCCTCTTCCCTCTGAGACTCCAGCCTCTAGGAGGCTGAGGCTGGAGATAAACCTCACAGAAGCAGATCATCAACTGGAAGGGACTTAAGGTCACATTGTCCTGGTGTGAAAACTGAGGCTGAGAGAGAATCCCTGGGCCACAGAGTCACAGAGCCTCCCTTTCCTCTGATACTGTCATGCCCTAACTAAGAACTAAAGTGCATGCATGCACACATGCACTAACAGCCCTGACTAGAAACTTCTCTGTAGGACTTAGTTTTCATCTCTGTAAGATGAAGTGACTTCTTTGGCCCTAGGTTCTGCAGTGAAGCAAGAGTGAATTAGCTAAATACAAGCCCAGCTCACCTAGGAATTGTGATGCACCTGCAGGAAAGCGTGGTGGTGTGTGCATTTTGAACAAGCTTCCTAGGTAGCACTGAATCCCAGCCTCACATCACTTTAAACCATCACATGAGGTCCCTTCCACGCTTGCCTCCACTCTTGCCTGCAGACCTCTGAGCTTAGCCTCGTCTATTAGTCTGTTTTCATGCTGCTAATAAAGACATACCCAAGACTGGGCAATTTACAAGAGAAAGAGGTTTAATTGGACTTAGATTTCTGGGGAAGCCTAAAAATCATGGCGGAAGGCAAGGAAGAGCAAGTCACATCTTACATGGATGACTGCAGGGAAAGAGAGAGCTTGTACAGGGAAATGCCTCTTTTTTTTTTTTTTTTTTTTTTTTGAGACAGAGTCTCGCTCTGTCTCCCAGGCTGGAGTGCAGTGGCCGGATCTCAGCTCACTGCAAGCTCCGCCTCCCGGGTTCACGCCATTCTCCTGCCTCAGCCTCCCGAGTAGCTGGGACTACAGGTGCCCGCCACCTCACCCGGCTAATTTTTTGTATTTTTTAGTAGAGACGGGGTTTCATCATGTTAGCCAGGATGGTCTCCATCTCCTGACCTTGTGATCCGCCCACCTCGGCCTCCCAAAGTGCCGGGATTACAGGCTTGAGCCACTGCGCCCGGCCGGAAATGCCTCTTTTTAAAACTACCAGATCTCAGGGGATTTATTCGCTATCACAAGAACAACAAGGGAAAGACTGCTCCCATGATTCAATTACCTTCTACCAGGTCCCTCCCACAACATGTGGGAATTCAAGATGAGATCTGGGTGGGGACACAGCAAAACCATATCACCTTGGTTGCAGGACTAAGAGAAAGGAAAAGGCAGGGGTTGTCCTGAGGGAACTGCCCTGGGTGACTCTCCCGCAGAAGGAAGGAAAGAGACTTTGGTGTATTGGCCAGAGCCCAGTACACCTGGCCAAGACTTTGCAAGGGTGCTTCTGGCTGGGCCTGACTGTTCTGATGCCCTGGGCAATGTTGTCACGCAGTGAGGCCACATGCCGGACAGAAGCCCTTTGGCTGACCAGTGCCGTCTGTGAGGCAAGGAGCACTGCATCCCTCCCCCCCACCACCCCCCCACACACACAGCACTCAGGTTACTGAGTGTTTCTAGAAGGAAAGGATTTTAGAAGGAAGGTCAGACTTGGAGTCGAGACCCCCAGATTCCAGTCCAGATGCAGCTACCTATGGGTGAAATGGTCCTAGCAACTGTGAGCCTCAGTTTTCTCATCTGAAAAGGAGGACTGACAGCTGCTGCCCAGCCTTCTTCTTTTATAAGGCCCAGGATTTAAAAAGGCAGTGAAGCAATTGGTGAAATGACTTGGTCGGCAAAACTCATGTTGGAGGATTATTATTCCTATTCAAAATAACAGCAGCTTCAAAGCTGGAACCTGGAGGCTCCCGCAGAGTCCAGCACTGCCAGCAAGCTGCCATCTTGCAGATTGAGATGAAGATACAAGAGGCAGAGAGGAAAAGCTGCTCCTGGAGGCTTCTTTCCTGATTCTTTGTCTCTCTCTCTCTCTCTCTCTTTTTATTAGAGGCCTGCAGGGGATCTGGGTGGCTTCCAGCTTATACAGTGCTACCTGATAGAATAATTTGTGCTTCCTGGGCACCTGTCATCACCTACAGAGAGACAACGGGCTGGAGGTGGAAAACAAGCTGCACACAAGGCTGCTGCCACCTGCCCTCCCCTCACTGTGCTCCTCTGTGCCTGTAACTCTCTGATTCTTGGAGTTTCCTGAACTGTGTCATTCAGGTGCTCTCTCACGATGCTGGCTAACCTGTCTTCCATCTGTAAGATTGCTTCCCAGATATTTGAAGTCAACCCACGTTTTCATTCTTAAATACGTATCTTTGGCTTGGCACGGTGGCTCGTGCTTATAATCCCAGCACTTCGGGAGGCTGAGGTAGGAGGATCACTTGGGCTCAGAAGTTCGAAACAATCTGGGCAACATAGGAAGACCCCCATCTGTACAAAAAATTAAAAAAATTAGTCAGGCATGGTGGCGCATACCTGTGGTCCCCCTACTCAAGGAGGCTGAGGTGGGAGGATCACTTGACCCCAGGAAGTGGAGGCTCCAGTGAGCCATGATCACACAACTGCACTCCAGCCTGAGTGACAGAGCAAGACCACCCACACCCTCTCTGTATTTAACAGAAACTTCTCTGTTGTAAATGTAAGCCCAACTCCCTTGTGAGTAACAACAAGTTACTATAAGTATGTGATTATGAAAATCAAAAATTGTGTGCATCCTAAATAAATTTAAGGACACAGATACATATAGTGTTAATTACACACAGTGCAACTGGAGTAATGTGCAAAGTGCTTTGAGATCAGTATTTGCATGTGGTGTGTTGGAAAAGACACAAGTTTTGAGGCTGGACATCTGGGTTTTGATTCCAGCTCTGCCACTCACTGTATAACCTTGAACAAGTTTCTTAACCTCTCTGAACGTTGGTTTTCCTATCTAAATAAGGGAGACTGATCACTTCATGTCCTTCCAGTGGTGTATGTACCACACGTTGGAAAGCCCTGAAAGAGCGGATGCAGTCAGTGCTTGGAGAGCATGTATAGGTGTTGAGATCCATGTGCAGCATGTTGATGTGCATGCAGCAGCTGATTCTGATTTAATCCAAGTCTTCAGGACATTTTGCAGATGAGGCAGCCACGTCTTCAGGACATTTTGCAGATGAGGCAGCCACGGATTAAGGAGAAATTAAGTGACTTTCCCAAAGTCCCTAGCCAGGAAACAGTGAAAATGGGGATCAAAGTGGATCACTGGACCCCAGACCCAATATATTTGGCATGATTAGCAGCATTGAGCACACAGTGGTGGCCAAGAAAGTTTTTGAATGAGGAAAGCAACTGCAGAGAGGTGGCATGTGACAGCTGAAGGAATGAGGATTAGAATGCCGACGTAAGAGTTCTAGAATGTCTGTTCGAATTAGTGGCTCTCCACTGGTGGTCATGAAGCTGCAGGTGGCTGGGCTGCAGGAACTCTCTCTCTTCCTCCTGAGGGTAGGTTGAGGGACTCATCTGATGGATGTTTAGTTTTTCTGTTTTTCCTTTCTCAAGAGCAGGTCCTTTCCCCACCTTTTAAATTGTGATTTTGAGTAAGATTCCACTGGGGAGAGAAGAAAATCTCTCTTTCTCTGTCTCTCTCTCTCTCTCTCTCTTTCTCTCTCTCTATATATATATCTACACATACACATATATATAATATTTTATATAAATATATAAAAATATATAAATTATATATATATATTTGCTAAGAGCAGGTTTGAAGAGTTTTGTTTTGGTGACCTTCAAGGTCTCCCCTAAATCTCATTCGTTTTATAATTGGAGTGTGGGCATTTCCATATCCTGGTTATATAGTGTTGGAGAAGTCGGTCAGCATTCTGTCTTCACTCCTTCATCTGTAAAATGGGCATGAGGAGAAAAACACTACTTACTTCGCAGGGTTATCATGTGAACGTGCCCTGAGAAGAGCAAAGGATTCTGCAAAAGCATGGGATTAGTGAATTGGTGTCATCATCAGCGATTTCTTGCATGGTATCTCTGAGCTGCATTCTGGAAAGTGCTGGAGATATAGAGAACCACCAGACACAGAGTCTGGTGGGAAATAAAGAAGCATGGGTTGACAGTCTCCCGGGAAATAGGTAAATGACCCAGCAGTTTCCATGGGGAAATGATGAGTGCCCCAAGGTAAGCATGGTGGCGGGTCACAGACCCTGCCTGGGGCTGGGGGTGACAGGAAGAGAGTGGGAGTTGTAGGAAAGTGACATCTGGCATGGATCTTCAACGAGGGGGGAGTAATAATTACGTTGAGTCTATATGTATATATATTATTCACACACAGTTTTATGCACCCAGTATTAAGACTTGTAAGCTTTCATTTCTCCTTTTGTGCAAGGATCTTATAGAGACAAAAGTAAACACAAAGAATACCATTGGGCCAATGTGGTGAACTTTGTTAATGACTTTTGCTCCACCCTTTTTGTCAACAAATAGAATTCAACCAACAAATGTGCTAGGGTCTGTTCTCTTGAGAAAACTTAACACACTTCCAGCACCATCAACTGTGAGAGCCTAGAGAGCCCCCGAATATGTCCTGTCCAACCTGTGCATAGATAAAAAAATCTGGAACCTAGAGAGGTGAGGTATCTTTACCAAGGCCAGGAAGTATAGAAGTCAGGTTGAGATCTGGGGCCTCCTTGTGTAACACAGGCTCCAGGAACTTCAGAATGGGAGCAGTGGTGTGTGAAGAGGCCAGGCCTAGAGGTCCGTAGTCTGAGGGCCAGGGTTGAAGTCCATCACTGATCTCATCCAACAATGGCTGCCTGTGTATATGTCAGTTAGTAAGCTGTAGGCTGAGGGTATAGACGGAAATAAACCACTCTCCTTGCTTTAAGGACACAGGTACATAAAGTGTTAATTACACACAGTGCAACTGGAGTAATGTGCAAAGTGCTTTGAAATCAGTATTTGCATGTGGTGTGTTGGAAAAGACACAGCCTTTGAGGCCAGACTCCTGGGATTTGATTCCAGCTCCACCACTCACTGTGTAACCTTGAACAAGTTTCTTAACCTCTCTGAACTTCGGTTTTCCTATCTAGATAAAGGAGAATGATAACCCACCTATCAGCATTGATGAATAAAGAGTAAACAAGATAACACTGGTCCAGGGCCTGGGTCAATAACCGAGGACTATCATCAACAAGTGTAAGGGCTTGGGCGAGACAGTCAACCTCTTCAACCTTCTGGGAGCTTTGAATGCTCTCACCATACAATGAGGTGATGGAAGTGAAATGTGCTTTGTAAAACTGCGACACGTTGAGCAAATAATTTTTGGGATTTTTAGCCAGTCCTCATTAGCATATGAAAGGCAAGGTGGCAGGGCTGTTGTCAAAATCCAGTGGGTTCTGTGGGTAGGAAACCAGGCCAGTCTCTCTGATTTTATGCCTCTTTCACCCACTGCCCTTTTAGCCTCCATTCATTTCCCTTCCATCACCTGAAACCTAACTGCATTCTGGACGAGGACCTATAGATCTTAGGCTTGGTTTCTATTAGTAAAGCCCTTCTCCTGGGAGAGGGACTTACCATCAGGCCTGAGAAAGAAGTCAGGCGTGCTTGGAATGCAATTGCAAAAGAGGTTACAAGAGCCTGTGAGAATGCTGAAATCAAGTGATGTCGAGAGGTTTTGTTATTTTTGAAAAAATGACTCATTCTGAGAAACCCTGACAGCCTCAGAACATTCACCTAGTTGCTCGTATGCATAACCCGGAGCCCACTGCAGAGGAAAACAGATCCTGTTGTCACGGCTGAAGGAGGGGGTGGTGGGGGCAGTGAGAGGGCTGGTGGTGGAATGGGAATAGGGATGGGGTGACCATTTAATGGAGGAAGAGTTTGAAAATGACTCCTGCTCTGTGAGTGAACTGTTTTAATTTCGCAAGTCCTTTTCTCTAAATTGTTGTATTCAAGCCGTTACAGAACACATCCGCTTGGAGGCAACACATATTCTCTTCGCATTCAACTGAGCCAGCCAGGGGAGATAAGATGGTTCCCATTTGACCCTCAAAGGAAATGGGCTGTCAGATGGCTGAAGCTATTTGTCCAAGATGTGGGGACAGAAGAAGAAAGGAGAGAGAGAAAAAGAAGGAGGAGGAGGGAGAAAGAAACAGGTGGGAGAGGTGAGGAGGGGAGGGGAGGAGCGGAAAGGGGAGGAGAGGAGAGAAATGAAAACCATGCTTGTCTTGTGGAGAAAGACTAGGAAGGACTGTTTCCAGTGGGGGCACCTGTTGGCCTCCTCATTGTGAGATGCTCCGGAGCATACGGGACCTCGAGTTAGGAGATGGGTTCTGGTTCTGCCCCTGCCCTTAGCCACCTGTGTGGCTTTGGGGAAACAGCTTCCTTCACCAAGTCACCAGTTCACATCTGTAAAAGTATGGGCATGAGTGGAGTAAAATAGACCGAGAGCTTCTAAAATTTAACAGGCACATGAATGTTCTGGAAAACTTGTTACGGTATGGATTGCTGGGTCCCCGCTCCAGGCATTCTGATCAGGAAGTCTGGGGAGGGGCTCCTGCGTGAGGCAGATGCTGCCCTTTAGTCTACTGACCTCCCTTGAGTAGCCTTGGCGGATGATCTTTAAGGCTCCTTCCTGTTCTGCCGTTCAGTGATTCAAAATATTCAAGAGTTCCTGCCCATTGTACCCTGAGCCAGGGGCTGGGAGTATAAAATAGAAGAGGTTTCTGCCTTTCGGGCCTAGCAGTGTCCATGTGGAAACGGACGGGTGAGCGAATGGCATTGTCACCCAAGGCCCACGGGGGACGTGCTAAGGCAGGAGTGGTCAGCGCCTTGTGCGGGAGGCAGGCAGGGCTTCAGGGAGGAGGGGGTCGGGGTCAGCCTGTAGGGTGAGCCTTTGGGTCTCAGTTGTCCTTAGACAGCAAGATGCGTGTGGGGCGATTTCTGGGGAGAGGGCGGTGTTGGCTGTTTGGAACGTGGCCCTCAGAGGACTGTTGGGCCAAGGGCTCATTGCATGAGCTGTGGCTTTGGTGCTGCTCAGAATGATCTTTGGGCTCTGTCCTTCAGCTGAGTACAGCTGCAGTGCCTGTCTCCTTAGAGAGCCCGGGAAGAGTGGCCAGGAGCAGGTGGGCCACCTTCAGGTTTTTTTGTAAATAGAGTGCACACACACATATCCACACACAAATATGTAGAGATAAATGTGTACACACACAAACACACCCACACACAAAGTTAATCTTCCTTATCTGCAGATTCTGTACTTGTGAATTTGCCTACTTGCTAATATTTGCTCGCAACCCCCAAATCCATAATCATGGCACTTTCTCAGTCATTCATGAACGTGTGCAGAGCAGCAGAAAAATGGACTCACTCAACACCCATGTTCCCAGTCGAGGTGGAACAAGGTGGTGCTTTGCGTTCTTTTTCTCAGCTCATACTGGAAACAAGTCTCTTTTTGAGGCCTAGTTAGTATCATGTTTGGGGGACTTTTGTGCTTTTTTGGGTGATTTTGATGTTTTAAATGGCCCCCAAGTGTAGAGCTGAAGTGCTGTCTATTATTCCTAAATGCCAGAAGGCTGTGAAGTGTCTTATGAAGAAAATGCATGTGGTAGAGAAGCTTCATTGAGGCATAAGCTATAGTGCTGTTGGCTAAGAGCTCAATGTTAATTAATCAACAACATCTATTCAATAAGGTGTCTAAGCAAAAACACACATGAAACAAGGTTGTGTTTGATTACTTGATGAAAATGTTCTGACCAGAGGCTCACAGGGACATAATCCTTGACTTCCTCTAGGAAGAATAATTCACTATCCTCTAATTCAATGTTCACAATCACTTCATGGAACATAACTGCCACAGATAATGAGGGCTGAGTGTATATATGTCTTTGTGTGTACAGGCATGTATGCGTATAAATGTATATATATACACCGAGTGTGTCCACTGCTTAGTATTGTCAGAGGCATGTGAACCAGAGCAATTCCATCTTGAATAGGAGCTGGGTAAAATAAGTCTGAGACCTACTGGGCTGCATTCCCAGACGGTGAAGGCATTCAAAGGCACAGGATGAGATAGGAGGTTGGAACCAAATACAGGTCATAAAGACCTTGCTGATAAAACAGTTTGCAGTAAAGAAGCCGGCTAAAACCCACCAAAACCAAGATGGCCACGAAAGTGACCTCTGGTCGTCCTCATTGCTACACTCCCACCAGCGCCATGACAGTTTACAAATGCCATGGCAGTGTCAGGAAATGACCCTATATGGTCTGAAAAGGGGAGACATGAATAACCACCCCTTGTTTAGCATATTATCAAGAAATAGCCATAAAAATGGGCAACCAGCTGTCTATGGAGTAGCCTTTCTTTTGTTCCTTTACTTTCCCAATAAACTTGATTCACTTTACTCTTTGGACTCGCCCTGAATTCTTTCTTGTGTGAGATCCAAGAATCCTCTCTTGGGGTCTGGATAGGGACCTCTTTGCTGTAACAGTATCACAGGTTAGTGTATTTAACAAGGTAATTCACAACTACAGCAAGAGCTGAATAAAATCCAGACATCTAGGTAAGCTTCAGAAGGTTCCTCACTCATCCTAACTGTAGTAGTTTTTATCCAATTTCACCATCCCCTCTCCCGCCAAGGTTTGAGCAAAAGGCTTTTCTCCTCATTCGGAAGGTTTTTCTTTAGCTTCCACACCCACTGGAATTCACATCTCACCAACTTGGTTTAGGTACGAGCTTACATCTCACAGAGCTAGTGTCACAAGGTAGCTGAATGTGACTTCAGTATGGATCACAGGATAATTTTAAATGGGTGATTATTTTGGTTTCACTGCATTTGTATTGATTAATTCCTGCATTTGGCAGATGGATTTAATTTCTGCCATAGAGGAAGAGATGGTATGGAGGCTTTGTGGAGGTCTCCTTCGGGACTCCTCTGTGTGGTCAAGGGAACTGAGGCATGGGATCTGGCGAGGTGAGGCAGCCAGGAAGTGGCTGACCAGGCCTGGAGCCCCTGCAGGCTGAGGCAGAAGGCCAAGCTCAACAGCCCTTTGCCACTCCGCCCCTTATGTCTGTGTCCAGCCTTGGCCTTGTCCCCTAGGCTACGTCAACCCTTTCTGCCTTGTTTCTGAGAAATATGCTGAAAACACAAAAGACCCCTTCAGGCCTTCATGGGGTTAAACGTGACTTCCCAGGGAGCCAGGGCCAAGGGGCTCTGCAGTCTTCCGGGACTGTGAACTCCCTGCCTCCCACTGGGACGGTGGTGTGGAGGGCATCTGGGTGCTCCCGGGCCTCTGTCACTCAGGACAGAGTCCTCCCGCAGGTCCTCGGGACCTGGTTGGCCAGTGGAGCGAGAGGAAGCAGTGAGGCTGAAGAAGCGGGCAGCTGGCTGCTGTCCCACATCAACAGGCCCCGTCACTGTAAATTATTTATGCGCCATTGGGAGGCTGGACAGGCTCCTTGATGGGCTCGTTAATAAGAAGCCTGCGGATCCTGCCTTGGCTCAGATGCCTGGGGGCTGGGGGTGCGTGGAGAAGAGTGGAGGGGGAGCTATTTCCTTTTGCTCAGCATCTCCTGATTGGAAACTGTAGCGATTCCCTGTCTTCTCCAGGAGCAAGTCTGAGCTCCACGGTGCCACATTCAAGGCCTCTGTGCAGGCACAGGTCTCACTTCGCTTCTGCTTCAGCCAGGACAACTTTTGACTCTCTCTGAGATTGACAGTATCATACCCAACTCCAGGTCTTTGCGTCATGCGCTCTTTCCTCTGCCTGGAATTCCTTCTGTCTCAGAATCCATGAAGATAGCCCAGATACTACCTGCTCTGTGTGTCCCAGCTGCAACTCATCCACGGGAAGGCTCAGTTCCTCCTTCCTTGTGCTCCCACAGCTGAATGCATTCTTCTTAGTGACACGACCTCCGTTCTGCACCCCAGCTGCATGCCTTGCTGAGGAACCTTGTGTTTACTCAAATAGAATACAAGAGCAATGATAGCATCTCCCTTAAATCTTTGTGGTGCAGACCAAATATACACCAAGTTTTACAGAGTGACCAGTATCCATAAAGCACCCAACAGACCCTACCTCTTCTTTAGGATTATGATGATCATTAATACAGCTCTTATTTCATTTAATTGTGATAACTTCTTTTATAAACCTCACTCTTACTAGACTGACCTACTGGAGTTCAGGGGCCATGGTCTCACACATCTCCAAACCTTCAGCTTCTAGCCCAACACCTGGCCCTTAGTAAGTGTCCCATAAAGAGTATAGATCCAATGGTAGCACACATGGACAGTATCCAGCATTTATGGGGCGCTTACTGTCTGCCAGACTATGTTCTAAGCCCTTGAGATGTATTAATTCATTTAATAAAATAATCCTACGAGATAGCTATTACCAGTATTCTCATTTTACAGATGAGGAAACTGAGGCACAGAGGGGTGAAGTAACTTGTGCAAAGTGATGTATTTAATGAGTAACATAATTGAGATTCAAGCCCAGAGAAATTCATACCGCAATTAATTCCACTGCCTCTCGCAGTATGACTGTCACGGCACAGAGTGGGTATTTAATTGTAAGTGCCTGGCACAGAGTAGGAGTTTAGTGAATGTTGAATCAGTGCTTTAGGCTTTTATGTGTTTTGATTGCCAAGACTAAAGGCAGGGAAGTCCCACAGATCATTTACTAAAAAGGGCAAGTTTCTATTTGTTAAACTTATCTCTACAAAGCGTTTCCAGGTATGTCTCCATTGTTGTGTATCCTCTCCTGAGCTGGCCTGCTCTAGATCCAGCACTTGACCTTCCTGAAGCAGGGAACAGCCTGTGTCTCCAGGTAGACCCTGTGGCCAGGCTCTGTGTTGCATCCTCATTACCATCATCTCTGCAGGCTGCGGAACCTCATCACTCTGCCTGAATATTCCTTTCTCTCTCTGCTGCAATTCTGCACTGCCACCGTGATCCTCCAGGAAACACTCTTTTTGTTCTTCAAGGTCAATTCACATGAACTCTCTTCTGGAAGATCCCAACTGCCACCTCCATTTCGCAGGTCCCCTACACCGGGCACACATCTACATTATTTCTGTGTGCACACATTTATGACAAAGTGATAAATGGCGAAGGTGTTACTGCCAGACCCCTGGCTTTCAGCCTGGCTCTGCCACCCGGTGTGAGTCTCTCCACCCAAGCCTCAATTTTCCCAACTATGAACTGGCGCTAATCGTAGTACCTACCTCACAGGTTTTCGTGAGGATTAAGTAGAAGGATGCGTATAAAGCACTTGAGAAGTGAACATGTCAATTGCTGCATATGTGCTCCTGGTTCTTTTATTTTTCTAAAATGTGAGTCCTTCACACCCTGGCTTACCCCTGATACATCTTTGGGTCTCTGGTGTTTAGTAGAGTTCCTGCCACACAGTGGGTGCTCGATACATGACAATCAAACGGAAATTCAGCAGCAGGCGTTTGTTGAGCACTTACTATGTACTGGGTGCTGAGTATGCCAAGATGGGAGGCCGCCAAAAGGTCAGGGTGCATTTGTATCAAGACAGCTAATAAGAGACTGAATGGGTCCCAGTATGATGCAGTCATTGGCTCATTTATTCATTAAGGTTTTTGTTGCACCAGGTTCTGGGGAGATAGATATGAATAAAATGAGTTCCTGGTCCTCGAAGCGGCATGCATGTCTGCAAAATGTATAATAGAAGCGAATGACTGTCGTCATAGAGGTATGAACAAGTTAGACCCTGGGGCTCAGAAGTCAGACCCAGTCAGGGATTGCAGATGAGTTTGTAATGGCAGGGGCCAGGGGAGCTGGGTGAGATGGACTGTACCTTTGCACTTGCTGACTGCACAGCTTGGGATGCTGTTCCTCCTCCACATCCTTCTAGCCTCAGAGGGCCTGTCCCCTCCTCAGTGCATCCTCCTTGGGAAGCCCACCTCCTCATCTGTCTGTCACTGTGCTCTGTTCATTTCTTCTGAAGTGCTAACCACAATCCACAGTAAATAAAAAAGCAGAGAAGGAAGGAAACCAACACTTCTTGAATACCTACTAGGTGCCAGGCACTGTGATCTTCAATTGACGTGCATTATTTAATTTATCTTCTCAACACTCCTGGGATGCCAGAGTTATTATCGTCAGTTTGCAGACCACAATAGAGGTCCCAAGAGGGCAAGTATCTTTGCCCAAGGTCACCAGCCGGAAACAGGAATGGAACTAGAATCAGGGCTAGCTGCCACTCCATACCCGCGGCACTTTCATGGCAACGGGAGAGGCCAGGTAGGCAAGAGAGGAAGCACAGTGACTCATTTACCGCCCCAGGCATTTTCAGCAACAGGTAAGTGATTTCCCTAATTCTGGTCTGCTATTAATACAGAGACTTGGCAGCTGAGAACCAAGTTGCAGAAAAACAGGTTTTCTTCCTAGCTCAGCAGCACCACCTGCAGGCTCTGAGGGAACACGGCAAAAATGATCAGGAGTGGGAACTCGGGTCTTCGCTGGAGCCCCAAGAGGAGACCATGAGGGAGGAACCTGAGGCATCAGCCAGTCACCTTTCATGTTTAAACGGAGCAAATTTAGACCAAGAAAGGAACTTACTTCAAGTCACAAAGTTAGTGGTGGCATATTTGAAGCTGTATACCTCCTGACTCCTAGTTCAGTACCCCTTCTCCTCCCTCCCTTTCATCTTTCTTCTTCTTCTTCCTCCTTCCCTTCTCCTCCTCCTCCTTCCTTCCTTCCTCCTCCTCTTCTCTCTCATTTATTCACTCAGCAAACATTAATTGGGCACTTAATAGATCTTGAGCATAATCCTCTTTGTGGGATATAAATATGGATAGCTAACATTTTCTTTTTATGTTATTGCCCGGATTAATTGACACTAACAATGTACTTCATAATTACAACTAAGATGCATTGAGCGTGACTGTGTGGCAGGCACCATGCGAAGGCTTTATCTCAGTTACCCTCACAGATGAGGACACTAAGGCTTAGGGAGGCCTAAGAACATGCCCAGCATGGCTCAATTAGTTGTAAAGCTGGGATTAAAACCCAGATCCTTCTGACTCCAGGGCCAGAGAGCTTCACTGTTATGTTAAATTTACTATTTAAAGTATCTAAAGTTAATTCAAGAAGTATCCATACTCTAAAAGAATTTTGCTCCTATTTAAAATAACGACTTTTTTTTTTTTTTTTGAGACAGAGTCTTGCTCTGTTGCCCAGGCTGGAGTACAGTGGATCTTGGCTCACTGCAACCTATGCCTCCTGGGTTCAAGTGATTTTTCTGCCTCAGCCTCCCGAGTAGCTGGAATTACAGGCATGAGCCACCACACCCGGCTAATTTTTGTATTTTTAGGAGAGACAGGGTTTCACCATGTTGCTCAGGCTGGTCTTGAACTCCCGACCTTAGGTGATCCTCCCACCTCGGCCTCCTAAGTGCTGGGATCACAGGTGTGAGCCACTGTGCCTGGCCTAAAATAACTACATATTTCTTGTCTTAGAGTGGTGCTGATTCTCTTGTCAAACTAATTGCTTCTTAAATCCCTAGGAGTTTATGTTAAGGTTTATCTAGGTACCAGGCACTGTGCTAGGTGCCAGGGACACTGCAGTGACTATAGTTCAGTTAGGAGTCCATGGCCTTGAAGGTGTCAGTTGTGATACAAGGCAAGCCACAAAAAACATCCTGATGGAAGCACTATACAACTCCAGGGAGCCCAGTCACAATAAAGCTGGTGGAAATGGCGCCTCCTGACTTGTGCAGTGCACTGACTGTGTGACTGTATATGGTGTCCCTGATCGAATGGGATGGGAGCATGGGTCAGGGGCAAGGAGGCAAGGGATAAGAACAAACACTTCTGCCTCTGCAGGGCAGGGAGTCTTCACAGCAAAGGGCACTGGAGTGTGAATGCTGCCAAAGCTGCGAAAACCTTAATTTCCTGTTCTCTTCACCTGGGAGATAGTTGTCAAGGTTTGAGGAAATACGTCCCTGTGTTTGGACCTGCAAGGCAGGAAATGTATTTGTTTCCATTTCTTGCACTAGCTACTAAGTTGCATTTCTTTTACATTCCCAGGAATCTTACTCTCATTCTCATTTTTGGGTAGACCGGTAATTTCTCTTTCTAGTATAGTTGGTTCTTGAAATTAGAGCTTAACAACTGTAGGCGGGTGTCTAAAACCAGAAGATCAAGCGTGGGCAACCTTGCAGCCATTTAGGGGATTCTCTGCCAGAACCAGAGGGAAACTGACGGCAGCCCAGAGAGGGAAGTGCCCGTCTCATGAGCATCTCTGCCACTGAAGATGGCACCAGGCGGAGATGTTTCCTCAGTACACACTCAGCTCTCTTGGTTCTTCCTAAGTATCCCCATTAACAAAGAAGACTGCTTTTGCATGTGTGAAATTTTTACTTTCTTTAACTTAGAGCAGAAAACAAAAGGGATTGTTTTCATTTCCCAAATATAAAATTACAGTATACTATTACCAAATTCAGACCTTTCTGGGCAGGGTGTGGTACTAAGTGACAATCTCAGGATGGGATTGTGGCAGTTACTAGAAGGATGCTGAGGGCACAAAGATGTAAAGAGCAAAACCAACACCAGCAACAGCAACGACGAGAAAACAATGATCAGAGATGGCTTCCAGGCCTCCAGGAGCTCCGGGTCCCTTCGTTGCTGCCTTTGCAACCACAGACTGCCCTTTGGAAACAACCACGATGGGAAAGGATGGTGGGGATGGAGAAGTACACTGTCACCAGTTGGATGGCAAGGTGCTCTGCCCCATTCATGTCAAAGCAGGGGGGAAACCTTGGCCTGCAAGGTGGAGGGAGGAGAAATGGTGCAGATCATTCTCTCTTCTGGTCTACCCTAGGAGAAAGATACTGATCAGCCTTTTGATTTCTTATTAATTTGGAGCACTAAGGTCCTTTTCTTTTCCATGTAGTGTGCTCAATAGGTATTTATTTGATAGCCAGTCTGGGACCACAATCAGCCCGGAAAACCTTGTTTTCATAGAAAAATGAATTTTGAAGTCCAAATAATTGCCCTAGAAATCAGCTAGTGGAACATATCTGCTGTTTATGATTGTAAAGTTAATGTTGTGAAAAGAGCTATGAACTGGGAAGCTGATGCCCAGGTTCCAGGCTGCCCAGAGCCAGCTGTGTCATTGTTTTGGGCAAGTCACATCGTTTTCCTTTTTGGACTCTCACCTATAGAACCAGGACTTGGATCAGATGAACTCCACGCTCCTTTGGGCTCTGCCTTTGGGACCTCGGGTGTCTTTGTTAGGTTGTTTTCATTTCCAGCACATTGTTGCATTTCTTACTAAATAGAATGCTTCTTTGGCCCAGGACTTGTGGGCTCCAGATGCATTTGTCACTCTTGTGTCAGCTGGTTTCTGGCTGGGTCCAGCCAGAGGAAGGCACTGGCGGAAGATCAAAGGGGATCAGGAAAGGAAAGACCAGGGTGTTTCTCCTCCCCTCCGCCTTCAGAGGTGTCTCTGGCAGAGAGGTTGCATTTCTTCCTTGGTTCTAGCTACTGTCATGGTTCCAGTTTCTTACAGGGTAAGCCTAAGCCTTGGGATGCTGCGATCCTGCCTCTTCCCGTTGTTCCACCAGCTTAGGAGTGATAGTGGCTTCCTGCTATTATTCATCTCTGAATTGAAAGACACTATTTTCTGGTTCTCCTTCCAGCTCTTCACCTAAGTAACCCATTCTCTATATTAATTTCCCCTGGTTTCAAATACCTAGAGTGGTTTCTGTTTACTTACTTGGACTTTGACTGGGGCATTAAACTTTTATTGGTTTTACCTTGTAACAATAAAGATGATGATAATGTTGATGATTATAACTCCTCGCTCGGTGTACAACCTCACATATTACAGAGCTTTCACTCAGGTTCTGTAATTTGAGTCTGCTAATAACTGCATGATGTAAGAAAGGCATTTATCATTAATTCCTCTTTACAGAAGAGGAAATGATTTCACTCAGCTCACACAACTGGTGGGTCTTGATAGACTTGTAACCAGAACCCAAGGCTTTTGATTTCTCATCTAGTTTACTTCTCCAGGTTGTCCGTTTAATCCATCCCACCGGAATAGTGCCTTAATGCTGTTCCTTCAGGACAGTGTTTTCCACAGTGTGGCACAAACCAGAAGTCAAGGATGTATTAGTTATCTGTTGCTGTGTAACAAATACCCCAACACTGAACTGTTTAAAGTAGCATCATTGTTATGTTGGAAACGTTCCACAATGCACTGATGCTTTCTTCTATCTCCTGTGTTCAGGGCTGATTGTGCACCCAGAAATTGAGGAGTGGGCTCAGCCTGAGAGGGCATTGAGGTTGCATTTCAGAGCAGTTTGGCTGTGGTGTGATGAGGAGGAGGTGGTTGGCTGTTGTTTGCACTGTGCAGCACTGAATAAGCAGGTTTCTGCCCCAGCAAACCCTGTAAAAAAAAAAAAAAAGCAGCTTCCAGTTGTGGGGCCAGGCCAAGGGGGTAAACATAAGCCCATTTATATTACAGTCTTTAGATCGGAAAAATCATGCTATTTCTCTTTCCGCATTTCGCACTGAATGTCTAGTGTGCTGCCTCACTCTAGAAGGCTAGGCGGAACCCTGTAGTGTGGGGCTTACAATATTGCTAGGAAGAGAGTAGTTCATATTCTTAAATCCCTGGGGACCCTAGCTTTTGGGGAGGATCAGGGTCACAATATCCATTACACCTTTTATTTTATTGATTGTCAATATATATTTGTATTTACTTTGTTTACCTTTTGTCAGTCTCTTATCTTACTCTCTGGGATCCCCTGCTAAGGGTCTCACCTTAATTATTTCTGGAAGTCCCAGGGAACAGCTCATGTGTCCATGTGAACTCCATCCCCATGTCTCTCAGGTAGTGTTTACCCTTCTGTTTTCCAGCTCCAGCTTTCTCCTCTGATGTCTGCACTCAAGCTTTGGAGGCTCTTGCCAAGGTTGGTGTGACTGGTGTCTGCACTGGGGATCCCAAGTTCCTCCAGTGTCACTTTGTGATCCATCCTGATCTGATGCCTCTGTCTTTCTGCATCTTGTCTACTTACATTTGCCCCAAAGCAGGGCCATGTTGCCTTCCAGTAACTCCAGGAGATTTTAGTTATAAATATATATATATTTTCTGTTTCAGCATTCACCCTCACAGGTTCTCGAACTAACTCTAAGGCAGAGGTGAAGAAGCATATCTGGACAGGTCTGAGCCTTTGTACTCAACTTGCCCCTCTACTTTCCATGACTGCTCCACTCACCACACTGGAATAGTACCGCACTGGAACACGGTCCCTTTAGGATGGTGTTCTCTAAAGTGTGGGGCACAGACCATTGGTCGAGGCTGTGTTAGTTATCTATTGCCATGTAACAAATTACCCCAACACTTAGCGGCTTAAAACAGAGTCATTTAGTGTCTCACAGTTTTTAAGGTCAGCAATGCAGGGGAGGCTTAACGGGGTCCCTGGGCTCTGGGTCTTTTCCAAAGCTGTGGTCATGGCAAGGCTGCACAGGGCAGGGGCTGCTTTCCGGCTTACTGGGGTTGGTGGGGGTAGGACTCAGTTTCTTGCTGGCTGTTGTGCTGAGGCACTTTGTTAGTGCCGAGGAGCTGCTGGCTGGAAGATTTCCTCAGTTCCTTTCCACATGGATCTCTCCATAGAGTATCTCCCAGTATGGCGCTTGCTTTGTTGTAATGAGCAAGCGATAGGGCGAGGCAGAATGCAAACAAGACACAAGTCACAGTCTTTTAGAACCTCTTCTTGGAAGTGATGTATCGTCCCTTGTGCCAAAATTTATTAATTAGAAACTAGTACCTACGACCGGCTCACACTCTGAAGCAGGTTACACAAGGCCGTGAGTAACAAGGGGGCAGGAATCATTGGGGATCATCTTAGAGGCTGCTTACCACAGGTGGCTAGGGTGGGGGTGAAATGAATTTTGATGTTAAGCAAATTATGATTAAAACATGTAGTGAGATTGGGTGTGGTGGCTCACACCTGTAATCCCAGCACTTTGGGAGGCTGATGCAAGAGGGTCATTTGAGACCAGGAGTTCAAGATAAGCCTGGGCAACATAGTGAGAACCTATCTCTACATAAAATAAAATAAAATAAAATAAAATAAAATAAAATAAAATAAAATAAGCCAGGCTTGGTGTCATGCACCAGTAATCCTAGCCACTTGGGAGGCAGAGGCAGGAGGATTGTTTGAGCCTGAAAGATCAAGACTGCAGTGAGCCATGATCGCACCACTGCACTCCAGCCTGAGCAATAGAGTGAGACCCTGTCTCAATAAACAAAAACAAAAACAAAAAACCAAAACATTTAGTCATTAGCCTCTTATTTTAAAGCATAGTAGGAAAAATGTAAGTTACTGTTTTTGTTAAAGAAGAGGGTACATTTTTAAAAAGGAGTTAATTAAAAGTATTACATACAGGTGGCTTTCAAATGCAGAACATATCATACATGTGGTAAAGTGTGAAAAAATGAACAAAGTTTGGGTAATTTTTCCTTAGAATGCATTTCTTCCCAGGAGGCTTCTTAATGACTTATGCAAATAGATTCTTATAGGTCCACCCTATAGATCCTCCAGGCAAACTTTAAGGAATTTGAAAAATAGGATAAATACAGTTTAAACTGTCCTTCAACAGAGGTACACAGTTCCATATGAAAAAACATGGCACATCTTCCTAAGCTTTGTTTCCATTGGAAGACATTGGGGGTGAGGGATGAAGAGTTAAGCTATCTAACCAGCAAATATTAAACAAATTCTTATATAAAAGTATATTGGGATACATTGTAGAATAAATGCAAATGCAAAGGTCACAAAAATTTCTAAGGTAAAAATATGTGACTGCAAATAAATTGTATACTTGGTGGGGGTGAGGTGTATTTGTGCCTTCTAGTGGTGGAATGGGAGGGTATGAGATGAGGGTATTCTAGCAGAGAATGTGACAGTTGCTAAAATTTAAGCAGAGACTCTTACTGTGGCACCTACTTCAGGGTGGCCCCCATGATCCTTACCTCCTGGTGTTCAGGCCGTTGTATAATCTCCTTCTGTCAATTGCCTAAGGAACTGTGACTTGCTCCTAACCCACGGAATATGGCAAGGGGGATAGAATGTCCCTCCTGTGATTAAGTTATGTTATATCAGACTCTGTATCAAAGACTCTCCTTGTGTGCTGGATGAAGCAAGCAACCATGTTGGGGAGGCCTGCATAATGGGGAACTGTGGGGGCCTCTAGGACCTGAGGATGGCTTCTAGCCAACAGTCAGAAAAAAGCCAGGACCCTCAGTAAGAAAGCTACAAGGAAATGGATTCTGCCAACGTGAATGAGCTTGGAAGTTGATTTTTCCCCAGTTGAGTTTCCAGATGAGGATGCAGCCCGCCTGACACTTGAACCATAGCCAGATGAGACCCTAATTGGAAAACCCACTTAAGCCATGCCTAAAATCCTAACCCATAGAAATTGTGAGAAAATAAATGTCTGTTGTTTTAAACGTCTATGTTTGTGGCAATGTGTTACACGGCAATAGAAAAAAACCCAAAATCAAAAACCAAAAAAACGAATACATCCACTATAAGGCACATGTGAAAATTTAAAAAAACACTCAAGATACAGCACATTAGGTGAAATAATTTTGTTTAAAAATTGTTTTTGGGCTGGGCATGGTGACTCATACCTGTAATCCCAGCGCTTTGGGAGGCTGAGGCGAGTAGATCACCTGAGGTCAGGAGTTTGAAACCAACCTGGCCAACATGATGAAACCCCATCTCTACTAATAACACAAAATATTAGCCAGACGTGGTGGCAGGCGCCTGTACTCTCAGCTACTCAGGAGGCTGAGACAGGAGAATCACTTGAATCTGGGAGGCAGAGGTTGCAGTGACCCAAGATTGCGCCACTGCACTCCAGCCTGGGCAACAATGAGACTCTGTCTAAAACAACAACGACAGCAACAACAACAAACCATTTTTATAGATTCCAAATACTTATAAATTTTTCAGGACAAAACTCCCAAAGTTAAATTTTAAAAGTCTTAGTGGAAAATAGGCTTACCAGAGCCCTCTTAGCCAGTGTTTTAAACATGTAACATCTGCAGAGCTAAGTAAAGGGCACCCTTTTTGATGGAGGTGAAGTGTACATCTAGGATGAGGAGGACACTCATTGAATAAGTTATTGAGAACATGTCTTGCCTCAGCTAAGCAAAGATTTTCTGAGGATCGTGCAGGAAAAAATCTACAGAGTACGCTGATTTATTTTTTGCCTTTAAGTTTGGTACCTGGAAGGCAAAAGATCAAAGAGTATAGTAGGAAGTTGACACTGAATGAACCAATGAACAGCTCCATCTTGGCTCTGAGGAGTCTAATTAATTGGTTTTGGAGAGCTTCACACTAGCTGGCTGTGGGCTTTTGTAGGACTCACTTCATATTTATGGCTGGGGATAATATGAGGTGAGTGAGGCACTAACTTTGGGGTGCTAAATTTAAGGGATGCCAAAAACCTCAGTAATCAAGACAAACTAAATTTTAAAATAGTGATTTAAAAAATCAAAATAACTGCCAAATGATGATGAACAAATTGTCAAAATTTTAAATAAAGACTGACTCTAGCCTTGGATTTGGACAACTTGACTTCATTGGTCTCATCATAATCCTGGCCCCTAACAGGCAATAAAGCCCTTGGAAAACCTAAGAATAAGGTGGAACTCTTCAATGCCTGGGGGATTATGGGAACGTGGGAGTTTGGGGTGTGACTGGGAAAAGTCCTTAGAAGATTTCAGTGGTAGTTGTTCTGTTGAGAGAGAGCACCACGCTGTAATGAGAGGTTTCACGCTTCTCGGTGTTGTTCCATATTGTACTTTAGTGCCAATGTCTATTTAATATAGTTGTATTAGTTAAATTATTTATGCTGTTTTTAAAGAAAGGCTATTTTTATTGAATTTTTTTTTTTTTTGGTTTGGGCTTTCCCAAAAGCAGATCCCAGGCCAGGACTTGGGTGCCAGCAGTTAATTTGGAGGTGATCCTAGGAGGCTCTGATAGGGGAGTGAGGAAGGGAGCCAAGGAAGACAGGTAGCCGCCAGTAAAGGGTGCATGACTGAGTAGCTGCTGCTGCACTCACCTGGGACTCAACTGTGCTGAGAACTCCATGGAGAAACGGAATGGGACATATCTCAGAATTGTCCACTTGGGGCTGAGGCCACTAGGGCATTTATCTACTAATGCTTGTCCTTTATTAGTTGGAAGCATTATCTCCCTGGCCTGCCCTGAGAGAGGGCCAAGTGCATTCCTGTGGCAGATGAAGACCACAGTCCAAGAGATGTAGGAACTTAGAGTAAGAAGGTGGAGGAGTGTACAGGAGCTGTCACCCAACTGCAGGTGACCTGTGGGATGTGCTAATGGGATAAGTGCAGAACAGTGATGTGCGTGTAGTGCATCCATAATATTCAAAAAGAATAACAGCCTGTAATAGGACATGCTTTTTCAAGCACATTGGATGACCAGGCCTCATTTGGAGGGATGACCTTCCAGGTCAGGAGACACTGTGCAACTCAAGGATGCTGTTGGAGTCAGAACCAAAGACATATATGCCACCTTCCATCTGGGAACCATCCTTTGTCCTCTCTTTGTTGGCTACCTTTAGTTGGTTGGATGCTGGACCCATTGATGACCAGGTAGCAGTGACAAGACTAGGGAGGCCCAAGGCAGGGCTCCAGAGGAGATTCAGATGCCATCACAAGCTAGACCCATCTCTGAGACTCTTAGAGTCTGCCTGTAACAAGTATCCTTTGCACTAAGAGTAATTACCTCTTCTGTAAAACATGGCAGGTGGTTGAGATTAAGAGTAAAAATAAATTTCCTTGGCCTGGAAGAGAGGGAACTGGTTAAATATTAAGATTTGACTTAATGCCTTAGTAGCCAGACTGTGAACAGAGAGAAAACATAGAGTTACATTTTTTACTTGGGTCACTTGTATAATCAGTGCGATTAATAATTGCTAATGTTTTTTATTGATGACTCCATGTTAGGCACTGCACCATATACTTTACATTCCGGACCTCGTTGAATCCTTCCAACAACACAGTAAGAGAGGTATCCTGCATATTTCCAATTCACATATGTGGGATCTGAGACTCAGAGAGGTAAGTAACTTGCACACATCCCGGGAAGAGTGAGGGGTAGAACAGCCATTTGAAGCCAGGTACCACTCTACGAACTTGGGGAAAAGTTCCATAAGATGACTGCTGCAATTGTGTATACCCTCTGAAATGCTTTGCATATAGGTGGGCCAAGGGGCGAACTGCATTGTTATTTTTAAGTTGAGGTCTTTGGTTTCGTAAAATGGCTAATGTGAGAAGACTGTCAAGACATTTGATGTTGCACAGAGCTGATGCCAAGTCTCTGGGTGTGTGTGGAAGTATCTGTGTGTGTCAAGTGGTTGAGATAGCCCCTGCAGACCACCTTGTGCCCTAACATTCCAAATGTGGCTCAGACTACCCAAGATCAGGCCATCTTCTGTGGGATGGGAAGCTCTGGAGCAATGATGTCCTGTGAGTCAGGTGACTGATATGCTCATTTTGGGTGCCACCCTTTGCTGGCTGTTTGACTTCAGGCAAGGGACTTAGTCACCAGGGAACCTACTTTTCTCATCTCTAAAATGAGGATAATGAGGCCCGACTCCTACCTTCCTCACAGGGAGGGCAGGAAGCTTCCTGAGATCACCTCGCCAGAGCCTTTTGATCTGCTTGAAAGAATCCTCCTTAATTGCCCGGCCAGGCACTCCAGCGGCTGGGCGAAAGTTTTATGACCCAGGATTCCCACAGCCCATAATACACATGCTCCCAGAAGCCCTCTCAGGTTTTCAATGACAGATTCAGCTGCTGAACATTCTGCCAGGCCATCATCAGAGATTTCTCAAAGCCTTAGTCATATAATAGGCGGTTTCCCAGGGGTGCTTTTGCCAGGGCTTCCACTGATTCATGTCGATTCCTTAAGAGCTCCTATGAACAGTTTCCCAGCCCTTCCCAGACTGGTCCACAGCAGTCAAGTCTGGCCTCATGGAATGCTGCCAGTCTTCAGGTCACAACCAAGACATACTTTTGAACATCTGCTTTCAGTTTTTAAAAGGGTTGTTTAAGTGAGTAGTATGCTTGCTTTCCCATTTCTTGTCTGCACCATCATGAAAGCCTTTTAACATATTTCCCTGTCTCCAGCCTTGCCGTCTCCCCATGTTTATGCACTGCGACCTGATAAGCAGGATATATTTCTTCTTCAAACTCATCAGGGAGTCCCCTTATTGTCCACAGAATGAAAATCAAGCACATTAAATCCAAAGTCCTGCTCCTTTGCTCCCAACTCCCAACTCAAAATCTGGACCCAACTTTCCTCTCTTCCCTCATGTCTCACCTCTTCCCATTGTTGGGTCATTTATTCAGTCAAACATTGCTTCTCACCTCCTGTGTTCCAGGTGCTGCATTAAACTCTGGGGAACAAAATCGTGTCCCCCAATCCCCATGAAGCTCACAGCCTCTAGGGAGACACAAGACATAAGTGAGCAAGCACAGGCAGCTTGATCAGTGTGGTGCTGAGGGACGTGGAGGGGCTCTAAAAGCCCACTGGAGGGGAGGCTGCATCTGCCTGGGGCGAGGGCAAGATGTCCAGCACTTAAGGATGAATAAATAGGATGTCACCTGACAATGAGTCAGGGGTGAGAGTGGGGAGAGGAAAACATGGCCTGAGCATCCCAGCAAGAAGGACTTAGATGTGAGAGACAGTATGAGGAGTCGTGAACTAACACAACTGTGGCAATTTATGGCTTGGGAAGAAGCCCAGTTCCTGAATGCCCTGGTGAGCCTTGTTAAGAGATCTGGATTTTATCCTGAGAGAAAAGAAACCATAAGCCGGGTGGTGATGTGGTCCCCGCCCTCCTGACTTGGCAACCTGTCAGGTGCTCTTGGACTCCCAGGTCTCTGCCAGGGCTGGCCTTTCTTTGTTCTTCCTTGTTCCCCCTCTCCCTTTCCTCCTCCTACTGTGGCACCATCTTTCATGAGTCCATTCAAATGCCGTCTGTTCTTTGAAGACCTCCTGGATCCCAGGGTCAAACGAATTATTCCTGTGGGCACCTGGAGTTCATTACTTGTACGTTACCATTTATCACATTCTACTTTGTATTTTATGGTGCTTGTACCTGTTCATCTCACTGACTGGACTGAAAGCTCCTTAAAGGCATATTTATTCTGGAATATTTATCTCTACATTTCCCACAGCACCATAGCATATGGTGCTTTGAGCCAGGCCTCCCTTCAAGCTCTGGGTTCCATTGCTTATTAGTTCTGTGATCTTGGTCAAGTCACTTTATCTCTGAGACCTTGAGTTGCCTCATCTATAAAATGGGGGCAATGTTTTTTATTGCATAGGATAATTGGAGGATTAAGTAAAGTACCTAGTTAACACTCAATAAACATTAGCTGCTCTCCTCCTCCTTCTGGTTTCTGGCTCAGGAAGATTGCCGCAACACCTTGGGAGAGCATCCCTGAGGGAGGGAAGCCTCACTTTTCCCATGGGCCCAGAGGGAGTGCTGAGTGCATGAGCAAGATCCCGTCTGCACTGGCTTGCTGAGTGCCCAGGGAGAGAGGTGGAATATAAGCGCTATTGTGTAGAGTCTTGGTTATCACAACAGTTGTTGCCACCCATTCTAATCGGATCATTTCTTTGATGTCTTCTATGTGACATTTCCTTAATGTGAACAAAAAGAGAATGTTGAAGGTGATTTTTCAAGAAACAAATTAAATAATATGAGTCTTCTTGTCTAGGATAATGTCTTAAATCATGGTGCCCTCCCAGGGAGAAGAGAAAATAGCGATCTGCCAATCAGTCTTCCCTTTTCTACTGATTGCTGGTCAGCCCATGTATAGAATCTGTACCATGAGTTTACAAGGATCTTTGTCATGACTGTGGTTGTCCTTGTCATTACTAATAGCAGCAGCAGCAGCCTTCTATTCTTCCTCCTCTTCCTCCTCCTCCTCCTCACTGCCATGTGGGTGGGATGCAGGATGTGGATGACCACTTTCTCACCTCCCCCGCCATTCTCTAGAGACCCAGTCTGCATGTGTGGCCTCATAGGTCACTGTATTGCTTTGACACACACAGTAGCCCCAGCAGGCAGGCAGAGCAACCGCTCTCATCTGAATTGACAAGGAAACTGAGGCACAGACAATGACTCGCTCACATCACAGCAGAAACTGGAAGTTGCGTGGGGCACGTGCAGTGCTGGGGTGGAGACCTTGGTTGCCTGAAACCTGAAGAAGGTGATTTGAAAGAGAGAACAGCCTTGTTTCTTGGCAGCCGGCTCTCGTTTTTTGTTGATAGGACATTACCGTGATGTCTGAGCAATTTTTAAGTTCCAGTGGAAGTCAGTTTCTGTTTCTGCCAATTTCTGGTTCTGTGTGCCTGAAACATATCAATGCTGACTACATGAATAAATATCGAGGGAGAAGAGGAAAAATGATAAGAAGATAAGGTTCACCCTTGGGTTTATGGGGCTGGGGTGATTTCTGGAATATTCCACAAACACACCTTGCTTTCCTTCTTTGGCTCAAAGAGGTGTGAAATCGCATGTGCATATTTGTCCTCTATGGGAAGTGCTAGGGACAGGCCTTCTCTCTCACTCTACCACTGTACTCATCATATGTCCTCATGGGAAGTGCAGAAATGTTGGTGTACTGGGGAGGCTGGAAGGACTGATGATCTCTGGTTCACCTTGGTCTATTAAGCAGAGTTAATATTTTAAGCCTTCATGTCTCCTTTTTCCTTCTGGACCCGCCTGGAATCTGACCTGGTTCCTTGCACTTTCACTTTTCATGATTTAATGCTCTCTCTCTCTCTCTCTGATGATGTTGTAGGAAAATTTTTGGCCAAAGAACAGAAGTGATTCATGTTTTGCCAGCCTCTTAATTAACTAAAACCAAAAATTGTAATCAGGTAGGGTGTGAAAGGTTTAGAAATCCAAGAATACCAGCAAATAAATTTTCCAACACAACTCTTTTTATTGTCTCCGCAAGATAATACTGAAATACAATCAGGTGTTACTGACCTTGCCTTCACATCTCTCTGCTGGAGAAATTTCTTTTCTGGGATAGTGTCAAATAATTCTGAACAGTGAAGATCCTTCCCCTCTTCTTCCATTCCTGCCCACTCCCACCCTTGTTGGAGGAAGACAGAGAGGTCCTTTCATGGTTCAGCTCCTGGAACATAAGCTGGTCACTGCTTGCCTGGGGACAAGGTGACCTGCCCCCTTCTTTTACGCTTGAGCTAATTGGCAACAGTGACATTCAATTGCTATTTCTTCTCATTTGGGACCCTGGGAGCTAGATCTCCTCTAACCTCTAATAGATTTATTACAAAGTAGCAAATGTGGAAAAGATCTCATGATTTACAGCAAGATATGAAGGCTCTGAATAATGCTTTATCTTCCATTCCTACTCTTTGTTGTAACATCCATAAATTGTCTCTTGGGAAAGCAGGAGCCCAGTCTTGGGTTCCGTGTTCTCCTAGAGAGAGTTGGTCCATTCCCTATTTTTCTCAAGGGAAGGATGGAATTTCACATGGCTGGCGGCCAAGATGCTCGGCCTTCCAGGCAGGAACTTCAAGGCAGGATGCATGTGGGGTGGGAGGCCTCTCAGTCTCCAGCACCTTGACCTGTGTGGGCTGTGTGGGTGGACTCCCTCTGGAGGTAGGAGGTGCTGGAGCTTGAGGTCCTCAAGCCCAGCTGCACACTGTAGTCACCCACCCTGCATGAAACACAATCCCTGGAGGTGGGCCGAGGCATTACGAGTTTTTTTCAGAAAGCTCCCCAGTGATTCTAATATACAATATGTACCATTGTCCCAAGGCAATTTCCAGTTCTAAAAACTATTATAAAATATTTTGACCAAAGTGAATATTTTTCTCTTTACAGACAGTTCCTTTTATCCATTATCTAGTGGGAGTTAAGTACGTAGTGGGAGAATTACCTAGGACCTAGTGAAAGAAGAAGGGGTGAGCAATGGCACTCCCAGCTCCAACACTTTCTAAGTGCATGGCGTCTATAGACCTTCACCCTTCAGCTTTCACAGCAGTTCCTCAAGGTGGGTGCTGCCATTTAAATAAGATTCGACTGAGGAAACTATAGCTTAGAGAATTTTAGGGACATGCCCAAGGTTCATAAGATAGACAAATGGCAGAGCCAGGATTTGAATGCAGGCTTTCTTGGTCCTAAAGCCCAATTTCCTTGCTTTCTACCTGTGAAGAGCACTCTGCTGGATCTTTCCTCTCTCTTCCAACCTTCATGGTAGCAGTTTAGAGCCCTCCTTCTCTGAGGTCTCCAGACAACAGCATCTGCTGTAATCATATCCTCCATATTGTCCGGGCAACCCCAGTGGCCAAGAATTCTTTCTTCTTGACCCAAAGGATCCCTCTATATGCCTAAAATTCTCTAATGTGAGCATCTAAATGAATCCCTCCCTCTCCAAAATGGCACAATATTTCGATCTGATCTGTATCTCGATTTTCAGCTTGGAAGAAACAGTCACCATAAGTATAGCTCACATGGAACCTTCCCTTCTCCACACATTCCCATCCCCCAAAAGCCTGGGACCCTCAGGAGCAAGAAACACCAGACTGTGGTCACTTTGCAGCACTTTCTTACTGTTCCTCCCAGTTTGTCCTGTTCTCTTTAGCTGGGTGATAGCTGTCCTGAGGCTGGCATGGTGGCCTAGGAGGAAAGGTAACAAGACCGCTTGGTCTTCATTAAAAGTTGATTATAAAAAAACTGTATGAGAAGATGGGCTTAGCAGAGGCACCTGTGATATATACTTAGCATTTGATTCACAGGAAACTCGGTTTGCATCAACAGTAGGCTCTGACCTCCCGTCTCCAAGCATACTTGATGTGGCCCTGTGGTGTATTCCTGAAAGTGGAACTGGAAGGGGGTTACTGGCATTCCTCTGCAAGTCAGGTCCATCTGGGGGATCATGGTGAGATTTAGGCAGTAACTTAGAGAAGGGCCTACACAAACTAGAAGGTGTTACGCAGATGTCAGTTGGCATGGTGAGGGAATTTGCCATGGTATATGAAAACAAAAACAAAAATCAAAAAGTTTGCATAACTTGGAATGAATATGGGAAAGAGAGATAACTTTATTCTTTGTGGTCCCAAGGGTTACTAATTATGTATTAGTTGGGCTAGGCTAAGCTGTGGTGCAGTAACAAGCCACAGGCATTTCAGCAGTTTCGCCAACGATAGTTTACCTCTCATTGTGCTAAAGTGCAGTGAAGATTGAGTTCTCTTTAATTTTGTAGTGACACCATGTGGAACACATAGCCTCTGGGGCTGCTGTGGCAGGGGGAGAGATGAGGGGAAGAGGCACATTAGCTTTGAGTTGCCTCAGCCTGGATGTGGTGAATGTCACTGCCACTCATAATCCATCAGAACTGGATCACCTGGTCCCAGCATAACTACAAGGGAACAGGCGATCAGTTTCCAGCAGAGTCATGGAAGTGCAGAGTCATGGATGATTATATTTGGTGAGCACTAGCCCAGTCATGAACTAGGATCCTCGGTAGTTCTCCGTAGTATTGGTATAAAATCCAGCTTCTTTGTCATGTGCCTTTCCACGTTCCTGCATGGCCTCTACCTTTCTCAGCTACAGTCTTACCCAGTCTCTTACTCCTCTTCTCCTCATTTAACCTGAAAGTGACACTTCAATGCATCTAATTGAGGAATGACTTGTGCCTGGCATGCTCCTCCCTATTCTCTGTTAGCCACATTCTTCATCACCTGGCTAATGCCTGCTTCTCCTCCAGAACTCAACTCTGTATTTACAAGGCCAAGCCTTATCCCAAGGCCAAGACTTATCCCTGAACCAGAATTCAGATTCAAGGCTTGGTTCTCAAGTTGGATCATCTGCTATTGAATGCCAGAGTTACCACTTGTGCGACCATGGGCAAGTTACTTTAGCTCTCTGGGTCTAAGATTATCATCTATAAAATATAGATAACAATAGTACTTATCTCATAGGATCCTTCAGAAGGTTAAAAAGACAATTGACTGGTACCATTTAGTATATCGTCTGGTTCTTTGTGAGCACTGAATGATTGCTAGCTCTTATTAGGAAATGGAATAATAATACTAATAGTTCTTAGGGTTGCTGTGAGGCTCAAAGGAGATGTGGGGTATAAAAAGCATGATGCAGGAGGGACTTGCCTGAGCAAACAGGAACCCAGGTCTCCTGGCTCCTGGTCCAGTGCTCCTTTCTGTTGTATCATAGAGCGGGGATGAGCAAAAACAGCTCACAAGCCAAATCCAGCCCACTGTTTCTTTTTAGAAATAAAGTTTTATTGGAAACACAGCCATGCCCATTTGCTTACGTGTAATCTATTTGTGGCTTTTATGTTACTATGGCAGAGTTGAGTAGTTGTGACAAAGGCCATATGACCCAGGAAACCAACAATATTTACTATCTGGCATGTTGGAGAAAAAGTTTGCCAGTCCAGATGTAGAGCGTCAGTCAGCCGGCCGTCCCTCTCTTCTGAAGTCTTTCCCTTTTCTTTAGTTAACATTATTTCTGGAACTCTACATGCCAAGCACTGTTTCATGTATTTTGTAAATACACAGTTATTGAATCCTTGTAACAACTCCATAAGGTGGATATTATTTTCCCCATTTTTTTGGATCAGGAAATTGAGGTTCAGAAACGTTAAAGGAATGTCAGCTGGGTGCGATGGCTCATGTCCATAATTCCAGCACTTTGGGAGGCCAAGGTGGGTGGATCACTTAAGGTCAGGAGTTTGAGACCATCCTGGCCAACATGGTGAAACCCCATCTCTACTAAAAATATACAAAAATTAGCCAGGCGTGGTGGTAGGCACCTGTAATCCCAGCTATTCTGGAAGCTAAGGCAGGAGAAATCACCTGAACCTGGGAGGCTGAGGTTGCAGTGAGCTGAGATCGTGCTATTGCACCCCAGCCTGGATGGTAGAGTGAGACTCTGTCTCAAAAAAAAAAGAAAAAGAAAGAAATTGTCCAAGGTCACCTAACTGGTGACCCACATTCAAATCTAGGTACTGTGGCTCCAGAATCCCTGCTTGTCCCACTATACTCTGCATGCCACCCAAGCTTGCCACAGAAACACAGGTTTGGGCTGCTGGGATGCCCAGAGAGCGTTGGAGCTGACACTCTTTTCTACCAGGTGATGGCCAGGCTTCTGGGGACACTGAGGCTCATGAGGGAAAGGAACGTGTTCAAACTTTCCAGCAAGGTCTGGGTACTCTAGGAGGTGAGAGGTGCCTGAAAAAGAGCTTTTCAAAGTGACAAAATTTGGGAGGCCGAGGTGGGCAGATTTCTTGAGCTAAGGAGTTTGAGACCAGCCTGGGCAACATGGTGAAACCGCATCTCTACAAAACAAAAAACAAAAATTAGCCTGGCATGGGCACATGCCTGTCGTCCAAGCTACTCAGGGGGCTAAGTCAGGAGGATCATTTCAGCTTGAGAGGTCAAGGGTGTAATAAGCCAATATTGCATCATTACACTCCAGCCTGAGTGACAAAGTAAGACTCTCTCTAAAAAAAAAAAAAAAAAAGTAACAAGAACAAAGCATTTTTATTAGGAAAATTCAAGGACACATAAAAAAAGAGAGAATATGAGATTTAGCGAACCCCACATACCCGTACCCGTCAGCCAGTTTCAACAGTTATCAAAATTTTGGCAATCTAATTTCATCTATTACCTCCCAATTTTAGGATGGGGAGCAGAGTTTAAAAAACATATCCCAGGCCAGGGGCAGTGGCTCATGCCTGTAATCCCAGCACTTTGGGAGGCTGAGGTGGGCAGATCACTTGAGGTTAGGAGTTTGAGACCAGCCTGACTAACATAGTGAAAACCCATCTCTACTAAAACTATACAAAAATTAGCCAGGTGTGGTGGTGTAATCCCAGCTACTCAGGAGGCTGAGGCAGGAGAGTCGCTTGAACCCAGGATGCGGAGGTTGCAGTGAGCTGAGATCGCATCTCTGCACTCCACCCTGGGAGACAGGTGAGATATATATATATATACGACATCCTGTTACTTTACACATAAATACTCTAGGGTCCAAATTTATTTTGATGAAGGGTTTGAGGGAGAAAACCCTCAGCCTAGGTTAGTTCTCTGGAGCAGAATTGGTGGCTGTGATGACAGAGGGTGCTGCATTTTCTGCAACCGTCAAGGCAGGTTTGCACACACACATCCCTCTTTCCCTGGGCCCTGACTCCAGCCCCAGGCCTCCCTCCCCTATGACTAATGCCAGGGCCTGCCAGATTCAGGCAGCTCCTGGGGGAAAAAAACACCTTGTGAAATACTGTCTGAAACTAGGATGAGAAAAAACCATGAAACCCTATCTTGAGTGGATTTCTTATTCACAATCATCCTCCTTTTCCAAAAGCAGCCTCTTGCGTGCTGCGGGCTGCTGAGCCCTGGTCAGTGTGTATTGGTGTCTGCTGAGTCACCTGTGTCATTCCTATTATCTTATTTACGCATGTTTGTTATTTTCTAGCTGCGTGACTCACCTGGCCAAGAGGGTAACAGAGCCTGGTGAGATGAATTTTTTGTTACATGCTCTCAGCCCCTCCTTTGGAGGTGAAATCCTTTTCCTCCCAACTCTCTCTGAGCAACCAAAAGAAGGGTGTGGAAGGCCAGAGGTGCATGGGGCCTTTCAGAAGGGCCAGCCAGATGGTGTCAGGCTCAGGGCTAGGTATAGGCAGCCTTGCAGAATTCAGGAAAATGTGTGCTCTGTTCTCCAACCTGCCCGGCTGGGTCTTCCTGTTCCATTCTCCACTGTGTCCAGTCACAGCTGGGGAGAGGGTGCTCTCTATCCAGCACCCCAAGAAAACTTCCTCCTGTTGAGGTGGACGAGGTAGGAAGCAGCAGGAAGGACCTTGCCTCTGGCCCCTGGCGTACCCACCCTTTGCCCACTCTCAGCCTTGACAATGACAACCACCCCTATCTGTTTCTGGCCTCCTATGCCAGACACTATGCCAGCCACTATGCTTGGTTCCCTGCATACATTTCCGTTAGGAAGAGAGCCTAGGAGTCTTTTCATGTAGTCTCCAGGCCAGGACAGATAATGGGTTCCCCACTTTACCGTAGCCCCCCACCCCTTCACTCCCCAAAGCTTTACTTTTATTTATTTATATATTTTTTGAGACGGAGTCTTGCTCTGTCACCCAGGCTGGAGTGCAGTGGCTTGATCTCAGCTCACTGCAACCTCTGCCTCCTGAGTTCAAGAGATTCTTCTGCCTCAGCCTTCTGAGTAGCTGGGACTACAGGTGCGTGCCACCACGCCTGCCTAATTTTTGTATTTTTAGTAGAGACGGGGTTTCACCATATTAGCCAGGCTGGAGCTTTACTCTTTACAGAGCAGCCAGACTGATTCTTGTAGGCAATAGAACAGAGCATAACCCTCTGCTGTTTAAAACTCTCCATGGGGGAGGCACATCCTTTGGGATATAAAAGAAAATTCATCTCACCACCATGACCTACTTGATATTCAGAGTGTGGTCCAGCAGCCTTGGAGGCGGGGAGGGCTGGAGGAGGAAGCAGGCTTCGTTAGAAATGAGGAAGCTCAGGCCCCACTCCAGGCTTTTTCAATCAGAAGTTGTGGTTTAACAAGATCCCAGGTGATCCACATCACCTTAAAACATGAGAAGCCTTTCCACCTGCAAGGGCCTGATGAGCTGGAGCCCAACACTGACTGCTTATTTGAATCACCTGGGTATGTTTTGCAACTCTAATGTCCAACTCCTGGCCCTAGGGATCTTGCTTCAGTTCCTCCTTGCTGCCACTTCAGAAGGTAGGTATTATGGGTTCTACCTTTGCGATTGAAGTCAAATCTCAGAGAGGTTAAGTATGCTGTTTAAGGGCATCCAGCCATGTGGAAGCCGGGGCTGTTTGGATGTCTTATCTCTGGCTTCAAGGGCAGCAGGAACTGAGAGTATGGGCTCTGGAGTCAAACTTGCCTGGGTTTGAATTTCTGCTGCACCACCATATACAAACCGGGCAAATTATTTACCAGGTGAGCTTTATTTTCCTCATTTGTAAAATAGGGATAAAAAAAGAATCTATGTCATGGTGATGTCAAGAGGATTAAATGAAATAATATGCTTAGCATAGTGCTTGCAACATACTAAGAGCTTAGTATACATTCGTTGCCAATATTATACTGGTTATTATTATTTCTTGACCATCCTGCCTCAGCCTCCAGAATAGCTGGGGCTACAGATGGGTGTCACCATGCCTGATATGTGTGTGGGTATATATAGATATACATCCAAATACATACATGTATTATATATTTATATATATTTTATACACACATATATACATTATATATATATATTTGGATATATATAATATATCTTTATATATTTATTTATATATATATAAAATATATATTTGTAGAGACCAGATCTCGCTATTTTGTCTAGGCTCCTTTGGAACCTGGCCTTAAGTAATCCTCCTGCCTCAGCCTCCTGAGTTGCTGGGATTACAGGTGTGAGCCACCATGCCTGGCATCATCGTTATTATTTATTATTCCTTGCCCTCAGTTTTTGTTTCTTTTATGCAATAGAAGCCCTGAATTTTCTGGCTGCTAGGATTTTTTTTTTTTTCTAGTGAGATTCCAGGTCCAATGTGCACAGTGAAAAAGGCATGAGATTTAGAGTTATCTTATTTGTTGTTTGATTTAAACAGAGTATGTGGCTTCTCGAATCCTCTCCTTCCCTTACCTGTGAAATGAAGACATGAACACCCATCTCCAGAGTTGGTGTGAATATGGAATGTGATGTCAGGCATAAGATAACCATACTGGGCCTTGATGCACTGAATTGGACTGAAACTGATCCAATTAGAATGTGACTTACATCAGCACCATTGATGCCTGTCCCTCGGAGTTTCACCCCACATATAGCAATAACCTTGAGCGACAGAGCCCTCTAAGAGCAAGATTAGCACCTCTTTCTTTTTCTTTTCTTTTCTTTTCTTTTCTTTTTTTTTTTGGAGACAGAGTCTTGTTCTGTCACCCAGGCTGGACTGCATCGGCACAAACTTGGCTCACTATAACCTCCACCTCCCACGTTCAAGTGATTCTCGTGCCTCAGTCTTCCTAGTAGTTGGGATTACAGGTGTGCACCACCATGCCTGGCTAATTTTTGCATTTTTAGTAGAGACGGAGTTTCACATGTTGGCCAGGCTGGTTTGGAACTCCTGGCATCAAGTGATCCACCAGCCTTGGCCTCCCAAAAGTGCTGGGATTACAGATGTGAGCCACTGAACCCAGCCAGCTCCTCTTTCTTGACAGGAATACAGCATTGGCCTTCTGGGCAGATCCATTGGCCTATTGTTGAAGGAACTGGGGATACAAAGGTGAAATGCAGTGGGCCACCAAGCAACTGACACCTCAGCCCCAACTAAGAGGCAGTATGATTACCGACAGCATGGGGTCTGGGGCCCCACTGCCTGGAGGCACACTGATTCTCTCCCCTACCTGTAGTGTGGCTTTGGGCAAGTTATTTAATCTCTCTGTTCTTCATGTTTTTCAACTATAAATTGGGGTATACCACTGATATGGTTTGGATCTGTTTCCCTGCCGAAATCTCATGTTCGATTGTAATCCTCAGTGTTGGTGGTGGGACCTGGTGGGAGGTGACAGGGGTTGAGTTCTCCCTCGGTGCTGCACTCATGCTAGTGAATGAGTGCTTGTGAGATCTGGTTGTTTAAAAGGGTGTAGCACTTCCCCACTCTGTCTCTTCTGCCTGCTCTCCTTAACCTTCCGCTATGATTGAAAGTTTCCTGCAGACTCCCCAGAAGCCAAGCAGATGCCAGAATCATGCTTCCTGTACAGCCTGAGGAACTGGGGGCCAATTAAACCTCTTTTTTTTTTTTTTTTAAATTAATTAGGCCAGGCGCGGTGGCTCATGCCTGTAATCTCAGCTACCTGGGAGGCTGAGGCAGGCGGATCACCTGAGGTTGGGAGTTTAAGACCAGCCTGACCAACATGGAGAAACTCCATCTCTAAGAAAAATACAGAAAAATTAGCCGGGTGTGGTGGCTCATGCCTGTAATCCTAGCTACTTGGGAGGCTGAGGCAGGAGAATTGCTTGAACCCGGGAGGCAGAGGTTGCAGTGAGCAGAGATTGCGCCATTGCACTCCAGCCTGGGCAACAAGAGCAAAACTCTGTCTCAAAAACTAAACTAAACTAAACTAAACTAAAATAAAATAAAATAAATTATCCAGTCTCAGGCATTTCTTTATAGTTATGCGAGAACAGACTAATACAAGCACCTACCTTATAGTGTGGATACAAGGGGTGAATGTGTTCATAAGCGGAGATGCGTAGAGTTGTGCTTAACCTATAGTGAGTGCTGTGTGATTGTCCTATACTTGCCCCCCACCCACTGCCATTAAGCTGAATTGCCTCCTTTGTGCTCCCACCTAACAGTACTTGCAATGTTGTGTTTGTTAATCTCATTTCCCCGTGAGTTCATCTCTGTGTTTCTGGCACTTAGCAGCAGAGAGCCTGACACATGGTTGGTGCTTCTTATTTTGTAGGAATGAGAGAACTCCAAGATCAGTTGCCGTGAGCTGGAGGCCTGCAGATTAGTTTTACAGGAATTACATGCAAGTCAGGGAGATATGTGCCCATAGCCTGAGGATGTCTGGTCCTAGGCCTGGAATAATCCTAATCCCTGCAGAGGGAAGCTTGCGGAAACAGGAAGAGAATTACTCAACACCTCTTCGGTGCCAGGGGATTGACAGATGCACACCCCTCACTTAGGCTCATAATGCTGGAAAAATTCATCAGAGAAAGGAAACCCTCTGACTGTCGGCCAGTCATGGAAACCCTCAGGGTTTCCACATGAAACTTTCTGTCCGTACCGCATTAGGCAAAGAAGATTTTTAGAGTTTCCAAATCTTCAGAGTGGAGGTCTGTCAGAAAACAAACTTTTCTCTTGCTAAAACTGACTTTGATGAATTATGATACAAAAAATTCAGGTTTTTTTAAACCAAATTCTGAATCACAAGTCCCCTCTAAAGGAATATTTTCATGTTAATTTTTAATTTAACAAATACTTATATAGCTCTCATCTGTCAGCCACCATTCTAAGTACTTAGTGAATATTAGCTCATTCTAACCATCATAGAAACCCTTTGAAGTAGGTGGTATTATGCTTGTTTTACAGATGAGGAAACTGAGGCACAGAGAGGTAAAGTAAATTGCCCCAGGTCCACAGCTAGTGCATCATGGAGGAAGAAATGAACTAGCTTGGCTCCAGAATTCGGGCTCAGAATGGCTAGACTTTGCCATCCCATTTAAGTCTCACCACCTTTATTTAAGTCTTACATCAACCTGGCAAGGTAGCTTTGTTCCCATGTACTCAGGATACTGAGGCTCAGAGAGGGTCACACAGCTAGAATTAACAGGGCTACAGTTGAAATTCACTTTTGTTGAACTGCAAAGTGACAGCAGACTGAGCTGACTGGTCAGTCCATGGAGGAAGAATGTTCTGCCTTTGCAGGTGTAGGACCTGTGGACATTTCCCCCAAGTTTCTGCCTACCCCCCAAACTCAAACCTTTGAATTATCCTTTCTTTTTCTTTTTCCATTTTCTTTATCTTAGAAGAAAATGCTGAATGGTAGTATTGATATTAAAGAGCATCTTTGTCTTATCTTTGACTGTAATGGGAGTGCTACTGACGTTTCCTTCTTTTCCAAGGGCATTTGTTTTTCTTTCTTTTTTTTTGTTTTTTTCTGGAGATAGGGTCTCGCTCTGTTGCCCAGGCTGGAGTGCAGCAGTGCGATCTTGGCTCACTGCAACCTCTTCAAGTGATTCTCACGTCTCAACCTCTTGAGTAGCTGGGATTACAGGCACCTGCCACCACACCTGGCTAACTTTTGTATTTTCAGTAGAGATGGGGCTTCACCACATTGCCCAGGCTGGTCTTGAACTGCTGGCCTCAAGTGATCTGCCCACCTCTGCCTCCCAAAGTGCTGGGCTTACAAGCACGAGCCACCACACTTGGCATGCAAGGACATTTCTTTACTGGAGGTTCTTTGGTGTCCAGGCAGAGCCCTGCATAGGCAGTGAGAAGATGGGGGGATGGCCAACTATGGCTCTATCTCTTGCTTGCAAGAGAACTTGGACAGATTGTGTAACTGCCCTTCAATGTTAACATTTAGAGCTGAATAAGATTCAGGGTTCATTGGTTAAATTTTTAAATATAATTTTTGGTTTTTTTTTTTAACAGAATACTTTAACCTCCAAATACAAAATAGGTACCATACCTGTTTCTACATCCGAGGTTTCTATAACCTCTGTAGGAGTTAACTTTGGAAATCCTTGGATTAAATACTATCAAATCTTTTCTTAATATTAACTCATTTAGGTGGTGTTTGGTTACATGAGTAAGTTCTTTAGTGGTGATTTGTGAGATCCTGGTGCACCCAGTGCAGTGTACACTGCACCATATTTGTAGTCTTTTATCCCTCGCCCCCTCCCATCCTTCCAAGTCCCCAAAGTCCATTGTGTCATTCTTACGCCTTTGTGTCCTCATAGCTTAGCTCCCATGTATCAGTGAGAATATACGATGTTTGGTTTTCCATTCTTGAGTTAGCTTCACTTAAAATAATAGTCTCCAATCTCATCCAGGTCATTGCAAATGCTGTTCATTTATTCCTTTCTATGGCTGAGTAGTATTCCGTCATGTATATACACACACACACACACACACACACACACACACACACATATATACATATATATCTCACAGTTTCTTTATCCACTAGTTGATGGTCATTTGGGTTTGTTCCATGATTTTGCAATTGTGAATTGTGCTGCTATAAACATGTGTGTGCAAATATCTTTTGCATATGATGACTTTTTTCCACTGGGTAGATAACCAGTAGTGGGATTGCTGGATCAAATAGTAATTCTACTTTGAGTTATTTAAGGAATCGCCACACTGTTTTCCACAGTGGCTGTACTAGTTTACATTCCACCAGCAGTGTAGAAGTGTTCCCTGATTACCGCATCCATGCCAACATCTACTGGTTTTTGATTTTTTGATTATGGTCATTCTTGCAGGAGTAAGGTGGTATCACATTATGATTTTGATTTGCATTTTCCTGATCATTAGTGATGTTGAGCATTTTTTCATGTATTTGTTGGCCATTTGTGTATCTTTTATTGAGAATTGTCTGTTCATGTCCTTAGCCCACTTTCTGATGGGATTATTTGTTTTGTTCTTGCTTATTTGAGTTCATTGTAGATTCTGGATATTAGTCCTTTGTCATATGTATAGATTGTGAAGATTTTCTCCCACTCTGTGAGTTGTTTGTTTACTCTGCCAACTGTTCCTTTTGCTGTGCAAAAGCTCTTTGGTTTAATTGGGTCCTAGCTATTTACCTTTGTTTTTATTGCATTTGCTTTTGGGCTCTTGGTCATAAAATCCTTGCTTAAGTCAATGTCTAGATGGGTTTTTCTAAAAAAATTAGCTTCTAGAATTTTTATAGTTTCAGGTCTTAGGTTTAAGTCCTTAATCCATCTTGAGTTGATTTTTGTGTAAAGGTGAGAGATGAGGATCTAGCTTCATTCTCCTACATGTGGCTAGCCAATGATCCCAGCACCATTTGTTGAAAAGGGTGTCGTTTCCCCACTTTGTGTTTTTGTTTGCTTTGTCAAATATCAGTTGGCTGTAAGCATTTAGGTTTATTTCTGGGTTCTCTATTCTGTTCCATGAGTCCATGTGCCTATTTTTATACCAGTATCACGCTGTTTGGGTGACTGTGGGCTTGTAGTATAGTTTGGAATCAGGTAGTGTGATGACTCCAGATTTGTTCTTTATACTTAGTCTTGCTTTGGCTAGGCAGGTTTTTTTTCGTTCATATGAATTTTAGAATTTTAAAAAAAAATTTTGTGAAGAATGATGGTGGTATTTTGATGGAGATTGCATTGAATATATAGATTGCTTTTGGCAGTATGGTCATTTTCACAATATTGATTCTACCCATCCATGAGCATGAGATGTGTTTCAATTTGTTTGTGTTGTCTATGATTTCTTTCAGCAGTGTTTTGTAGTTTTCCTTGTAGAGGTCTTTCAACTCCTTGGTTAGATATATTTCTAAGTGTTTTATTTTATTTTTGCAGCTATTGTAAAAGGGATTAAGTTCTTAATTTGATTCTCTACTTGGTTGCTGTTGGTGTATAGAAGAGCTACTGATTTGTACTAGCTCTTGTATTAATATCAGATACAGTTATTAACCTTGTATCTGAAAACTTTGCTGAATTCTTTTATCAGTTCTAGGAGCTTCCTGGAGGAGTCTTTAGGGTTTTCAAAGCAAACGATCATATTGTCAGCAAACAGTGACAGTTTGACTTCCTCTTTACCACTTTGGATGCCCTTTATTTTTTTCTCATCTGATTGCTCTGGCTAGGACTTCTAGTACTATGTTAAAGAGGAGTGGTGAGAGGGGGCATCCTTGTCTTGTTCCCCTTCTCAGAGGGAATGCTTTCAACTTTTCCCCATTCATTACTATGTTGGATGTAGGTTTGTCATAGATGGCTTTTATTACATTAAGGTATGTCCTTTGTATGCTGATTTTGCTGAGGGTTTTAATCATAAATTGGTGCTGGATTTTGTCAAATGCTTTTTCTGCATCTATTGAGATGATTATGTGATTTCTGGTTTTAATTCTGTTTATGTGGTGTATTACATTTATTGACTTGCATATGTTAAACCATCCCTGCATCCCTGATATGAAACCCACTTGATCATGTTGGATTATCTTTTTGATATGTTGTTGTATTCGGTTAGCTAGTATTTCGTTAAGAATTTTAGCATCTATGTTCATCAAGGATATTGGTCTGTAGTTTTCTTTTTTGGTTATGTCCTTTCCTGGTATTGGTATTAGGGCGATTCTGGCTTCATAGAATATATTAGAGAGGGTTCCTTTTTTCTCTATCTTGTGGAATAGTGTCAAAAGTATTGGTACCAATTTTTCTTTGACTGTCTGGTAGAATTCTGCTGTGAATCTGTCTGGACCTGAAGGTTTTTTTGTTGGTAATCTTGTAGTTACCTTTTCAATCTTGCTGCTTTTTATTGATCTATTCGGGGTATCTAATTCTTCCTGATTTAAGCTAGGGGAGTTGTATTTTTCCAGGAATTTAACCATCTCTTCTAGGTTTTCTAGTTTATGTGCATAAAGGTACTCACAGTAGCCTTGAATGATCTTTTGTATTTCTTTGATGTCAGTTGTAATATCTCCTGTTTCATTTCTTAGTGAGGTTATTTGGATTTTCTCTCTTCTTTTCTTGGTTAATCTTGCTAATGGTCTATCAATTTTATTTATCTTTCAAATAACCAGCTTTTCATTTCATTTATCATTTGTATTTTTTTTTGTTGTTGTTGTTTCAATTTCATTTTGTTCTGCTCTGATCTTGGTTATTTTCTTTCTTCTGCTGGGTTTGAGTTTGGTTTGTTCTTGTTTCTCTAGTTCCTTGATGTGTGACCTTACAATGTCAGTTTGTGCTCTTTCAGTCTTTTTGACGTAGGCATTTAGAGCTATGAACTTTCATCTTAGCACCGCCTTTGCTGTATCCAAGAGGTTTTGGGAGGTTGTGTCATTATTGTCGTTAAGTTTGAGGAATTTTTAAATTTCCCTCTTGATTTCATTTTTGACCCAATGTTCATTCAGGAGCGGATTATTTAATTTCCATGTACTTGCATGGTTTTGAAGGTTCCTTTTGGAGTTGATTTCCAGTTTTATTCCACTATAGTCTGAGAGTGCTATATATAATTTTGATTTTCTTAAATTTATTGAGGCTTGTTTTGTGGGCTATCATATGGTCTATCTTGAAGAAAGATCAAATCTTTTATGATTAGGAGAAGCCAAAAGGACCAGTAATATTATCCTAGGGGTCTTGTAACAAATTACCATAAATTAGTTGGTTGGAAACACCAGAAATTTATACTCTAGTAGTTCTGGAGGCCAGAAGTTTGAAATCAAAGTATGGGCAGGGCTGTGCTCATTCCGAAGGCTCTAAGGAAGAATCCTCCCTTGCCTCTTCTGAGGCTTCCAGTGACTCTGGTGATCCTTGACACTTCTTGTATTGTAGCTGCATCACGTCAATATCTGCCTCCATCTTCATACATTTTCTCCTCTGTGTTGCTATGTATGGCTTCTTCTCTTCTGTTTCTTACAAGGACACTTGTCATTGGATTTAGGGTCCACCTGGATGATCCAGGATGTTCTCATTTTGAGATCCTTAACTCAATGACATGAGCAAAGACCCTTTTTCTAAATAAAGTCATTGTGTTAGGCTGTTCTTGCATTGCTATAAAGAAATGTCTGAGACTAGATAACTTATGAAGAAAAGAGGTTTAATTGGCTCACAGTTCTGCAGGCCGCACAGGCAGCCTAATGGCCTCTGCTCCTGGGGAGGCCTCAGGAAGCTTCCAATCATGGCAGAAGGCAAAGGGGGAGCAGGTACATTACATGGAGAGAACAGGTGCATGGGAGGTGTTGGGGGGGGCAGGGGAGGTGTTCCACATTTTTAAATGACCAGATCTTGTGAGAACTCACTGTCACGAAGACAGCATCAAGCCATGAGGGATCTACCCTCATGGTCCGAACACCTCCCACCAGGCCCCACCTCCACCACTGGAGATTACAATTCAGCATGAGATTTGGTGGGGACAAATATCCAAACTCTATCAGTCATATAGCAGAATCTTTCTTGTGAGCCATGAAAAGAAAAATGTACCAGTAAGAAATATTCTCAATAGTCATGGTTCCAGGGATTGGGATGTATCTTTTTAGGGCCACCATTCAACCCACTATAATCAGTAAAAACTTAAACTTTAAAACGTCTATTCTGTCTTGCACTCTGCTTAGCACATCAGGGATACAGAGATAAGACAGAGACCCTATCTCTGACTGGTTTCCCTTCTCTTCCCTTCCCTTCCCTTCCCTTCCCTTCTCTCTAAAGATGAGTTTATTAAATTAAAATTTACATATGGTAGCATTTGTCCTGTTTAGATATATAGCTGAGGAAACGGGTTTAGAGAGATAAAACAACTTTTTCAAGCATGTGCAGAGAAGAAATAGCAGAGGTCAGGATTTGAACCCGTAGTTCTCTACTGCCAGAGCCTGTATACTAAACCATACTGTACACAGCCTCCACTCTTCTTCTGGGAGTCTCTGGTTCCTTATCTGTCAAATGAGGAAGCTGACAAGAGGCTTTCTAGAAGTTCTGAGAGTGCTGATGTGAGAGACTCCCATGGTGAAAGGCAGGGGAGCACTTATTCAAAGAAATCCTTCGGTGTGAAGAGTCTTTTTGAAATAGAAATTTTTGTGCCTCCTGTAAGTATTTAGCCTATTTGTGATATATTGCAGGCCTGTGTGCCTGGTTAAGTAGATTTGCAGCTCATGATATCTCATTTCAGTTGCGCTAATCCTCACAAAATGGACAAGTGATTTAAATGATTCCTGTGAGGAAACTGCAAGCTGAAGATAATATTAATGATGTGAGGCTAAGGAAGCAGCAGGAGAATGACTGAACTGACACCCCTGCAACTCCTGGTGCTTGCTGCGTTTCAGTTAATTACAGGGTAAAATTAATGGCAGTCTAATGACATCAATCACAAAATTGGTCAGAAGACAAAAATTATTAAGAAGACTATTTGAAATATGGCCTTTCACATTCACGATGATGCTCTCCTGAGTGAATATTGTGTCTTGATAAAGCTAAGGAGAATTGCCATTGCAACTGACCAGCATTAAAAAACCTAAGGTTTTTCAACTGTTCAAAGTCATGAGACACTCACTCCAGTTCTTTACACATTTGGATTAAATTTGATACTTTTCATGTATTAATAGTGAAAGTGAATAGCCATATTCTATTGGTCAAGCATTATTGCTCTTGACAGTCACTTAGCCTTGTGACTCTTGACAATCACTTATCTTTGAAAAGATAAGTGAAAATGGTTGAAGAAATACCTAACGACTACATCCCTTAGTCATTAAATACTGTTGGAAGATGCATCAAACTTGTTGCCAAAGAGCAGAAGAAACAAATATTAAAACAAATAGTTTAGTGTGAGAGGTTTGCAATGTAGTTGCTCAAAAGTACAGATGTTTCTGACATATTTCAGCTTATGTCATTGCTGGATTCTTCTTTTCAATAATGGAATACATTGGAAGGCCCTTTCTTGTGAGCCATTAAAGAAAAAATGTACCAGAAAGAAATATTCTCAATAGTCAATCAGTTTCTTTTTTTTTTTTTTTTTGAGGTGGAGTCTCGCTCTGTCGCCCGGACTGGAGTGCAGTGGCCAGATCTCAGCTCACTGCAAGCTCCGCCTCCTGGGTTTACGCCATTCTCCTGCCTCAGCCTCCCGAGTAGCTGGGACTACAGGCGCCCGCCACCTCGCCCGGCTAGTTTTTGTATTTTTAGTAGAGACGGGGTTTCACCGTGTTAGCCAGGATGGTCTTGATCTCCTGACCTCGTGATCCGCCCATCTCGGCCTCCCAAAGTGCTGGGATTACAGGCTTGAGCCACCGCGCCGGCCGTCAATCAGTTTCTTAACAAAAGCAATGTTTTTTGATATTTGTGTTGACAAGGATGAAAAAACTAGGTAGGTTTCCTGAGCTAGCACCCCGTGTGAAATTTATTTACTGCATTGTTTACATCAAGCTATTTAAGCAAGTAAGTTAAAGTCACAAGCGAATGGAGCACAATAGGATGCCATTGATGTGGACCAATATATAGAGGCAAGACGTTTAAAATATAGCAGAATCTTAGCAATGCTTTATAATTAGATAGAAAATAAACTTGAAATATTGTGCATGCAGAGATTCCCTCATTCTATTTTGGCAAAGTATTTGAAACGGTAAGTGAATATAAAATTATGGGTTCCAAATTACTTGGTCTTTTCAAGGATAAGGGACTGTGAAGAGTAAGGTATAGCAGGTACATTTGAAAAAACACAAACATACATTTAAATTACCCTATCAAGGTAAATGTCATGAGTTTGTAATGAGTGAAATAGTAACTGATTTTCAGAAGAAACTTGTAAACCACAGTGAGATGCCATTATGTATGCACCAAAATGGCTAAAATGAAAAAGATAATACCAAGAGTTGGCAAGAATGTGGAACAATTAGAAATCCCACAGCGGTGGAAGTGTCAATTCATAAAACCAGTTCAGGCAACTGTTTGGCAGTATTTAGGAAGGCAGAACATAAGCAAACCCAATAACCCAGCAATTTAATTCTAGGTATATACCAACAGAAGGCATACAAATGTTCACCAAAAGATAGACACCAAAATGTTCATAGCAGCACCATTCCTCGTACTCTAACACTGGAAATCGCCCAAGTGCCCATCAAATGTAAAATAGATAAACTTTTTGTTGTGTATTCACACAAGAGAATACTCCACGAATGAATGATCCACAACAATACTTGGTGATATGGACACATCTCACAAATGAGATTTTGAGAAAAAGGAGCCACACAAACAAAAGGTTTTGTCTGGTGTGATTCTACTTATGAGAGGTTAAAAAGAAAACTCAGGCAAGATTAATTGAAAGTTAGGATGGTGGTTGTCCTTGGGTGGAAAAGAACTGGCAAGAGCATAGAAAGAGGCTCCTAGGGGTGCAGACAATGTTTTGTTTCTTAATCTGTTTCCTAAACAAGGCGTGTTCATGTTGATCTGTCCACTTACATGTACACTTTTCTGTGTGCATTTTCTTGAACAAAAAGAAAAAAGTCACTTGTTCTGTGAAGACAGGGTTTGTGCAGTGACGATTTGAAGCAGTTTCTATGTTAACATTGTTAAACATAATGTGTATAAACCACATCTCTATTTCTGAAAAGATTGAAATAGAATAATCTAGCCTGTTTTAAATTTCCAAATGAAATGTTCCAGTGCATATTTAAGTATTTTTAAAACATTTCAATAAATTGTGAGAAAAATGGATTGTCACCAAGGAGGTTGGAAATTTGCTAGCCAAATTTCACCAAGACCTTTGCCTAACTGGTAGATGGAATTAAAAAAAATAAGTATTGTGACTGAATAAGGCAACAATGCTGTATTTCGTTCATTTGGATCTGTGTATCTTTTTGAGACATCTTTTCCAGCTATGACAGTCATTAAAAGCAGGTATCAGAACAAATCAAATTTAGGACCAAACCATCAATTACTATGTCATAAAGATTAAACCAAGATTGGAAAAAAAAAAAAAAGGAACACATGTTCAAAATCACATTGTGCTCACTGAAATAATTTTTATTCTTATAATTTTTTTATAGGAAAGCAAAAAAGTTGATTAGGTGTTACTAAATAAAATAAAAATTACTAAAATTATTTAGTTCATCTCGACTTCAACGTTTAAAACTTACTATTATATAATTTTATGATATATATTAGAATAATAGAGTAATAGTATCTACATATAAATTAAAAATCCACAGGCATATATTGGAGGTGCATGCTTGAAATTTTGTTGTTGATATAGGGCCAGATTAGAAAAAGCTCAGAGAGCACTGGCCTATTCTCTTTCCTTAGGGTTTAGCCTTCAGTAACAGGTTGATGTGAGTTACGAGCCAGGGAGACGAAGATTTGAATCCTAGTTCTGCTATTTACTAGATGTATGATTTTGAACACTTAGTCAGTGGATCTGGATGAGAATGGGAACTGAGCACTTCTCTGGAAAGGTCTGATAAGATAATTCAATGAGTTGATAGATGTAACTGTCTCAGGACCTTGACTAGCCTCTGGAAGTTCAATCAATGGTCACTGCAACTGTCATGTTGTTTCCTGGTGCTTTCTAAACTTGCCGCATAATAACCATCTCCTGGGTGCTTGTTGAAAATGTGTGGGTCGCACTTCAGATTTTCTTGGTGGGGCTTTGTAACTTGTATCTTTGGAAGGTCTCCAGTGATTCTTACTATCAAGCGAGTTTGAGAAAGACTGATTTATAAGGTGTTGAAGCCATCTTTCCTCTAATGATTTTTCCCTGGGGAACAGTCTTGTCTCCTATGTGTCATGAACTCCTGTAGGATCATCTCTGTCCCTGACACGGTCTAGCAGGGAGTTCTATGAGCCACTGAAGAGCAATGGGTGGTGATGGCCAAGGTGAAAGCTCCACAATTGGGATGATGAGCAAAAGCTGGTCCCAGTGGGCAGAGCATAGCAACCAGGAGATGAGGAGAGGCATCAGGCTGAGATTGTGGCATGCGATGGGTACATGAAGGAGGAGAAATTTCCCCTTTGGGCCTGGGGCTCAGTAGCCTGCTTGATCCTCACACAACTAGGATCAGAAGTAGGATTAGTCCTTGGGGGAGCTGGATGGGGGCCATTGGAGGCAATGCACAGCACCCAGTCACACTGTCAGGCTTTGTGTCATTGAGACTTAGGTTCAAGTGGGAACCAACCAGAACTGAGATATAAAATCAGATAAGTCCAGGAGGATAGACTTGGGCTTTGTTGTTTGATCCTGATGAAGTTTCTTCCATTCCATTCCCATTGACTTCAGACAGATTGGTTCCTGAATTGTATGAGGAACAAGCAGGCTACTGTGGGTTGACCTATGCTAGGTGCTTAATGAGCGCATGCAAATTCAGCATGCAATTAGGTAATCACACTTATTCTTCTCTTGTCATTTTGTCTTCTGTGCATCTACTTCTTTCACCTAGGTCCTTGCCTTGCTTCTCCAAGGATGACGGCCTGGCTGGGCCCCACCCTGCAGGCGCTCTTCCTCAGCACAGATGCCCTGCTGTGTCCTGACAGTCCTGCGTTACCCTCGATCTGAAGGTGTGGATAATTAAGGTAATGAACACTTTTCCACTAGCTGCTGAAAGCCTCATTAATCTACACACATGTTGCCACAGGCAAATTATGGCGTCAAGGGTGGGAGGATCAACAAAAATAACTTCAGAAATTCATTAATCAGACTTAGTCAAACACGTAGTTTGGAACTGAGTGTTCTTATCCTGCAATCGTCAGAGGATTAGATTTTTTTTTTTTTTCCAAAGACATGAAAGGGACTTCTTAAGCAATATTTGGGAACATCTAGGTTATTGTACTGGCATTTATGACTCTAGTGGTTGATGCTAATGGAATCTGTCCAAAGACTTCAGTGTGGAGGATTCCATAAATGCTGAATATGCTACGGTGGATGATCAGGGTTTCTAAATATGGCAGAGGGAAAAAAAATGGTCATGAGATCCCACAGAGCAACATACCCAGTGAGTACGGAGATGACTAATGCCACCAAATATTCATTTTCTCCCCGACATGTCATAGATGCCCTCGGAGTCAGGTTGGCGCTACAGAATTATCTGCTGATTTGCTTCCCCAGCCCTCTCCTTTGTTGTTGTTGTGGTAGCCTTGGAGGACCCTATCCCAGATGATAAAATACAAGAGCGAATTTTTTTCACTCATCTTGGACTTTGTGTGCATGAAAAATAAAGTTGTATTATGTTAAGCCACAGAGATTTCCTGACTGATCGGTTACTGCAGCAATCTACCCCATCCTGAGGAATGGGTCAGCCACTTCACTTAAGGCTAAGCACATTTTCTTTCGAATATGGTGATTAGGCTAGTTGTACCATGATAGCCTCATGAGCAGAGAGTCTGATTCCAGCATGGCTTTCAAGAGGATCTTTCGTGAACAAGTTGCGGTATTCCCTGGACAAATTGGGGTCCTGGGTGATGGATAATAACACATCTAAGTTACCTGAGTAAGGATCTACCCTAAAATGGAGGATTAGCAAATAAACATGAACCTTAAGAGAGGATATTGGCCGGGTGCAGTGGCTCATGACTGTAATCCCAACACTTTGGGAGGCCGAGGTGGGCGGATCACCTGAGGTTGGGAGTTCGAGACCAGCCTGACCAACATGGAGAAACCCCGTCTCTACAAAAAATACAAAATTAGCCAGGTGCAGTGGTGCATGCCTGTAATACAAGCTACTCGGGAGGCTGAGGCAGGAGAATCCCTCGAACCCGGGAGTCGGAGGTTGTGGTGAGCTGAGATCGTGCCATTGCACTCCAGCCTGGGCAGCAAGAGCGAAACTTCATCTGAAAAAAAAAAAAAAAAGAAAGAAAAGGAAAAAGAGAATATTAAGAACACATTCCGTGTTTGGTGTCATTCAACACTTTAAACAATGGTTTCAGAGACAACAGAGACACTTTTTAAGTTTGTGCCACAGAGAAATAACAGGCTGAGTATTTTGACTGACAGATTTAGGACACAAATAAACTCTGGTAGGCCAGAACACGGGCCTAAAATTACAAGATGGGAGAAAAGCATCTCATATAAATATGTGTGTATGTTGATTTGAACTGAAGATCATAGGGGAGGAGGATGAAGTTCAAAGTATTTTGAAAATAGCTAAGTAGACCAGTATTTTTAGAGGGTAAGGTAAAAGTCAATGGGAAATAAGGCTGAAAGTGGTTTGGGGCTTGAAGGTGGAGAGCCCTGAATTCCATGCCTAAGCTTCAGGCAATGGGGAGACATCAACAATATTTGACAGAGGGAGTGACATGATTGATTTAATCTAGCTTTTCTTTTAAACACTTCTTTTCATTGCCAATGCCCACTCTCTCCTTTCTTCCCAGCTGGTTGGAGGACACCTGTGAGGGGCAGGGTCCATTTGTTAAGTTTCAGACACTAATACATTAATTGATTCACTTAACCCTCACAACTATGAGAGATAGATTCAACTATACTCATTTTACAGATGAAAAAACCAAGGCTCAGGGATGTTACAGAATTTATCCAAAAACACTCAGCCTCTCTTGGACTGGATAACACGGTATGTGAATGGGAAACCCCAGTGGTACTGCAGGTTGAGTATCCCTTATTTTAAATGCTTGGGAGAAGAAGAGTTTCTATTTGGGATTTTTTTTTTGGAAATTTGAAGTATTTGCCTACACAAAATGAGATATCTTGGGGGTGGGACCTAAGTCTAATGTGAAACTCATTTGTGTTTCATATACACCTTATTTACATAGCCTGAGGTAGGTAATTTTATACAACATCTTAAATAATTTTCTGCATGAAACCAAGTTTTTATTTTATTACGCTTTGTGGGTGTGTTTGTGCTGGAATATCTGGGTGTGTGCAGGAAAGCTACATTGCAGCTGAAGGGGGCTGGGAGGGCCTTTTTTCCATTTAGTAAACTGAATAATCTGTGTATTATGTGCCTGACTTTTGATGACATTCTGTTACATAAGGTCAGGTGTGAAATTTTCCACTTGTGGCATCATGGTGGCCCTCAAAAAGTTTTGGATTTTGGGGTATTTTGAATTTCAGATTTTCAGATTAGGGATGCTCAACCTGTGTAAAAACATTGTTCTACCAGGAAGAAAGCCATACGGAGGAGAACAGCTCTGGAACCATTGTAGAGAAGGGGAACCAGAGCCCTTATCAAGCCTTACTTGAAGGTCATCCTACTGCTGGTCTTTTTAGTTGTGTGTGACAGTGAGTCAATTTGAGTTGGAATTTCTAGACAAGCACACCAACTGATGCAAGCGTTTGACATCTCTGAATTATTGGGTGCTTAGTTGGCTTGGGCTTCCATAACAAAATACCATAGACGGGGTGGCTTAAAGAACAGGCATATATTTCTCACAGTTCAGAAAGCTGGGAAGTCAAAGATCAAAGTGCTGGCTGATTTGATTTCCTTCCTTCCTTCCTTCCTTCCTTCCTTCCTTCCTTCCTTCCTTCCTTCCTTCCTCCTTCCTTCCTTCCCTCCCTCCCTCCCTCCCTCCCTCCCTCCCTCTCTCTCTCTCTCTCCTCTCTCTCTCTCTCTCTCCTCTCTCTCTCTCTCAGAGTCTCGCTCTGTCACCCAGGCTGGTGAGCAGTGGTATGATCTTGGCTCACTGCAGCCTCTGCCTCCCAGGTTCCAGCAATCCTCCCACCACAGCCCAAGTAGCAGGGATTATATGCCCAGCTAATTTTTGTAGTTTTAGTAAAGACAGGGTTTCACCATGTTGGCCAGGCTGATCTTGAACTTCTGACTTCAAGTGATCCACGTGCCTTGGCCTCCCAAGGCACTGGGATTACAGGTGTGAGCCACTGCGCCCAGCCTTGATTTGGTTTCTGATGAGGACTCTCTTTGTTATATCCTCACATTGCCTATCTTCAGTGTGTGCGTGTGTGTGCGTGCGTGCGTGCGTGTGTGTGTGTGTGAGAGAGAGAGAGTTAGGGCTTCAGCATATGAATTTAGGTGGGAGCACGGTTCAGTTCAGATAGGTGCCATCGATTGCCCTTTTTTAGAAACTCTCTTCCTTCTTGCTTCTGTGATACCACATTAACTCCTCCTCTCTTTGCTTTCTCAGTGTTTATTTCTGGATTCACCCTCTCTGCTCACCCCCCTAGACTCTGGTATTCCTCAAGGTTAAGGCCTGGGCTATCTTTCTGCTCATTCTACACAGTCTGTTGGGTCAATTTTCCTGAGCAGCCTCATGCACCCTGATGGCTTTAAGATCAGGGAATTCCCATGATTCCTAAATCTGTAGTTCAAGCTCACAATTCTCTACTGTGTACCCAGCCTGTATATCTCACTGCTAACTGAATATCTCCTCTTCAAAGGCAACTCACTGAAGCCTGAACTCACGCCTCCTACTCTGTGAGTGGTGCCAACATCTCAGAGAAACTCCATGTCGAAGCCTGGCTTCTGCTTCTCCTGCTTTCTACACAACTCCTATCCCATCTGCTTCGAGTCCTCTTGCTCACGTCTTTGTATTCATGCTTTAAATCATCTTCTTTCCCTCTTCTCCATGGCTACTCTTGTGGTCCAGGTCCCCATCACTGATTTCTGGATTGCCGCAATAGCCTCCTCTCTGATCTCTTTGCTTCCAGTCTTGATCCTTCGTATTCTTTCTCCCTATTACACCCAACTCCTAAATCCTATGACTTTCCTCCCTTGCTTTGCATTTCTCCAGGACTCCTTACTGCCTCGGAGGAAATCCAGGCTGCTTAGCCCTGCCTGGCACTTGAGGCTTCTATAACAGCCCTGTGCAACCCTCCTGCCTCTTTAGCATCATTCTTCTTGTTCCCATGTTGCCTTTACGCTCTGGCCATGCTGAGCCTCTGCAGTTTCCTGAAGGTACCACATCATCTCTCTTTGCATACTCTGTTCCTTCTGTTCTTCCAGTTCAGGTGTCGCTTTCTCCAGGAAGCATTCCCTGACCCATCCTGTTTGGGTTAGATGTCTCTCTCTCTCTTTTTTTCTTTCTTTTTTGTTTTGTTTTGTTTTTTTTTTGAGATGGAGTCTCGCTCTATTGCCCAGGCTGGAGTGCAGCGATGTGGTCTTGGCTCACTGCAACCTCTGCCTCCCGGGTTCAAGCGATTCTCCTGCCTCAGCTTTCCGAGTAGCTGGGATTACAGGTGCCTGCCACCACGCCTGGCTAATTTTTGTATTTTTAGTAGAGATGGGTTTTCACCATGTTAGCCAGGATGGTCTCGATCTCTTGACCTCGTGATCTGCCTGCCTCAGCCTCCCAAAGGTGTCTCTTATGTGATCCCATAACACATCATATTTATTCTCCTATACCCCTTATTGTGTGTTGCTGTTAATGATGACATGCCTTTCTTTTCTATGAAACTTTTAGGTCCCTGAGAGAAGGCACTAGGTCTTAGTCTTTGTAACTCCCATGCCTAACACATGGTAGATATTTACTAAATATGTGCAGAAGCCATAAAGTGTGGCACTTAAGAGTGTATGCTAGAGCCAGGCCACCTAAGTTCAAATCCTGGGTCCAATATGTATTACCTTCCTGACCTTGGACACTTTTTAACTTCTCTGTGTATCAGTTTCTTTATCTGTAAAAGTGTAGATAATACAGCACTTATACCATGAGTCTGTGGGAATGAAATGAGTGAATATATATGAAGCTCTTAGAATCTTGCCCAGCACATAGTCAGCACCCAAGAATTGTTAGTTCTTATCACTTGCTGAATAACTGAAGAATGTCACATGCAGGATGTTCGTGTTTTACATGCAGGTTTTATGTTTACTAATCCTGTAGGTACGTGTTAGTACCCTCACATTACTAACAAAGAAACTGAAGTTAGGAAGGCCATGTTCACCCTCATCATGCAGCTGGTGAACTTTAGAGCCAGGACTCAAAGGCCCTGAGGCTCCTTTTTTTGGGATCAACTTGTTTCTCAAGTCCTCCAGGGCTCTAATAATCTCTCATTCTCAATAATCCCCCTTGCCTACTCCAAAGATCTGTTTAGGGGCTTGGGGAAGAGGTGGGCTAGGGAGAGAAAAGGGAAAGGAGAGGCAAGCTAGAATTCACTTGAAAAGTCTCCAAATCCTTTTAAAAAGTTGAACCCAGGACCCTCAGCGTTGGCAATGAGAGGGGAATCTTCATGGCAGTGGAGGTGCTGGTGTGATCTCGGCTCACTGCAACCTCCGTCTCCTGGGTTCATGCCATTCTCCTGCCTCAGCCTCCCAAGTAGCTGGGACTACAGGCGCCCGCCACCACGCCCAGTTATTATTATTATTATTTTTTGTATTTTTAGTAGAGACGGGGTTTCACCACGTTAGCCAGGATCTCGATCTCCTGACCTCGTGATCTGCCCATCTCGGCTTCCCAAAGTGCTGGAATTACAGGCGTGAGCCCCCACACCCAGCCGGTGCTGGGTTTTTTTAGCCCTAACTTGAGCTCTCAGAGACTGACATCCTTCCCTGGCTCACCTTAGAGAGTATGGGTATGATTTATTAAGAGGGCCTGGAATCTCTTTCCACTGTTGAGGTAACTGAAGACCACAAGTCTAAAGTTGATTTGGGGGTTTAAGGGTTCCCCTTGGTACATATGTGTTACACCAACTCACAGGTGTTGCACACATGCAGTGGATCTGAATTCATGAGTGATTGAGGGGCTGGTTGAAGTCTCTGGTAGCTTTCCTTGAATATAGACACTTTACTTTGTGAAAACTTGTCTTGCAAAACAATAACAATAATACCAGCAGCAGCAGCAGCAGCAGCAGCAACAACAACAACAACAACAACAAGTATAAAACAACCAGGGACTCAGGCTTTTGCAACGAGAATTTAAAAGGTCATATTTCCCTTTTCCATCCCCTTTTGGTGTTGGATGCCCCACTCAGAAGAAATCATGCTCTTAGAAGTGGAGTTAAGAATCAGGAACCCAAGGACAGCCTCACAGCCGTAGCTTGGGTGTGTCTCTGTCTCCCTGGGCTCCAGAACTGGGGCCAGAGACTGACTAAGTGTAAACACGGCTTTAAACAGTGAGCTCAGAGGTGGACTGAGCAATTCTAGAGCACAAATAGACCGACTCATAACACAACCCGATATCCTTCAAAAAAATCATGAGTCCACAAAACAGTAGGAAAATAAATCTCTAAGTCAGAGATACAGTAACAGGTAATTGTCTTAAACTGACTGTTTAGTGAAATTTGGGACCACTGGTTGAGTCCATGTTGGTTTAGGGCATTTTGGAGGCCCATTGGTTTCCCTTCTTGGCCAAATGATGAACAATGATAAAGAAGAGATGTTTATCCTTTTTAGATCCATGGAAACATACACAAATAGGTGGAGCCTGAGGTCTCTGGCAATGCCCTGGAATGGTTTTTTCCTTCCTGTGGGATCTCAGATGAGATGAAAGGTCATGGCCACTGTTCTTAAACCAGGTATGACAAGCCTATAGCCCCATTTCCTGCAGATGGGTTCTGCATTTGCACAGAGGTCAACAAACACCAGACAAGGTGTCCTTGCCGAAGGGACTTCTCTTTAGGAAGCCCACCTGCTTGTCCCTTTTGCCATGAATGTTTCCATTGTAAAATGAAGGAAAAGTGTTCCGTTGTTTTCCAAGTGAGGCAAAAGAAAATTGTGATTGGATTTTCCATGGGTCCACAATGTTTACTGCAGAATAGTGATATCTGTTCCCTCTGTCTCCTTAACCCCACCATGCATCTTTGCTAAGGATGCCCAATAATATTTGTACGTCCTCCTATGTAGGTTGTCAGCTAACCTGACTCCCATCCCTGGGGCGACCCAAGAACCAGGGATTCTCTGGGACTTAGGAACCAGGTACTGAAGACATTGAAGATTTCTTTCTTTAGCAAGAGGTCTGAAATCAGTGTGGGGAAATCAGTGTGGGAAACATTATGCACTCCAGAGGGAGCCAAAGGGTATGTGAAATATCTGACTGGTGTCTTTCTCTTGGTGTCCTAATATTTTCATCTCAATGAGATAAGGCATCCCCAAGTGTGAGAACCTTATAAAGCTCCTAAAACAGGTGGATAAAGAAAGCAGCACACAGGCAGAGCAGTAGCTGCAATGTGGATCACACAGAGAGGGCTTGTGGGCATGCGCCGCACCTCTGGTCTTTAGCATGGTCAGCATACTGTAGATCTGAGCTGTCAGATCTGAGTTCTTGTTTTAGTTCTGCTACTTCTGTTTTATAACTTTGGACAAATGATTGCTCTTAGCCTCAGTTTCCTACCTATGATATAGGCATGATATGTTGAGAACATTACCTGTAGTCACATATATGAAGCATCTGACATAGACCCTGCACATGGCTTAAGCCCCCTTTCTATTAACCTTAGCTCTGAGGATTTGTTGTATCTTGTTCAGTGAAATTGCATAGAGTCTAACTTTGAAGAAAGTTAAAGAAAGTTAAGGAAGTCTAACCTCCTCTTCTATAAACGAGGAATCTGAGGCCAGAGAAGTTAAGCCATTTCTCCAAAGTCATGGCCCTGAGGTCTTGACTTTTTATCCAGTGATTATTTCATGGTTTGATGCTTCTGTGGAGGCTAAAGTTGCTAATACATACATTTCAGTGAGCAAGACAATTGTACAAGGTAAGAAATTACCACACAAAAGCATTTTTTTCCATGAGCAGGTACCACTGTGTACATGTGTAGTGCTGGTAGTGCTGCTGGTGGTGGTGGGTTGTCAGTGAATTAATTACTGAAGATGCCATAGAATCATGAGTCCCTGGGGATAAAGGTGGATAAAGGAATTCCCTGGGCGTTCTCTAGGGTTTGACCGTATCTATGCTTAATTCAGAGTATTTTGTGAAGACGGTGTCTTGAAGAATATTTGCTAGGTAGTTACAAATTAGAGGACAGCTTTCTGAAGACAAAGCTAGCTGGGTGCCATTAGACATCACAGGACCTCAAAGCAATGTTGACCAAAATGTGTTCCCAGATCCTGGGTAATGAAAAAAGCTTCCATGGTCATCACAGTGACCTTTTTTAGTATATTGCCTTCTGAAGTTCATTTCCCAAAATGATTTGAGGACCATCTTTTTCTTGTAAGTATCATTCTTTGTAGCTGGTGTTCCACCATTCATTTTTAAAGAAGCTATTAGCTTAGAGACATAGATACATGCAGACTATCAGGCAACACTGATGCATCAGTGTGTATTCTGTGTAGTCAGAAATACACTGGCCACTTTATTACAAGAAATCATGCAATGTAAAAAGTGCAAGCCAGTGGGACTTCTCTGAGGAAGGACTCCCTGGAAGATGAAGCTCCTGGTACTGCACAGATGTGTGCTAACCGTTGACTATGAGTAATGTTCTTTAAAGCAACCAATATGCTCCACTACTTGTTATCAGTGGTTCTCTCATATTGTCCTAGTCCATTTGGAGTTGCTATAGGAGAATACCTAACAGTGAGTAACTTATACAGAACAGAGGTTTATTTATTACGGTTCTGGAGGCGGGGAAGTCCAAGGTTGAGGGGTTCACATCTGGTGAGGACCTTTTTCCTGTGTCATCCCATGGCAGAAGGCAGAAAGGTAAGAGAGCATGTGTGTGTGTGTGTGTGTGTGTGTGTGTGTGTGTGAGACAGAGAGAGAGGGAGAGAGAGAGAGAAAGAAGAGGATCAAAGTCATTCTTTTATCAAGAACCCACTTCTGGGAGACATACAACATTAATTCATTCATGAGGGCAGAGCCTTCATGACTTAACCATCTCTTAAAGATCCTATCTCTCAACACTGGTGCATTAAGAATTAATTTTTCAACACATAGACTTTGGGGATTCTTTCAACCTATAGCACATATTAATCTAGTTGAGTCAGGAAATGGGATGTTTCAGCCAATTAAAACATCCTGACTCACCAAGTCACCATGGTGAACACAGATGCTTATACATGTTTTTTTTTTTTTTTTGAGATGGAGTCTGGTTCTGTCTCCTAGGCTGGAGTGCAGTGGTGCGATCTCAGTTCACTGCGACCTCTGCCTCCTGGGTTCAAGCAATTCTCCTGCCTCAGACTCCCAAGTAGCTGGGATTACAGGTGCCCACCACCACACCTGGCTAATTTTTGTATTTTAGTAGAGACAGGTTTTCATCATGTTGGCCAGGCTACTCTCGAACTCCTGACCTCAGGTAATCCGCTCACTTCGGCCTCCCAAAGTGCTGGGATTACAGGTGTGAGCCACTGTGTCAGGCCTATAAATTTTTAAGAATCCCATTCCTGATTTAGTCTTTCTTAGATGAGTCTGAAAGTCCTCTGGGAGCTAGACATGACTCCAAGGTCACAATTGTGGACATCTATTCTCATTGCGTGGCCTATGGAGGGAGAGGATGCAGATGGATGGGCAGACCTGACCAAGGATGAGCTCTGAAGTTGTTCTTTGGCACAAGGTCTAGGATGCTGTTTCTCTCATTCCTATGGGGATGCAACTCCCACTTGAATGTGCTTTCTACAAACTATGCCACTGGGAAGTTGTCAGCACTTGCATTGTCATTTCCATTTTAGATGAGGAATCTGAAATGAAGTGCCTTGCTCAAGGCCATGGAGTGGGTAAGCGAGTTACCTTAGGACTGCCAGTGAGATCTCTTGACTCTGAATCCAGGGTTCATTCTCATGCTCTGTAATGCCTTTCATAAATGTAGAGGGCTGGGAGCACCTTGGCCTTTCAGACACCATGGAGTAGCCAGGCAAGAGGTACAATCTGCCTCTTTAAGTCTGTGGATCTGTTTTAGAACCTCATAGCCTTCACTTGAGTAGAACAAGTCCCTAAGTCAAGTCTCAATAATATTCACAGTAAAAGTTTAATGTTTTAAATTACAATAATACATGCTTATTGTTGGCATTTTAGTAAATACATATGTATGCATTTAAAGCACACAATTCCACCAACCAAATTATTTACATACTTTAATGCTATGTTCTTCCAGTTTTTCCTTAAGTATAAAATTCTGATATTTTTATGATTGTGTTAATTATTTTGTGTCCTGAAGTTTCACTTGTTTATGACGATCTTTTTTACGTAATTAAGTTTTCTTAAAAATATTTTTAATGGTTTTGTAGTATTGGTGTAACATAACCTCTTTAAATTGATCCCTAATTCTGAATATTTAGATTATATATATACATATACATGTATATGTATATACATATGTGTGTGTGTGTATATATATATATTTTTTTTTGTAGAGACAAATTCTCACTATATTGTCCAGGCTGGTCTCAAACTCCTGGGCTCAAGTGATGCTTCTGCCTTGACCCCTACAAAGTCCTTGATTACAGGCGTGAGCCACTGTAGCCGGCCTATTTCTAATTTTTGTTCGTATAGATTACTTTTGTGTGTGTGTGTGTGTTGAGCCAGAGTCTCACTCTGTTGCCCAGGCTGGAGCGCAGTGGCGCCATCTCGGCTCACCACAACCTCTGCCACCTGGGTTCAAGTGAGTCTCCTGCCTCAGTCTCCCGAGTAGCTGAGATTACAGGTGTGTGCCACCATGCCTAGCTAATTTTTGTATTTTTAGTCGACACAGGGTTTCACTATGTTGGCCAGGCTGGTCTCGAACTCCTGAACTTGTGATCTGTCCACCTCGGCCTCCCAAAGTGCTAGGATTAGAGGCATGAGCCACTGTGTCTGGCTCTAGATTACACTTTTAAAACAATATGCTTACAGATATTTTTATACAATTGTTTAGGAACCTTCAAATAATTTTCCTAATATTTGCTTTGAAGAGATTCTTGAACTTTAGTTTTTTTGTTTTTGAGTTAAAAGAAATGAACATTTTGAAGATTCTTTGTGTATCTTATCTTCTCAACTTGTTTTGAGCCTCTTCCATAGTTTCAAGCTATAGTCCTGCTTTCTGGTTCTATTCTTCATCTTGCTCCCTGGATGCGATGCCTTCATGTTCTTGGCCTCCTTTCCTGACACTATCTACACACCTGTTTGTTATTCTGGGCTATAAATTTCCCAACCAAATCTGGCTTAGCTCTAGGTCCTGCTGGAATTATCTTCACTGCTCTTGTGGGAAATTGGATGGGAAGGAGAAATTGGACTCCTTCGTGAAAATTTCCTCTGCATATTCATCCAGTAAAAATGTATGAAATGCCCAGTGCCTGGCACTTCTGGAATTCTCTCCAAAGACGCCATTCTGTTCCCACACTGTCATGGGAACAATAAAGGGAACCGTGTGGCCTGCTACCATCTGCGTGTCTCCATCCCAGGGTGAATGCTTGATTAGTGGGGTGGTACGGCAGGCCCGGATCCTCAGGAGTCATCACTTTTCTTCTTGCCACAACTCTTCATTTGCTCAACAGTGCCTTAATGGCTCAGTCACTTAAGAGTGCAGTCACTTAAGAGTGCAGTCACTTAATAGCCCTTTCTATCAATTTTCCCATCTGCAGAATGGGGACTGTGATTCTCAGTTGACTCGGTGTTGTGAGCATTAATGAATGTTTTGAGGCATGTTGAGATCTGTAGATAAACAAACCTCAAGAAGTACAAAGGGCTAATGAGCCCGTTGCTGAGCAACTTGCTTTGAGAGACGACTTTCTTTCCCACAGAGGAGGAATCAGTTCCTAATCCCTGGGCACAGATGTTTTCCAGCTGCTTTTGGATGAACCGAAGCAGTGAATTCCAAAGAGAATTTTCCCTGGACACATGCAGCTCTCAGGTTAACGGGAAGCTCAGAATCAGGTCTAAAGCAACACCAAAATAACTGCCAAAATAACCAAAAATAGCTTGCCCGGTGACAGCCCCACTTGGTAGAGTTTCTTGGCACTTTCTGCAACAGTATTTGCCTGAATGTGGAATGTCTACTACTGATGACACACAGATGACTTTAGATGGTGCGTGGATGAACTTTTAACAACTTTTCACAGTTACGCATTTTTTGGTGGTTATTTTCTACCTGTAGTAAGTGATACTTTTTTTTTTTTTTTTTTAATTCATTGTCACAACAAGAATAACTCACACTTGGGCCGGGTATGGTGGCTCATGCCTGTAATCCCAGCACTTTGGGAGACTGAGGCAGATGGATCATGAGGTCAAGCGATAGAGATCATACCGGCCAACATGTTGAAACACCATCTCTACTAAAAATACAAAAATTAGCTGGGCATGGTGACACACACCTGCAGTCTTGGGAGGCTGAGGCAGGAGAATCGCTTGAACTCAGGAGGCGGAGGTTGTAGTGAGCTGAGATTGTGCCACTGCTCTCCAGCCTGGGCGACAGAGCGAAACTCGGTCTCAAAAAAAAATGAATAACTCACATTTACTGTGTCCTGGGTACTGTTGTAAGTGCTTTACAACAAAGCATTTAATCATCACAACAGCCTTATCATTAGATATTCTTATTATCCCCTTTGTACACATGAGGATGTTGACACAGAAATTTTAAGGAGTCTTACAAACTGTCTAAATTCACATAGCTGGCAAACAGCAGAGATGGGGTTTCTATCAGCCAATTTTGGCTCCAGGGCTCATGTTCCTGTTAAACACCCTGTCATATTTCCTTTCAATCTATTTGCATTTATGGTACTGGTATAAAGGATTTTTTTTTTTTTTTTTTTTTTTTGAGACGGAGTCTTGCTCTGCCACCCAGGCTGGAGTGCAGTGGCCGGATCTCAGCTCACTGCAAGCTCCGCCTCCCAGGTTTATGCCATTCTCCTGCCTCAGCCTCCCGAGTAGCTGGGACTACAGGCGCCCGCCTCGTCGCCCGGCTAGTTTTTTGTATTTTTAAGTAGAGACAGGGTTTCACCGTATTAGCCAGGATGGTCTCGATCTCCTGACCTCGTGATCCGCCCGTCTCGGCCTCCCAAAGTGCTGGGATTACAGGCTTGAGCCACCGCGCCCGGCCTAAAGGATTTTTAAAAATAGATTATTTAAAGTTACAAAAGCATGTTGATTGGAATAAAAAGGATGTATAAAATCTGAGTTAAAAATAATGAGATGGTTTGAAGATATGGTGGATATTGTGATGTTGGAATCAATGACTGAAGGGTAGTACGCCTTAGAGGGTGGCCTGGTGACCACCGGGGCCACTATTCTCTAGAAGCTGGTTAAAAATCCAGAGCTATGGACTCTCTGTGGGTGGAGTCCAAGGATCTGTGTTTATAACAAAGGCCTCAGGGCATTTCCATATCATGAAGCTGTGACGCAGCTGTTTCCCACACCCCCAATCCCTATCTGGGCCTAAGATAAACAATAACAATGAGAACTGCTGATTGGTTGGGTGTTCCACTGGGTGGTCGCTCTTTTGGCCTCATGTCAGGGAAAGGCAGAAGAGAAGGGACAGAGAGCTACTCTTTAGATTGCTAGACACAGGCCTCATCCTAATCCTCACATTGAGGAAGGTGTGATTAAGCCCATTTTACAGATAAGGAAACTGAAGGTGAAAGAGGGTGAGTGACTTGGCAAGTGGTGGGGCCAAGAGGCAGACCTGGGCATGTGGGGTTCATCAGCCCGAGCACTTTCCATTGTACCAGCCCTCTGAGGCCAGGCATTCAGGGTTAGCTCATCCCTAGACAAGCTGGAAGGGCGCCCAAGTCAGGGCAGCGAGCTTGCATTTGGAGAACTGCGCTAACTCTTAGTGCTAGAATTTAAAGCATGGTGTGATCTCAGCTCACTGCAACCTCCCTTGTTCAAGCGATTCTCCTGCCTCCGTCTCTGGAGTAGTTGGGATTACAGGCACCCGCTACCATGCCAGGCTAATTTTTGTAATTTTGGTAGAGACAGCGTTTCACTATGTTGGCCAGGCTGGTCTCGAACTCCTGACCTTGGGTGATCGGCCCACCTTGGCCTCCCGAAGTGCTTGGATTACAGGTGTGAGCCACTGTGCCTGGCCCATATTCTTCACCACTGTGTTCTACTGCATCCTAACAATCAAAGTACTCTCACTTACTGTGTGCTGGGTGTTACACAAATCACACCCATATCTTTTTTCAGTTGTCTCACCTTAGACACTGGGCTCTCCAATACTTAGTAAAATGTGGGTGCCTCATAGGAACTCAAGACCTATTTTCTAGCAATAGAGCACCTAGTGAACACCCACTATATGAATAGCCATGCTAATAATGGCAACACCAGTGATAATGATGATTAAATTAGTCAGGTTGTTGGTGGTCTGTTAGTCTGAGGGAGGAACTCTAGATCCGGTTACAAATACCATTGAATCTCAGGGCCTTAATGGTTAAAGATTTATTTCATGGTTCAGTGCTGGTCATGTGCCCATTTAGGGTGTCTCTTCTCTAAATGGTGATATGGGGATCTAGCGCTTTCCATTTTGTGACATTATCTTCTTAACCAAGTGGCCTCCAAAGTCACTGTGAAAGGGGAAGAGAATGTGGTGATAGCTCAGGACGTCTTATGATCACCGCATTGGTCAGGATGCCACTACCCTGGCTGCAAGGAAGGAGAAGAAATGCGGTCTTGTGTGTCTAGGCAGAAGAGGAAATGAGGCTGGGAAGCATCTAGCTAGCTTTTGCCACTTTGCAAGCTGCAGAAATGGACTCTGCCTACATTTCAAATTCACTGGAAGTGTACTGGGTAGCTTTTAGAATTGGCAGCAGGCTGGAGCACCAGCTGGAAATCCAGAGTGGCCGGGTAGCAGCAAGCACAGCCGAGGCCAGCCTCAAAGTCAGCATCAGAAGTACTGCTAGAATATTTCCACCAGCTCTGCGGATCACACCTCTGACTCCAGCTGGTGCTGGACTCCAGATATCATCCCTACAGTGAAAAACGTCCACATCCTTCCTGCATCTTTGAGCCAGCATCAGAGTTCCAGACAGACCATCTCTTAGGCCCTCACCAGTGTCTTAGATTGAAGGGAGAGACCGAGTATTATCACTCTCCATAGGCTTCCAAAGGGGAAGGTGCTAATACTAGTAGAATTCTCCTCAAATAGTCAGGGCTAATTTTTGGGAAGAAAAAAGAGTGAGAGCAGAAAAGAGAAAGGCAGCATGGTATCTACTATATTTCAAGCCTGTTAAAAATTCACAAAGTGCTTTTTTATTGTTCAAATTTGCACGATGGAATTGAGGGCAGAACGCTGGTGGGAAGTGGTCAAGCCAGTCCCCAGAGTGCATCGGGGACATCACGTGCCAGTTTCCTGGTTTGTTTATTGGTTCATTTATTCATGAAGCATATATTGTATTCACTGTGTGCTGGGCTCTGTGCTGAATACGACCAGGCTCTTATCCTAAAGGAGATCTTAGATTAGTGACATTCAAACATGAGATTCCAAGAGGCAGTGGGACAGGACTGAGGACAGCAGATGGCCCAAGCCTGGGAACTGTACTAGGACAGGAATTGACAGATGATGTGTTTGACTTGAGTCTCAGGGAGGTGAAGTGACCTGCTCAAGTCTCATAACTAGTCAATCACTGACCAAGGACTCCAGCTGATGTCTTCAAGTTCATGTTCAGAGGCCTCCCTCCCCTTAGAGCAGTTCTGTGCAAAGCACAGGGGAGCACAGTAGCTTAGGGTAATGGGGAGAGCATAGGCTTAGGGGTCTTGCATTTTCTAGTTGCAAGCTAGGTGACATTGGCCTAGAGTCACCTAACATCTGAGCCTTAATCTTTCATCTATAAAATATGAATAATAACATGTACTTCCCAGTGTCACTGGGAACAAATCTAAACAATGAAAATGCCCTTTATAATGCCAGACACAGTAGGTGCTCAATGAAAGGTAGCTATATAGAAAAAAGAATGAGATAGGGTCACTGTCTTCAAGGAACTTATCCTTTTCCTGAAAGGGGCCGGCAAGTGAAGTAAAATCAGAGAGTGAAATGTACCTGTGTGTGTGACAGAAGAAATAAACACAAATCCCTAGTAGCTAAGCTATAAATGCAACTGGAATTCAGAGAAGAAAGAACGCAGTGTGGGCAAGGGTCAAAGGCTCTGTGACAGGACCAGTGAGGCGGCCAGGATGGGGGCTTTGGTTCTATGACCAGGCTCTGTGGGTTCATATCTGAATTCCATCTGTCTTATTACCTCTGTGTTCTTGGGTGAGGGTAAGTTATTTAGTTTCTTTAAGTCTCAGTCTCTTCTGCTTAAAATGAAGATAATTGTAGCACCTGCTCATTGGGTAATTCTGAGAAGTTAATGAGAAAATCCACCCAAGGGGCTCAGTGCAGTGCCTGGCACTTAATAATGGTGCCATGAATATTATTCCTGTGGAACCAAGCCTCGACCAATGAATATATAAGGCCTTGCCCATTGTAGTGGTTGCAAGGATTAAATGAGAGAATTTATGTTAGGCATCCAGCACAGTGTCTGGTGCAGAGCAGGCATTCCTTACGCCCCCTCGCCCTCCAGGGAAGGACAATGCCTTGTATTTCTTCTTATCTCCCATGGCCCTCAGCACAGTATCTGGCTTGAGTTAGTTTTACCTTGAAGTATTCAGCTGGGAGCTTGACAACAAGCTAGCAGTTGAAAGTAGGGCCATTTGAAGAAATAACATAAGTGAAAACAAAGCTGCAGAAATAGTCCAAATTATCAAGGAGTTTAAGAAGAACTTCTGGGACTATGGATGGAGCTGGGGGCTGTTATCCTTAGGAAACTAACACAGGAATAGAAAACCAAATGCTACATGTTCTCACTTATAAGTGGGAGCTAAATGATGAGAACACATGGACACATAGAGAGGGAACAATGCACTCTGGGGCCTATTGAAGGGTGGGAGGAGAGAGAGGATCAGGAAAAATAACTAATAGGTACTGGGCTTAAAACCCCCATCACGGCCGAGCGCGGTGGCTCATGTCTGTAATCCGAGCACTTTGGGAGGCCGAGACGGGCGGATCACGAGGTCAGGAGATCGAGACCATCCTGGCTAACATGGTGAAACCTCGTCTCTACTAAAAATACAAAAAATTAGCCAGCCGTAGTGGTGGGCGCCTGTAGTCCCAGCTGCTCGGGAGGCTGAGGCAGGAGAATGGCCTGAACCTGGGTGGGAGGCGGAGCTTGCAGTGAGCCGAGATCGCGCCACTGCACTCCAGCCTGGGCGACTGAGCAAGACTCCGTCTCAAAACAAACAAACAAACAAACGAACAAACAAACAAACAAACACACCCCATCACACAGGTTTACCTATATAACAAACCTGTGCTTGTACCCCTCAACTTAAAAGTTGAAAAAAAAAAAAAAAAAAAGACCATTCTTTGTAAGGTCAATTAAGTCCTATTTGTTTCCCCCTGGTGGCCAACAAAAGCAAACACAGCTCAGTTTTTGGGAAAGGAATCAGCGGTTAAGCAACAGGAACCGTCGCAGGGCTCACCTGACCATCGTGAGCCACGCTTCGGCTGTGATTCAGCCCTGCAGAATGATTCATGACCCGTCTCAACTGCAGTGACTTGCTCCTGGTGACATTTCCCAAGGAATAACAAACAGTGTCGTAAGAACCAGCCTAGACACTAAAGAAAGAGCTAGTTATTTCATCTCTTTTCTCTTCATCCAGCTGAATACTTTGAAACTCTGCCTTTTGACCTCCTCCTTTAGGGACAGCATCAAGAATTCTGCTCTTTCTTGTGTCATTTTTGACAATCATATAACAGCAATGACAACATCTTGGGTGTTTACTCTCTGGCAGACACTGTTCTAAGCTCTTGACACACTTAACTCATTCAATCTCCCAGACAACCATACAGGTATGTACTATTTTGACACCAATTTTTCAGAGGAAGAAACTGAGGCCCAGTGAGAATACGTGACTTGCCCCAGGTGACGTAGCTAGTATGTGGCAGAGCCAGGTTTCAAACCCAAGCAACCCGGCTCCAGATACCATGTTCTTAACCTGTGTGAATCAGCCTCCCAGGCCACGTGCTCTAGTGACGAATCTTGGGCCATTGCCTAGTATTGCTGGACTTTTGTGGCATAAATCACTCTTCTTACACTTTCATAAAAATATGGCATAAATCACTCTTCTTACACCACTCATACAAATCATGGAGAGAAATGACTTTTTATTTCCTTACTTTTTAAAATTTTTTTAGAGACAGGGTCTTATCCTGTTGCCCAGGCTGGAGTGCCATGGTGCAGTAATATCTCACTGATTCGCTGGACCTCCAACTCCTGGCCACAAGTGATACTCCTGCTTCCACCTCCCAAAGTGCTGAGATAACAGGCATGAGCCACTGGGATCAGCCAGAAATGGCTTTTTAAGAGCACACTGGTGGGTCCACCCTCAGAGATTCTGATCCAGCTGGTCTGGGGTGGAGCCCAGGAACCTGCATTGTTCACAATGGTGCTCTCTATTGTAGTATAAAGAGCATAGGTTTTGGGATGCCATCTTCTGTCACTGGTTCTGGGATCTTTGATGAATCACTTTTAGCTCCCCCAATGTCTGTACAGTTGGTGTCATGATTCTGACCTCATCGTAGTCATGGTAAGGCTGAAATGAAATGATTTATGTTAGTGTCTGATAGATGATTATGTTAGATGCCCCTGTCCTTAAGCCGGAGGACTGAGAGTGATCGTCTTTAGTCATATATGCCATGTGAAAATGGGACTGTTTGGGTCAGGAAGAGATACCGTCTCCTCCTAGCAGCCACAGCACAGGGACAAGAGCGTCACTGACTTGGCCTGAGCTTTGGCACAATTACTTCAAACTCTGTTTCTCATCTAAGCAGTGTGAAAACCTGTGCTTCCATGAAGGGTTGTGGGGGGAGCCCTCATGTCAGGTTACACATGAGGAAGTGAGGTTTCATTCTGCCAGGCATTGTCCTTCTTGGACCATCCACACAGGGGATCAGCTGAGTTCCAGCTGGGCCAGGGGCTGAGTGTGTGCAGGTCCGAGAAGACGTGAACTGTGTCCTGGATTTCTGGTAGGCATGCTCCCAGGATGGCAGGGTAGGGTGGGAAATGGCTCTCAGAAGTCGCAAAGCCTCGTCCAAATACTCTGCGGCAGGGGATGCTACAGTTCTGTGTAAAAGAAAAGGCTAAGTCACCCGGGGAGGCTCTGTGATGATCCCATTTGACCCTTTGGTGACACGTAGCTGGTGATTGACATTCTGTATTCACTGAGCAGAACAGGCAAGGAGGTAGCAGGCCTGCCTTTTGTGTTGTCTCTGAAAATGGAATCAATGATGCTCTTCTCTCTTTTGCTTGCCCCACATCTCTCTCTTCCTGCTTTGAGCGCTTTGATATAGTCTCACTTTCTATCTATAAAGCCTGTCTGTGTCCTTACTCACTGCAGTGACCTGAAATGCAGAAGCTGCTCCTGTGAAAAAACCACTGGGGAGCCCACAGCAGTTCCACATCATCCTCTGAGTCACTCTGGCAAGTGAAACCTGGGAAGGCTCGTGGGGTTCACCTGAGCTGGCCACTCCCTCCGGGGCTGCTCGGTGATCTGTGGCACTGTGGCCTCTGCTCTGGGTTTCCAACCAACATTTTCTTGCCTCTGCGCTCTGTGCTCTGACCGGGATGTTTTCTCCTCTCTTCTCTTTCTGGATAACTCCCATTTTTTCCATTAAGACCAAGCTGAAATGTCTTTCTTTCTTTTTTTTTTTTCTTTGACACAGAGTTTCACTCTTGTTGCCCAGTCTGGAGTGCAATGGCACGATCTTGGCTCACTGCAACCTCTGCCTCCCGGGTTCAAGCAATTCTCCTGCCTCAGCCTCCCAATAGTGGGATTACAGGCATGCACCGCCACACCTGGATACTTTTTGTATTTTTTAGTAGAGATGGGGTTTCACCATGTTGGTCAGGCTGGTGTCGAACTCCTGACCTCCTGACCTCAGGTGATCCACCTGCCTTGGCCTCCCAAAATGCTGGGATTACAGGCGTTAGCCACCATGTCTGGTCAAGACCAAGCTTAAATGCCCCTCTAAGAAATCTTTCCTGATTCTCTGCTTGGTTCATTACCAGAATGCCAGCGTCTTTCCACTGTCATGTTTCCATAGCACCTGAAATGTCTTTGTTAGTGCATAGATGCCATGGTGTTGCCATTATGTGTCTCCCACCAGACTGTAAGCCACTTGAGGGCAGGACCATATCTCAGCTCTCATGCAGCCTGAGCATCTGGCACATAGTAGGTGCTTTGGGAATATATTTTCCATGAATTATTCATGATATGGTTTGACTTCTGTCATGGATCCTACTCTGCACATAGGTTTCATGCCCACTGGTTGCTGGTCTTTGGATTCTAGCTGAGGGAAGATTCTGTTCTGTAATAACCTTAAAGGAAGCTTGCACAGTCTCTCCTATAATGTTGTTTTTACTGGGAGTTGACATTGTCCATCCCATTCTGTTGAACAATATCCCTGTAAGAAAGGGCATTTTGGCATGCCCTTAGTAATGATAGCAAACCACATTTATATGGGTTAGAATTAGGACCAGTTGTAAGTGATAAAAAACTCAAAATGACAGTGGTTTAAATAGCTATTTATTTCTCTCTCATGTAAATAGCCACAGTTAGTCTAATCCAGGACTGCCACGAAAGTTCTGCTCCACAAAGTTCTCAGGGACCTGCACCATTAGACCTTCTACTCCACTCCTCCCAGGGTTTAGCCACTGTACTCATGACCCAAGATAGAGCTTCAGGAGTGACATTCACTTTCCAAACACCGATGGAGGAAGGTGGGAAGAAGGGGGCCCAGTGAGTGGGCCAGCTGTCTCTAAACAAGGTTCCCAGAAGCAGAGGGCATGTTCCACATGATACTTTGTTTACATCCCATTGGTAGAACTTAGTCATATGACCACTCCTGATCTGCAAGGAAGTCTGGGAAATGTAGTCTTTATTCTGAACAGCCATGTTTCCAGCTGTAGAGGAAGGGGAATATGAAATTGAAGAATAATAGCAGTCTTTGCTACAATATTTGCTTAGCACTTTACAAATCCTTTTTTATATTCATTATCTGGGCTGATACTCATATGGAACACAGGGTAAGTAGCCTGTTTAAGGACACACAGGGTAAAAGCAGACAGAAGAACAGAGAGGTGTTTTGATGCTGCACCCTCACTGCTGTACTGTGCTACTTCTCAGACTGAGCTGAAATTGGTTTCTTTCCAACTACCCATTGGTTCCTAGTTGTGTCAGCTTGAGAGAAATGAAAGGAGTACAGTCTTTCTGCTGGGTAATAAGTGACTCAGGCACAAGGCCATGGTGCATTCTGAATATCCTGCCCTCCACTGCCCCCAACAGGTTGCCTGGATCACAGGACTACTCAATAAATAGTGAAACTGAAAAATCATTGTGGAATCTCAATTTTTTTTCTTTTGTCTAATAATGATAGCAGTGTATATTGCTATAGCATGTTACAGTAAGTGTTTACATCTCTGGTTTCCATTAGCTTCAGAGTTTATGGAGAAACTTACGGTTCATAAAGCCATACAGTTGAAGGTCTTTCCTTGGCAAACGCAAAGGGAATACTGGATGCAGCACTTTTCCGTGTGATTCCCCTTTAATCATCACTTATCATTTCACAGTGTCTCAGTGCATTTAGTGTTATTATCAGGAAATACCTGAGGCTGGGTAACGTATAAAGAAACTAGGTTTATGTAGCTCATAATTCTGCTGGCTGGAAGGTTCAAGATTGGGCATCTTGTGAGGGCTTCAGGCTGCTTCCACTTATGGTGGGAGGTGAAGAGGAGTCCATGTGTGCAGATATCACATGGTGACAGAGGAAGCGATGGGGGGCAGGGAGGTGCCCAGCTTTTTTTAACGACCAGCCACCGCAGGAATGAGAACTCGCTCATCCCCGAGGGAGGGCATTAATCTATTCATGAGGCATCTGCTCTCATGACCCAAACACCTCTCCTTAGGCCCCACCTTCAACAATGGGGATCAAATTTTAACCTAAGGTTTGGTGGGACAGACATCCAAACTATAGTACGGAGCTTGGGATTATTATCCTCATTTTAGAGATGAGAAATCTGAAATTTATTATTTACTTATTTTTATTATTATTTTTTAAGACAGAGTCTCGCTCTGCCACCCAGGCTTGAGTGCAGTGGCGTGATCTCAGCTCACTGCAACCTCCACCTCCTGGGTTCAAGCAATTCTCCTGCCTCAGCCTCCCGAGTAGCTGGGATTACAGGCACATGCCACCACACCCAGCTGATTTTTGTATTTTTAGAAGAGATGGAGTTTTGCCATGTTGGCCAGGCTGGTCTTGAACTCCTGACCTTAAATAATCCACCTGCCTCAGCCTCCCAAAGTGCTGGGATTACAAGTGTGAGTCACCGTGCCCAGTCGAAAAACTGAAGTTTAAAGAGGCTTAATAACTTTCTGTAAAGGGTGGACTTGTGCCCAACTCTACCTGCCTGACTCTGAATGACTCTGGTCTTGGGATTCCTCTGTTCTTAATCTTAATCCTTTGACATCAGTGAGTTACCAATGATGTGTGCAAAACGCTGTTTGGGAGACACCAAGAAGGATTAGCAATGTGATGCCTACTATTCTTGGAGTTGTAAGAAAAGCTAATAGTAGGGCCAGCCAGTACTCTGGTGTCGGAAGAGGGTGACTGCCTATAGCCAGGAGTCGAGTAGTTCCTCGCCCCAGTGAAGAACGGGTAGGTGTGGAAGGTGCAAAAGTTAATACAGGAAGAATAGAGGGAGGGTCCTGTGAACTTTCAATACTCCTGTACCTGATTTTGCTAAGCTTATTATATAATACCAGGGCAGAATAGAAGGTAGACCCACGGGAGTTCCAATCTTGGCTGTGCCACCTACTTCCTGGGCAAGTCACTTCCTCTCTCTGTGTCTATTTCCAAATCTTTGAAATTCAGTTAGAAACACGACTTTAAAAACAGGGTCATTGTGAAGATTTTATAAGATAATGTATAAAATAAGTTCTTACCAAGTATCAGCTATGATATTTATGATGAATATTTTAGTTATTAATTATACTATAAGGATTAAGGAACTTAGCAGAGGAATACAGTAGGTGCTTAAATGAGATCCTAAAATATTATTTAAAAATAAATGAAAGTAATGGAGATGCAATTACTTTGGCACCAACCTAATAGTAGGATATTTAAAGTTGAGATCACAGGAATCAGTGCAGATATGTCTCATTTTAACCAGCAGGTGGCGCTCATGTCGTATTTAAATTCTGAAAAACCTTAAAAAATACATACATATTCATATTTTCTATTTTTACCAGAAAAAGTAAGGAAAAAAACTCTCAAAAAAGGCCATTGTCTGTGCCATGGGGAAATAATTAAGGTATGTAAAACAGCTGATACAGTAATTAATAAGAGCAGTGACTGCAGAGTCTCCAAAACTTTGCTACAAAACTGTGGGAGTGTAATTGACCTCACTGATGCAGGAAAAAAATCACAAGCTCACACACAGCAGGGAAAGGCCGTGCTTTTACATCAGTAGATTTAGAACCAAACCCGGGGATCCTGGAGGTGCACTTCTGAGCCACACCTGGGAAGACTTTGAAACGGTAAATTCTAGGAAGGCAGGGTCTCCAGTGCCTGTTTTTACCCATATTCCCAGGGCCTAAGGCATTCATCCTAGTAGATGCCCAATAAACATGTGTCAAGTGAATGAATGAACACCACAGCACATGCAGAGTTTTGAAATCCAGGCCTCAGTTTCCTCTCTGTAATCCTGGATAGACTTGGAGTTTCTGGGGTCTTGTCTCCGTTTGATAGTGTGGTCCTGGGCATCACCTTCTCTGAGTAAGAGTGTCATTTGTTTTCTATGTGAAATGCGAAGCTGGGAGGGGCTGTTGTGACCCTGTATGGATTCTATATGGATACATCCTCCAAGTCAGGAGGAGAAGCATGAACGTCGGCAGGAGCGGTCAAGTTCATGCTTTTTTGGTTGGAGAATCTGCACAAGTCTTCCATGAAGAAAGTAAAGGCCATCTAGGGGTTACATGATCATCAACTAAATTCTGCTTCTGCCTGGACTTGCTGCATAATTTGAAAGAGTGGCTAAACTTGACTGTTCCTTCTCTTTGAAGGAGCAACTGCCTCTTCATTTTTGCTAGTAGGGGTAATAGTATGACATGATTCTCAAGGGCATTGTAGAAATAGAAACGTATTCTAGGTGTTGAGTCTATTTCTTGTGGGCCATGGGCGACATGTCATTTGGATTTTATCTCTAATATATTCCTGATCTTGTTGCAGGGCAGGCAAGCCCCCAAACTGGGGCTTAGCCCAGGAAGGTTCTTGGCTTTACTCGGGAAAGAATTCAAGAGTGAGTCAGTGGTAGAAGAAAGCAGTTTTGTCGAGGCAGCGGAATTATAGCTCTGTGCCTGCTCCTGTAAGCAGGGCTACCCCACAGGCAGGGCTACCCCACAGGTAGGGCTACCCCACAGGCAGTGTGTCAAGAGAAGCAGCTCAGGGGCAGTTCTGTAGTCACAGTTATACCCACTTTTAGTAACAAGCAAATTAAGGGGCAGATTATGCAGAAATTTCTAGGAAAAGGGTGGCAACTTCTGGGTGTTGCCATGGCATTGGTAAACTGACATGGCACTGGTGGGTGTGTCTTATGGAGAGGGGTTTTTGCACCTTCCCTGTTTCAGTTAGTCTTCAGTCTAGTCCAAAGTTTGAGTACCCACCTCCAGAGTTGCATCCCGCCTTCTAACTCTATCTGACCCATTCTTCATATCAATTTGGGCCCCACTGATGGGTCTTCATTTTAAAGTGCAAGCTTCCTCTTCTAACTCTTCCCAGGTGTGAGGCCCGTTGAGATGCATGGCTCAGATTTCCTTCAAGAGAATGTGCTGCAGGGAGCATAGTGGGTCAACAGCCCCAGTGGCAGCCCCATGAGCCGAGGGTGTGTTTTCTGCAGGTTGCTCCTAGTCAATGACAGCTTGGTAGGGGCTCCTGCTCAATTCAGGATACCCCAGTGAGCAGTTTTGGCTCTCATTGGCTCTCATTTGGCTCTGGGACTCCCCATTCATGTGGTTGAAACTTTCTCTGAATGCTGCCTGAGCCTCTTCCTCCCCAATCTTTCCTTTGCTCTCTTCTTTCACAGATGTGAGAAAAGCGTCACTGGCTGAAGTCTCTCCCAGACTTTTCTGCACTGTCTCCCTTTATCCTTCATTGGTAATGATTCACAATTATCCCATCTTTTGGACTGGCACACCAGTATGAAGAAATTCATACTGTGGGATGAATTTCTGCTCTTTGTTTTTGACCCATTATTTGTCTTTGATACCATATTGGTTGACTTTTCCTCTTTATTGGTTTGTAGAAAGCAAAAAGTAAAGTTCCAACCACTACTAAAACAAAAGAGGATTTATTATCTAACCCGCAGGATACAGGTTACAGCAAGAGTATGTATTCATTACAGCTGGGGTGTATATCTTCTGCTTGGTTATGCTGCAGTTCCAACCTCAAAATCTCAATGACTTATGAGCTCAAAGGTATGTTGAGATTCTCAGTTACACTACATGACAACTCTGATCCGTGCATCTTCATTCTAGGATCTGGGCTGAAAGAACAGCCCCATCTGGAACTTGCTGTTCTTGTGGCAGAGGAAAAAGAACAAGAAAGTGTGTAAAAACATGAGATGATTCTTAGAGGTTCTCCTGGGATTGGCGTATGTCACTGCTACTTGCGTTTTACTGGTCAAACAAGTCACATGGTCAGGCCTGATGACAATGGACAGAGAAGTATCCTTCCTCCCCAGGGAGGAACTGCAAGTCACATAGCAGTGGACAGATGTAGAATCCTCCAACTGCGAGGACAGTGACTAATGAGGAGCAGCAATGCAATGCACGGTCAACTCTCGTTATTCATGGATTCCGTATTTGTGAATTTTCCTACTTGCTAAAATTGATTTTGTAATTCCCAAATCAATGCTCATGTGTTTTCGTGGTCATTTGCAGACACGAGCAGAGTGGTGAAAAATTTAAGTTTTCAGGTGTGCACATTCCTAGCTGAGGTCGAACAAGGCAATGCTCTGCCTCCTTCTTTCAGCTTTCATACAGACACAGGCAGAGGGTGGCGATGCAGAGGGCCGTGCCGCGCGGTGCCAGAAGCTCCAGTGCTGGACCAGTTGCATCAGGTTTCAGTCCTCACTCTGGCCCTCCATAGTGCGGCAGCCTCAAGCAAGTCACTTAACGCTTCAGCACCTCAGTCCTCTTTTGTAAAATAAAGACAATAGAATCTACTAGGATGAGTTGTTTTTAGGAGCTAAGGTTATAATCTATGAGAGATATGTGTGTGTGTATACCTACCTATAGGTATAGATGTATGTGTGTGTGTATTGTGTGTATACATACACACAAACACGCATTTCTCTTGGGGCTGATGGTTCAGTTGATTAGACCTCAGCAGTTGATTAGACAACAACAGTTGATTAATCAACAACAGCAGTTGATTAGACCTCAGGCAAATTCACTGTTTGCAACAACTTTGTAGAACATAACTATCATGAAGAAAGAGAATCAACTGTATCTCAGAATCATTGAGGGGCTCAAGAAAGAGCACTCTTTTTTATCACCCAGGTTCTGAACCGACTGACTAAGATATAGAGACCAAATGCCACCTTTTATATTGACGATCAGTGGAGGCTGCAGCATAGAGCCCAAAAGGCTTGCGTATTTCCCATCCATAGTCTTGTCTCCAAAGGTAAATTTTGTTCTGCAGAGCAGACCACACTTCCTCAAGTCACTGCTGCCTACAGGTCTGGGTGGAGAGGGAAAGGCAAAGGGACCAGTGACCCTCACTCACCACCTTTGATGAATTGTCTCCTCCCTATCGAGAAATATGAACCAATGATTGTTGCACACGGACTGGGAAATCCATTCCACCTCTTTAGGGAGGGTAAGAGGCAAGAAGCCAGAAATATTTGGGGAAAAATTGCATCTCATGACAGAAGATGTAGGGAAGGTGCATTCCCCTTAACCACATCAGAGGAAGGTACAAGCCCAGTTGTGGGCTTAGGGGGATGAGTTGGGGGTTCCCTTCTGTCACTGCTGAGTGTTGACAGCAGTTCTGATCTTTGATCTCTAACATGCAATCAAGAAAAGGAAGTCGCCGTCTGGTGTTCTGCTGGGAAGGTGATCAAAGATGTTCTGGCTAGTTTCTCCTTAAGGTCATTTGTATAGAAGCACATACCTCAGCTGCAAATAGAAATAATTCCTGGCCAGTTATTCCTCAGTCAGTTTGAACCTGTGATGGAATTTCCCCACCAATGGTTTGCAGTAAGTAGCAGAAGGGAGGACACCAGCAGTTGATTAGACCTCAGGCAACAGAGAAAGCTGGCATCGGCTGCTAGCGCCACAGCCTTGGTTGGCATTCTATGTCAGCAGGGAACTAGGGCATGAAGATTGACAAGCATCATCCAAGGAGCAGACAGTTCCAGAGAAACAATTCATCTTTGTTCTTTATCTTTTGCAGAGAGATCTTCATGGTAGCTTTTTAAGGCCAAGCACTAGAGCTGTTTCCTTGGTTACAAAGGCTTACTTACTAGGGCAAAGGTGGGGTGCAGGTGGCACCTGTAGGTATTCACAATGGCAAATTGCAAGTATATGCATATTATATATAATGTCTAGGGCTGCCAGCAAATTACCACAAACTGAGTGGCTTAAAACAGCAAAGTCAAGGTGTTGGCAGGGCCGTGATCTTTCTGAAGACTCTAGCGAATTCTTCTTGCCTCTTCTTAGCTTCCTGTGGTGGCTGGAGATCCTTGGTGTTCCTTGGCTTGTAGACCCAGCACTCCAATCTCTGCCTCCATCTTCTCATGGCCATCTCCTCTGTGTCTCTGTGTTCAAATTTTTATCTTCTTATAAGTACATCAATCATTGGATTAGGACTCCTCTTAATCCAGCATGACTTCATCTTAACTTGATTATATCTGCAAAGACCCTATTTTCAAATAAGGTCACATTCACAGGTTCTAGGTGTACATGAATTATAGGGGGACCCTATTCAACACAGCATAGTGCATATGTTGAGCTTTGTAGACTTCCAGTACTCTCTGCCTCCCCTATTACTGCCTTAACTTAAGCTCCATGAGCTCTCCAGTGCTGTAAGAGTCTTTAAATACTTCCATATCCTTTATTGTATCTGATTCTATCAACAACTCAAAACTACGTTATTCTTCCCATTGTCTGAAAGAAACAGGTTCAGAGAGGCAAAGTCACTTTCAGAAGGCCACACAGCTTGTGCATGGCAGGAACAAGTTTGTCTGGTGCTGGGCTCATGCCATACAGCACCTGTAACTTTGAGCTACAGAAGCAGCATAATTCTTTCATTGCCTCCCAAACCTCTTTTACCAGTGAAGGAAAATGCCTTTCTATTTTATAACTCAAAGTTGTTTGGCAATGTTTCCTTTGTGGAGAACCATCAATTAATCAATCATCCGATCTGTGAAATAATATTTACCATGTACTGTGTTTGAGGGAGCGTGCTAGCCCCTGAGGACAGAGTGGTGAGTAAGAGACACATTTTTAACCCATGAAGTCTACAGTCTAGCAGTAAAGAAGTCATAAATGCAAACAAATATGCAGAGCAATAGGTACTTGCAAATTGTGATGATTATTGGGGAGAAATGACAGCATAGGAATCTAATTTAGACAGGGGATAGGGTCATTAAAGACTCTGGAAATGTGATGTTGCAACAGAGATCTGAGGGATGAATGGATTTTGCCAGGTGAGGAGAGGCATGGAATATTCCAGGCAGGGCAAACTGCCAAGTGTGAAAGGAGCTTGGTGGTTTGAGGGCTGGAGCTTGTAGGGCAAGAAGGGAATAAGGAATACAGAAGAGGAGGTAATTTTAGAAGTGCAGCTGAGAGATGATGAAGGCTTGGGTATTGGGAAAGGAGGTGCAAAAAAGGGGTGGGGCTTGAGAGCTATTGGAGAAGGAACCACAAGGGTGAAGGTGCTTCCCTGTCTCCTGGCACAGAGGTGCAGGCTTCCGACAAGTGTGGTGACTTTCCTTTCCGTCCATGGCTCAATTTATCATACTCACACCTCCCAAATGGTTTCAGACGGGAGTGTCCTGCATCCTCCCCACAGCTTTGGGGACCTGTTTATGATCGTGCAGTGACTCTATAGTCTGCTGACTGAGGTCACTGTCTGCGTCAGTCATTGGAGATCATGGACTGCTGTCAGATGAAACCAGTTGGAGCCACAGCCTCTAAACCCGGTGCAGCCCATCTATGTTTCACTCATTCCTAAACATGAACAAATTTCACACAGCTGTTTTCATCAGGTTGCAAAGCTCTCCTGTCCTGGAGAAAAGAGAGGGTGTGGAGAAGAAGCCATCTGTTTCTTACAGACACAACATGGCTTGGGTTATGTAGATATTTCTACATAGGTATTCCAACCGTAGGTAGGTCAACCTGTGTACAATTGGCCCTTGAACAATGTAGGGGGTTAGGGTACTGGCTCCTAGTGCAGTCAAAACTCTGCATATATAACTTTTGACTACTAGCAGCCTGTGGATGACCTAAAGCCTTACCAATGCCTCTGATGGGACTTCTTGGTAGCCCTTTTGGCCTGTCCACTGAGCAACAGGGGAAATCAATGTGCCTTCTGACTGGGATCAGTTCAGGACTTTGCAGGTGAGTGATTATGAAAACCCAGGAATTTTCAGAAATGAGAGAAAAGGACCAAGAAGATCTTTGAAGTTTAGTATATATTTTCTACTAGTGTCTTAATCCAAGAGGCCACGACTAGTAGTGTCTGTATATGTGTGTTTATGTGTGTCTGAGTGTGTGTGCCTATGTGTGAATGGGGGTGGAAGCTGAGCATAAGAAGCCATTACCTTTAGAGCCTTCCTGAAATACCCCTGTTGAGAACTGGATGCAGAGACAGTAACCTTTGTTGGGCACCTGCTATGCTCCAGGCACTCTGTGGGGCATGCTCATTTATATTATATTTTGGATTTTTTCTGGATCCTTGATATAGTTTGAATGTTTGTCTTTTCCAAACCTCAGGTTGAAATCTGCTCCACAGTGTTGGAGTTGGGCCCTTGTGGGAGATGTTTGGGTTGTGGGGGTGGATCCCTCATGAACTGATTAATGCTCTCCCTCAGGGTGAGTGAGTTCTTGCTCTATTAGTGTCTGTGAAAACTGGTTGCTAAAAAGAGCCTGACATTTCCATCCCACCCTCTCTCTTGCTTCCTCTCAACTTTCCAGCCATCAAAATTGTGGGCCAAATAAACCTTTTTTCTCTGTATCTTATCCAGCCCCAGGTATTTTTTTATAGCAACACAAAATGGACTAAGACAATCCGTATGCAGCCCAATGAAGGAGGAAATAGGATTCTATTTTACAGAGGGGGAAACTGAGGTTGAATGAGTTGAAGTGGATTGCACTCTGCACTCACCTCAGTCACTGCTCTCTTGCTGTGCTGTAATGGAGGTTGCTCACTTGCCTTCTGCACCTGGCTTCTGGCCCTTGAGGGACCTTTTTCTTTGTGCTCCCAGTGGCTCCAACCCTGTGCCTGGCACATAGTGGATACTTGCTGCATTTTTAAGTGGATATTTTGTCGAAGTTTGATGAATGCCAAAAAGTGCACAGGTCATAAGTATATAGCTTAATGAATGTTTACAAAAGAACACATCCTGTAACCAGTACCCGGATAAAGAAGAACAGCTATTATTTTAGAAGCCTCCATAAAGCCCTACTCCAGTCACCAACTCCTCTCCTTATCCTGCCAATGGTAACCAGTATCCTGACCTTTAACTCCATAGATTAGTGTTGCTTTTTTCAAACTTTGTATGGATAAAATGATGTATACATTCTATATTATGTTTGTTTGTTTATTTTCTCTACAGTAGAGTATTTCATTCTATATATAAATTATAATATATTTGTCCATTCTACTCATTTGGGTTGTTTCCAATTTCTGGTTATTATGAATAGGGCTGATGTGTTGTATCTACCTACCTACAGTTGACCATTGAACAACGTAGGAGGTGAGGGCACTGGCCCCTTGTGCAGTCAAAAATCTTCATAGAACTTTTGACTTTCCCAAAATTTAACTACTGATAGCCTGTGGATGACTGAAAGCCTTACTGATAACATAAACATTGAGTAACACCTAGTTTTAGATGTTGTATATATATTACATACTGTATTATTACAATAAAGTAAGCTAGAGAAAATATTAAGAAAATAATAAGGAAGAGAACATATATTTCCATTCATTAAGTGGAGGTGGAACATCATGGAAGTCTTCATCCTTGTCTTCACATTGAGTAGGTTGAGGAGGAAGAGCGGGAGGAAGAGGATGTGTTGGTCTTGCTGTCTTGGGATGGCACGGGCAGAAGAAAATCCACATATAAGGAACAGCACCAGTCTCCAACTCCCAGTGCCAGCGACACAGAAGACCGGTGATTTCTGCATTTTCAACTGAGGTACTGGGGTCATCTCACTAGGGAGTGCCAGACAATCGGTGCTGGTCAGCTGCTGCAGCCTGACCAGCGAGAGCTGAAGCAGGGTGAGGCATTGCCTCACGTGGGAAGCGCAAGGGGGAAGGGAATCCCTTTTCCAAGCCAGGGGAACTGAAACACACAACACCTGGAAAATCGGGTAACTCCCACCCCAATACTGCGCTTTAAGCAAACGGGCACAACAGGAGATTATACCCACCCCTGGCCGGGAGGGTCCCACGCCCATGGAGCCTCCCTCATTGCTAGCACAGCAGTCTGCGATCTAACTGCAAGGCAGCAGCAAGGCTGGGGGAGGGGCGCCCGCCATTGCTGAGGCTTAAGTAGGTAAACAAAGCCGCTGGGAAGCTCGAACTGGGTGGAGCTCACAGCAGCTCAAGGAAACCTGCCTGTCTCTGTAGACTCCATCTCTGGGGACAGGGCACAGCTAAACAACAACAACAAAAAAAGCAGCAGAAACCTGCTCAGACGCAAACGACTCTGTCTGACAGTTTTGAAGAGAGCAGTGGATCTCCCAACACGGAGGATGAGTTCTGAGAACGGACAGACTGCCTGCTCAAGTGGGTCCCTGACCCCTGAGTAGCCTAACTGGGAGACATCTCCCACTAGGGGCAGTCTGACACCCCACACCTCACAGGGTGGAGTACACCCCTAAGAGGAAGCTTCCAAAGTAAGAATCAGACAGGTACACTCACTGTTCAGCAATATTCTATCTTCTGCAACCTCTGCTGCTGATACCCAGGCAAACAGGGTCTGGAGTGGACCTCAAGCAATCTCCAACAGACCTACAGCTGAGGGTCCTGACTCTCAGACGGAAAACTATCAAACAGGAAGGACACCTATACCAAAACCCATCAGTACGTCACCATCATCAAAGACCAGAGACAGATAAAACCACAAAGATGGGGAAGAAGCAGGGCAGAAAAGCTGGAAATTCAAAAAATAAGAGCGCATCTCCCCCTGCAAAGGAGCGCAGCCCATCGCCAGCAACGGATCAAAGCTGGTCAGAGAATGACTTTGACGAGATGAGAGAAGAAGGCTTCAGTCCATCAAACTCTCAGAGCTAAAGGAGGAATTACGTACCCAGCGCAAAGAAACTAAAATCTTGAAAAAAAGTGGAAGAATTGACAGCTAGATAATTAATGCAGAGAAGATCATAAACGAAATGACAGAGATGAAAACCATGACACGAGAAATACGTGACAAATGCACAAGCTTCAGTAACCGACTCGATCAACTGGAAGAAAGAGTATCAGCGATTGAGGATCAAATGAATGAAATGAAGCGAGAAGAGAAACCAAAAGAAAAAAGAAGAAAAGAAATGAACAAGCCTGCAAGAAGTATGGATTATGTAAAAAGACCAAATCTACGTCTGATTGGGGTGCCTGAAAGTGAGGGGGAAAATGGAACCAAGTTGGAAAACACTCTTCAGGATATCATCCAGGAGAACTTCCCCAACCTAGTAGGGCAGGCCAACATTCAAATTCAGGAAATACAGAGAACGCCACAAAGATACTCCTCCAGAAGAGCAACTCCAAGACACATAATTGCCAGATTCACCAAAGTTGAAATGAAGGAAAAAATCTTAAGGGCAGCCAGAGAGAAAGGTCGGGTTACCCACAAAGGGAAGCCCATCAGACTAACAGCAGACCTCTCGGCAGAAACTCTACAAGCCAGAAGAGAGTGGGGGCCAATATTCAACATTCTTAAAGAAAAGAATTTTAAACCCAGAATTTCATATCCAGCCAAACTAAGTTTCATCAGTGAAGGAGAAATAAAATCCTTTACAGATAAGCAAATGCTTAGAGATTTTGTCACCACCAGGCCTGCCTTACAAGAGACCCTGAAGGAAGCCCTAAACATGGAAAGGAACAACCGGTACCAGCCATTGCAAAAACATGCCAAAATGTAAAGACCATCGAGGCTAGGAAGAAACTGCATCAAGTAATGAGCAAAATAACCAGTTAATATCATAATGGCAGGATCAAGTTCACACATAACAATATTAACCTTAAATGTAAATGGACTAAATGGTCCAATTAAAACACAGACTGGCAAACTGGATAAAGAGTCAAGACCCATCAGTCTGCTGTATTCGGGAGACCCATCTCACATGCAGAGACATACATAGGCTCAAAATAAAGGGATGGAGGAAGATCTACCAAGCAAATGGAGAACAAAAAAAAGCAGGGGTTGCAATCCTAGTCTCTGATAAATAGACTTTAAACCATCAAAGATCAAAAGAGACAAAGAAGGCCATTACATAATGGTAAAGGGATCAATTCAACAGGAAGAGCTAACTATCCTAATATATATGCACCCAATACAGGAGCACCCAAATTCATAAAGCAAGTCCTTAGAGACCTACAAAGAGACTTAGACTCCCATACAATAATAATGGGAGACTTCAACACTCCACTGTCAATATTAGACAGATCAATGAGACAGAAAGTTAACAAGGATATCCAGGAATTGAACTCATCTCTGCACCAAGTGGACCTAATAGACATCTATAGAACTCTCCACCCCAAATCAACAGAATATACATTCTTCTCAGCACCACATTGCACTTATTCCAAAATTGACCACATAATTGGAAGTAAAGCACTCCTTAGCAAATGTAGAAGAACAGAAATTATAACAAACTGTCTCTCAGGCCACAGTGCAATCAAACTAGAACTCAGGACTAAGAAACTCAATCAAAACCTCTCAACTACATGGAAACTGAACAACCTGCTCCTGAATGACTACTGGGTACATAACGAAATGAAGGCAGAAATAAAGATGTTCTTTGAAACCAATGAGAACAAAGATACAACATACCAGAATCTCTGGGACACATTTAAAGCAGTGTGTAGAGGGAAATTTATAGCACTAAATGCCCACAAGAGAAAGCTGGAAAGATCTAAAATTGACACTCTAACATCACAATTAAAAGAACTGGAGAAGAAAGAGCAAACACATTCAAAAGCTAGCAGAAGACAAGAAATAACTAAGATCAGAGCAGAACTGAAGGAGATAGAGACACAAAAAACCCTCCAAAAAATCAATGAATCCAGGAGTTGGTTTTTTGAAAAAATCAACAAAATTGACAGACCGCTAGCAAGACTAATAAAGAAGAAAAGAGAGAAGAATCAAATAGATGCAATAAAAAATGATAAAGGGGATATCACCACGGACCCCACAGAAATACAAACTACCATCAGAGAATACTATAAACACCTCTACGCAAATCAACTAGAAAATCTAGAAGAAATGGATAATTTCCTGGACACTTACACTCTTCCAAGACTAAACCAGGAAGAAGTGGAATCCCTGAATAGACCAATAGCAGGCTCTGAAATTGAGGCAATAATTAATAGCCTACCAACCAAAAAGGGTCCAGGACCAGATGGATTCACAGCTGAATTCTACCAGAGGTACAAGGAGGAGCTGGTACCATTCCTTCTGAAACTATTCCAATCAATAGAAAAAGAGGGAATCCTCCCTAACTCATTTTAGGAGGCCAACATCATCCTGATACCAAAGCCTGGCAGAGACACAACAAAAAAAGAAAATTTTAGGCCAATATCCCTGATGAACATCGATGCAAAAATCCTCAATAAAATACTGGCAAGCCGGATTCAGCAGCACATCAAAAAGCTTATCCACCATGATCAAGTGGGCTTCATCCCTGGGATGCAAGGCTGGTTCAACATTCGCAAATCAATAAACGTATCCAGCATATAAACAGAACCAAAGACAAGAACCACATGATTATCTCAATAGATGCAGAAAAGGCTTTTGACAAAATTCAACAGCCCTTCATGCTAAAAACGCTCAATAAATTCGGTATTGATGGAATGTACCTCAAAATAATAAGAGCTATTTATGACAAACCCACAGCCAATATCATACTGAATGGGCAAAAACTGGAAAAATTCCCTTTGAAAACTGGCACAAGACAGGGATGCCCTCTCTCACCACTCCTATTCAACATAGTGTTGGAAGTTCTGGCTAGGGCAATCAGGCAAGAGAAAGAAATCAAGGGTATCCAGTTAGGAAAAGAAGAAGTCAAATTGTCCCTGTTTGCAGATGACATGATTGTATATTTAGAAAACCCCATCGTCTCAGCCCAAAATCTCCTTAAGCTGATAAGCAACTTCAGCAAAGTCTCAGGATACAAAATTAATGTGCAAAAATCACAAGCATTCTTATACACCAGTAACAGACAAACAGAGAGCCAAATCATGAATGAACTTCCATCCACAATTGCTTCAAAGAGAATCAAATACCTAGGAATCCATCTTACAAGGGATGTAAAGGATCTCTTCAAGGAGAACTACAAACCACTGCTCAGTGAAATAAAAGAGGACACAAACAAATGGAAGAACATACCATGCTCATGGATAGGAAGAATCAATATCGTGAAAATGGCCATACTGCCCAAGGTGATTTATAGATTCAATGCCATCCTCATCAAGCTACCAATGAGTTTCTTCACAGAATTGGAAAAAACTGCTTTAAAGTTCATATGGAACCTAAAAAGAGCCCGCATTGCCAAGACAATCCTAAGTCATAAGAACAAAGCTGGAGGCATCACGCTACCTGACTTCAAACTATACTACAAGGCTACAGTAACCAAAACAGCATGGTACTGGTACCAAAACAGAGATATAGACCAATGGAACAGAACAGAGTCCTCAGAAATAATACCACACATCTACAGCCATCTGATCTTTGACAAACCTGAGAGAAACAAGAAATGGAGAAAGGATTCCCTATTTAATAAATGGTGCTGGGAAAATTGGCTAGCCATAAGTAGAAAGCTGAAACTGGATCCTTTCCTTACTCCTTATATGAAAATTAATTCAAGATGGATTAGAGACTTAAATGTTAGACCTAATACCATAAAAACCCTAGAAGAAAACCTAGGTAGTACCATTCAGGACATAGGCATGGACAAGGACTTCATGTCTAAAACACCAAAAGCAACAGCAACAAAAGCCAAAATTGACAAATGGGATCTAATTAAACTAAAGAGCTTCAGCACAGCAAAAGAAACTACCATCAGAGTGAACAGGCAACCTACAGAATGGGAGAAAATTTTTGCGATCTACTCATGTGACAAAGGGCTAATATCCAGAACCTACAAAGAACTCAAACAAATTTACAAGAAAAAAACAAACAACCCCATCAAAAAGTGGGCAAAGGATATGAACAGACATTTCTCAAAAGAAGACATTCATACAGCCAACAAACACAAGAAAAAATGCTCATCATCACTGGCCATCAGAGAAATGCAAATCAAAACCACAATGAGATACCATCTCACACCAGTTAGAATGGCAATCATTCAAAAGTCAGGAAACAACAGGTGCTGGAGAGGATGTGGAGAAATAGGAACACTTTTACACTGTTGGTGGGATTGTAAACTAGTTCAACAATTATGGAAAACAGTATGGCAATTCCTCAAGGATCTAGAACTAGATATACCACATGACCCAGCCATCCCACTACTGGGTATATACCCAAAGGATTATAAATCATGCTGCTATAAAGACACATGCACATGTATGTTTATTGCGGCACTATTCACAATAGCAAAGACTTGGAATCAACCCAAATGTCCATCTGTGACAAACTGGATTAAGAAAATGTGGCACATATACACCATGGAATATTATGCAGCCATAAAGAAGGATGAGTTTGCGTCCTTTGTAGGGACATGGATGCAGCTGGAAACCATCATTCTTAGCAAACTATCACAAGAACAGAAAACCAAACACCGCATGTTCTCACTCATAGGTGGGACTGAACAATGAGATCACCTGGACTCGGGAGGGGAACATCACACATTGGGCCTATCATGGGGAGGGGGGAGGGGGGAGGGATTGCATTGGGAGTTATACCTGATATAAATGACGAATTGATGGGTGCTGACGAGTTGATGTGTGCAGCACACCAACATGGCACAAGTATACATATGTAACAAACCTGCATGTTATGCACATGTACCCTAGAACTTAAAGTATAATAAAGAAAAAAAAAAAGAAAAGAAAATCCACATATAAGCGAACCCACCCAGTTCAAACTCATGTTTTAAAAGAAATATACACATATATGAATATATATAGGAATATATATGATATATATGAACATGTAGGAATATATAGGAATATATATGAATATATATGAACATGTAGGAATATATAGGAATATATGAATATATGAACATGTAGGAGTATATAGGAATATATATGGAATGTATATATAGGAATATATATAGGAATATGTGTATGTATATGAATATATATATTCTAATAGAGGTCTTTAGGTAAAAATGCTCAATAAATATTTGATGAAAGAATAATGATTTGCTGCTTAAAGAAATCACTCGTAAAGTGTTTTATAAGTGATATGATTTGGCTGTGTCCCCATCCATTTGGAGGGAGGTAATTGAATCATGAGAGCAGGTCTTTCCTGTGCTGTTCTCGTAATAGTGAATACGTCTTACAAGATCTGGTAGTTTTAAAAGAGGAGTTCCCCTGCACAAGCTCTCTCTCTCTCTTTTCCTGCTGCCATCCATGTAAGACATGACTTGCTCTTCCTTGCCTTCTGCCATATTGTGAGGCTTCCCCAGCCACTTGGAACTATAAGTTCAATAAACCTTTCTTTTGTAAATTTCCCAGTCTTAGGTATGTCTTTATCAGCAGCATGAAAACAGACTAATACAGTAAATTGTTACCAGTAGAGTGGGGCACTGCTGAAAAGATGCTTGAAAATGTGGAAGCAACTTTGGAACTGGGTAACAGGCAGAGGTTGGAACAGTTTGGAGAGCTCAGAAGAAGACAGGAAAATGTGGGAAAGTTTGGAACTTCCTAGAGATTTGTTGAATGGCTTTACCTAAAATGCTGCTAGTAATATGGATAATAAAGTCCAGGCTGAGGTGGTCTCAGATGGAGATGAGGAACTTGTTTGGAACTGGAGTAAAGGTGATTCTTGCTATGTTTTAGCAAAGAGACTGGTGGCATTTTGCTTTTGCCCTAGACATTTGTGGAACTTTGAACTTGAGAGAGATTATTTAGGGTATTTAGAGAAAGAAATTTCTAAGCAGCAAAGCATTCAAGAGGTGACTTGGATGCTGTTAAAGGCAATCCATTTTATATGGAAAGCAGAGCATAAAAGTTTGGAAAATTTGCAGCCTGACAATGTGAAAGAAAAGAAAATCTAATTTTCTGAGGAGGAATCTGAACTGGCTGTAGAAACTTGCATAAGTAATGAGGAACTGAATGTTAATCCCCAAGACAATGGGAAAAATATCTCTAGGGCATGTCAGAGTTCTTCATGGCAGCCCCTCCTATCACAGGCCCAAAGGTCTGGGAGGAAAAAGTGGTTTCTCGGGCTGGGCCCAGGGTCCCTGCTCTGTGTGCAGCCTAGGAACTTGTTGCCCTGTGTCCCACCTGCTCCAGCTGTGGCTGAAAGGGGCCAATGCAGAGCTTGGGCTGTGGCTTCAGAGAGTGCAAGCCTCAAACCTTGGCAGCTTCCATGTGGTGTTAAGCCTGTGAGTACACAGAAGTCAAGAAGTGAGGTTTGTGAACCTCTGCTTAGATTTCAGAAGACGTATGGAAATGCCTGGATGTCCAGGCAGAAGTTTGCTGCAGGGGCAGGGCTGCCATGGACAACCTCTGCTAGGGCAGTACAGAAAGACAATGTAGGGTCAGAGCCCCCACACAGAGTCCCTACTGGGGCACTACCTAGTGGAGCTGTGAGAAGAGGGCCACCATCCTCCAGACCCCAGAATGGTAGATCCACTGACAACTTGTACTGTGTGCCTGGAAAAGCTGCAGACACTCAATGCCAGCCTGTGAAAGCAGCCAGGAGGGAGGCTGTACCCTGAAAAGCCACATGGGTGGAGCTGCCCAAGACCATGTGAACCCACCTGTTGCATCAGTGTGACCTGGATGTGAGACCTGGAGTCAAAGGAGATCATTTCAGAGTTCTAAGATTTGACTGCCCTGCTGGACTTCAGACTTGCATGGGCCCTGTAGCCCCTTTGTTTTGGCCAATTTCTCCCATTTGGAATGGCTGTATTTACCCAATGCCTGTATTCCCATTGTATCTAGGAAGTAACTAACTTGCTTTCAATTTTACAGGATCATAGGTGGAAGGGACTTACCTTGTCTTGGATGAGATTTTTGGGCTGTGAACTTTTGAGTTAATGTTGAAATGAATTAAGACTTTGGGGGACTGATGGGAAGGCATGATTGATTTTGAAATGTGAGGACATGAGATTTGGGCAGGACCAGAGGCAGAGTGATGTGGTTTGGCTTTGTCCCCACTCAAATCTTATCTTGAATTTCCACTTGTTTTGGGAGGGACCTGGTGGGAGGTAATGGAATCATGGGGACAGGTCTTTTCCGTGTTGTTCTCATGATAGTGAATAAGTCTCATGAGATGTGATAGTTTTAAAAAGAGGAGTTCCCCTGCACAAGCTCTCTCTCTCTTTGCCTGCTGCCATCTATGTAAGACGTGACTTGCTCTTCCTTGCCTTCTGCCATGATTGTGAGGCTTCCCCAGCCATGTGGAAGTGTGAGTCCTATTAAACCTCTTTCTTTTATAAATTGCTCCCAGTCTTGGGTATGTCTTTATCAGCAGCATGAAAACAGACTAATACAATAAGTGAGGCCACCAAATCCTTTATATAGATGAAGTTCATGGGAGTTTGGGAGAGAGGGAGGAGAAGTAGACAGTTCCCAGGAGGGAGTCCTTCAATGAGCAAGTCTACAGGGAAAGGATATCCTGGAAAGGCAGGAGTGCAGTGGAGGACAGGGCTGGGAGGAAGCTGGAGGCTTGCATGGCCAACACCAAGTTTAGTCTTCATATGATGGGCAGGAGGGAGTTGTGGATGGCTTTGGAGCTGAAGAGCATGATTCGTTTTTTTTTTTTTCATTTAATTTTTTAAAAATAGAAATTAGATTGTCTGTGGTTGCCAGAGTGATTTGGGGGAAAATGACAGAAGTCAGGGAGCCAGGGTAAGAGGCGGCTGCACCTGTTCACTTGTGTGTTAATGACATTGTTAGTGGGATGGAGAAGACCTGCTGAGCACAACATTGGGAAGAAAATCTTCAAACACCAGTTACAAAAGGGAGGCCAGGAAAAGGCATCTGTAAATGTGACTGTAAGGGTTTGAGCTTGTAAAAAAGTGGGTCCAGGGCAGGTGGGTTAGTAAATTTAGGGAAGTGAGGAGTTTGGGGACTGCCACCTATGGTTTCTGTTTCCTCAATGACCTTGAGGTGAGGTTATCAATCACCTGTGGGTGAGTAGGGAAGTTCAGTGGAGTAGGAGAAATGAAGAGGCAGAATCAAGTGTAAAATAGGGGATTCTAAATAAAACACGAAGAATTATATGTTCCTAGGTAAAAGATTGAGAACCGCTGGAATAAATCCTTGTTGTTTGCAATCATTGGTTAACAAAATATTGCCTTCCTTTCTAGTCTTTCCAATCCGTCATTTGCAGCATTTTTAGTGTGAAATTTCTTGGTTCCTTTCTATCCTGACTGTTTGAAGTGTGAATGTTAGCTGGTTTACCTGCTGTGTCTGTTTTATTGTTCTTTTCAAATAATCAGCTTTTGGCTCTCTTTTTTTCCCTGTTTTGTATGTTTGTTTCTAATTTACTAACTTTTCCTCTTGTCTTTAGTATGTATTTTCCTCTGCTTCTGTGGATTTATTTTGTTGTTATTTCCCTAAATGTTTGCAAGCTTATCTCATTAATTTTCAATCTTTCCTGTTTTCTGATATAATATTAAAGGCTATAGTTTCCCTCTAAGTACCACTTTAGGTGAATTCTGCAAGCTGGATGCAGTGTTTTTGTTGTCATTTAGTTCTAAACATTTTCTGATTTACATTTTGACTTATTCTTGAGATCTGAAATCTTTAGAAGTGTAACTAAACATTTTGGAATATGATTTTCTTTTGCTATTGTTTTTAAGTGAGCTGCATCGTGCTTGAGAGTGCTTGGTTAGTAGGATTATCTCTCTTTTTGAGATGTTAGCAAACACTGATGACCACCATCCAGATCAGAGGTTAGCAAACTGTGGTGGCCTATTAGCCAAATCCTGACCACTGCCTGTTTTTGTAATTAAAGCTGTATTGGAATGCAGCCATGCCTATTCATTTGTGTGTTGTTTATGGCTGCTTTTGAGCAGAGGTGAGTAGTTGTCACTAAGACCATTTAGGCCTGTGAAGCCTAAAATACTATCTGGCCTTTAACAAAAACCTTGTCAGTTCTTGGACTGGATCTGTCATTGTAGCAGGGTTGCAAAATGGTGATTCTATATTCCTTCTATATTCCAGTTCTATAACCGTTCTTCATTTAATAGATGGGGCTGCTTAATAATAAGATATTTTCCCTATTAATTATTTGGTTACCCTTAGGTATTGTTTGCACGAGAAAGGCAGGATAGATGCTTGAGTTTTTCCTTTTTCTTACTAGTTTTCTAAAAATAGAAGTTGATGGCTGGGCTCAGTGGCTCATGCCTGTAATCCCAACACTTTGGGAGGCTGAGACAGGTGGATCACCTGTGGTCAGGAGTTCGAGACCAGCCTGGCCAACATGGCAAAACCCAGTCTCTACTAAAAATACAAAAAAAAAAAAAAATTAGCTGGGGTGGTGGTGGGTGCCTGTAATTTCAGCTACTCAGGAGGCTGAGGCAGGAGAATCGTTTGAACCTGGGATGCAGAGGTTGCAGTGAGCCCAGATCGTACCATTGTATACCAGCCTGGGCAACAAGAGAGAAGCTCTGTCTCAAAAAAAAAAAAAAAAGAAGAAGAAGAAGAAGAGGAGAAGAAGAAGAAGAGGAGGAGGAGGAGGAGGAGGAGGAGGAGAAGAAGAAGAAGAAGAAGAAGAAGAAGAAGAAGAAGAGAAGAAGAAGAAGATTTTTCCTTAAAGTATAACCTTTTTTTTTTTTTTTGAGACAGAGTCAGACTCTGTCACCCAGGCTGCAATGCAGTGGCACCATCTCAGCTCACTGCAACCTCCACCTCCCAGGTTCAGCCTCAGCCACCTGAGTAGCTGGGATTACAGATGTATGCCATCAAGCCCAGCAAATTTTTAATATTTTTATTAGAGATGGGGTTTCACCTGGTTGGCCAGGCTGGTCTCAAACACCTGGCCTCAAGTAATCTGCCTGCTTTGGCCTCCCAGAGTGCTGGGATTACAGGTTTGAGCCACTGCAGCTGGTCAAATATGACCATTTACAATTACCATTATAGCACCAGGCGTGCTGGCTCACGCTGTAATCTCAGGGGTTTGGGAAGCCGAGGTGCAAAGATCGCTTGAGGCCAGGAGTTTGAGACCAGCCTGGGCCACATATTTTTATTATGAAAATAACTACTTTTATTTTATTTAAAGTAAAATAAAAAATTATTTTAATTTTATCTTATTTAAAAATAAATACCATTACCATTATGATATATTTGAGATGTCACTTAATTGCACTTATTTGCTCACATGTTTGCTAATAGAGTTTATATTTTGATATTGCAAATGTATTTTCTATGTTTCCATCCATTTCAGTCATCCTTACTGATGCATTTTCAAATTGTCCCAACTTTGGCCAGTGGAAACCCCTTCAACTGGGATCCTGAATCCTTTTGATGTGACCCCTGCAATCTTTGATAACATTTTTGCTTTATGGTATAATGTGTTCCAGGCTCATCTATATTTCTTTCCCCAAACCTGATAACCATTTTGTCTTTAACTGGAGAATTTAGTCCAGATTTACTTTGGGTTCCGATCTATTTGGATTTAGTCCTATCACTTCACTTTTCTATTCGCATTGTTACGCTTTTTTTCTAAACCCCTTTCCCTGTCATTTAGTTTGATTGCCTTTTCTTTAGTTTTCCCTTTCTCCTCTAACCATTTGGAAGTTATTTTATGTTTTTAATATTTTAGTGTTTACCCTTAATTTTAACATGCACCTTAACTCAACATATACTTTTATGCTATATGTCTGAACTCCTCCTGAAAAATGCAAGGACCTTGAGCTACTTTAACCCTGGGTTTCTCTCCTTTTGTCCCGTGTGTTATTGTTGTCTACTATTTACTTTCGACCTTGTTTTTATTTCAAATTAATCAACAGGGTTTAGTTGATTAATTGATTTATTATTGACTTGCAAATGCTGGATTGGATGTGCCCACTTTTTAAAAGATCAATTTCCTTGTTTTCTATTCTTTCTAGACCCTTCATTTTGATTTTAATTTCCTTCTAGAGGAAACACATATGTTAGCAATTTTTTTTGGTGAAAATCTGTTAGTGATAAATTCTTTCAGATTCCTCCCTTTTAAAAACGTCTTTAGCTTGGCCTCAGGTCTGCATCTATCTTCTTTTAGCCTCATTGTCTCTGCACATGCTGGCAGAGATGTCTGCAAACTTGCATTGTCTTCACAGCCGATGATTGCAGAACACTTGTTTCCTGATTATTTTTCTTACCAGGCTTTGATTACTTGGTTCAAGTCACAAGCTTATCTCTCAACCCATCACTTAGCCCGAGATGGAAATGTCCCGGTTGGCCACAGCTAAGTGACCTGCCTTCTGAAGCCTAGGGATGAGGGTAGTGCCACCAGAACAACTTGGCCCAACGTGATGGAGAGGTGGCCCTCCAAGGAGCTGCTGGGGTGACCACAACATCTGCCCACTAGGATGATCATATCAGATATGGCTAACATAACGGGGCAATAGTTTTGTTGCAAGTGTCTTCTCTAAAAGTAAATTAACAGTTCATCATTGAGTTAGACAAGCATTGGAACCCATAACAAAAGAACACCAAAGTGTGAATTCAGTGCCCATTCCCTGCTACCTCCCCAGTCATCCATCCAAGTGGAGGAAGTCCGTGAGGGTTTGAGACACCAGGTGGCTCTACTTGTTTTTCTCTTTTAACTTTTTTTTATTATTATACTTTATGTTCTAGGGTACATGTGCACAACGTGCAGGTTTGTTACATATGTATATCCCACAGGAGAGAACCTTCAGGGAGGAGTGCAGCCAGCTGACCACCATGGGTCCTCGGAATGCACTGCAGTGTTGGAGCAGCAGCCAAGAGTGAGCGTGGAGTGATCCCTAGGGCTGGCTGTTTCTACCCAGTGCTGGTTTCCTTTCCAGGCCATCTTTGTCCTAGGGCACTGGGCTGAGTGCACCTTCTCATAGATGCACTGTAGTTCGAGGCTCTTCTTACCTGATTTTCTTTCTTCTCCTCTCTGTCTTAACAGATGTCACACCTGAGGCACGGACTGAAGTCTTCTTCTGCCTACATCTGCTCTTTCTACCCTTTAACTCATGCTACTTTTCCCAATAAATCTCTCACACAGCTAACTCTGTTTTGGTATCTCCTTCCTGGAGGACCTGAACTGACATAGGGCCTCTGTTAGCAGCCACCCATTTTCTTCCTTTTTCTTTTCCTTTTTTCCTCTTTTTAAAAGTCCTTGCCTTTACTCCATTTTTTTTCACTCTCTGTTCTTCCTCTTCTACCTATGAATTACACAAAATGCAATAACTGCTCTTATGAGAGGAGAGAAGTATGGATCAATGCATGCTAAAAAATTTCCTCTTGGAAGCTGTTATTATTCAATATTCTCTAGAGAAACAGAACCATTAGGGGGTGTGTGTGTGTGCGTGTGTGTGTGTGTGTGTGTGTGTGTGAAAGTGAAAGATATATTTTAAGGAACTGGTTCATGCAAGTATAAAAGCTAGCAAGTTCAAAATCTGCAGAGTAAATGAGCAGGCTGGAGATCCAGGGAAGCACTGAGGTTGTAGCTGAAGTCTGAAGGCAGCCTGAAGGTAAAACCCTCTCTTTCTCAGGGGAATCCTCAGTCTGTTTTCTTTTATGGCCTCCCACTGATTGGCCCACTCACATGATAAAGGGTAATGTACTGGAGTCTACTGACTTAAATGTTCATTTCATCTAAAAATAACTTTACAGCAACATTCATACTTGTGTTTGACCAAAATTCTGGATACCATGGTCTAGCAAGGTTGGTATATAGAATTAACTCTCATGGAGGCTTGGCGGTCTCTCACAGAGCAGGAGCACAGTCAGACTTGGAGTAGAGGGGCAGCAGAAATGCATAATGGGGGGACATTCAAGGCACCTCTGCAGAGCCCCAGGAAGAGTGGGGTATGGGGGCCTTGGAGGTGGGGGTGAGTGGGCTGTTTTCTCCAATCTCATCTGACTTCTGTTTTCTTTTTTTTCTTTTTATTTATTTTTATTTTTATTTTATTTTTTTATTTTTTTGAGACGGAGTCTCGCTCTGTCGCCCAGGCTGGAGTGCAGTGGCGCGATCTCGGCTCACTGCAAGCTCCGCCTCCCGGGTTTACGCCATTCTCCCGCCTCAGCCTCCCGAGTAGCTGGGACTACAGGCGCCCGCCATCTCGCCCGGCTAGATTTTTGTATTTTTTTAGTAGAGACGGGGTTTCACCGTGTAGACCAGGATGGCCTCGATCTCCTGACCTCGTGATCCACCCGTCTCGGCCTCCCAAAGTGCTGCGATTACAGGCTTGAGCCACCGCGCCCGGCCCTGACTTCTGTTTTCTCTTGGTGGGAGTCATTGTGAGAATGGTGACTGTGGGATCTGTCTTTGTGGCTATGGTGAGAGCAGCACCATTGGATGGTTAGGAAGAGGCCAAATTGGAGCTTCAAATGCCAACAGGCCTTTTCACTGCCAATTAGAGAAATTCTTGAAATGGGGCTTGACACCATCACACCCAGAGCTGATGTGCAATTGGGTGCTTGGGTTGGCAGGGAGCAAAGAGGTGATTTCCAAGGTCAAGGAGGGTCGGTGAAGATCTAGATACTTTCACTCAGGTCAACAGCCTGAGATTTTTTCACAGACCCACTGATCTAACCCAACTGCTGTGGAGCATGGAGAGACAGCTGGAAAGGCACCAGAGTCTGTGATGGGGGGCCGCCAGTTTGTGATAGTCCTTGCGAGCAAAACATCATCAGCCCATCCCTCTAGCAGGCTGGGTATCTCATGGCATCTGGAGAGCTCAGCATTGCAAGGATAATTCTATTGTTCCTTTTTTTTTTTTTTTTTTAAAAGAGAGGGTCTTGCTCTGTTGCCCAGGCTAGAATTCAATGGTGCAAACATAGCTCACTATAACCTCAAACTCCTGATGTCAAACAATCCTTCTGCCTCATCCTCCCAAAGTGCTAGGATTACAGGCATGAGCTACAGCACCTCACCTGGCCCCCAATAACTACTTGTCTTCTCAGTTGGGTTACCCCACTGGGAGCAAGGTGAGAAAACCATTAAACTGTAGGAAAGTGACTCTAGCCAGCGATCAGCCTCCAAAAATTTATTTCTGATCCCTGACCTCATCATCCTGCAGTGGTCTTCCCCTCCTCTCCATAGATCTTTGCACATCCCCACTTCAGCCCTGCTCAGAGTCACCTGTTCTGAGAAGCCTTCCTTCATGTCACACCTTCTGGAAAATCCCACATGACCTTTTCTTGGTTCAAGCCCTGGCCTGCCCTCTTTTTTCATCTCTTTTTCCTGCCCCAAGGCTCAGGATTCAACCTGTTTTTCTACTGCTTTGTAGCTGCCACACTCTAGGGTCCTTTGGGGTTTTCTCCTCTAAAGATGGAGGGGTGTTCAAGGTAGAGAGTTTCCCAGAAAATGGGAAGAGGAAAGGGGTTGAGGGGAGTTTGGAGATTTCATGATGGGTGGGGCTCTGTGTCCAAGTCCTGCAGAGGGGTGCAGCTGTGTGTAGAAACTGGCCTGAGAACCTAGGCTTCCAACCTTGGCAAAGGTCCCTGAAGCCAAGCTTGAGGTGATCTTGAATGGTGAGCACATCAGAAGCAGCACCTGGTGGAGAGACCAGTGAGGATTTCTTGGATGCTAGGGACATAAGACTCCTGGGACCCTCCTGTGACCTAAAAGGGAGGGTACGGGAAGAGGATCCCCCTGGGGACTGCAATTGAATTCCTTGCCACTCAGTGGGATAGTTGCTTAAAGCAGATTAAAATTTGATTTAGCAACGTGACATTTCTTATTTCTCATCCTTACAATGTCATCAATTTACTTTTAGGTACTTTAGTATCACAGTGTGATTTCTTATACGTGCCAATTAGTTTAAACCACGCCCCAGGTGCAGTCAGTTACCATAAATCAGGAATTCACCTCCCAAGAGTGGCCAGCGAGTAATCTGATTCAGAAAGCTCATCTTATGGAAATGGCTATGACAATCTCTGTTGTCACCTTTTTCCTTTATCAATAACAGGAAATATGCTAATTAGTGCAATGAGTTTAGAAACGAGTTTTCACTGGTATTATATGTGGCTTACTAATTAGCATAATAGATGTTAGAAAAAGACTCTTATTGGCAAAATTACTCTACTCTACTCACAGTATGTGGATTATCTAAATATTATAGAGAAAACTCTCCAAACTTGTAAGGACGAAGCCTGGGAATTTAGCAAGCCCTGGAGCCTGTGTTTTTGAACTGGTGCCTTTTGCTTGATCTTTAAAGGGTCCTCCTACAGCTAGGTTGATGTTTCTGGTTGCCTGATACTAATAGAAGGGAAACCTAATTCTGACTTGTAGATTATTTTGGCATGCAAAATGGTTCACGTAATGGACAGAGAGCAGTGTTCTTCATTGAACTTATAAAACCAGTTGGATGAACAGTTTTTGCCATCTTACTAATAAATGCTTGTTTAATACATCACTGTATGTGTAGCACTTTATTAATGTGGACTCTCCAGGGAAACACAACCAATAATATGTGTGTCTGTGTATGTATGCATGTAAGTATGTATGTGTGTATGTATGTATCTATCTATCTATCTATCTATCTATCTATCTATCTATCTATCTATCTGTCTATTCATCCATCTATCTATCTGTCTATTCATCCATCTATCTATCTTTTTTGTTTTACTGCTATAACAAAATATCTGAGACTGGGTAATGTATAAAGAAAGAATTTGATTTCTCACAGTTCTGGAGGCTGGGAAGTCCTAAATCAAGGTATTGGCATCTGGCATCTGGTGAGGACCTTCTTGCTGTATCCTCACATGGTGGAAGGCAGAAGGGCAAAATCTGGTGAACTCTCTTCATCATACCCTCTTATAAGGGCATGTAATCTTATTCACCTGAGGTGACTCAATCACTTCTTAAAGGTCATTCTTCCAATACTGGTACATTAGGTTAAATTTCAACATGAATTTTGGAAGGGACAAAAACATTTAAATTATAACTCTCTTGCTTGATATATCTATCTGTCTATCCACCTACCTATCTTTTGATCTATGGATTTATTTTAAGGAATTGGTTAGTAGAACTGTGGAAGCCATCGAGTCTGAAATCTCTGGAGCAGGATGGCAGGCTGGAGTCCCAGGGAAGAGTTGATGCTGCAGCTGTTGTTTAAAGACAGTCTCTTGACAGAATTCCTTCTTTGTAGGGGAACCTTAGTCTGTTTTCTCTTAAAGCCTTCAACTGTTTGGATGTAGCCTATTCACACTATGAAGAAAAATGTGCTTTTCCCAAAGTCTGCTGATTTAAATGTTAATCTCATTTAAAAATATCTTCGCACCAAAATCCAGACTGGTGTTTGACCCAATATATAGATCCCGTGGCCTAACCAAGCTGACTCATAACATGAGTCATCACAAGAACTATCTAATCTGAGTCTTGCTTTCATATATCCTGGTGGTGAATGTGTAAGGAAGTAGCTTAATCTGCCTTTATCTTTAATCTTTGATAATTTCTGAGCTATTATTATTTACTGAAAAGAGCCTAATAGTTGTGCATTTCTAAATTGGCTTCCAGTATCCAGGTGTAAGCTATCAGTTTACAGCATCTAGGTGGTGGAATAAAATACATGAATCTTCACCATGACTCTGTGTATGTTATAATTTTGATTTTCAGTTGAAAAACCCAAAGTTCTCGTAACTTGTGATTTGCCCAAGACTATGCAACTTTTAATTAGCCAAGCAGACACTTTTCCCTCTTCCCCATGATACTAGGTTGCTTCTCCAGCTAGGCTTCACAATCCTTATCCTACTTTATGAGGAGATTAAAGTCTGGGGCTCTGGGCTTTGTCAGAAAAGGAAGGAAGCCACTGCCTGGTGGTGCTGTGCTTCCTCAATCTGAGAATTGTCCAGTGTACTTCAGATAGGCTTTTCTAATGTATCGTGGACTTTACTAAGGCTGGCTACGGCCTACCTTAGACTACTAATGGTATCTACTTTGGTTAGCTTTTAAAAAACACTGGTATTTAGGTCCTACTTTAAACTCATTAAATCAGAATCTTTGGGAGTTGAGCTCAGGCATTGAGATATTTTAAAAAGCACCTAAGTGATTCTAATGTGCAGATGGAGTTGAGACCCGCTATTCTATTTCTGCAAACTTTCTGTAAAAGGCAGATGGTAAATACTTTGGCCTTACAGGCTGTACAGTGTGTTGCAACTACTCAACTTTGTCCTTTTGTAGAAAAGCATCCATGCAAGCCAATGAGCGTGCTGTGTTCCAGTAGAACCTTATTGGAACCTTATTTGGATGTTTGAATTTTATATAATTTTCATGTGTTACAAATTAGTATTCTTATTTTGATTTTTTCCTTACTGTTTTAAAAATGTGAAAATCAGGCTTATCTTGTGGGTCATACCCAAACAAGAATGGGCTGATGTGGCACATGCCATATTTTGCTCATCCCTGGTCTACACTGTTGCCATCTCCATCAAAATTTCCCTATTTTGTCTCTCATTCTCTAAGCATCCTACTTACTTCCAGGTGTCAATGAAAATATTTAATAAAATAGTCTGTTCTGTTAACTCAAGACTCCTATCAGCTTCCTCTGAGAATGTGCATTTTAACTGGTGAGAATTTCTTTCTCAAAAAATGTTATAATTTTTTTGGTGGTGGTGGGGAATTGAAGGAGTTCAAGGTATCACTCTAAAATATGCCACTTTGGAATATTGATGACTTTGACCTGAAGAAACTTGGGAAGCAATAAGCATAGGGAGAAGCTTTTTCTGATCTCTCCTTAACTGCCTAAAGACAGATGGTCCAAAAAAACCTCAGTTGTCATCAATCTGCTTCCCAGGAGTTTCATCAACCAGGGAAGATTAACTTGTATCACAAGAGAGGAGTCTAGAAGTCAACCTCCCCACCCAGGCAGATCTTGTCACAACTTTCCTATCTCCCATTTGTTCTCCTAAGGGTCCATTTACCTTTCCTTAAAATTGTTTACGCTCCCCTAAGTTCCTACACCTCCATTCCACTCTCTTGTGTGAAGAGGGTATATAAGCTACCAAATCTCACTGATTTTGGGGGGTATTTGTTTTATTTTCCTGTGATGCCTTCATACACACAATAAATTTGTGTATCTATTTTCCTGTTAATCTATCTCTTGTTTGTTTTATAGACCCAGGTTTTGAACCTCAGAGGTAGAAGGAAAGTCATTCCCTCCCCAAGTTTTTGTTGGGACATTCTTTTGTCTGGAAGAGGGTTTTGGCACAGGTTAAGTATCTGGTCTAAAATGCTTGGGACCAGAAGTGTTTTGGATTTTGGAATGTTTGCATTATATTCGTTAGTTGAGCATCTCAAATCTGAAAATCCAAAAATCAGAAATGCTCCAGTGAGCACTTCCTTCAAGAGTCATGTTGGCACTCAAACAAACAGTTTCAAATTGTGGAGCATTTTGGATTTTGGATTTTCATATTTGGGATATTCAACCTATAAGGTCCCACAGAACCACAGACATATAGAGGAGTAGAGCTAGAAGTTACCTGAGATTGTCTCTTTTTAAACAAAAATACACATTTATTAAACAATCTTGGAGCTACACATCTCTGCTAATAATAACAATTTTTCGGCAAATGGCAGACTCTCGTCTTTGGTGCTTTCTAAATCAAGTCTTCTGCCTTGAAACAGCCTTTCCAGCTCCTTAAACCCTAGGAAATTCTATTTTCCCTGTAAGCTAAGGGCAGGAGTCAATCCCTTAGGACACCTGACTCTCCTCTCCTCCCAAGAGAATTAGTTCTTCCAATGGGTTGCCCTGACCCATCATTTTCCATTTCTGATGACATTTCATTGGTAAAATGAATCAATGGATCTATTTGCCCTCATCTCTGTCTCCTGCTAGATGCCTAGCATCTTGAGGGCTATCTTATTTATTTCCATATCCCAGAGTCTATTGTATAGTAAGTGCTTAACAGATGTGTTAAATTAATTTATTCATTCAACAGATATTTTTAAGCCCAAACTATGTACCAGGCACTATTCTATACAGTGAAAAAAAGACACAAATTTCTGTCATCCGGGCGGATCACGAGGTCAGGAGATCGAGACCATCCTGGCTAATACGGTGAAACCCCGTCTCTACTAAAAATACAAAAAAACTAGCCGGGCGAGGTGGCGGGCGCCTGTAGTCCCAGCTACTCCGGAGGCTGAGGCAGGAGAATGGCGTAAACCCGGGAGGCGGAGCTTGCAGTGAGCTGAGATCTGGCCACTGCACTCCAGTCCGGGCGACAGAGCGAGACTCCGCCTCAAAAAAAAAAAAAAAAAAAAAAATTTCTGTCATCCTAGAGCTTCCTATATAATGGGGTAGGAGGTGGTGATAGATGAGAAACCAAATACGTGAGCAAATTATATAGAATGTTAGAAGGCAGTGAAAGCTACAGAGATTTTTTTTTTTTTTCTTTGAGATGGAGTCTCACTTTGTTGCCCAGGCTGGAGTGCAGTGGTGTGATCTCGGCTCACTGCAGCCTCCGCCTTCTGGGTTCAAGTGATTCTCCTGCCTCAGCCTTCCAAGTAGCTGGGACTACAGGCATACACCACCATGCCTGGCTAATTTTTGTACTTTTAGTAGAGATGGGGTTTCACCATGTTGGCCGGGCTGGTCTTGAACTTCTGACTTCAAGTGATCTGCCCACCTCGGCCTCCCAAAGTGCTGGGATTACATGCATGAGACACCTTTCCTGGCCAATGGAAAAAAATTAATTAGAGCAGAGTGAGACAGGAAGTGTGGATGGGGTTGTGATTACAGGTAGGATTGTCTGCAAAGACTAAACAGTGGTGAGGAGAGAGCCCTGTTGCTATCCGGGGGGAGGAAAAGCTAGTGTAAAAGTCCCAGAGCTGGCATGTGTCTTGGCATGTCCCAGAAATGGCACAAGACCACTGTGGCTGGAGCTGAGTAAGCAAATCAAAGAAATAAATTTTATTGCATTGATTTGAAAGATGAAGAGAACATATTCCTTGCCCTCTGGAGACTTACAGACTAAAAGGGCAACTGAGGCTTGGAGAGATGAATTATTTGCTCAGGATCATATAATATAGTGGCTGGGGTTTAATCTGAAGTCCTGGGGGCAGACCCCAGTTGCTGCCACAGAGCCCCTCCTGGCAGGTGCAGCCCACAGGAAGACCAGCACCCTGGCCACAGAGACAAAAGGTCTTATTGTCTTGCAGTAAAAATGTCCTTATATCCTGTTCAGAACAAAAGGGGAGGATAAGGTTCAACCAGACACCAAATTCAGGGAGACAGCGTCAGTCAGAGCTTTACCACTGCCAGCAATTTTGAAGCTGCCCATATTTCTGCTCAGACAAGATGTTTTCTTGCTCTGAAACCTTTTAGCAGATGCACGGTATTGCCCCGGGTGTATCCCAGGACACAAGTCTTTGCTAAAGTGGTTAGACAGCTACTTTCCTTCAAAGCCAGGGACTGCCCTGGGGGTAAAACCTTTTGGAGAGCATTTTATATTTGCAAAATGTTGCTGTGACATGTTACCATTTATTCCTTTCAACAGCTCAGTGAGATTGAAGAGTGTCCTCCGATGCACTGTACGTTTGGGAGGAAGAGAAGGGATGATAAGAGGCCTGCTGATTCAGTCATGGTCGTTATCATTGTCAATGGAGTTGTCACTGTTATTGTCATTTTCGTTTGTGGTGAGGTATGCGAGAGGATAAGGCAGTACTCCTGCCTGCAAGAAATTTACATTCTATTTGAGTAGGTTCATCCACGTATTCATTCACATTCACATATTCATTGCAGAGTGAATAATGCCTTGCTCTGCAAGCTTTTATTAAACTCTTGTTATATTTTAGGTAGTGACTGAGAGGGATTCACATGTAGACTCCAAAAATTTAAGGCATGGTTCCTGCCTGTAAGAAATGTTCAATCAAATTGGGAAGATATGTTAATTCATTCATTCCTTCCTTTTCATGTTTATTCAATAATGCCTTCACTCTACAAGCTCTTACTGAGGTCCTGTTACATACCAGATAACTATTGGAGATCCAAATGTTTACGACTCGCCTTGGGGCAAGTGTTAAGCGAAGGCTTCACAGAGAAGAGAAACTTTGCTTAGTCTTAAATAATAAACAGAATTTTATCTGGAGGGCAGAATAAAAAGGGGATGCTTAGTTCAGGCTGATGGAGCAAAGGTGCAAAGAAGAGGCAGGAAAAGATGTGGCCTGTCCAGGGAAGGCTGGGACTCTGGTGTGGCTGAAACCCTGGATGCAACGACAAGAGTGGCTGGAGCTGAGGTGGGAGGCACCAGACTGGGGTGGATCTGTATTCCATGCTAAGTTGCAAGGCACTTTTTCTTCCAGGCAGCTAGGGGAAAGGAGTGACATGATTCGCTATGGGTCTTTAGGAAGACCATTCTGATTGCTAGGATAAGAAGGGGCAGAGGGGCAAGTTCATGTGATCTCTCTAGCTACAGCACAGAGCAAGGTTCATGGTACGTGGAGTGTGATGGAAACAGACCCAGAAACACGACACCAGAATAATGTGGTGAGAGTTGAAGTTAGGTTTGGGAGTGGAGGGGAATGTTCCTTCCCCTGCCTGATATTCCCCTCCACACGAAGAGGGCTGCCTTTGAGAAACACCCCTGACATGTGCCCCTGCTCTGCCCCAGGCACACCCCAGTTTCCTGAAGCTGAATGAATAAATCTAATTCTGGGCATTCTCCAATGTCAGTTTTTAGTCAGTAAACAGATGATGTATTTGTTCTTCACAAGTTGACTCTTTTGTCTTATTTCTCAGTGAATTCAGAAGTGGGCAGGGGAGGGAGGTATAATTATTGTACCTCCTCAAAGAGTTAAGAGAACAGCCTTGATGCTGGCCTTCATGTTATCAAGCCATTGAACTAACACCAGCAACCACTTACCTTCAGATTGCTTGATATGTGACCTAGATAAAGGACTGCTTTATTTAATTCAGGACTGTACATCAGGCTTTCTGAGAAATTGAGTGAATAGGTTCCTAACTGATACAGGCAGGTCATGACACCATTAAAGCTAGGCCTCCAGAGAGGATAGAGTTGAAGATTGGGGTTTGGGAGACATCAGTGTTTAGATTGAAGTGGAAGTCATAATACTAGGTATTGTGGAAGCACAGAGGAGGGGACCCTAATATACACAGGAGTTGAGGAAGTCTTTCCAGAGGAATGATCATCTGAGCCATCTTGAAGAACAAAAGGAGAACAAATATACTGGAGTAAGAGTGGGGATTTGGTGAGGACAGGATGGGATTGGGAAGGACTGTAGTCAAGGTGGGCAGAGCAGAGGGGAGTGTATATGTGCATGTTTGTGTGTGTCTGTGTGTGCACATAAGGAACGGTTTCAGTAAAGACAAAAGAAGAGAGAGCAAAATGGGGGCCAGATACAGAGGGACTTTTCAATATTGTTAATCAGATGAGGAATGATACAGATTTGAACTAAGATCCTCACGGAGGAGACACAAAGGAAATACTTGATTTGAGAGGGACTTCTGACCAGGAAGTGCAGAATGTGATAACTAATTGGATGATGGGGTTGAGGGTGAGGATGCAGTCTCAGGAGAATGACAGATTTCAGGGCAGATATTGCTAACCTCTGTGACAATATTAAGGCCTGCTACCATCCTATCTTCTCAGCTAACAGCACGTTGAATATGCATGGTGCGTCTTGCAGTAAGGACCACTCTATTACTGGGTTCTGAATCCTCCAGGTGCTCTGGGATGCATCATGCTTTTCCTGATGAATTGGTAACAGACAGCAGGCAATATCTCCCCTCTCTTTCTTACTGCCTCATATGCAGTAGCTGTATAAAACTTTGAAGCAATAAGCCAGATAGAAAATCAAGAGAACAGCCTTGATTCTGGCCTTGTCATCATTGAGCTATTGAATGAATGCTAGCAATCACTTACCTCCAGACAACCTGTTATGCGAAAAAGATAAAGCCCTGCTTATTTCAGAACTGTACGTCAGACTTTCTGATAAACTGAGTGAATGGATTTCTAACTGATGTAAGAAGGTCATGACACTGTTAAATCTAGTCCCCCAGAGAAGACAGGGCTAAAGATTAGGATTTGGGGAACATCAGTGCTTAGATGGAAGTGGAAGTCATGAATGGAATACATATAGAGTGACAAGTGACAAATCCAGGGATGTCTGATTTTTTGGGAGTCAGAAGCCTGGGAAAAATGAGCAAAAGAGGTCAAGTGTGAATTCTATCACAGGGAACCTGATGGATGTCAGGACATGCTCTCTCTGGGCTTCGTGTCATTCATTCAACACTCATTTACTTAGGAACAATCCTTTTCTTGAGTACCAGTGGCTATTTAAAAAATGTCCCTCCTGGGAATGGAGTTCTCTGATTTGTGAGATCGTCATCAAGCATTTCCATGTGTTGGAGAGAGGACCTGCTCCACTTCTAAATAAACCATCAGGCATGGGCCTGTGCAGATGGTCCTCGTGGAATTGTGTACTGGGCACAGTGCAGGAAAGATTAGATGCTATTTGGCCTTACACAGCCCAAAAGTTCAACTGTGTGCAATCCAGGAATCTTTGAAAACATCACGAAACATATACAAGTTCTACACTTGCCTTTGGTGATGTTATTTGAATTTTCTCTATAGCTGGTAAAAGTGAGCAGATAGTGATGCTGCTAATAATTTTTCTTTATGGAGCACCCCGATGGCTTCCTTTCCCTCCTAATGTTGAAGACATTAGGTGATGTGACTGGAGGGGAGGACCTGCAATAGAGATCTCTAGGATTTTAGTTTTTAGTTCACCAGAGGCAGAGCAATGTTGTGGTCAGAAAACTCTAGCTATGGCACCAACAGTCCTGGACACAGGTTCTGAGACCTGAGCCCCATTAAGGAGCCTCCTTTGTAAAGTGGGGACGATACTAACCTCCATTAGCATGCTGCTTGGTGATTTGTTTTTCTAAGAACCACCAGAGCAAGCACAAAAGAACCAGCGGGTAGGCAAGGCTAAAAACAAAACTGCAAATTTATTCTTTGGTCATCTAGCTCCAGGGAAAAAAGGCGTGTAAGGTGAGGTCTGTCGGCCTCCGGCAAAGAAGGCCAAGAGAGTCGCCCAGGCGGAGTTCCTAATGCCGTCCCGACAAGAGTGGGGGCTGAGGAAGCCCACACGGCGCGCCTGCCGGGAGCAGCTTTTCTAGGAGTGGAAGGGCAATAGGCGGGGCACGGGCGTGTCGGTGGCGGGGCGGGGGGAGGGAAGGCTCCGCAGGTGCCACCAGGAAAATCTTGGTCTCTTCGGATTGACATCACCTGGCGCATGCCTGGTTGGTCTGCACCTTCCTGGGCGCCAGCTGCATTTTCAGGCACACGGGAAAAGTTGGTGATGAAGAACCCGGAAATGCGCCATCTTGCCTCGGTTCGCCCAAACACTTGGCACAACAGCTTGGTGGCAATGGCCATTAAGCTCCATCCCTATTTCCTACAGCCTTGTGTGAAACGCCTTTACCTGAAAGTTGGGAGTCTCAAATTCAAGCTTATCTTCAACGGTCTGTTTGGTCTTTCGAAAGTCTCCTATTTCTCAAGGCCTCAGTTTCCCCCTTTGTAAAATGAGAGGTTTGACTCAGGAAATGATTTCTGCAGGTGCCTTTGATTAGAACTGCTTCTTTGAATGCTGGTTTCAAATTCTGCAATTTATAGTTTTTATTTTTGCCAGAAGGTGGTGCTATTGAGTCCTTGCTGTTATTACTAAGTGCTTCAAGTTCTGGAAGATCCAAATTGGCCTGCTTTTGATGCTTTGAATGCAAACTTTTGGCTGAAGGGATCTCTTTGCAGGTCCTGACTATTAATAGCCCCTGTCCCTTGCAAGCCCTGCCAACCCAGGTTTCAATCTGGCCCAGGGCTTTTCAAGTCTCAACAAACTCATCTGTTTTGTCTCAGCAACAATGGCCTCAGTTCAGGGACACAGGAGAGAGGTTGGGAGCCTCCAGACCACTTCAGGGCATGAGGATGACAGGGGTCTGAGGGTTTGTTTCCAGGACTATGGATGGTGCAGGTTACACCTGAGATCAAGCCAGCTGAGGGCCTTGGAGAAACTGTGTTTGGCTTTGACCGTGACTCCCGAGACCATTTCCTACTTCATATCACAGACCCCCATATCCTCAAGTGCCTTTTACTCCTTGTCTGTTAGAGCATCTCCTCATTATTTGAACACTCAGGTCTGATTCTTCACCTACAATTGGAAGCGTCAGACTTCAGGCTGTGGCCAAAAGTCTTCATGCCACCCTAGATTTGGGTGGGGTTGAGGGTTTGGGTGTCACTGAGGAAACCACTGATGTGTTTTAGCTGTCTCTCCTCAGGAGCAGGCCCCAGTAGGCAGTCTCTGTGTCCTGCCACAACAAGAGGGGTGGACTCTTGATGGCATAGACCACGGTGTTGCCCATCAGCAACAATCAATGTCACTTCCTCTTAGACACATGATATGAATAAGGATGGAGCTGCCGAAAAAACCAAAGTCATATGAACACCTGTGATGAAATCAGGAAGTGATTCTCACTCAGGGTCCAGTACTCAGGGTCCCTGCCTTTTTTGGCACTGGTTTCTGAAGCTCATCAGCCTCTCTCCCCTTCAGGAGCTGGTCCCATCGTCCAGGTCCCTGCCCTGTGGGAAATTTCTCCCCTCCAGCCCAGCAGAGGCACCTGCCATGGTCAAACCACACTGTGTGTCCTTGCTCCCCACGGGGACAAATCCCAGGAACTTTGAGTTTCAGGATTTTGCAGTGGGTCACTCAGAATCAGATAATCGATGTCTTCAAAACAGTGAACATATCATAGGAGAGAGAGCATAAGCTCTGGAAATGCAGGGACAGGATCGGAGTCCCAGCTCTACTACCACTGTCTGGCACTGGAGCTGCCTACAGGTTATTTACTTGCTTGGTTAAGCATCGGTTTCTTTATCTGTAAAACGGGTAATAGCCCCTACTTCATAGGATTAGATGAGATAACTTTGAGTAAAAAAAAGATTTTATTGAAAATTTACTCTGTTCTAGGTACTGTGTTAAGCACCTTATAGAGCAGTGTTGTCCAATAAAAATATAATGTGAGCTACGTATGTAATTTAAACATTTTTGTTTTAAATATTAACATTGTAGATTACCACATATTAATATAACATAATATGTCTATTAACATTAACATACAATGTTTATATTAGTAAAATGAAAAAAACACATGAAATTAATTTTAATGATATATTTTATGCAACCACATACATGGAAAACATTTTGACATATGGCACTAACAAATGCTCAAAAGCTACATATAGGCAGTGGCTATCATTTATGTTATATGTGTAATATATATAACAAATGAGTGCTATATATATGTTACATTTTTATGCAATATTTTGAAAGTTCTGTGGTTATTTGAGAAACACATCCAATAGAATGTTACAGTGATCCTTAATACTTACTGATCATTATGTGCCAAGATCCATGCTAAGCATTCGTTTATTTTAACTTACTGAATCGTCATACACATTCTGGAGATCAGGAATAGAGGGATGGGAAAAGTGATATGGAAGGAGGGAAAGCCAGTCCCATGGGTGCATTCTTGAGCCGGTCACTGCTGCGGGCAGTTGTGTTACTATTATGGGCAACAGTCGGGATGCTGCCTTGGAATTGTTCATGGAAGACGTAGTAAACTGTGTTTTGGTTTTCACTGATCATGTGGGGTCCTGGAGGTGCGATTGTGCTTGCACTTCTGGTTTGCACATGCACCAGAATGACTGACCGGACTCCAGCATACAGCTCATAAAGTGAGAGGCCCCAGGCAGAAAGCAAGAGATGCCTGCAGCAGAGGCAGGGCGCTATCACTAGTTGCTATGACAATGGCCGGAGCACAGTGGTGACTGAGAGGATGAGACATGGGGATCAAAGGTGTCTGACACATCGTGTTGCTGGTGCACAGCCCATGAGGTGGGTTGCCAGGGTGAGAGACGTGTGTCTATGGAGGAACTGGGAGATATTTTAGATTGCATCTCTCACATTAGGAAATGGTGCAGTAAGAGACCCCAGAGCACTTCCTATGTGTACCCGTGGGACAGCCAGCGTTTGAGCACCAACTACTCAGAGCTCATAGGTGGCCTACCATCATCCGTCAAGTAAAAGAAGTTTCTCCTTCCTCCCTGGAGAAGCCGTCTCCCTTCCCTGGAGACGGAGGGAAGGAAGGAATGTAGCAGCCTCTCCTGTCTCCAATTTCTTCAGGACAAGATACTGAGAGGAGGGGGCAATGTGAAGGCCAAATTAAACAGGACACTGTGTCTTCAGGTGGACTGGGCTGTATTTTAATATCTAAAAGTGACTGAAAAATTATTGGATGTTACTAAGGGCTGAGAAGGAGGCTTAACATAGCCACACTGAAGGCAACAATTAGAGTAAATGTTTCATGTTTATACTTCACCAAGTTTAGAAGGTTCAAACAATAGCCACGTTGTTATTTAGCTATTTATCTCATAAGACAACTGAATTAGCAATACTTCCTTTACTTGGTAGCAGACTCCTTGGTTTAGGTACTGTCATGTATGCATGCTACCTGCAAGGTTAAGAGTATTTTATGATGGTAGTATTAGCCTCCAATCCTCAGGAGCTAGACAGACCCTGGAGGGCCTCCTATGTGTGAAGGAAGCAGACCTGCTTGGGGCTGATGAACCAGAGATCCATACCCTATTTAAAGGAAGGCAGGCACTGTTCTGCTCCAGCCTGTGGCCTTGCAGAAACAGCAAGGTAAAGAATTTGGATTGTTGGACATGTGTGCAAAATACCTAGCTTAATTGCTCTTCCTCCTCCTCCCTGATATTTAGAAGAATTAATGCCATCAATTCTTTACCCTTCTCTATATCCAGCTCTTTTTCATGTAATTTTGCAATGTCCTTCTACTGTGGTCAGCCACGCTTCCTCACTTCTTGTCTCTGGGCTTGTCTCATTCTTAGGGCTTGTTTTGTCCAATGGCTTGTTAATGAGTGAGCACAGATGGAAGCCTGGGATGCACTTGAGTGACTGGGCTTGTCCATTTCTTTGCACCTCTGCCATTACCATAAGGGGAACGTGTTTGAGCTAGCAGCTGATCCCAGTAGGGGAAGGAGAGAGGCCTGCAGACCTGAGCCACACCAGCCAAACTCATTCTCCATCAGCCCGCCCTCAGTTGACCAAAAGATTGCAAGTGTACATGATGGCTGTTGTAAGCTCCTGGATGCAGCAGACACTGATAACATGGCACGCTTTCTTGCTGAGCCTCAGGATGGCCCCAGATTCTATTCCTGCACAGCAATCCAGGCAGTCACTATTATTCTGTGAGTGAACAGACTGTTTGCCAGGCCTGCAAATAAATAAACTGTTTGCCAGGCCTGCAGAGGGAATGAGGAGCCTGGGATGGATGGCCTGTGTGTTTGGGTGTGCTCTCGGTGTCCCTGGGTGCCCCCTTTTCCTTTCTGTGTTCTGTCTGTGCTTGTCCCCAGAGAGCAGGTGGCTCAGCCACACGGAGCTGTTCTGCACTGACAGGGCATCTGATGCAGTCTGTTTGGTCCCTTTTCTTAGTATTTGTACTCTGGGCTTTTTACAACTTCAAAGAGCTTCTCACTCATATTCACTAATTAATTCATTACTCCTGTGAGTAAAACCTGAAGCAGTGAGAAGAGAATGTCATTAGCAAGAATACCGGAGGCTCATTATTTAAAAGAGGTTGGTTGCCCAAAGCCAGGCTCCTTCCGACAGAGCAGTTAACCCCTTTGCTGTTGACAGGGGCTCAGCAGGGAATGTGTATCAGGGTGGGGACCCAATAGGTGCTCAGCAGTCACTAAGCACCTACTGTGTGTTCAGCTGGCTAGGTGCCATGGGATACAAGAAATTGTAAAATGTGGCTTCTAACCTCAAGGACCTCCAGTCTAGTGAAAATAGGGACTTTGGAGTCACGTAGACCTGGGTTTGAATTCTGGCAATTTATAAGCCATGTGACCTTGTGCTAAGTCCTGCTAAGCTTCAGCTTCCACATCTCTAAAATGGGATGCTAATGCCTCTTTAGGGTCTAAGTGAGGATAACCAACATAGTGCAAATGACAACTCCCGTCAAGGGCCTTGCACACAGTGAGCACGCAATAAACCATAGCTATTACTGATCTCACCCAGACAATGGCTTCCTGCACCTCTCTCATATTCCAGGCCTACAGGACAGAGCGGTGGAAGAAAGAGCGCTGGTAGAAGGTGGAATCTTGGGGGACACCCTTATATCAGGGTGAAGATGAAGAAGAGGGAACAGAAAAGGAAATAGAAGGGCTAGAGAGGTAGGAGGGAAACCAGGAGGACGCAGTGCAAGCACACAGAGGCCAAGGGACAGTTTCAGGATTGGCGAGGGAGGAACGTGGCTGTTATCCATGTCCTGTGCTAAGGAGAGATACAGCAGGATGTTGAATGAGAACATTCACTCATTCAATCACCCATTCAATTATTAAGTGCCTGGAATGGACATGAAAATGCTCCACCCAGCTGTCCATCAGAGCGGAGTGTGACTGGCAGCCCAGACTCTGACCTTCTGAATGGCTCATGCATTGTGCCAGGGCACGTTTCTCCTGGGGCATGTTTCCCTGCCAATGGTTGAATACGGCTCTCAATTCTCGAGGTGTGTGGGACTCCTCTACTGGATCCTGCAGTGGGCAGGCTGAGACTTCCCTAGAACTGCGCTGTAGTCTAAGACTCTGCCTACTCAGCCCTCTTCCTTCCCCTCTTCCTGCTCAGCTTTCAGAGCTCGTTAAGATCCCTTTATCTTTCGTAGGTGGCACCCATACATCTCTTGCCCTTTTACCTGTATCCTGGTATTGGCTTCCTCCATGATCCAAACTAACACAAACTCACACAGTGCCTAAGGAGTGCCGTGCCTTACATTATGCCCTGGTGATAGTGACAGGAGGCAGCCAAATGCCTAGGCAGATGGGGTGGTCCCTGGTAAAACCCCACCTTCAAGCCAAAAACAGCCTGAAGGCTGAAAGACCAGACTGCTGGTCCCAGATAAAACCCACTATCCAGAGTGAGAACTACTGTTCCTCTTTGCCCACCCTTTCTGATTCGTTCTTTTTTTTTGAGACAGAGTCTCACTCTGTCACCCAGGCTGGAGTATAGTGGCGCGATCTTGGCTCACTGCAAGCTCCGCCTCCTGGGTCCACACCATTCTCCTGCCTCAGCCTCCTGAGTAGCTGGGACTACAGGTGCCCACCACCACACCCAGCTATTTTTTTTTTGTATTTTTAGTAGAGACAGGGTTTCACCGTGTTAGCCAGGATGGTCTTGATCTCCTGAACTTGTGATCCACCTGCCTCGGCCTCCCAAAGTGCTGGGATTACAGGCATAAGCCACCATGCCCAGCCCTGATTGGTTCTTTTTTAATAATGCCTTTTAACCAATTGAATGTTGCCTTTTCCAGTACTACCTATGGCATACAGGGCATACCTGTCCCTCTCTGATTCTGAGTCCGTAAAAGCCCTGGACTCAGCCATATCAGAGAGACTTTCCCACCTTTGGGTAGGGAGACCACCCCCGTGTTCCCTGTCTGCTGAAAGCTGTTTCATCACTCAGTAAAACTCCCTGCCTTGCTCACTCTTTGATTGTCAGTGCATCCTTATTCTTCCTGGGTGGGGGACAAGAACTTGGGAACTGGTGCAAAAGCCAGACTTGGCCCAGAAAGGCTGAGTGGGTGGGCTGTCTCCTATAGCAGGTAGCATGGCTGAGCAAGGCTCAGGTCTCACCAGTTGGAGGTCCCAGCTTGCAAAGTGATTGAGAAGAAAATCCTGTGCCACTGGGTAGTGTAGTGGTGACTAAGACAAACATCCTTAGCATCACACAGCTGGCACTGAAGGAGGCAGAGATGACAGGGACTAAATAGGTAAACCAAAATGTGCTAATTTTAAGCAGTGAAACTTGCCACATACACACAAATGAAATAAAAAAGGCAGGCTACTTTAGATTGGGTGTAAGGGAGGGTCATTGACATAGTCATATTTGACTTGAGACCAGAAAGTTGAAGAGGCAACTATGCAAGCAATAGAGTCAGGGTGTGTGATGATTAATTTTGTCTGTCAACTTGACTGGGCCACAGTGCCCAGATGTGTGGCATATGTTCTGGATGTTTTTGTGAGGGTGTTTTTGGATGTGATTAACATTTATTTTATTATTTATTTGTGCATTTTTGTTAAAAATTTTAAGTAAAAGTCTGTCCAAATGAAAGATTAACCTGAGTGGTGGAAATTTTACAAAGAGATAAAACTAAGAGTCCACAAAGATTTGGAGAAATGACTACTCACATATGCTGCTATGGGAGCATGAACTAGTGTCATTATTTTGGAAAAAGTTTGGCACTTTTCATGACAATGAAAGATATGCTCCCTTCTAACAATCTACTCGACAGAAATGAGTGCTGATGCTATTCCAAAACCATTGACAAAAATGCGCCAACCACCATTACTTATGATAGCTGCAACTTTTTTTTTTTTACATTCTTGACCATTTTATATACTTTATTGAAGGAAATAAAGACAGGCATTAGCAAATGTTTAACTTTTATAGCCAACACTTTGTTCTTCCACCTGATTTTTTAAATTTCAATAGGTTTTTGGGGAACAGGAGGTGTTGGGTTACATGGATAAGTTCTTCAGTGGTGATTTCTGAGATTTGGTGCACCCATCACCTGTTCAGTGTACACTGTACCCAATGTGTAGTCTTTTATCCCTCACCCTCCTCCCACCCTTCCTTCCCAAGTCCCAGAGATTAACATTCAGATCAGTGGACTTTGAGTAAAGACGATGGCCCTCCATGATGTGGGTGAGCCTCATCCAATCAGTTGAAGGCCCGAGGAGAAAGAACAAAAAACTGACCTCCTTTGAGCAAGAGTGAATTCCAGCTCTCCTGGGTCTCCAGCCTGACAATCCCCGTGCAGATTTTGAACTTGTCAGCTTTCATAATCACATGTAATGATTCTTTAAGTACATCTCTTTCCATATACATGCTTATCCTATTGGTTCTGTATCTCAGGAGAACCCTGACTAATACAGGGTGGGAGAATATTCTGGGCAGAGAGAACAGCAACCCTTGAGATAGGAAATGAGCCTTCAAGTCAACATGAAGGCTGGTGTGGCTAGGGCTGAGCATAGGAGGGGGCACCAGAGAGATGAGGCCTCATGGAAAGAAGCTATGGGAACAGCCCACTATACTATTGTTGGTGACATGGGAGAGGACTGCCAGTCCAGCAGTGAGGGCAGAAGCCAGGCGCCAAGGCATGAAGATGCAGGTGGGTGGTGAGGAAGGTGGAGCTGCTCTGGATACAACTCTTTAAGAGTTTTAGTGTTTACAGAATGAAAAGAAGCATATGAGGGGAATTTCAAAGAAAGAGAATCTTACTCATGAGTATGGCAGGCTAATGAGAGAGACTGACACGGGAAGATAAAGAGGGAGGGAATAATTGGTGAGAGGACATTCCTGACATTGGTGAGTAGAAGGTTAGGGCATTGTAGTACGTTGAATGGTACTTGCCCAAATATATCCACATCCCAATTCCCAGACTCTCTGAATGTGACCTTATGTGGGAAAGGAGTCTTTGCAGGTATAAAGATCTTGAGATGAGATCATCTTGGATTACCTGAGTAGGTCCTAAATCCAATAACAAGCGTTTTTTTCTGTTTGCTTATTTGAGACAGGGTCTCACTCTGTTGACCAGACTGGAGTACAGTGGTACAATCTTGGCTTACTGCAGCCTTGACCTCCTGGGCTCAAGTGATCTTCCCACTTCAGTCTCCCAAGTAGCTGGGATTACAGGTGCATAGCGACACACCTGGCTAATTGTTTTATTTTTTGTAGAGATGGGTTCTCACTATCCTGCTCAGGCTGGTCTCGAGCTCCTGGGTTCAAGTGATCCACTTGCCTCCGCCTCTCAAAGTGTTAGATCACAGGCCTGTGCTACTGTACCCACAAGCATTTGTAAGATCCAGAGACACATGAAGAACAACTTAAACTGTGGAGGCAGAGATTGAGTGATGCTTTCAAAGAAGCCAAGAATTCCTGGGAGCCACCAGAGCCTCTGGAGAGAGCACAGCCCTGCTGACAACTTGGTTTAGGACTTCCAGACTTCAGAGTGCTGACAGAATACATTTCTGTTGTTCTAGAGCACCAAGTGGTAATATGTTCTGGTGGCCCAAGGAAACTCATACAATCATGATCAACCCAAAATGGCATTCCTTCCTCCAAAAGCGTGCAGTTGTCACCAGTCTGGGGACCATGTGCTGTCCTGGAATATCTCATTTACTGTGGGATCTGTTCCCATTCTTGTTTTTGAACATTCTACATGTTTCCATTGTAGGAGGTCAAGTGGTGCAGGGAAATGACGTGGTCTTGGGAGACAGGCATACTGGACTTTGAAACAGAGCCTCTCCGTACTCCTGCTGTGTGATCGCTGAGTCTCAGTCTTTATCAGGTATCTTTGAGGACTGAAGGTTCTAATTTACATAGAATACTTATGGGCCCTGGGACCTGGTATGTGCTGGACGAATGTCCCTTCACTTATCTCAACTTGGGAGTCTGCTAAGGCCAGAAACTGGGTGACATTCATCTTTGCACCCTTTTAAGAGTTCCTGGATGTAATAAATTCACAGTGAATTTTTTTTTTATTTGTTGCTGGCTGGTTGGTGGTAGAAATATTTATCTATTGGGTAACTGCTGTATGGTAGACATTCATCTCGGTATGTAAATGACTTACTTAATTCTTCGAGCAATTCCAAGATACAGGTTTTATTCTGTTTGTTTTACAGGCGAGAAAAAATAGGTGAAGCCAGATGTGGTTTCTGGGTTGGCTATCCCATTCTGATCAAGAGACCCCTTAGTTGAGAACATTGAATCCATCTATGTTCTTGCCATCAGCTTCCTGGGATCTAGCTGAAATTCTTCCTGCTGCAGTCTGTCTGCTTTCCCCAGAGCCAAACCCTGTCCTGGTTCCAGTCCGGCTTTCTTGCCTAGCGTTTGTCTGTCTTTTTGTTTTCCCACAGTGGATGTGAGGTTAAAGCTTATTGCTAAAACGGTGTCTCTTCCTGGATCTTTTCACATAACATTTAATCGCTGGTAATGACTGTGACCCCAGCGGCAGTCATCTAGTGAACTTCGAGTTGGCATTTCAATTAGCTGTACTGATTGCTGGGTTTGGGCATTTCATATATTTGTGAGGAAGCTTAGCCCGAGAGCAGTCAGCTGAGGGACTTATTACCACAGTACTTCTTGGAAGGAATAAATAACCTCATTATAGCTTCTTTTGCTCTGGTTGAGAGAAAGGAAGAAAAGTGGAATCTCTTAGGCACTTATTCGCACGGGGACGGGCTCGGTGTCTAAGGCTACCTGTGACAAGCAGGAGAGGTTTTCTCCCCTCCTCTCTCCTCTCTCCCTCCTTCTTCTCTCCTCTCCCTCTCCCCCTTCATTTTTTTCCCTCTCCTCTTCTTCTCTTTCTTCCGTTCTTCATTTTTTTCTTTCCTTTGGTAAAGCCATTGGTGGTCATAATAGTAATGCAATGTCCCCAAGCCTGGCTGTCCCTGGCTAGTCCAAATGCTCATGTAGACTCTTGTCCTCTGTGAAGGTCGTCTCTTCCTTCCTCAGGTGTCCCTGGGAGTCCCCGAGCTGTCTCACAGGTGCTTACAAGTCAGTTGTCCTGTGGGTCTGCCATGTTCTTCCTCTCCTACAAGGGCATTCTTTCATGGTGTCCTCCTCTTGCCAGGCTCCCTGGGGCACCTCATTGTGGCCAGCATTACTGGCACCCTCGGTAGAAGGGTGGCACCTCCTGGAAGCACAATGTATCCTGCTGCCTGCTCAGCTTGGCCGTCCTGGGTGGGGTCACCTGAAGCCTCTCAGGGTGTCAAAGTGTGACATAGGGTTGACCTGGTTCCTGGTACACAGAGGCTTATTCCTGTTTGTCCTCCATTTTCCCCTCTCTTCTGTCCTCTGGATGCCCGAGTCTCCACCCCTCTTCCCTGCCCCCTGGCCCATTCAGCCAAGTAAACAAAACAAAAAGCCAAACAAACAAATGCCAGTAAACTCAGGTGGACAACCAGGTGCCACATAGGCTCAACTGGGATCTGCTGACACTTTAAAAAGAATCACTAAAAATGGGAGCTGATTTAAAAATTTTAATGTACTTGACTCCACACTCTCTCTCCTCAAACATGACCACTGCTATGTGTTGCTACATCCCCAAAATGAACACTGCTGTGGTCCCTGGAAAGAGCCATGGATTTGGTGAAATGAGAGACCCGGATTTCAATCCCTCATGCTTGCCTTAACCTCTCCTACATTCCTGCCAGGCTCCCTGGACTTTCTTCAGTGCGTTGAGTTGGGAAAGTCCTAGATTTATGAAAAAGAGACCTAGGATTCAATTCAGCCTCACTATTTACGAGCTGTGTGAACTTATGCCAGTCAGATTTTCTGAATCTACTTTCTATTCTGCAGTAAGGAATGAATGAGATGATGACTGTAAAGTCACTGGCATGTGCGGGGGGCTCAATGTAGCTAGTCTTCCTCCTCATCGTGGGACTGTCCACATCACCTTTCTTCCAGGTCTGGTTCAAGCTCCATCAGGGTCTGAGTCTGGAGTTCTGTGGTCAGGAAGGCGTGAGGATCTCTGACAAGTTCATAGGAGGGACTCCCAAGACCATGCTAAGAGAGCTGTTCCTAGACATCATGAAAAAATGCAGTGTCAGTGAGAAGGACACATTTGAACAGAGGCGTGAGAAAATGAGGTAGCCAATGTTAAGTGAATGCTGACAGTGCGATGTAATGCTTAAACCTGCCTTTGGAGGTGGCTTCTGTTACGATTCCCATTTGGCAAATGAAGAAATGGAGGGAAGCCAGCACTTCACAGCTAGGAGGCTGTCTTGAGAGTTCAGGGTCTCAACCGATGCTCTGAAATAGTGGACTAGGTCCTGAAGAGGCCAGAGACACAGACCAAAAATCAGGTTGGAGGACAGGCAGAAGGGGCATCAGCACAGGCTACATGGACACAGTGAGGGTGGCACTGACTTGGCCCCTGCATGGCTGATACACATATAACCTAGTCGATTGGACAGGTATCTCGATATTCTTTCAACTTGACTTTCTGGATTACTCCTTCTCCCTCCCTGGATAAAATCATGGGCAGTTTCCTTAGTCTTTTCAATCACTATTAGAAAATAAATGAATAACCCCTTTGTTTTAACATTAACAAACCCAGCCCAGTAAAATTTGCATAACTCCAGAATAGTCCCATGTAATAATATAACTCCAGTGCAGTCTAGTGTAGCCATTGACACCCTATGTTCTTATCCAGTTTAAAACATTTTTATCCCTCTCTTCTTCAGCCTAGGTCACCTGCAAGAGAGCGAGGAATGGCAGCCATATGAAGATATACCAAAGAGAATGCTTTTGATCTATTCAAATGCTTTTAATTAAAACACCAGAATACTGAACACTTAAAATGGGCTTAAACAATAAAGAAGTTGTTATCTCAGAAAACAATAGGTACAATAATTTTAGGATTGGTAGCATTTTGATGATGGCTTCTCCTCATGGTTACAAGAAGACAGTAGGAGCTCCAGACATCACATTTTCACCTACCTATGTTCAGAGCCCAGAATAAGCAGTCCTTGTCTTGCTTATTTTTAAGAGTGAGAAAAGTGTGTTCAGAATCCTTCAGCTTGCTTCTTCTTTTCTCACATGGACTGTGGCTGTGGCAGGTGCCTATTTCTAAGCCAATCATTGGCAAGAAGGATAGAATTAACATGATGGGCTTGAACCAGTCAACACTGGGGCTGAGGAGGAACCATGAATCACATGGACCCTAATTCCTGAACCAAAACTGGGATTCGCTCAGCAAGGAAGAGAGTGTGGGTGATAGTTATTTGGGGAAACCACATCTGAGTGACTCTGACTGTTTGATGCAATGTGGGTTCATGTAAGTGAACCATCTGCTATCCACACCACAGAACAGGGTTCATTATTTCCATTCTGCAGGAAAGTCAAGCTCAAAGATAATAATTCACTTGAGGGCATAGGGCCAGTTCATTGGAAAATCAATCCTGGAGCTCATATTTTTTAACTTTAACTTTACTGGAGCATGATTCTTTTCTCGTTCTAACCCTAACTTTTGAAATATCAATTTTTCAAACACACGCTAGCCAATGGCCATGGGATGAGAAAACATGGGCTTTAGAACTAAAGAGACTTGGGCTTAAATCCCTGCTTCAGCATTTATTAACTCTGTGACCTGGGCACATACTTAAATCTCTCTCGGTTTTTTCTTTTATAAAATGGGAATAATAAATCCTGTATCATAGAATTGTCAGGACAAGACAGTAGATGTGTAGAGAGCTTAGCACAGTATAAGAGCTCAATAATTGGTAGGCATTGTTATTAAGTATTAGTCTTACTCTAGATATCATGGAGTTCTTTATCTTCGATGATGTCCAGCCGTCTGTATATCTGTCCTTCCTTTTTGCTTTTCTTCTCTCCTTCTTTTCTTCTTTCTTTGCTCTCATTTTGTTTCTCCTACAAGTCTTTACTGATAACTTTTTAAAGTCATTACCTCTAAGCATAAAGCATAAGCATAAGCATAACTTCCCTTCCATACTCAGCTTAGTGATTCTGGGGCTGGGACTTTGCAGACCACACATCAAGCCAGGAGGAGGAAGAAGAGACTTGTTCCTTCCCATCTGTTTCCCAGGACTTCCTGTTGGCTCCCAGTTCCTGTGGGCATCACCCTGGAAGCAGCAGCTCCCTGTGTAGCAGGAGGTAACTCTAGTTTGCAGTTTTTCCAGCACTTACAGAGCGAGCCCCACCACACCCCACCTTGAAGACATCAGCGGGGCAGTGACCCCTTCTCAGATCTGAGTCTCAGGACCACGAGGGCTACCTCCGACCTCAGAGACAGCAGCATTAGGCAGTCAGTGAACCCCCCTTCAGAGGTCTGAGTTCCAGTTCCATGGAGCCCCTTATTTGAGTTTTCAGGTTTTAATAATTTCAACTTTTTCCCTAAGTAGTTACTTTGGGTTCTCTTTTTAATCTTTGAGCTATCAATTCAATAACTTTATGGCTGATTAGTATTGTTTAATTCTTTTTGTTTAAATTGCCAGTATGGGTTCTGTCTCTTGACTAGATCCTGATTTACAGAAGGGCTTCTCATAGACCAGCCACTGTTTTAGGCATTGTGGAGAGAACAGTAAACAAAACGGGGGAAACACTCACCTCAAGGAGCCTACATTCTGTCAGGCAAAACAGAAAATGAACACATACGTAACACAAATATGATCTGTCAGAGGGTAGTAAGCTCTACAGTGAAAAATACCAGGGGAGGGGTGGGTGTGGTGTGCTGATGTGGGGGTGGGTTGCCCTTTAAGCTGTCGTGTTTAAATGATTCCACTCATCATATATGTGAGGAGATCTTGTTGCCCCAAATACTGGAAATCACTTTGTTTCATTTATAGCACAGTCTTATGAATCTTGGAGATTTTGTAAAACCAGAGAGTGTATAGAATTAATAGGGCTCTAAATGGATGTCATACCTAGAAAAAAAAAAAAGAACAATGTTTTAATTGAGTGGCTAACGAGTGTGTGTATATGGTATTCCCTCTGAACTGACAGCATCGTCATGAATCCAGCAATCTTCCTTAGAACAGATTCTGGCTCATTTTAAACCATAGGCACTACAGCCCAGAAGGGGTCTCCATTTTTCAAATCAAAGCTCTTGGAACTTTCCTCCTCATTTCCTGATTCTCAAAGGATTCCAATCAGATTTGTCTGCACATATTTCTTGTTTATTTTCCTGAGCACCAAGTAGGCCTCTTGAATTGGAGAATCCCACTGTTGAGGATTTTCATTTGTATGATTTGCCCGGAGTGCGGCTTCTTGCTTCTAGGATTCACAGAAAAGAGGCTTGCGGGAAGACCTGAGCACAGCCTTCAGGACAGAAGGCCATGGTCACCGGTCGTAATTAATTCTACTAGCCTGGAGAGGAAACATGACTTGTATCTCAATGACCAGCCTGATTTCTTGCTGATAGACGTTGTAATAGCTTTTATCATTATTATTTTTTAACAATGCTTTTACTCAAGCCTGGAAAAAACCTGAGTTCAAATTGGTACATCTTTTGATTTTGCAGAACAGTCTTTTATGTTGGTTGGAACACTAGGTAGTGAAGCCAAAAAATAAAATTGCAGACGTGGGTTCCATTGAGAGGTGTACCAGGCAGGTGCATCTGGAATTGGTTTTCTTCCTGGGTGTTTACACAGCAGAGGATTCCTCATATCTTTGCTTTGGAACAAGTCACAAGATTTTCCTCTTTGACTTTCTGAAAATGTCCCTGAACTGCATGGAATGCTTTCATTATTACCGAGGAGGAGAAATGGATTAGTCTTTTCTTTCCTAGTTATAGTCACAATTCAAAGTTAGAGAAGGTTTATTTTAATTCCGCTACGAAGAGACCAGTTAGGGTCTAAGTAACTCCTGCTTCTGGGATTCAGAGATGTCAGATAAGTTGGTGGGGCAGGTGGCCCACAGGATACTAAAATGATACTGAGTGTTTGGTTTGTGCCTGGAATGTTGTTAAGGACTTCATACGCATTTGTCTCATTTAATCAATACAACCATTCTATAAGATAGATATATTATTATTATCTTTATTTTACACTAAAAGAAAGAGGCTTAGAGACAGTGTCATAGTCTGTTCCTGCTGATATAACAAAATACCATATACGGGGTAGTTTATAAACAACAGAGGTTTAGTTTTTGTAGTTCTAGAGGCTGTGAAGTCCAAGATGAAGGTGCTAACAGATTTGGTGCCTGGTGAGGGCCCATTTCCTGGTTCATGGGTGGTGCCTTCTTGCCATGTCCTCACATGGTAAAGGGGCAAGGCAGATTTCTGGGGCCTGTTTTATAAGGGCACTAATCCCATTCATGAAGTCTCTGCCTTCATGATCTATTAGGATTTCAAACATAATTTTTTGGAGGAAAACAAACATTCATAGCATAGCAGATGCTAATAACTCATGGTTATGCAGCTAGTAAGGGTTAGAAGTGGAACTCCAACCTGGGTCTGTTTGAGAAAGATTTGCAAGAGATGTTTACATGAGGTGGGTGGGAGAAAAGAGAGTTTCTGAGACAAAATCACTTCATGCGAATTTAAATTACTTAATATTTAAAAAGAACTAGTCTATGATAAAGGTCATTTTTGCTTTGTATTAAGACAACCCAGATCAAATATAATCTAAAGTTATTTATTGAATAGCTGTACTCTTCCAGGTATTATCCTAAGTGCTTTTAAATACTTGATTTTATTAAATTTTCTCAATTTCATGCAGGATAGAGATTTAGATCCTCATTTCTCAGGAGGGGTCACTCAGGTTAAGCTTGAATTGACTTGCACTGTCTACTTAGTTTCAGTCTTCCTGAAACCACGCTGAACGTTTCTAATCTCTTCTATGAGATTAGCAGGCTGCTGTTTTGGTTATCTATTGCTACGAACAAACCACTCTAAAATTAAGTGACATAAAATAACAATCATTTTATTATGTTCATACCTTTTTTGGTCATGAATTCAGGCAACACATAGATAGATTTTTTTGTTGGGGAGTATTCAACTGGAGCAGTGCTAACTGTTGGTGATGTCTGGGTTGGTCACCTGGAGGTGTATATCTAGGGCTGTCTGTGGGTTTTGTTGGTTCTTCACGTCACTTTTGCTGGGAATGGGATGCCCATCTTCATTCACTGTCTGGCATCTGGGCTGGTATGGCTGCCACAGTTGCAGCTGTTCAGGCATTTTCTCTCCTTCCATGTGATCTGTGCACACAGTAAGCATGGATTTCCTCATAACATCATGATTTGAGGGCAGCTGGCTTTCCCCAGAGCTGAGTTTCTCAGCCCTGGCACTACTGACATTTTGAGTCAGACCATACTTTGTTGGGATTGAGGTGTCTTGTGTAACAGAATGTTTATCAGCATCCCTGGACTCTACCCACTAGATACCAGCAGCACCCTCTGACATCCCCAGTTATAACAACAATAACAACAACAAAAATCTCAGACATTGCCAAATATTTCCTGGGGGGGTGCGAATATCACACCCTCTTCCCCATTAACAACGCATAGCAAGGCTTCCAAGAAGCCTACAAAACTTCTTATGACCCAGCCTCGGAAATTCTAGAACTTTATTTCTGCCACTTTATATTAGTCAAGAAAGCCTCAAAGCCTAACCTGATTTCAAGGGCAGGAGAATTAGACTCCATTTCTCAATGACAGAGATAGCGAATAATTTGCAGCCACCTTTAAAAATATATCGTGATAAAATACGCATAACAAAATAAAAATATACATATATAAAATACACATAAATTTTTCTGTTAGCCACTTTTTAAGTGGCATCAAGTACATTCACATTGTTGCACGACTATCACCACCATCTATCTTCAGAACATTTTTCGTCTTCCCAAACTGAAATTTCCTACTCATTAAACAATAACTCCTTCTCTCTCCTTCCACCCACCTAGCAGCCACAGCTCTGCTTTCTGTCTTTATAAGTTTGACTACTCTAGATGCCTCATAGTGGAATCATAACGAGACAGGAGAATAGGGTCTGGAGGCAGGGAACCTAAGGCTGATTCATGCTGACTAGGTATCAGAGGATACTCCCTTCTCAACTCCTTTTTCTGCATGGCAGTTGCTGTGTGGCAGTGGCAACCTCTCCATTTTCTGTGTGGCAGTTGAAAAATGAAAATACCTCTGATTGGTTCTTTCTCACAACCAATCAGACTGGTTACAGGTCTACTCTTCATTCTGATTGGTCCCCTCTCACAACCAATCGGACTGGTCAGGGGTCAGTGAGAAACCTCTAGAGGTGCATTTAAACTACAGAAAATTCTGTAACCAGCACTTTTGCTTGAGCCCCCTCCCATCCTGTGGAGTATACTTTTGCTTAAAATAAATCTCTGCTTTCTCTGCCTTGCTTTGTTTGCGTGTTTTGTCCAATTCTTTGTTCAAAATGCTAAGAACCTGGACAACTACCCTCCACTGGTAACAATGAGAGTATTTGTCCTTTAGTGTCTGGTTTATTTCACTTAGCATAATGATTTCAAGGCTCCTCCATGTTGTAGGATGTCAGAATTTCCTTCCTTTTTAAAAACTGAATAATATTGCAAACATCTTTAATTGACCACAGCTACTCAAATTCAAATTTTCATCGGTCTACAAAATAATGGAAGACAATTCTAGTTTAACTTGGGATTTTCTCTTGGAAATGTTTGCTCAGGCCTAAAGTTTGATTTGTGCTAAGTCAGTCATGAGCAGACAGCTCAGGCTGACCTAATAAAATGATACCTGGGATTCTGTTTTGTATTACTGTGTGATGCAGGTGTAAAATAAAATTGGACAGCTCTAAAACCAAGTGCTTTCACTGTTCTGGAGAAAAATGTGCTACATGCATTTAAAATATTCTTACTAGTGTGTTTGTAACCAGGTGACAGGTGGTGGTGGGGAGGTGGGACAAGGGAAAAAAGAGAGACAAAGTCACTGGCTCAAGGTCCGGAGTGAACTAAAGGCTCTAAGGTCATACAATGTCAGAGCTTGACGTGAGCTTGGAGTTATCTAGTCCCAATGATTCATTTCACTGACAATAATAACAATGACCTTACGTTTAATAACTATTCAGAATTTTCTAATAGCTTTCACGCCTACTCCATTACTGGATTTTGATACAAACAGCACCCTATGTTAGGATGTGCTATGCTATCTATAGTTTGAGGAAACTAAATCACATACTCCAGTCAACTGGGGTCCGGCTCCTAAGCTCCAGCCTTTCTGCCTCACTGAGCCACACTTAAATTTGAATGACCGTTGTTAAAATCATGGTCTCAGTCCCTAGGCTTCTGTCGTGTACTTCTCTCCAGGCAATTTTTTGTTCGTTTGTTTTTGGTTTTTTGAGACAGAGTCTCGCTTTGTCTCTCAGGCTGGAGTGAAGTGGCGCAATCTCGGCTCACTGCAACCTCCACCTCCCGGGTTCAAGCAATTCTCCTGCCCCAACCTCCCGAGTAGCTGGGATTACAGGCATGCACCACCACGCCCGGCTAATGATTTTGAATTTTTAGTAGAGATGGGGTTTCACTATATTGACCAGCTGGTCTCAAACTCCTGACCTTGTGATCCACCCGCCTTAGCCTCTCAAAGTGTTGGGATTACAGGCGTGAGCCACTGGGCTTGGCCCCCAGGCCTCTTTTGGAAAGCAAATGCCTGCTATGTCAGGCACTATAACATTGAACAATGTTGTAGAAGGGAATATGAAAACGCCCTTATTTATATAATCCTATGTATCACACACTATTGGAGGCATTGTACATATAAAACATTTTTAAATTTCCTAAATAATCCCATGAAGGTAACATTCGTATTTTACAGTTAGCAATGCTGAGACTTACATAGATCAAGTGATTTGCCCATCTTGGTCAGGGTAACAAAGATCTTGGAGAGACTGGGGCCCTAAACATGTCAGCATTATGAGAAATGTAAGTGTTAAATTGTGAACTAACCCTAGAGCTGTTCTATTCCTTCCCACTTATTATATCTATTTTCTTCTGCGTCTTTGAAGGTCATGTCTCTGTACAACTTTGACTTTTCTCCCCACGCTGCCTAACAACATTTGGGATCTTGGGAAAAGCTTTTTCTAATATTTACCAAGCCCTTCAAAGTCACTAGGCAATCACAGCAGGTCTCTTTACAGAGGGTGAACCTGCTGACAACTTGGGGAAGCCTGATGCAATATCTTCAGAGTGCTTGTTTCTGTGAAATTCTTGTTTCTCAGTGTTGATCTTTATGGGTTGGAAATGAGTAGAGATTATACGTGAAGCTGCTGTAGGTTCAGAATGTGCAGTACCCGAGCCATAGGTTAAAAGAGTGGTCATTATTTCTGGGCATGTGACAAGGCTGAAGTCTACACATCATGATAGACTGTCACTGCAGGTTCAAGTCAAGGATGCTTTTGTGAGGAAAGGGGAGGGGGCTTAGGAGAAGAGTTTGAGTCATAAGGAATACAAGTTTGGTGTTTTGCTACATCAACTGCTAAGTAACACACAGTCCCTAGATTTCCAAAGTCTTTAAGTCTTTATTTGAAAACGACAATGTCAATTTAATAATATGGATCATGGAGACTGGCTTTCGGGTGCCTCTGGGAGAAGACAAGAATGTTCTACTATTTATGCTGCCACAAATTGTGATTCAATGGATCCCCAACATCCAACAGGTGTTCAAGGAATGTTGGTTAAATGAATGCAAGAGGCTGCGATTGGTTCCAAGAGCTGAAATTGTACATTGCAGGTGTTGATAGTGGAGAAGACAGTATATTCTCAATTACAACCCTCATTATTACAGGGACTTAACATTGTCCAGTCTCAGAAAGGGCTCATGTTAAAGGATACACCATCCAAATAGCTAAAAAATCCTCACAGAAAAAGTAATTTATATTCATGTTTTACTGGACTGCCTCAGGGAATGTCAGAGAGGAGGGCCATCCCATCTATGGAAACACTATGTAATATTCCCCAACCTGTCAAACCTTTTCCTAAGTGCTTCAGCTCATAACCTTTTTTTCCTCCCCTGAATTCCTTAAGTGCTTATACTTTGACTTATAATGCATATTAAATGCAGGCTTGTTGTTCTGTTGCTTGACCAAGTCATGTCATGTCTCCTCTTAATTCATTCATTGATTTTTAAATTTTTATTATTATTATACTTTAAGTTCTAGGGCACATGTGCACAACGTGCAGGTTTGTTACATATGTATACATGTGCCATGTTGGTGTGCTGCACCCATTAACTTGTCATTTACATTAGGTAATCTCCTAATGCTATCCCTCTCACCTCTCCCCTCCCCACAATAGGCCCCGGTGTATGATGTTCCCCTTCCTGTGTCCAGGTGATCTCATTGTTCAATTTCCACTTATGAGTGAGAACATGTGGTGTTTGGTTTTCTGTTCTTGTGATAGTTTGCTGAGAGTGATGGTTTCCAGCTGCATCCATGTCCCTACAAAGGATACAAACTCATCCTTTTTTATGGCTGCATAGTATTCCATGGTGTATATGTGCCACATTTTCTTAATCCAGTCTGTCACTGATGGGCATTTGGGTTGATTCCAAGTCTTTGCTATTGTGAATAGCACTGAAATAAACATATGTGTGCATGTGTCTTTATAGCAGCATGATTTATAATCCTTTGGGTATATCCCCAGTAATGGGATGGCTGGGTCAAATGGTATTTCTGGTTCTAGATCCTTGAGGAATCGCCACACTGTTTTCCACAATGGTTGAACTAGTTAAGCCCCTGCTGCATGCCAGGTACTATTCTAGTTGCTGGGCATACAGCAATGAATGAAATAGAAAAGAAAACCCTGTCATAGTAAAGCATGAATTCTGATGTGGAATAACAGATGATAAACAAATCAATATGTTATATAATATATTAGATGACCACAAGTATAGTGGAAAATTAAGCAGGAAAAGCAGAGAGAGTGCCAAATGGGAGGGAGTATGGGAAGGTGGTTAGGGAAGACTCCATTAAGAGCAAACACTTGAAGGAATGGAGGGAAGAACACATGTGAATATCTGGGGCAAGAACATTCCAAGCAGAAGAAAGAGCAAGTGCAGAAGCACTGAGGCAGCAATCAGCTATGTGAAGGAACAGCAAGGAGGCCCTTCTTCTTTCAAACCCTGGAGGGCTGGAATCATGTGTTATATATTCTGTGTCCCTCCTGTATCATCTAACTCAGGACCGGGCACTTTGTAGACATGAGTAGAATCACAGAATAATAAACCTTAGAAGAAGCTTTGAATGCCCTCGTTTTGCAAATGAAAAACCCAAGGCCCAGAAAGTGAATCTGACTTGCCCAATTGTTGATACCTCTACTGTTTCTGCTCCCATGGCTGCCACTGTTACAACTACTATTTTTACCACACTGTTACCAGTAGTCAGATCCCAGGGCTCTACATCATTCCTCTCTAATGCACTGTCAAACTCAAAGAAACACATTCCAACAAGGAAAAGTATTTACAAAGCACTTGCAGACTTTACCCAGTTCTCTTGAAGAATACAAAATAATCCATCTCAAAATGCAGAGCCACATGCTGCTTTCCTTTCTTGTCCCCCGTGGCCTCATTCTCCAAAGCTGTCCCATACCTCCCCCTCCTCAGACCCTTTTCTCTCTCTTCTCCAGGACAAGTGACTTTGGTCTTTTCCCCTCCTGCCTCTTCCTCTGGCTACTGTGGTTCCTTGCTTTCATTTCCCTATTCTGCACTACAGAGAATAGCCCAGAAGTGGCCAGAAAAGATAGAACAGCATAGGGGATGGGAGAAGCCATGTGCACAATGCAAATGTCATCTTTAGCTTTCAGGAGGAGAAGAAAGGACTGGAAACCCTACCTTGTAATTAGTATTTGTCCTTGTCAAACTGGTATTTCTAGCTGGGTGCAATGGCTCATGTCTGTATTCCCAGCACTTTGGGAGGCTGAGGCAGGAGGATTGCTTGAGATCAGGAATTCAAGACCAGCCTAGGCAACATAGTGAGACTCTATGACTGCCAAAAATTAAAAAAAAAATTAGCCATGGTGTCATGTGCCTGTGGGAAGCTGAGGCGGGAGGATCATTTGAGCCCAGGAGTTTGAGGTTGCAGTGAGCTATGAGTGCACCACTGTACTTCAGCCTGGGTGACAAAGTGAAGTCTTGTCTCTTAAAAAAATATTATTTCTATTTTTACGAGGTATATTGACAGCCACTTTCACTGTGTTTCATTTATTATTTTACAAAGAAATTTCATAGTCAAGATTTAACTGCAGTTGGGCTTGGAACCTATGTCTTGTGAAGGCCAAGCCTTCATTCTTTCTTTGAAATATTGGTTAAATAAACGAGGAAGTAAATTAATGAAATGGGTGTCCATTCCCAGGGCTGCCCCTAAAATATGTAGGAGCCCCAGGAGACTCTTTTTTTTTTTTTAGTTATCCCAAATCAACATGTCAGCATTTTGATGCTGACATGGGCACATCTTGCATAATTTCTGCAAAAGAAATACTACACTGGACAGTAGGAGGAATACCCATGCCGGGACACTCTTCTGGATCTGGGGTTTAGCCATAAGGCTCCTGGACAATTTAATAGAAGTCCTGGAGCTCCATGGGACATCTGCTCAACCACATATTGAGGGTGGGAATAGAGGGTTGGAGAGCAACCCAAAAGGGAGAAACAGAGCCTACAGGCTATTCTGGTTCAGGCTTGGTGTACCTCTCACCTGATGGCATTTCTTAACCAAGACCCGTTTTAGGCACCAGAAATGTCTTTAGAAAATTACAAAGAGGACACCCTAAATGATGTGATACCCCTTGCCCTAGTCCAAGGGACATTAATTGATATTGTTCCACTAATAGTTAATTATAACTGTGCTTTACCCATGTACCAGGCTCTATGCTAAATGTTTTATGGTGAGCTAGGTATTACTATTATCCTGTTTTACAGATGCAAAACTTGTGCTTAGATGCTAACAAACTGGCTTGTTCAGGCAGTCTGATATGGAGCCTATACTTTAATCACTTCTATTTCCGTGCCTCAGCTTCAGAGTAAATACTCCTCTAGGCTTTTTGTCTCCATCCAGGAGGTCTTCCTTCCACTTGCCTTTTATTTTTATTCTTCTTTTTTCCAACTTTCACTTTAGATTCAGGGAGTACATGTGCAGGTTTGTTACCAAGGTATATTGCGTGATGTTGAGGTGTGGAGTGCGATTGAACCCATCACCCAGGTAGTGAGCATAGTACCCAGTAGGTGGTTTTTGAATTCTTGCTCATCTCTTCTTCCTCTTGTATTCTTCAGCATCTATTGTTCCCATCTTTATGCCCATGTGTACGCAATATTCAGCTCTCATTTATAAGTTAGAACATGCAGTATTTGGTTTTCCCTTTCTGCATTTGTTTGCTTAGGATTATTACCTCCAGTTGCATCCATGTTGCTGCAAAGGACATGATTTCATTCTCTTTATGGCTGTGTTGTATTCCATGGTATGTATGTGTTAGTGGAAACGGGTCCTGATCCAGACCCCAAGAGAGGGTTCTTGGATTTCAGGCAAGAAATAATTTGGGGTGAGTCCAGACAGCAAAGAGAAAACTAGTTTATTAAGAAAGTAAAGGAATAAAAGAATGGCTACTCCACAGACAGAGCAGCCCCAAGGGCTGGTGGTTGCCCATTTTTTATGGTTATTTTTTGACTATATGCTAAACAAGGGGTGGATTATTCATGTCTCCCCTTTTTAGACCGTAGAGGGTAAATTCCTGACATTGCCATGGCATTTGTAAACTGTCATGGCACTGGTGGGAGTGTAGCAGTGAGGATGACCAGAGGTCACTCTCATTGCCATCTTGGTTTTGGTGAGTTTTTGGCCTGCTTTTTTACTGCAACTTGTTTTATCAGAAAGGTCTTTATGAACCTGTATCTTTTGCTGACCTCTTATTTCATTCTGTGACTTAGAATGCCTAACCATTCGAGAATGCAACCCAGCCGGTCTCAGCCTTATTTTACCCAGCCCCTATTCGAGATGGAGTTGCTCTGGTTCAAATGCTCTGACATGCGTATCACATTTTCTTTATCTAATCTACTATCGGTGGGCACCTGGGTTGATTCCAAGTCTTTGTTATTTTGAATAATTATGCAATGAACATATGAGTGGATGTGTCTTTTTGGAAGAACAATTTATTTTCCTTTGGGTACATATTCAGAAATGCGATTGGTGGGTTGAATGGTAGTTCAACTCTTAGTTCTTTTGAGAAATTTCCAAACTGCTTTCCACAATGGCCGAACTAATTTACATTTCCACCAGCAGTGTGTAAGTGTTCAGTTTACTCTGCAGCCCTGCCAGCCTCCATTATTTTTTGACTTTTTGATAAAAGCCATTCTGACTGGTGTGAGATGGTGTCTCAGTGTGGTTTTGATTTGCATTTTTCTGATGATTAGTGACGATGAACATTTTTTCGTATGTTTATTGGCTGCTCGTATGCTTTCTTTGAGGAAGTGTCCTTTGACTGCTTTTTAATGGAGTTATTTGTTTTTTGCTTATTGATTTGTTTAAGTTCCTATTCTGGATATCAGATCTTTATTGGATGCATTGTATGTGAATATTTTCTCCCATTCTTTCGGTTGTCTGTTTACTCTGGTTGATCGTTTCTCTTGCTCTGTAGAAGCTCTTTAGTTTAATTAGGTCCCACATGTCAATTTTTGTTTTTGTTGCGATTGCTTTTGAAGACTTAGCCATAAATTCTTTGCCACCACTTGGCTTTTAAGCCTCTTTTACCTCCAGAGGTTTCCCATGTGTGTTATTTCCCCTTAGGTGTCTGATTTGCATCAGCATGCAACATTACCTCACTTGTTGATGACCTCCGTTCCAGCCCCTTCCTTTGATGGCATTTCATATTACAAATGTCTCCTCAAATTCAAAAAGACCTTTTCAAATAACGTTTAATTATGTTTGTAGAATGTTTCATTGCAGTGGGCTGACTCTGAACATGGTACAAACCGCAGGGTACTACTCAGCCAGAAAGGACCACTCTCCCTCTGTGCAGGCCTGCGTAGCACTTTGGTTTTTGACTAGCTGCTTTGAAAAATGTTTTATCCCCTCCATTATTTTCCAAAGAAATTGCCAAATGAACATATAATTCTCAAAGAAGCATCTCTAAATAAAAATACCATGTAATTGGCTATAGGGGGTCTCTTCCATGACTCCTGATCTAATTACAAGGTATTTAGTCACTCCATTACCTGCTGGGATATACAATAACGGCAGTTAAATAGCAAAATGAAAAAATTTTGAAGTCTGCAGTCATTTCCAAATTGCTACATTTTCCCTAAAATTTTAAAAAATGATGTTAAAGGGTGCCAACTGCTTACCCTCCTTCATACTCTCACAAAACCTATTTGGAAATACAGCCAGAAAGTGAAATTAGACTTTATCTATATAATATTGCATATCATTTTGGTGTGCAATTTGCAAATACATTGAAATAATTGGACTGTTAGTCCACCATTGGTCAGAGGAGTTTGCATTATGCAGGAGTCAGTAAGGAACGTGCCATTCTCTCATGAAAGAGACCTCATTTTGTTTGCTTTGCATTGCTAAAGATGGTGAGTAAGAGAGCTGAAAGCCTGACATTCAGCCACAGAGACTGTGGCTTGAATATTTTATATCTATCAATGGGATTCCTTTTGGCATCTTATCTGAACACAATGAATTTGATTTGGGAGCAGCAGGAGATCCTATATATCGTTTTTCTTGCAATAGAAACATCCTTTGTGAGAACCGATGAGCTAGTTTGAATTCCTCTATTTCATGGTTCTATCTTCAATTGTCAAACAGTTATACTTTTCGTCCATTTTTGACATTTCCATTTTATGTGATCCTATTGAAAGAGAATTGCAACACCTAAGATTTAATTTAAAGCCCATTTATTGTCCTAAGCAGACACTGTGAGGGCTACTAGTTTGAATCTCTGAGGGCTGAATTTGAAAAAATACAAAGATTTAACAATAGGCTGGGAGAAATGGCCACAGCAGAGATAGGAGAGCTGTGGAAAAAGGGCATCAATTTATTATCATAGTCCAGCCTGGAGTACCGTAGGGAAACAAAAAGGCTGTACAGAGTGCAAAATCAGGATCAATGTATACAGAATGTGTGAGAAGCAGTTTTTCTCTTAAACCAACAGCAAGCTTCCTATCAATTCTATTTGTCCTACAAAAGAATGGGCCACCTCAAGGAGGTACATAGTCCAGGCCATCACCCACAACAACCCTGTGTGCTAGGTAATGCAACAGCATTTAACCCATAAGTCATCTATCGCCCAGAGAGGCTGTTGTCAGTCTGTGATCACAAAGCTAGTAAGTGTTGGATTTCAAAGCCCAGTTTGTCTGACCTTAAACCCTTTTCTTTCTCCATTATGCCAACCTATTCCACTCTGATCCCAGTGAGCTCCACATCATGGGAGGCCAGGTAGAGACAGGTTGGCAGGGGAAATTTGTGCCCTGGGTAGAAGATTAAGTTGGATGACCTTTCAGGTCACTTCTAATTCAAGGTTAGTGATTTTATGGTCTTGTGACTCTGGCCGTCTCCTCACTGAGACAAGATAAAAAAAAGGGGAACCATATATTTTAATACCAGTACAGAGACTTTAACGCTTTTTGGTCCCTCCCCTGAGCCAGTTTCTTCTTTCTCAGGGCTCTCAAACACCATGGCTAGATCACCTTCAGTACTTAACACGATGGACAGATTTAATTTGTGCCCTTGTCTGCCTCTCCTGCTAGATGTTAGGAGTCATCCCTGGGTATCTTGTTCCTTATCTGTAGCTTCTTTCTCACTTCCATCTATGGTGCAGCCCATGCCTGGCACTTCAGGGTCCTTGGAAAAAGTGAACAGATATGGTGGTTTATTTTGTTAAAGCACCTTTTATTAATACCACCAAGCTAAGGGATGTTGTAAAAATTTCAGAGGAAATATGGTTATGCCCCTCTGACCAATGACTTCAAATAGGGAGACAGCACCATCTCTGGGCGGTGTGCAAGAGGACCTCTCATTGTATAAGATACAGATGAACTTAATGCATCAGAAAGAGTAAGCTGAGGCTTTGTAAAGGTGCTAAGAAAAATTAAAAGAGGAATTTAGCTATGTGTAGAGTAGGAAAGATAATAAGGAATTCCCACACGTTCCCACAGTTTGTGTCAGGCGATATGGTAAGAACATGGCAGAAGGAGACAGAGGTGCTAGTACTTGTTTGCTTTTGTCAATTTTTTTTTTTTTTTTGTGACCAACTCCTGAGCTTTTCTGTTTAACCCCCTTTTCTAGAAATTTTATATATCTTTGACCAAATGATTTACATGGGAGTTGTCATAAAACTATAACATGGCCTGCTTCCCTGGCCCAGTTGACTTGTCCAGCAATGGACTCTTCACTCAGGCGTGGACAATGAATCCTTTGCCAGGAGGTTTGGAACTGAGGAAAAATAGATCTGTCAATTTTGAGTGACCAATTCCATATGATAGAAAATGTGGGACCATTCACTGATCATGTTTCCCATTGATATAAAGATCAGTGTCAGATGGTAGAAGCAAAGGCAGCACAGAGAGGGGAGCCAGGATCCAGGTGAGCTCCAGTGCTCCTCAGACTCTGTGACACCCATGCCCTTCTCCGCTTGGTTACTTAACCTTCTTGCTTCCTTTGCAGAGGCAAGTTAGAGTTTACTTTCTGTTACTTACAACCAGAAGACTTCTAACAAGTATACTGTCTGTCAAGATGAATGGTAATCAACTGGAAATGTTAGAGACCTCTATGTAACCAAGGAAAATAGAAGCCCAAGTAGATTAAGGAAAGTCTAAGAAAAGACTGAAAGTGTTCAAATGTCTCAGCCCAGAACACTTCCATCCAAGGGCTTTAAGAGTACTCGTCAGTGTGAAACAGCTCTCTCTGTCATCAATCACTCAGGAATCGTGGAGGATGTGGGAAGGCTCAGTTGAATGGAAATAGAAAATCTATTTCCTAAAGGGATACTAAGAGTTTCTTTATTATCTTTCTTCTTTGCATCCCAATTCACATATTCTTCTGTGATCCTTAGTTCCTTTTTCTATAAAATACAGATACCAAAACACCTCTCTGCCTTCCTTGTACACCATGAGATGCACATGAGTGTTAGAAAGTGCTTTGAACATCTATATTTTCCTAGAAAGGCCAAGGATTGCTATCGCCATTAAGCTGACTAAAATAATAAACAGAAAGCAGTTGATAGCCTTTTCTATTACCAAGCTAGAGTCAGGTAATAGTTGCTAACAACATTTTTAGCAGTACTCTATACCAAATATGGATGAATTGTCAACTGTAAATTCTTAATTGGCTTATTTTTCTGAATTAAGCTACAATCTTGTATAATACTTATTTTACTAGGGTTGGAGAGAATTTGTAGCCATTTTCATCTTAAAGAAAATCTTGTACAATTTGTTGTCCACTGGGTTACAAACACTAGCATAGCCCTGAAATAAACTAGGCCATTCCCCCACTCTAAAACTTCTTTAATCACTTATTCTATGAAAAGTAAGCTAACTTTTTAGCATGGTCTGCCACGCTAAAAATCTTATCCTCTGGGATAAGATTTCAGAGAGGCACAGAATGGCCATGTTGTATAAGCTCACAGAAATCCAGGGAGGAAAGAATTTTAGGAAGATGATCTCAAAACTAACACATGTGAAGATATTAAAGACTGGATTTGTAAATTGAAAAGACATCTGATCATTCATCAAGTCTTAGTGATTCTACCTCCTTAACATATGTAGATTCCATCTCTCTCTTTAAATCCCTATTGGCAGTTACCAAAGCCCAAGCCTCTATTAACTTTTTCTACATTATTGCGACCAGATCCTAACTGGTTCCCTAGCATCTCCATCAACTTTAGAAACACCTTTTCTCCACTCTGGAACTTTGACTTGGAAACAGAGTTTGATAGAGGAGATTGATAGAAGGTTTCCTAATGACTTTCCTCCTTTATCTCTGCCTTCCATCTTTTCCCATCTTTCCCTGAGATAGAAAGGGAAAGTTTTCCCTAGTTCTTTTCTTCTTATTGGTTTGGGACTGCCCTTATGCAAAAGGGTAATACCAATTATGCCAGGACAACCTCTTGATAATAGTAAAGGAAGGAGATAAAGGAATTTAGAAAAGTCTCTTTCTTGACAAAATCTGCATTTCAATACTATTGTCTGGTTGCAACTTCCTATTTTGTATATTTGTTCAGCAATAGTAATTCTTTCCTTTCTCCTTGGAGACCTATTGTAATTTTCTTCTCTCCATCTCAAGGCAAGGCAAATAGGTAATTCAGATTGATTACACAGATTATGTACACAGAAATGCAAAGGAGAAAAGCTCATTAATTGCTTAAAATATGAAGATAGCAATCCCTGGCCTGATAATTATTCTTATTTTATGGAAGAGGAATCTGAGGTTCAGAGAAGTTAAGTGACTTTCCTGAGTTGCAGAGTTAGCAAACGGCAGAGACAAGATTAAAATCCCAGGAATATTCCATTTTCAAGGGGATGCTGTTTAATGCTGAATAGCTTTGATTAATGGAGTGAGAAGAACTTGGAGTTCCCAGGAAAGGAGGAATAATGGTTTGAGAGAGAAGTCAAAAAGGGGATGGAGACAGCGTGTAGATGAGGTGAAAGGTGGTGAATTCCCTTTCTTCCTTCATTACTCACCCCCCATCATTTTGCATTCATTCATCATAGTTGATGGTATCTGCTATATTTTAAATTTGCTAGATCACTTGCATGTGCTTGGTCTCCCCTCTCTGTCCCATAAATTTGCAGTTAATTTTATATATGTACCAATTCTTAATGCTTAATAAATTTTCTGGGGTTTGGGGGATGCAGGGAAGGGAGGACCTCTTAAAAAGGGCTAAGTTTCAGGTCTGAGGGGCCCCCTTGACACAGGCACAGAGAAATCCTGGAGTAGTAGGCAGTAGAGGAGGTCATAATTTTGGAGTGACATCTTTTGTGTCATCTTTAGAAATTTTGTGGGGAGAACTTGAACCTATGGAACTGATGGAATTGAGAGTTTTGAGCCTATTTTTTTTTTTTTTTTCTTTTTTTTTTTTTATTTTTTATTATACTTTAAGTTCTAGGGTACATGTGCATAACGTTTATATCATGTATAACTCCCCAATGCAATCCCTCCCTCCTCCCCCCTCCCCATGATAGGCCCCAGTGTGTGATGTTCCCCTTCCCGAGTCCAAGTGATCTCATTGTTCAGTTCCCACCTATGAGTGAGAACATGCGGTGTTTGGTTTTCTGTTCTTGTGATAGTTTGCTAAGAATGATGGTTTCCAGCTGCATCCATGTCCCTACAAAGGACGCAAACTCATCCTTTTTGATGGCTGCATAGTATTCCATGGTGTATATGTGCCACATTTTCTTAATCCAGTCTGTCACAGATGGACATTTGGGTTGATTCCAAGTCTTTGCTATTGTGAATAGTGCCGCAATAAACATACGTGTGCATGTGTCTTTGTAGTAGAGTAATTTATAATCCTTTGGGTATATACCCAGTAGTGGGATGGCTGGGTCATATGGTACATCTAGTTCTAGATCCTTGAGGAATCGCCATACTGTTTTCCATAATGGTTGAACTAGTTTACAATCCCACCAACAGTGTAAAAGTGTTCCTATTTCTCCACATCCTCTCCAACATCTATTGTTTCCTGACTTCTTAATGATTGCCATTCTAACTGGTGTGAGATGGTATCTCATTGTGGTTTTGATTTGCATTTCTCTGATGGCGAGTGATGACGAGCATTTTTTCATGTGTCTGTTGGCTGTATGGATGTCTTCTTTTGAGAAATGTCTGTTCATATCCTTTCCCCACTTTTTGATGGGGTTGTTTGTTTTTTTCTTGTATATTTGTTTGAGTTCTTTGTAGATTCTGGATATTAGCCCTTTGTCAGATGAGTAGGTTGCAAAAATTTTCTCCCATTCTGTAGGTTGCCTGTTCACTCTGATGGTAGTTTCTTTTGCTGTGCAAAAGCTCTTTAGTTTAATGAGATCCCATTTGTCAATTTTGGCTTTTGCTGCCGTTGCTTTTGGTGTTTTAGACATGAAGTCCTTGCCCATGCCTATGTCCTGAATGGTACTACCTAGATTTTCTTCTAGGGTTTTTATGGTATTAGGTCTAACATTTAAGTCTCTAATCCATCTTGAATTAATTTTCGTATAAGGGGTAAGGAAAGGATCCAGTTTCAGCTTTCTACTTGTGGCTAGCCAATTTTCCCAGCACCATTTATTAAATAGGGAATCCTTTCCCCATTTCTTGTTTTTGTCAGGTTTGTCAAAGATCAGATGGCTGTAGATGTGTGGTATTATTTCTGAGGACTCTGTTCTGTTCCACTGGTCTATTTCTCTGTTGTGGTACCAGTACCATGCTGTTTTGGTTACTGTAGCCTTGTAGTATAGTTTGAAGTCAGGTAGCGTGACGCCTCCAGCTTTGTCCTTTTGACCTAGGATTGTCTTGGCAATGCGGGCTCTTTTTTGGTTCCATATGAACTTTAAAGCAGTTTTTTCCAATTCTGTGAAGAAAGTCATTGGTAGCTTGATGGGGATGGCATTGAATCTATAAATCACCTTGGGCAGTATGGCCATTTTCACGATATTGATTCTTCCTATCCATGAGCATGGTATGTTCTTCCATTTGTTTGTGTCCTCTTTGATTTCACTGAGCAGTGGTTTGTAGTTCTCCTTGAAGAGGTCCTTTACATCCCTTGTAAGCTGGATTCCTAGGTATTTTATTCTCTTTGAAGCAATTGTGAATGGAAGTTCATTCCTGACTTGGCTCTCTGCTTGTCTGTTACTGGTGTATAAGAATGCTTGTGATTTTTGCACATTAATTTTGTATCCTGAGACTTTGCTGAAGTTGCTTATCAGCTTAAGGAGATTTTGGGCTGAGACGATGGGGTTTTCTAAATATACAATCATGTCATCTGCAAACAGGGACAATTTGACTTCTTCTTTTCCTAACTGGATACCCTTGATTTCTTTCTCTTGCCTGATTGCCCTAGCCAGAACTTCCAACACTATGTTGAATAGGAGTGGTGAGAGAGGGCATCCCTGTCTTGTGCCAGTTTTCAAAGGGAATTTTTCCAGTTTTTGCCCATTCAGTATGATATTAGCTGTGGGTTTGTCGTAAATAGCTCTTATTATTTTGAGGTACGTTCCATCAATACCGAATTTATTGAGCGTTTTTAGCATAAAGGGCTGTTGAATTTTGTCAAAAGCCTTTTCTGCATCTATTGAGATAATCATGTGGTTCTTGTCTTTGGTTCTGTTTATATGCTGGATTACGTTTATTGATTTGCGAATGTTGAACCAGCCTTGCATCCCAGGGATGAAGCCCACTTGATCATGGTGGATAAGCTTTTTGATGTGCTGCTGAATCCGGTTTGCCAGTATTTTATTGAGAATTTTTGCATCGATGTTCATCAGGGATATTGGTCTAAAATTCTCTTTTTTTGTTGTGTCTCTGCCAGGCTTTGGTATCAGGATGATGTTGGCCTCATAAAATGAGTTAGGGAGGATTCCCTCTTTTTCTATTGATTGGAATAGTTTCAGAAGGAATGGTACCAGCTCCTCCTTGTACCTCTGGTAGAATTCAGCTGTGAATCCATCTGGTCCTGGACTTTTTTTCGTGGGTAGGCTATTAATTGTTGCCTCAATTTCAGAGCCTGTTATTGGTCTATTCAGGGATTCAACTTCTTCCTGGTTCAGTCTTGGGAGAGTGTAAGTGTCCAGGAAATTATCCATTTCTTCTAGATTTTCTAGTCGATTTGCGTAGAGGCATTTATAGTATTCTCTGATGGTTGTTTGTATTTCTGTGGGGTCGGTGGTGATATCCCCTTTATCATTTTTTATTGCGTCTATTTGATTCCTCTCTCTTTTCTTCTTTATTAGTCTTGCTAGCGGTCTGTCAATTTTGTTGATCTTTTCAAAAAACCAACTCCTGGATTCATTGATTTTTTGGAGGGTTTTTTGTGACTCTATCTCCTTCAGTTCTGCTCTGATCTTAGTTATTTCTTGCCTTCTGCTAGCTTTTGAATGTGTTTGCTCTTGCCTCTCTAGTTCTTTTAATTGTGATGTTAAAGTGTCAATTTTAGATCTTTCCTGCTTTCTCTTGTGGGCATTTAGTGCTATAAATTTCCCTCTACACACTGCTTTAAATGTGTCCCAGAGATTCTGGTATGTTGTATCTTTGTTCTCATTGGTTTCAAAGAACATCTTTATTTCTGCTTTCATTTCGTTATGTACCCAGTAGTCATTCAGGAGCAGGTTATTCAGTTTCCATGTAGTTGAGCGGTTTGGATTGATTTTCTTAGTCCTGAGTTCTAGTTTGATTGCACTGTGGTCTGAGAGACAGTTTGTTATAATTTCTGTTCTTGTACATTTGCTGAGGAGTGCTTTACTTCCAATTATGTGGTCAATTTTGGAATAAGTGCGATGTGGTGCTGAGAAGAATGTATATTCTGTTGATTTGGGGTGGAGAGTTCTATAGATGTCTATTAGGTCCGCTTGGTGCAGAGATGAGTTCAATTCCTGGATATCCTTGTTAACTTTCTGTCTCGTTGATCTGTCTAATGTTGACAGTGGAGTGTTGAAATCTCCCATTATTATTGTATGGGAGTCTAAGTCTCTTTGTAGGTCTCTAAGGACTTGCTTTATGAATCTGGGTGCTCCTGTATTGGGTGCATATATATTTAGGAGAGTTAGCTCTTCCTGTTGAATTGATCCCTTTACCATTATGTAATGGCCTTCTTTGTCTCTTTTGATCTTTGATGGTTTAAAGTCTGTTTTATCAGAGACTAGGATTGCAACCCCTGCTTTTTTTTGTTCTCCATTTGCTTGGTAGATCTTTCTCCATCCCTTTATTTTGAGCCTATGTATGTCTCTGCATGTGAGATGGGTCTCCTGAATACAGCAGACTGATGGGTCTTGACTCTTGATCCAGTTTGCCAGTCTGTGTCTTTTAATTGGAGCATTTAGTCCATTTACATTTAAGGTTAATATTGTTATGTGTGAACTTGATCCTGTCATTATGATATTAACTGGTTATTTTGCTCATTAGTTGATGCAGTTTCTTCCTAGCCTCGATGGTCTTTACATTTTGGCATGTTTTTGCAATGGCTGGTACTGGTTGTTCCTTTCCATGTTTAGGGCTTCCTTCAGGGTCTCTTGTAAGGCAGGCCTGGTGGTGACAAAATCTCTAAGCATTTGCTTATCTGTAAAGGATTTTATTTCTCCTTCACTGATGAAACTTAGTTTGGCTGGATATGAAATTCTGGGTTGAAAATTCTTTTCTTTAAGAATGTTGAATATTGGCCCCCACTCTCTTCTGGCTTGTAGAGTTTCTGCCGAGAGATCTGCTGTTAGTCTGATGGGCTTCCCTTTGTGGGTAACCCGACCTTTCTCTCTGGCTGCCCTTAAGATTTTTTCCTTCATTTCAACTTTGGTGAATCTGGCAATCATGTGTCTTGGAGTTGCTCTTCTGGAGGAGTATCTTTGTGGCGTTCTCTGTATTTCCTGAATTTGAATGTTGGCCTGCCCTACTAGGTTGGGGAAGTTCTCCTGGATGATATCCTGAAGAGTGTTTTCCAACTTGGTTCCATTTTCCCCCTCACTTTCAGGCACCCCAATCAGACGTAGATTTGGTCTTTTTACATAATCCCATACTTCTTGCAGGCTTTGTTCATTTCTTTTTCTTCTTTTTTCTTTTGGTTTCTCTTCTCGCTTCATTTCATTCATTTGATCCTCAATCGCTGATACTCTTTCTTCCAGTTGATCGAGTCGGTTACTGAAGCTTGTGCATTTGTCACGTATTTCTCGTGTCATGGTTTTCATCTCTGTCATTTCGTTTATGATCTTCTCTGCATTAATTAGTCTAGCTGTCAATTCTTCCACTTTTTTTTCAAGATTTTTAGTTTCTTTGCGCTGGGTACGTAATTCCTCCTTTAGCTCTGAGAAGTTTGATGGACTGAAGCCTTCTTCTCTCATCTCGTCAAAGTCATTCTCTGACCAGCTTTGATCCGTTGCTGGCGATGGGCTGCGCTCCTTTGCAGGGGGAGATGTGCTCTTATTTTTTGAATTTCCAGCTTTTCTGCCCTGCTTTTTCCCCATCTTTGTGGTTTTATCTGTCTCTGGTCTTTGATGATGGTGACGTACTGATGGGGTTTTGGTATAGGTGTCCTTCCTGTTTGATAGTTTTCCGTCTGACAGTCAGAAGGACTGTCTGTTGGTCTGTTGGAGATTGCTTGAGGTCCACTCCAGACCCTGTTTGCCTGGGTATCAGCAGCAGAGGTTGCCAAAGATAGAATATTGCTGAGCAGCGAGTGTACCTGTCTGATTCTTCCTTTGGAAGTTTCCTCTCAGGGATGACTCCACCCTGTGAGGTGTGGGGTGTCAGACTGCCCCTAGTGGGGGATGTCTCCCAGCTAGGCTACTCAGGGGTCAGGGACCCACCTGAGCAGGCAGTCTGTCCGTTCTCGGATCTCAACCTCCGCGTTGGGAGATCCACGGCTCTCCCCAAAGCTGTCAGACAGAGTCGTTCGCCTCTGCACCGCCCCCGCTGCTTTCCCTATTGGACCTCAGCTGTGGGCTGTCCCCAGAGGTGGAGTCTACAGAGACAGGCAGGTTTCCTTGAGCTGCTGTGAGCTCCACCCAGTTCGAGCTTCCCAGCGGCTTTGTTTACCTACTTAAGCCTCAGCAATGGCGGGCGCCCCTCCCCCAGCCTCGCTGCTGCCTTGCGGATAGATCCCCGCAGACGGCTGTGTTAGCAGTGAGGGAGGCTCCGTGGGCGTGGGACCCTCCCGGCCAGGTGTGGGATATATTCTCCTGGTGTGCCTGTTTCCTTAAAGCGCCGTATTGGGGTGGGAGTTATGCGATTTTCCAGGTGTTATGTGTCTCAGTTCCCCTGGCTAGGAAAACGGATTTCCTTCCCCCTTGCGCTTCCAGGTGAGGCGATGCCTCGCCCTGCTTCAGCTCACGCTGGTCAGGCTGCAGCAGCTGACCAGCACCGATTGTCCGGCACTCCCTAGAGAGATGACCCCAGTACCTCAGTTGAAAATGCAGAAATCACCGGTCTTCTGTGTTACTCGCGCTGGGAGTTGGAGACTGGAGCTGTTCCTATTCGGCCATCTTGCTCCGCCCCCCCCTCTCTTCGAGCCTATTTTATCTAGCTCTCCTCGGGGCACACAAGCCCCAGCTGATCTCTGGGTTGTATCTGTTCTTGCCCCTGTTCCATGTGCTTCTGGAATGTAAGGACCATGACTATCTTATTCCCTTCCATCTCTGAACCTCACGTGGTTCCTGCTTCATAACAACCATAAACAATTTGTTTGAGATGACTGGCTCTATAGGGCCATGGGGGCAGAAGTGTGAATGAAAAAGTTTCAGTAGAAAGTCTGAGATGGGAACATAGAAGCAGGAGATGGAGATGTTGGCCACATGTCCAAGACACTGGGTAGTGGTAGCTAAAATAAACAGCATGATTGAATAAATGTATTATTTTTGTTTGAAGATGAAAATACATGGCTTAAAAATGTTAGTGGGCAGAGGGGAAGGAAAGGATTCTCATTTTGGAACAGATTTTGTCTCCCTGATTACATATTTACTCTATAAAATAATTTATGTAAAACAGTCATCTGAACATCAGCAACTCACTGCCTCATCTGCAACTGCTGTTGTTACGTCAAGTTCCTTCTTCAAATCTTTCAGGACCTTCCAGAACCTTCTGTGTACAGTTTGTAGTTTAAAACATGGTGATCCGAGAATGTAGAAATTAATCTACATATCTATAGCCAACTAATTTTTGACAGAGGCACCAAGAACATTCATTAGGGACAGGACAGTTGTTTTAATAAATTGTGATAGTAAAACTGGATATTCATATACAGAAGAATAAAATTAGGCCCCCACCTCTCTCACCTTATACAAAAAACACTCAAAATGGATTAAAGACCTAAATGTAAGGTGTGAAACTATAAAAGTACTAGAAGAAAAAAAAGGAGAAACTCTTCAGTACATTGGTGTGGGGAAAGATTTTGTGAATAAGACTCAAAAATATAAGCAACAAAACCGAAATTAAACAAATACGATTATATCAAGCTAAAAAATTCTGCACTATAAAGAAATCAACGGTGAAAATATAACCTATGGAATGGGAGAAAATATTTGGAAACTATTCATTCGACAGGAGATTAATATCCAGAATAAACAAGAAACGTAAAAATCTCAACAGCCAAAAAAAAAAAAAAAAAAAGAAAAGTTCAATTTAAAAACATGGGCAAATAATCTGAACAGTCATTTTTCAAAAGAAGACATATAAATTTCCAACAAGTATATGAAAAACATTCAACATCACTAATCATCAGGGAAATGCAAATCAAAACCACAATGAGATATCATTTCACCTTAGAATGACTATTATCAAGAAGACCAAAAACAAAAACAAAAAACAAATACTGGCAAGAATGTGGAGAAAAGGAAATTGTATACTGTTGGTGGGAATGTAAACTAGCACAGAGAACAGTATGGAGGTTCCTCAAAAAAACACATGTAAAACTACCACTTGATCCAGTAACCCCATTACTGGGCATTCATCCAAAGCAAAGGAAATTAGTATATCAAAGAGATATCTAGATCTCCACGTTTATTGCAGCATTAGTCACAATAGCCAAGATAGGAATCAACCAACTGTCCAACAACAGATGAACAGATAAAGAAAATGTGGTATATATATACAATGGAATATTATGTAGACATAGAACAGAATGAAACCCTGTCATTGGCAGTAACATGGATGGAACAAGAGGACATTATGTTAAGTGAAACAAGTCAAGCACAGAAAGACAAATACTGCATTTTTCTAACTTACGTGTGGGAACTTAAAAAGTGAATCTCATAAGGATAGTGAAAGATCGGTGATTACCAGAGGCCAGGAAGGGTAGGGGAGAGGAGAGTATGAAGAGAGGTTGATTAAGGAGTAGAAATATATAGATAGATAGAAGAAATAATGGCTGGCTGTGGTGGCTCATGCCTGTAATCCCAGCACTTTGGGAGGCCAAGGTGGGTGGATCACTCGAGGTCAGGAGTTTGAGACCAGCCTGGCCAACATGGTGAAACCCCAGTTCTAGTAAAAATACAAAAATTAGCTGGGCGTAGTGGCACACGCCTGTAATCCCAGCTACTCAGGAGGCTAAGGCAGGAGAATTGCTTCAACCCAGGAGACAGAGTTGCAGTGAGCCAAGATCACACTACTGCACTGTAGCCCGGGCCATAGAGCGAGACTCCATCTCAAAAACAAACGAACAAACAAACAAACAAGCAAAAAACAAAAAAAAAACCCCCAAAGACCAAGTTTTTAGTAGAACAGTTGAGTGACTATAGTTAGCAATAATCTATAAAGCATTTCAAAATAGCTAGAAGAGAATAATTTGAATGTTCCTAGCATAAAGCAAAAATGAATATTTCATTTAAATATAAAAAATTGGATATCTCAGTTCCCCTGATTTGATCTTTACAAATTATATGGATGTATAAACTTATCAGAAAATATGTACATCTATTATGTATCAATAAAAAACTTAAAGTATACAAAACACTAAAAATGTTGATGTCGTAGAAGTAAAAAGTAGAATAGAGTATACTAGAGGCTGGGAAGGGTAGGGGGGATAGGGAGAGATTTTTTAAAGATAGAAAAGTACAGTTAGATAGGAGAAATAAGTTCTAATGTTGTATAGCACTGTAGGATGACTACAGTTAATACATACTTTCAAACAGCTAGAAGAAAGATACCGAATGTTTTCAACACAAAGAAATGACAAATGTTCGAGAGGATGGATAAGCTAATTTTGCTGATCTGATTACTATACATTGTATGTATTGAAACATCACTATGTGCCCCATAAATATACACAATTATTATGTGCCAATTACAAACAATTTTTAAAGAGAAAAGTAAAATAAAATATGGTTTTACATTTACAAAGAAAAAAATTACCAAACAAACATGGTGACCGTACTTGATCTGGCGCCTGCTTCCTTCTCCAGGCTTATATTCATCCACCCTGTAGGATGCAGGATCCACTCTGTAGGACACCACACTCCAGTGGTATTAAATCACCTGACGCTACTGGAAGGCATCATGCTCCTTTACACAAATTATCTGCCTTCCAGCAATGTTCTCTCTGCCTGAAGTTTTCTTTCTCACTCCTTTTCTGCTTAGAAAAATTCTCCTCTTAGCACAGATATTGCTTCCTTCAGAAAGCCTTTCCTGACCTCAGCCATCTTAAAGCTTGCCATGGTTTGAATGTTTGTTCCCTCCAAAACTCATGGTATTAAGAGGTGAGACCCTTAAGAGGTGATTAAGCCATGAAGACTTTGCTCTCATAAATGGACTTAATGCTGTTTCATGGAAATGGGTTTGTTATTGCAGGAGTGTGTTTGTTATAAAAGTGTTTTCTCTCCTGCCCTTCTGTCTTCACCACGGGCTAATGCAGGAAGAAAGCCCTCACCAGATGCTGGTGCCTTGGTCTTGGACTTCCCAGCCTCCAGAATGGTGAAGAAATAGATTTCTGTTCTTTATAAAGTACCTAGTCTCAGGTTTTTTGTTAGAGCAGCACAAACAGACTAAGAAAGTGCTCCCAAGGAAAACTGCACTTTCCTCTTTGCTAATCTCTTGTCATATCATGCAGTGATTTACTGTTTGATAGCTATCTAAATTCTGAGTTTTTGAATGCAAAGACCATTGCCTTTTGACTCTGTGTCCCTGTTTCTTAGCCTGCCACCCCATCGAATAGGACTGCAGTGATTTGCTATTGGCTGAATGAAGTAAGATCAAAGAACACTTAGACATTTATAGCACTAATTATTTCAAAATTCTACTTTAAAACTTTTTTTTTGTGATTTGGTATTTTTATGGCTGTTTGATTCTAAATTCTACTTTTTCATCACATCATTGTATGGTCCATTTCAAATCTGTACAGTTCTTGGAGGCAGTGGTGATAACACACAATACTGCCTTCTTTCTTCTTATCTTGGATAATTCATCCAAATTGATATTTCTGGATCAAAGAGTATATATTCTTTTTATTTTTTATTTTTTTTTTGAGACAAAGTTTCGCTCTTGTTGCCCAGGCTGGAGTGCAGTGGCGTGATCTCGGCTCACTGCAACCTCCTCCCAGGCTCAAGCGATTCTCCTGCCTCAGCCTCCTGAGCAGCTGGGATTACAGACATGTGCCACCACGCCCGGCTAATTTTGTATTTTTAGTAGAGACAGGGTTTCTCCATGTTGGTCAGGCTGGTCTCGAACTCCTGACCTCAGGTGATCTGCCTGCCTCAGCTTCCCAAAGCGCTGGGATTATAGGCGTGAGTCACGTGCCGGGCTCAAAGACTATATATTCTTTTATGACTCTTTTCACCATTTGCTAAATTGTTTTCTGCAAAGATGTGCCACTTTATAGTGCCACCATCATATCTATTTTTTCCTCAACTTTCCTGATGGAGTTTTGTCATTTGAAAAAATGAATAAATTAATAGATATAATTTTATTGTTTCAGTAGATATAAAGTAGTTGTTCAGAATGTTTTAGCATGTATTTTTATAATTATTAGTAAGAGAGAGAAATGTCCTGTGTTTCTTATTCACATTTTTCTTATATCAATTACCCACAAATATGAAGAGAAATAACTTTGAAGTCAGAAGAAGAGTAAATATTAATACTGAAAAAAGCTGAGATAATTGGTGGAGAGTAACCCCAAAAGTTCCTGGAGAACAGGAGATGAGTTTATACTTGTAAAGATGGAGGAGAACAGTTTCTCCTAAGAGAAGCATAAAAGAAAGTAAGATAAATAAGGGGCAGAGATACAATAATAGAAAATATTAACTAACATTTTTTCTTTAAGCATTTAGTGTGTGAAAATTGTGCTAATTGCTTTTCATAAATTCCTTCTTTTAATCTTCAGAACCATTCATTTCACAGATGGGGAAAATGAGGATCCATGAAGTTAGGAGACATGTTCATGGACACTTAGAAAGTCCACGCAGAGCTTGAATTCAGAGTCAAGTCTGTACTCTTAACCATGATCCTGCACTTCATAGCTGAGTTGGAGGGGGAGAAGATGAGGTCTCTCTTTTTTTTTTTTTTGTCATCTTGATTCAGTAAAAGAGAAGGGGAGATGCTCTTCTGAGAAGGGCCATACTGAGGAGAGTGTTCTAGGGACATGAACTGATAGCAATTGTGGGCAGCATCCAGCATCCTGGTATGAATCTGGCTGGCCTGTTTCTGTGATGCTTTTTAGTAGTATTCTGGGCTTTGGGGAGAAGAGCAGACAAAAGGCTGAGAGAGGCATGTCCAGGTTTGTGTGCTGCTGGGCTCAGCTGGAGCTAGGGAGGTGGCCCCAGCAGTGTAGTGTCAGAAGGGCAGCATTAAAGTGGTTGTCGAAGTTGTCCAGGACAGACAGGGACCCACACATGGCTAGGGATTACCTGTCTGAATTATTGATGCCACTTCTGTCCCTGCTACAGCTATTATGACCATGACTCCCGACTGTCAGAAAGCATTGATTGATCACCCACACGGTGCCAGTGCCTGCAATCTCTTCGGCGTACTGGCTCTTCTGTAGGTTGAAGAGGGTTATCGCCAGCAGTAGCTGTGTCTTTTTCATGGCTCCAGCTCCCAACACCAGCCTCTCCCATTATGATCCTAGGCTGGCAGGTCTGTGGCTTCAGCTCCTGCCTATGTGACCGTTGCGATTACTGTTCTCATTTGGCATATGAGAACACCAAGGTGCAGAGAGCAGTGACTTTCCCAAGAACCCCAGCTGCTAAGCGAGGAAGCTAGTATACAATCTGGGGTAGTCTGATGAGGGAACTGAGTCAAGGAACAAGTCCAGAGTCACACTGCTGGTAGGTGGTAGAGTCAGAATCCCAGTGCAGGCTGTCTGAAAGTGGAGGAGTGGCAGATGAGGACTGAGAGGGTGATCCAAATGCAGAAAGCCTCTTTGTTCTTGATTTTGCTGCTCTTGGGCGTGAAAGCAAAGCCAACACCTCCTGGAAGAGGAATGCAAGGAGGGAGAGGAAGGAAGGAAGGAGGTAGAGGAGGAGGAGGACCCAGGGCTTTGGCCTTGGCTTTGACTGTGTCTGAATGGGCAAATCCACACAGTGGCATCAGAAGCTCTTTGTCTCCCCAGCAGCTGACCCTGATTAGCTTCAGGCCTCAGTCCTTCTCCAAAGCCACCACTCATCAGGGGCTGGTTCTCTTGCCCTTTGCCCAGGCTTTTGATCAGAGGGCACCAGGCGCTAAAGGCACAGCTAGGAAGCTCTTCCTTAGGGCTTCCTGGGACGGCTTCAAAGGGAGGAAAGCAATTTGCAGCTTTTGTGTGGAAGACAGGGTTTGGGGAGGGAGAGCTGCAGTTGGTGGGGAGCTAATTAGGGCCAGTAACTGTTTGGCCACTTCACTCTCACTTGAAAACCCTCTGGGATGATGTGGTGGGGAGCACGGAGACCACTTTGTTCTCAGCAGGCAGCTTGCTGCCACTGTGTAAATGGCAGGTTTGGGAAATGAGGTCTGGAAAGACTGGTACTTAATAACCCTCAGGAGATTTGTGAAATGGACTCTCCATGAGTGGTTGTCCTGTATTTACTTTCTGCAGTATGTTGCACCAAGGCTACAATACTCTAATGCAGCATTTTTTTTTTCTTTCTGGGATGCCTTTCTATGTAGGACTACTAATTATGGATCACATATACTGTTGTATCCTTATTAATAAAAGATATTCCCTCTTATCAATGAATTAACTGTTGCCATAGTGACTAATGCACTTTACAAGAGTGAAATTGGAATATTCTAAAAGCAGATCCCCTAAGGAAATGCCGGAAAAATAAAAAGACATTTGGATTATTTATAAACCATGATTCTGCTAGGTTTTTTTGGGAGAAGGGGCACAGAAAGATGTGCTATTAGACCAGTTTGGGGGCATAGAGGTTGTATGTAGAGCTATAGCCAAAGGCTTCACTTCTAAGGTTGGCGAGTCCTGATTCTAGTTTTGAATTTTCTGCCTATTAGATTTATGACTCTACACAGGTGAGTTGCACTCTCAGTTTCATCAAGGGGATAATTGTGGGATATCATAAGACTGTGAATAATAAATCAATGACTCAGCCAGTAGGTCACATAGAAAGTGTTTGGTGTAGATCAGTGGTTGTTATTGTCAATGTAAACATTCATTGGTATGTGTTACTATCTGATTCCCACCATACTGGTTGGCAGCTGGTGGTTATCAACCAGTAACCACCATAGTTCAGCCACTAACTATCTAATTCTTCAGCCTCCCCTCTCCACCTAGTAAGCAGCATACAGAAACATTCAATTCATTCCTGTTTTGTCACCAGAAGATTGGACAGTAATTTCTATTACTATCCTAATTAGTGCCCGTTCAGTCTTTAATTGGGACAAAAATGACTGGATAAATGTACACAGATTTGCTAAAGAATTGGATTATGTATTATAATTTAATTCTGCCAGGGGCTGTTAATGATTCTTTAGGCCTTTATGTTTTCTTTCTTTCTATGTGTCCTTTATGTTTTGATCTACTTTCTGTTTTTGTTCTTTTGATGTTCTTGTAGCAACCTCACAGGACCTTTCTGCCATGTACCCAGGGTCTAAGTATTCTGTTGAAAGGGCTTTGTTGTCCTAACTACAAATCCTCACAAGCTGGCATGCTTCCTTTTCCCTGGGTAGCTTTTCTGTCCTGTGCTCCTTGAGCAACAGCGTTTACAGAGTGAATTTGTGCATAGTGAGCAGCAAGGCATAGCCGTTTCATGGTCTTGCCTTCTTAAGCATCATGCATTGGAGCCTTGAATAAATAGGGTAAGTATAATTCAGTACTTACTGGAGAGCATTTATGGTCTATCGGGTACCCTGCTCCTTGGTTTATGGGTACTAATAAACAAGAATTTGGCTTAATTAACACACAGTTCTGAAAGGTAGGAAATAGTGGAGTCAAACACACTGGAATTGGAATTCTGGTTCTATTTTACACTTGACTCTTGAGAAACACGGGTTTGAACTGAGAGGGTCCACTTATACACAGATTATTTTCCATTAATGCAGTTGGCCCTTGGTATTGGCAGGCTCTGTATCTGCAACCAAACCTGAGGCTGGAAGATTTCACATTTACAGGATTCAAAACTTGCTTATACAGAGGACTGACTGTTCCTTTCATATCTGCAGGTTCCGAAGGACCTACTGTGACACTTGAGTATGCGTGGATTGTGGTATGTGCGGATGGTCCTAAAACCAATCCCCCAGGGATACTGAGAGATGACTATACTAGCTTTGTGACCATGCATAAGTCACTATGGCCTCAGTTTCCTCATCTGTAAAATGCCAATTCTGATCATTGCTTTAAGGAATTATTGAAAGAATAAGTGAGATATCATATTTAAAATGCCGATTAGATAAAATAAATGTGATTTATTTTCCCCTCTTTAACATTCTGTTGAATAAGTTCTGCAGGTGTTTATCCCTCCAAAAACTGTCCTGAATTGGTGTGTTTTTGTTTTTGGCTTTCTTTGTCTTTGGGATCTTCACAAGTTTTATGTCAAATGAAACTTGTTTTCTCCACATTACTGGTCGTAGCAGTCACAACTTCATAAAATAATCTCAGATGCAAGTGAAATATGAAATTCACTAGGTGTCCTGAGCAAGCTCTTGAGTGTCAGAAAGCACTGGGATGTGGTGGAAAAGCCCCAGGTAGACATAATATCCGGACTTAACTCTAGGCTCTTTCTGGTCAACTATACCTGTGACTCCATTTTCTTCTTTCTCAGAGAAGCATAAGTCTATTAAGCCATTATTATTAACATAACTAACTTATGGTACACTTATTTAAAATAATTATCTTTTAATATTTTTCAGGGCTCAATAACCTGGAATAAAATGAATAAATAAAAAAAAAATTCATTTCCTTTGGTCAAATCCAGTGATGTACTGAATGGTAAGAAGTAGAACTAAGGCTCCAGGACTGAAAGATACTAGTCATGCCAGACAGTCTAGCCCCTTGTAGAAATATTTTAAAGTATGGATAACCTCTGTCTGCCCAAACTGTGGTTTGGAACATAAAAGAGAAGACAGGCCAAGCCATTCTAGTCCTTGGCTGCCAAAGCCTGTGACTGCTGCTGCCAAGCATCTTCCAGGCTTGGTGTTGGCTCCAGCTGGAGCTGAGATGTTTCCATCTGTACAACTGCAGGTGGTTAGGTAATTAGCAGTATACACTTGTAGGGCTGTAAAGAGAAGTCTGGTAACAAATCCATCCTTGGTGCACATCTGTTGGGTGTTACAATGGACTGGAAAAGGGTCTGATCTTGAAATAAATAGATCAAAACACTGTTTTTGTGTGTTTTTTAAAATTTCTAAACATTAAATTTTCTTAACTTTTAAGTTAAGGGTACAGGTGCAGGTTTGTTACATAGATAAACTTGTATCACGGGGATTTGTTGTCCAGATTATTTCAACACTCAGGTATTAAGCCTAGTACCCATTAGTTATTTTTTCCTAATTCCCTCCCTCCTCCTGCCCTTCAGCTTCTGATAGGCCCTAGTGTGTGTTGTTCCCCTCTGTGTGTTCATGTGTTATCATCATTTCACTCCCACTTATAAGTGAGAACATGTGGTATTTGGTTTTCTGTCCCTGTGTTAGTTTGCTAAGGATAGGGGCCTCCAGTTCCATCCGTGTGCCTGAAAAGGACAAGATCTCATTCTTTTTTTATGGCTGCATAGTATTCCAAGGTGTATATGTACCATATTTTCTTTATCTGGTCTACCATTGATGAGAATTTAGGTTGATTCCTGGAAGACAATGTGGCAATTCCTCAAAGACCTAAAGACAGAAATTTGACCCAGCAATCCCATTACCAATACCCAAAGGAACATAAATCATTCTGTTATAAAGACACATGCATGGCTACATTAATTGCAACATTATTCACTTTTGTTTTTTTTTTTTGTTTGTTTTTTTTTGTTTTTGAGGCGGAGTCTTGCTCTGCCGCCCGGACTGGAGCGCAGTGGCCTGATCTCAGCTCACTGCAAGCTCTGCCTCCCGGGTTTACGCCATTCCCCTGCCTCAGCCTCCCGAGTAGCTGGGACTACAGGCGCCCGCCACCTCGCCCGGCTAGTTTTTGTATTTTTAGTAGAGACGGGGTTTCACCGTGTTAGCCAAGATGGTCTCGATCTCCTGACCTCGTGATCCGCCCGTCTCGGCCTCCCAAAGTGCTGGGATTACAGGCTTGAGCCACCACGCCCGGCCCACTTTTGTTTTTTAAATCTTCCGAGGTTGATTATTTAGGCAAAGTCACTATTGAAGCCTAAATGACTGAAAGGTCAGTGATAAGCAAGCTTGAAGTGTATCTATATCTTCTGCTGTCCACTGAGCTTGAGACTTCTCTGCATCCTTCAGAAGCCTGCTGGAGCCACAGATGCCCTCTGGATGGGTCACTTTGCAAGAGAACCTGTTGGACTTCCTATCTTCTGCCTTGTACTAAGGGATCTGATCTTGTCATAGTATTCGACTTATTTCTCACCTCTCTTGACCGTGTGGATACACATTTCCATTTACATACCTGCCAAAAGTATGGACATACATGGACATACTTTCAATTGGATGCCACTCAAATAGAAGACAATTTATTACTTTTAACCAAAAATGCATTTATTCAAATCTGTACCAAAGATATCAGTGAAGACAGAGCCCCAGCTTAGCAAAGAATCCAAGTTCTATTAAGCACCTCTCTTTTCTCTGCACAGTTATTGATTTCCATAGTGCATGCAAGAAAGAGAATTTGGAATCCAGACTTTGGTCCCAAATTAACATATGTGTTAGAATGGGAGAGGTTATAATTCAGTCCTCTACATGCTCTTCAGTATCTGACTGTTTAACTTGTTCAGAACTAGGTGAAGAAGAGAGGTGTTGGGTGCTCCCTGAAAACTCCCAACAAGGTTGTTTTAATTTCTCTGCTACTAGTGACTTCTCCGATCTCAGTTTAGGCCCTCTTTATAGTTTTGGCTAAACTCAACATGACTAAAATTGGAAGTGACCGTAAACTCAAAATAACCCTTAATCTTTATTTGATGGTCATTTTTCTCACACAATAAATGGCTCTTTCAATCACCTGCTAGCAAAAAGCTAGCTGGACATCAGGAGTGAATGGTCATGTTGGCTATTGGCTGTGGTTCTATTAATTGTCATCCAAATGGGCACGGGATTAAAAATTAAAATTTTCTTAAAAGTCTGGAAAGGCCCAGAGTAACAACAGAGCCCCTGTTTTTTAACATGTGCTGAGGTGTCCTCCTAATGGTTTTCAGAACTGAGAACAAAACCCCTTATCTGGATAAAGGTCAGGACTGACTTGTCATCCAGGGCATGGACAGAGGCAGAAATCAGACCTTCATGTGTGCATGTATCTGTGCATTCATCAGCTACAGCATGCTTTGTGGACCACCATACCTGGGAAGGTTTTGCAACCTATCTGGCAAGATGAGATAATGAGTTTCCACATTTAGCATTTTGGCTTTCCAGGCATCAGAACGTTTTAGCTTTAACTCAAAATCTTATCACTATACAAATAAAAATAATTTAACTTTCCAATAGTAAGCGGAAGAAGACTTCTTAAAAGTCTCTTATGAAGCAGAATAATAAGTGAAAAGTAAGAGAAATGAGACTGGTTGGATTTTTACACTTTACAAAGTCAGAAGAGGGAATTTTCTGAATGCCTTTTGCCAACAGCAAGTCCTCGAAACCCAGCTCAAGATTCGAGCAAAGCTAGATTGGCTTGTCTCTAATTTAGGATAGAAAAGAGAAAAAATGAAAAAGTTAAACCCCAGGGACCCAAGGGAAATTTCTAAAAGCTTCTTATATTTTGATACTGTGTTCCTGGTTTTAATCCTCTTCTTGAATCTAGTTAGTTCATGGCTGCCAGATTAATCTTCCTGAAATACCATTTTGTATATGACACTTTCCATGCTCAGAAATTCACAAGAGTGGTTTATTCTCCCCAGGAGGGGATAAAAGTTAGTAGCCTGGCATTCGAAGGCCATTTGTGCTGGCCTCTGCCCACCTGCCAGACACTTCCTTCACAGCTACAGCCACAAGATTCTCCCTGGTCTTTCTCTGAGCAGCCCGTGCACATTCTCCTTTCTTGTTTTTTTCCTTACATGTGGTTGTCAAACTCTGGTATGCATGAGAATTACTTTAAATGCTTGTTAAAAATACCAACATCACCATCATCCTATTCTACCAAATAGAATAGACTCTTTATGCTCAGTTTTGCTTGTTAGGTCTTAGTCGTCTTCTTCTTAGTCAAGCCTAGGTTCAGAGTCGCCAGAAGTCCAGCTTAGATAAGCAAATTTGAAAGGAGAAGAGCATCCTAGGCAGGGGGAGAAACCAGGCAAAACTGGAAATGTTTGGAAACCATAAGTCAAAATTTGGGTTAGCAGATTGAGTCTAAATGACTTAGCATTGCCTAACGTGGCTGCACGGAGGAATTCTAATGCCTTTTATTGAAAAGGTGCCTGTTTCAAGGCTGGAGAGAATTAAGTCTAAGTCCTCACTGATTTGCTGATACTGAGCTGGCTTGGACAAGTGCCTTATTTCTCTGACCTCGACTTCATCCACTTGGAAAATGGACTACATGTTTTCTTTATTGTAGAGGTAAGATGTTATAACACGTGCAATGTGTTTGGCATATAGTAGGTACTTAATAAATGTTGGCTCCCTTCGCTTCTGTCTGGGTGGCTGAGACAGGCTAAAGAACCAGCTGCTGTAACACTGTGGCAAATTCCCATTTCCAGCTAACGACTCCTGCATTTCTGCATGTAAGAATTTCCTCTCTGAGACATGCTTTTCATGTCCATGTGCTAGGCTGGACATGTCAGAGAATTAGCCCTCTTCAAGGACAGCTCTCAACCAGTGACTAACGGGAACGGTTGTAACTCAGCTTCCTCATCCCTTGGGTGTGATAACTCAGAGTGACCGCATGGGATTAAACTCCAGGCAACTACAGTGGTAGCTGGCTTAAAAATTTGCCAATTAAAGATAAACCCTTAATTGACTGCCTGCTCTCCCTTGTGTCATCCACTCCCTGACTAGTCTTTATTTCACCTCTCAAATAAACTAATTCTTTACACGTGCCCATCTCATGGACTGCTTCTTTTGAAAGAATCCAAACTGAAACAGATGCTTAGTCTACTTTTCTCTTCACAGCTTCTCCCAGTAGAGCTGCTCTAGCAGCTCCCAAATGTTTTATGAATCTGGGTGGCAGAATAGGTATATCATCTCAGTCTTTATAAGCATGCTGTCATCGTGGAACACAAGAAATGTGACAGTGGCAATAACACGCTACATCTTAGTCACTCTAATGTGTAAACTAATACAACAGTTGGGTATATTCCATGTCTCTGATATTAAATGATGACTGAATTATTGATAACTAGTTCCACATGCCCTTGAATCAAATATTAATGTAGTAATATCTTGCATGTGGCAACTGGATTCCTTCTGAATGATTTTATCACTCAGAAACCTGCCCATGTCTTTCCCCTCACATAAGATGAATTGGTTGCATTCCAGAAAGATAACTTGTGGAGATGAGATGTTTAAACATTGACTATTGTGTTCTATCATAGTTGACACACAGCAGGGTTTTCCTGGGACACGTGTCAAGCACCAAAGAAATATATCAATTGTCTGAGACTTTCATTAGGGTCTATTACAGAGTTTGTTTTTGCTGACCTATTTCATGATAATCTTGAAATGGGAAACACAAAACTCAGGCATGGAAGAACTGGAATGGGCTTTCCATCTGCACATTTGCTGCACATTTACATTTACTATATGGTTGCAAGGATTTCTGTTTATGTAATTTCACTCTTCTCTGGATTCTTGTAGGACTTTTAGTCCTGTATTGCTTGTAGGTGCTTATATATGTCTTGTATTACACATTTATTGGTGTATGTCTTCTCTTTTCTATTGGATCATATTCTCCTTGAAGTGTTTTTGACATTGAGTATTCAGTGTTTTTGGTATTCAGTGTTTTTGACATTGAGATGTTTTCTCCCCTAGGTCCTTATATCTTACCTATTCTTGCATTCTCAGCGTTTAGTAAAGAATCTAAAATATTGTAGGTGCTTCATAAATGCTTGTTGAATGACAACATTTGACACCAAATGCATGCAATATTGATACCTCAGTTACAAAAGACCTATCATCTCAGTAGGGTTTATGTGCTGTGGGATGCATAGTTTGTATCCTCATTATCTTTCTTCTGGATCTAGTCTCTTTAAAGATTTCAGAAGAAAAAAAATTATACTAAGAGACCTTTTTGGAAGATGTTAAAAGGACATGTTAGCTTTTATTAATTTTGTTAATATTGCAGGCACTCAGTGCCATACCTTGTCATTCAATAGCATTTATGGAAGCCTACTATGGTTTGGGCTCTGTACTGGCTTCTTGGAATATTTAGTTTTTCAAAACATTTTGCCTCTCATTGCTATGTGCATTTTGATAATTACAAGTCATTGATGAACATACACAAGGGTCATAAATAATCATACAATTTTTATAGTGTGTTGTAAAGATAGGAATTAGCTGGTGATACCATTACTGAAAAAAATATGCTTATATTTTATGCAAAATATAAATTTTTTAAAAAAGTAACACTGACCAATTTCCAGATACTAGCCACTATTTGTATATGAATTAACTGTGCCAAGCAAATACTGACTCATGTAAATACTTAAAACAATCCTATGAAGTATGTATTGCCATCATTTTATTTTCCCAATAAGCAAACCTACCTGGGGCCAGACACAAAGCCAGGAAATAGCATATTTGGGATATGAACACAGGAAATCTGACTTCATAATTTGCTCACTTCACCACTGTGTAATGCTGTTTCTCATAGCTAGTTGTTTCTCATTTTATTTTGGCTGCCAGGATGTTCAGAGACAAATTTATCATTGAACTTTACATTTACATTTAACTTTGACTTGAATTTCTTGGCATTTGTTTTTCTTTTGATCTCATCTTCCTCTATTTTGCTGTTGCCTTGATTTTTGAAAATTTCTATTTTTAAAAATTTATTGCTTTATATGTGTGGGTGACAATTATATCATTGGCTATAATGCAACTTTCATTATGGATATCTTTAGGCAGAAGATATCTGGTAATTTTATAGCCAGTCACTTTATTAGGAAACAATGATCTGGATAGGTGAAGTGACTTGTTCTGGTTCACATAGCTATTAAGTGGCCACCCTGTTGGAAGAATCCAGCTCCCCTTGCTTCTGATCTAATGTATGGTTTTCTGCCACACCATACTGTCCCATGTCATTTCATGCTCATTTACAACAAAAGATCATTTCTCAATCATTTCTTATGTTTTTTTCACTTCCTAGAATATATTTAATTTTATGTCCTAAGAGATAACGTAGTGTATTAGGAAAGTGATGGCCCCAGAAGTCAGGAATCCCTGTGACACTAGACAAATTACGGGACTTCTTCGGGCTTTGTTTTTCTCACTTACGCTAATGTCTGAGGCGCTTTTTGTACATGGATGTACATACTCATTAACATGTATAATTTATTTCACATGCAATTTATTAAGCTCATATATCTAAGAATTAAACTTTGAAAAAAAATTCATGACTGTTGAAATTACTGATTTAAATTTTGATCAATTAAATTCTCTCAAATAATTGATTGCAACTTCTAATTTAGTATAACATTCTTTTAAACCCTGCACACAAATTAAACTGCAGGCAAAACACAAACAGAATAATTATAAAATATATTATACCTACATTCAAACCAATTCTAATCTGTCATTGTAGTTTCAATGGATTTTCTTGTTAGCTTTATATAGCTGCTTCTCAACTTACAATGGAATTATGTCCTGATAAACCCACGGTAGGTAGAAAATATTGTAAGTTAAAATGCATTTGATACATATAACCTACAAAACATCATAGCTTAGCCTAGCCTAGCTTAAATGTGCTCTAAACACTTACATTAGTCTACAGTTGCGCAAAATTATCTAACACAATGCCTATTTTGTTTGTTTGTTTGTTTGTTTGTTTTTTTGAGACGGAGTCTCGCTCTGTGGCCCAGGCTGGAGTGCAGTGGCGCGATCTCGGCTCACTGCAAGCTCTGCCTCCCGGGTTCATGCTATTCTCCTGCCTCAGCCTCCCAAGTAGCTGGGACTACAGGCGCCCGCCACCACGCCTGGCTAATTTTTTTTTGTATTTTTAGTAGAGACGGGGTTTCACCGTGTTAGCCAGGATGGTCTCGATCTCCTGACCTCGTGATCCACCTGCTCAGCCTCCCAAAGTGCTGGAATTACAGGCGTGAGCCACCACACCCTGCCCACAATGCCTATTTTTATAACAAAGTGTTGCATATCTCATGCAATTTATTGAGTACTGTACTGAAAGTGAAAACTAGAATGGTTGTAAGGGTACTTGAAGTACAGTTTCTACTAAATGGTATTGCTTTTGCACCACTGTAAAGTAAAAAAGGTCTTAAGTCAGACCATTGTAAAACTGAAAAGTCATAAATTGAAGCATTGTAAGTCAGGGCCATCTGTATTTTGTTTTATATTTTCTAAGGGTTATTTATTCAGGTCATTGGGGTATCTCTGGACCTTCGTTAATAATATTTTGGAATATAGGAAAGCAGTAATCTTACCAGATGCCAAAGAAAAAGAGTATCTTTGTGGACTATTTAAGGTTTCAGTACCTAGGTTTTAGGTCAGTTGATCCTCACTCAAGCACACAAGAACGTCTGGCTTGCCCAAGGCCATTCAAATATATGTCACTGACCCGTAGAGATACATTTATGCTAATAAGGCTTTTTAGATGCACCCCTTCCATATTTGCAATTTGGTATTTCCTTACAAAATGATGTACATCTTTTTCTTTACTTTTTATTTTGTTGTATTTTTTCTCTATTAAACTTTATTGAGATGTAATTTATATACAACAATGCATCCATTTTAAGTGTACAGTTTAGTGAATTTTCACAAATAAATACTACATTATGTAAACAACACCACAATCAATACACAGAATATTTCCATTATCACACACATTTCCCTTGTGCCTTTTGCTGGTGAAACCCCACCATGACCCCAGACCTGACCCCTGTAACCACTGATCTGAATTTTTACTTTTTTGGAGTTTTGAATAAGCAAGGTCATGTAGTATGTATTCATATCTATCTGTATTCTTTTGCTCAGCAAAATATTTTTGAGATTAATTCATGTTGTGTATATCAGTAATTTATTACCTTTTATTGCTGAGGCATAGTAGTAATAGTTGTCTTAATAACATATACACACTTGTTTATCTACTCATCAGTCAATGAACATATGGGATGTTTGCAGTTTTGGGTGATTGCAAATAAAGCTGCTATGTACATTAGCATACAGACCTCTGGATGAATATACATTTTCATATTTCTTTACCAAAGGAGTGAAATTTCTGGGTTCTATGGTAAGTGTATATTTAACATTTTAAGAAACTACACAAATTTCTGAAGTGGTTTTGCTCTTTTATTTTCCTAACATCAGCATAAGAGGGTTCTAGTGGCTCCACATTTGTGAAAACCTTGGCATTGTCAGTTTTTGTTTATAAATTTCAGCTGTTCTATTTGGTGTTCAGCGGTTCCTCATTGTAACTTTAATCTGCAATTCCCTGATAATTAACGATGGTCATCACTTGTTCCTATGATCATTGCCCATTCATGTATTTTTCCTGGTAAAGTGTCTATTTCGTTTTTTACCTATTGAAAAAAAATGTATCTTTTTTTTTTTGTTTTCTTATAGAGTTGCAGGAGTCTTAAGATATATTTTGGATACAAGTGCTTTTTCAGATATATATTGGAAATATTTGTGTGGGGAATATTTTGTCTCAGTCTGCTGTGTGCCTTTTCTTATTTGAAAAAAACAGTTTAAATTATGCTGGGATTCAGTTTTATATCTTTACATTCATTGACCTTTTCTTCTCCAGTATCTACTATGCTATTAGTTTCATCTAGTTTAATATTTAGTTTTATTATTTTGTTTTTGACCTCTAGAAGTTCCATTTGGTTATTTTTATTATATCTTCCACTTTTCTTCTTCTTATGCTCATGTTTTTCAATTACATCCTTGAGGATAGGAAGAAACATATTTACAAAGCTGTTCTTAATGTCTGTCTGCTGAGTCTATCATTGTTGCTATTATGTGTCTGTTTCAATTGGCTGACATTTTTCCAGTCTATGCATTACAATTTTCTGTTTTTTGGTATGTCTATTATTTTTTGATTGAATACAAAATGTACTGAATGTTGTAAATTTTATGTTTTTGATGGATGAATTTTCTTATACTTAAAGAATTTTAGGTTTTCTTCTCTCAGAAAGCTAAGTTACATGCAGATCAGTTCATTCTTTCAAGATTTGTTTAAAAGGTATTTTAGTGTACGTCTAGAATAACCATTACTTTATGGCTAATTTATCCTCACTTCTGAAGCATGAGCTTCTGAAAACTCTACAGATAGATTACCTCTTCTATCCACTGAGGTCTCTCTCCATTGGCTAGTGGAATCTCTAATGATTCTTGGCCCTATGTGAGCTCCTGGAATTTTTTGACTTACAGCTGTTGAATAACAATTTTTTTCCTTGAAAGTTGTTCCTTGCCTGGCCTCATGAAGTTTTACCCTACATATGTGGAGACTGGTAATCAGCCGAGGACTCAAGTATTATATGTACTTCTGCAATTCGTTTTCTGCATAGATTTCTCCTGTTAGGTATGCGTTTTCCTCCCCTGTGCCACATTTTTAGAAATTACTTGTAGGCAAAAATACCTGGATAGTGGTAGGACTCATCTTATTTGTTTTTACTTTTCCAGAGATTACAATCCATTATGCATATTATTGAATAAGAGTTGTTTCTTATATTCCAGTTTTCTTGTTTTTTTTTTGGTAGTGTGAAGGTAATTTCAGACTCTTTTACTTCCTCATGGATAGAAACAGAGGTCATGATGTATATTTAATATGTCACTTGACCTGTGTTGCATAACCTATTGACCTTTGTGATATATTAACTTGGTTTATTTGCATTATTAAAATATATGTCATCAATATGCATTTTATAGTATTCAATTAAATTTCAAACATTTGTTCTTAGAGATGAGAAAATGAGTTTGCATAGTTAACAATCCTCTTTAAGAATGTAAGCTTATTTATAATTTTGGAACATATTTCAAGCTGCTTTTATATTTGGTTACTGTATATATTCTCTAGGAGTATTTGTCTCAACCTGTTCATTGTATTCATTTTTTCTCCCTACAAAGAGACTTAGCACATATTGAAGCTTTATAAATAGACTTGTAATGAATAGAAGAAACAAAATATGCATATATGTCTGTAATCTAAATTTCCTAAAAAGAAGTAAAATTAAATATACCTTATTATAATCACCATTCTTTTATTTTTACACCTGCATTAAAATTACTTTATGTTAAAATTCATTTTTTGGGATATCATTATGAACTAATGGGCTTTCACAGGTACAAATTGTTTCAACTAACCATAAAACTTTAATACTTATTTGTGATGCTGAAATTTTCACAGGTTGGTGGTGCTAGATCCTCTAATTAGAATCTTTTATTCTTTAGGCAGTGTTCCATAATTACTTTTAAGCTCCACTCATTATTTCTTCTCCAGACTTGCTCAAATGTGTAATACAGAGTGAATAAAACTCTTCAGTGTTTTTCCTTTGTGAGTCTTTGAATACAATTTTGAGTGTTTTAAAGAGTTGATTATGCTCCCATTACTATTGTGGTAACTCGTGGTAACTTCTCCCACCTTGCTACCCTCCACTCCTGTTTTTCATAATTGTGCTGGCTTATTCTCCATTTGATGCCTACCCCCATGCCTGCTAATTCATTTTCTACTTTTGTGCTTCCTGCTCAGCTCTCTGTGTGCTGGTGATATGGAAGGGGGGCAGGGAAGTCATGGGAAAGGAAGGGCATGGTCCCTGGTGAGGGCTCCTCCTTGGCCTGTCCCCATGAACCTAGGTGAGGACAGACACCCCTGCCTTTGCAACCAAATGTTGCATTTCCCAAGACCACCCTGGCCCACCACACCCCATGCTGTCCCTATAAAAAACCCGAGACCCTAGCAGGGAGACATACAGGCGGCTGGATGTCGACAGGAGCACATCAGCAGAGGAACACATGGGCGGCTGGATGTGGAGAGGAACTCACCAGCCTAGGAGCACACTGGTATGTTGGTAGGCCATCTACCAGCAGAATGATGCGAAGTTTGGCCAGGGCGGTCAGAGGAGAGCCTGGGCCGCTGAGTGGCCCGACTCTGGGGAAAAACCATCTCCCTTCTGGCTGCCCCATCTGCTGAGAGCTACTTCCACTCAGTAAAACCTTGCACTCATTCTCCAAGCCCACGTGTGATCTGATTCTTCTGGTACACCAAGGCAAGAACCCTGGCATATAGAAATTCCTCTGTCCTTGTGATAAGACAGGGGTCTAATGGAGCTGATTCAGGCAAGCCGCCTATGGATGGCTAAACTAAAAGAGCACCCCGTAACACATGCCCACAGGGCTTCAGCTGTAAATGTTCACCCCTAGACACTTATGTGGGGTCGGAATCCCACAGCCTGCCGTCTGTATGCTCCCCTAGAGGTATGAGCAGTGGGACCCTGAAGAAGTGAGCCACACCCCCATCGCACGTCCTGCTAGGGGGACAAGGGAACTTCTCTTGTTTCACTGGAGACTGATCTGTTTGGACTATATTAAGGGCTTTGTTCGTTCCCTGGTTTATGGTTTGACTTGGCCAATGGAAGACATCATCTGGAGATTGGGGTGTTTGGAGGGTGTGAGGAGAGAGGGTTTGGGATACTTACACTCCTGCCCCTTCCCTGTTTCAGTGTTGCAGTTTGGTAGTGGTGGCATCTTTTGACACTAGAATTCCTGTACAGAGTTTTCTTCTCTCTCCTTCCGTGCTCACCAGACTGCGGTAACATTATTTCCTCCCACCGTCCTTTCCTCGCAGGGTAATGACTTATTGCTATTGCTAGTCTCAGAGTGCCTCCACATCATTAGTTCCTTTATTTTTATCAATGGTCATAAATTATCTTTTGTTAAATCCTTTTGAGTAGAATTCTATTTCCTACCTGGACACTAATGCAGAGATTATTACAAAGTCCTCACGTTACTGTTGGCAAAGCTTGAGCTCTCAACTTTGAGCAGACAGGGCTCTTGTGTTGGTTAATAAGTGTTGATAAACCAAAATGTGGTGCGGATACATGGTTCACCTTCTACTCTTGGAAATACTAGAGTTACAATGAGTGTTGCTCTGAAGGAGGATGGACTTTAATGCATCTAATATGCAGCTTCTGACCATCTATCTAATCACTCTGCATCTGAAACAAGAAATTAAAAATACAGCAGGATCTCTCAATTTCAGACTTCTGTGAACCTTAAGTTACTTTTGTTACTTTTCAATTCTTGGCAGTGGTTTTTAATCTTAATTCTTCAGATAGGAAAGCAGAAAGAAAGTCACTAGGATCTCACAGGCTGAAGATAAAAGATAAAGGGTTGCTAAAATGAGGGTATCAGGACAATGCCATAAAATGTTTAATTGGCCTTATTTGTAAAACAAGAAATAAAGCAAACTGCTTTCTTATATCTCTGTTTCTACCCCCGCTGTGTTGTCATGTCCACATACAGATCCCTTCTGTAGAGGTGGAGGTGGCTTCTCTCTTCTTTAATCTGGTTGGGTCATTCAGCTTCAGATGTGGCAGCTGTGAACTGTTGGCTCCTTTAGAAGTAGAGAATGTCACGTCCACTTCTGCTCTAGGATTCCCATTACTGTTTCCTTATCATCCCTTCACTTTGGTTCTTATCCGATTCATCCCAGAATGCATGAAGCCAGCACTGAGTAATTTTGACCATTTGTGTCTGAAAGTTGTTTACCCAAGTGAGTGACAAAGTGTTCCCCTTCTCCTGGCTCCTGGGGAGTGACTGTGGGCTCTCTTCCAAGGCTATTGCTGGGGAAAGCTAGCTTAGTCCTCTGAGAGGGCACACAAGTTGATTCCTGTGAACTTTGTATAGTGTTTTGGTAGAGGATGAGATGTGTGGGTGAAGTTCTCTTACAGGGTGGTCATGGTGTCTCTTTATAAACGCTCATCTCTAGCTTATTGTCTGTATTTTCTAAATATTTTAACTTCTAGCAGGTAGGACAGCTATGACTATGGAATGTTACATTTCAAGCCTATTGTGATGGTCTGCTACATTAATGGCCACTGTTGATCCATGCCTTCTTGTATTTATTTTCTTGGCTGGTCTCTTTGCCTTCAAAGAGGGATAGCTTGGTGACCCTTTTTAACCAATGGAATACAGTTAAGTGGTGCCATGCAAGTTCTGGGTCTAAGTCCTAAGAAAGCCTTAAATCTCCTGCTTTTGCTTTCTTGGGACCCTGAGCTACCATGTAGACATTCAGATTACATTACTAGAGAGAGCGTGTGGGGAAGAAATACGGAGAAGCCACATAAAAAAGAAGAGGCCTTGAGATGATATGGAGAGGGTGTGAGAAAGAATCCTAGCTATCCCAAAGTCTCCAGCTGAAGCCAGCCCCTAGCTAAGTCACCAACTGAATGCAATCACAAGAATGTCTGCTAGCCAGATGAGCAAAAGGACCACTCAGCTGAGCCTAGATTGTTTTGTGTAAACATTCAACATGCTACTAAATGCACAAGGGTGACAGAATGGAAACACTCACACACTATAACTTGTATCCATATGATCTTGAACACATACCCTTACAGACTGCTCCCTAGCTGAGCTCATTTCTCTCCTACCACCCAGAGGGCCTATTTAAGCATGTCCCAAAGTCCAGATGCAAGACCAGAGGCCCAGAGACAGAACAGGAACTCACTTTTACTTAAGGTTCCCCTTGTGAGTTCTAGTTTCCTATTTGAGCAGTTTACCCTCTGACTTCAATATTTACCATACTAAAGGCAATAAAGACTCCCTATATTAATTCAAATCTAAGGGGTAGCATGAGGTCACATTTTGTTTCACCATCACCAGCAGTTGACCCTCTTCTCCAGAGCAGGTAGTCATTCCTAAAGATGACAGCACATGAGATCTTCACAAAACCCTGGGCAATTTCTTTGTTGGCATAGTCATTAGTGCTGTTTGCTAAGGATTCTCGTTTTTCTATTTCTGGACATAATCAAGGATTGCACCCCCTTGTGGCCAGGTGGCCCATACACTGGAATGGAAGTGATGTGTGTTACTTCTGGGCTGGATGTTTTCAACGCAGATTCGAGACTATCCAAAGCTCTCTTGCTTTCTGCCAGAGTTGACATTGGTGGCCACTTCATCAGTCAAGTTCCTGGGGTCGGGTGATGTGGAGCAAAGTTTTCTTGCCAACCCTCAGTAGACGATGCAACATGAGCAAGAGTAATGTTTTGAACCACTGATGCTTTGGTGTTTTGGTAATTGGAGCATGACCTAGCCTATCTTGATTGACCCATTTGCTGATATAAGAGAAAGCTCTTGCTATGGAAACCCTACTCTACCTTTATCTCTCATGTTTGTCTTTGTGATTACAGCTTTCCTTAATGGAAAGCGTACAGTCTTATTTTTTATTTTTTATGTTTTTTGAGACAGAAAATTGCTCTGTCACCAGGCTGGAGTGCAGTGACATCATCTCGGCTCACTGCATCTTCTGCCTCCTGGGTTCAAGCGATTCTCCTGCCTCAGCCTGCTGAGTAGCTGGCACTACAAGCGTGTGCCACAACGCCCAGCTAATTTTTGTATTTCTAGTAGGATGGGATTTCACCGTTTTGGCCAGAATGGCCTCAATCTCTTGACCTCGTGATCCACCCGCCTTGGCCTCCAAAAGTGTGGGATTACAGGCATGAGCCACCGCGCCTGGCCTAATCTTATCTTCTTATTGTCGACTCTCCTCATCTTAGCTTCTTATTGTATATTAGGTCTAAAATACAATACAAAGGCCAAAACCTTTCAGCTAACATTTGGGGCTTTCCCATATTTTGACCCAGCCTTTTTTCCCATATGTCTCTTATTGTTCATGCTAAAAAACTCTAAACCCCAGCCAAGCTGGGCTATTCACAGTTTGCCATACATGTCCTGTATTTATTTTCTTCTGTTCTTAGCATAGTGATTCAGAGCAAGTGCTTACAAGTCAGATAACTTAGGCCCAAATTGTGGCTTCAGCTCTCACAGTGTAACCACCAGCAAGTCATTTAATCTTTCAGAGGCAGTTTCTTCTTCTGTAAATGGGAGATATAATATCTTCCTTGCAGTAATAGGATGAGAATTAATGAGAAAATGTTTGAAGTATTCATCACAATATTTGACTCATAGTAGACTTTCAAAACCTGAAAGTTTAACTATACTTTCATTCATTTCTTCTGGATGGAATCTCCTAGCAGTGACCCTACCTCAGTCCTTCAAGGATGGTTAGCAGCTTTGTCATACCACCTGTGTATTGTTATATCCAGCCCACAATTCTTTCTTCATCGGTAGCAACTTTATATCATCTTTTATCATCTGAGATTCCAAAATAATTATTGGCACCTCTTCTAGGTCACAAATTATGACCTGACATACACTTTAATATTTTGAATGTATGCCTTTTATCATGTATTAGATTTTAAATCTTCCTGAGGTTAGAATCTGTCAGTTTCTCAATTTTCTATGTCTCACCACATCCAATACTTGGTCCTATAAACCACATCATGTAAGAATTTAATAACGAGCTTTTAAATGAATAGTGAATAAAAATTTTGCCACATCTGTCTTGGGTCACACCACAGTCATTTTTTCACTTTCCAAGTCTTTAGTTTCTACTGAATACTTTATTTATAGCAGGAAGAGCAAGGAGAAAGAGGCAAACTTTGGAACGCCTACTGCGCTAGGTACATTACAAACATTGCCTAACTGAGTTTTCATTTTAGTCCTTTGAGGCAAGTATTTGTTAAGCCATGCATCCAGGGCCACACAGGTGGTAACTAGCAGAGCTGGTGTGTTGGTGTCTGGAAGCCGTGCTGTTTTCATTGTAGGATATTCATTTTTGAATTGGGCTTTGTAACAATTTTTACATTGTTATCAAGCCCTCAGGCCAACTTATTTACTGTGCTGACTCTATTAAACGGGAAGGAGACACTTAAATATGTGGTTCTTAAACACATCACAATTTTTTTTTCTTTCAGACCGGGAGACAGCTTTAGAGACTGAGACAGGGATATTCGGGGTGACTGCCCATGGTGGGTCAATCCCGAGTGAGGGGCAGCCATCCTGAAATGACCTTGGGAGTTCACTGGAAGATCGGTTGGATTTACACAAACATCTCCCCAGGACTCCATAAGGCAACCTATAGGTTGAGCACAGTCTATAGAGGATCATTTCTTCTGGCGTCCATGGTCACAAAAAGAAAGTAACAAACAAACCCAGCTAAATTTTATGAGATGCAGGACAATGTTATTGCATTCCCGAGGAAAGGAGAAAGGGCCTTTCCACATGCATCACCTCCAAAATCAATACATCTCTTGGTAGCTAATGGCTGCCATTAGAATTTGCTGAACAAATGGGATGAGAAAAGGCTTTGGGAAGTTGTGAGATGGGGAGGGATGGGGAGGGGCAGTGCTGTCTTATTACCCTTGGCCAGGAAGTGCTGTTCATTGATTTGGTACCCAGCCACCTGTTGGGCTTGTCTCAGCCAAGATAAGGTCTAACCAGGAGGTTAATTGCAGAGGAATGCATTATTTTATTTGGGCCAAATCCAACCTGAACCTCCCAGACAAGGCCCTATGACTCTAAGGCTGTGATTTCATTCCAAATCATGCCCCCAAACTTAAAAATGGTCTTTCTACTCCCGTTTTGGCTTTTGCTCCTGTTTCATATTGTGGGTGGGCTCCTGTCAGTCCAAGTTTGACTTCAATTCTTGTACGAACTGGCAAATTTTCCTAACCATCGAAATTTCGAAGCCATACATGAGAACGTTCCCAGGTAGAATTAATTCTTTATTTATCTCTGTTTCTCATTAACTGATAGGTACTTTTCTGTAGCATTTTTAAAAAATTAAAATTATGGGTTAATTGCTTATGTAGTTGTCTCACTTACCTGATTTATTGAGAGACATATATAAACACACATGTACATGTATCAATTTATGTGTGTGATATATATGTATTCATCACACACATATGTGTGTATATATATATATCTGTTGTGTATGTGTGTGTGTGTGTATATATACATATAAATAAATATTTGTTGAATTACACTGAATTGTTGGAAAAACTTGCTTATCTAATTTCTTCTACAGATTATTTCATCACCCAGGTATTAAGCCTAGTACCCATTGGTTATTTTTTCTGATCCTCTCCCTCCTCCCACCCTCCAGCCTCTGATAGGTCCCAGTGTGTGTTTTTCCCCTCTGTATGTCCATGAGTTATTGTCATTTAGCTCCCACTTATACATGAGAACATGTGGTATTTGGTTTTCTGTCCCAGTGTTAGTTTGCTAAAGATAAGGACCTTCAGCTCCATTCATGTCCCTGCAAAAGACATGATCTCATTCCTTTTAATGGATGCATGGCTGCATGGTGTATATGTACCGCATTTTCTTTATCAAGTCTATCATTGATGGGCATTTAGGTTGATTCCATGTCTTTGCTATTTCAAATAGTCTGCATGGATATACGCTGAAAATTCTAATACCTAAGGTGGTATTAGGAGATGGGGGCTTTGGGAGGTAATTAGTCATAAGGACAGAGGCCTCATGATGAGGATTAGAGTCCTTATAAAAGAGATTCTGAGTGATCTTACCCCTTCCAGCATGTAGGAACATAGTGAGAAGGCACAATTTATGAACCAGAAAGCAGGTCCTCACTAGACACCAAATCTGCTGTTACCTTTATCTTGGACTTCCCAGCCTCCAGAACAGAGAAATAAATTTCTGTTGTTCAAGGCTGGACTGTGGCTCATGCCTGTAATCCCAGCACTTTGGGAGGCCGAGGTGGGAAGATTGTTTGGGACCAGGGTTAAAGACCAGCCGTGGTGATGTAGCGAGACTCCATCTGTACAAAAAAAAATGTGTATGTTCATAAGCTACCTAGTTAAAGAATTTTGTTGTAGCAATCCAAACGGACTAAGACAAAGGGAGATAAGTTAATCACAGATGGGCAAAACATTCCTTCCAAATTTTGAAATACTGCCAGTGATAGGAATTTACACCCATATAAACATACACATTTTACTCATTCATTCATTCATCATTCAGTAAATATGTTGCCTGCCAATATGTTTATACATGCTAAATATTTGGGATAGGAGTAGTGGGTACACGTGTGTGTGCACACGTGTGAAGAGATGCAGGTTTTTTTTGTTATCTTCAAGTCACGAACTTACTGTTTATTTAAGGGAATCCCAAATCTTGCTTTGGGCTTATCGCTGATTCTTTCATCCTGTGATATTTTCTTCAGGAAGAAGAAAAGTAGAGGCAAGATGGGATGGGAAAACTGTGGATCAATGGTCTCAGAAAATCCACTCACATAGTTAAATGTTGCATTGAATGTGCCGATTACTTTGCAAAGTCACCTTCCCTTTTTAGTTAGATCTGCTCATACTCAACCTCTGAAAGTGGCTGTCCTCTGAGCCTCCTAACCTGTCCCCAGTCGTAGCTGACTGGACAAGGGAAAAACATGTGACTCAAGGCATATTATCATACAGGTGAAGAAAGAGATGCAGAGTACTTTTAATTTCCAATATCTGGAAGTCCTGTGGAGTTGGGCCTTGAGTGTTGGGTTGTGTCCTGACCAAAGGAGATAGCTAAGAGAGAATGGAGCTGATGCCACAGAGAAGCAGAGGTTAGTGAGACCAAATGGCTTCTGAGAGATAGAAAGAGTAGCTAAAATCTCCAACTTCCCGGCTCCACCCCTGTGACATCTGTGTTAGTTTAAGTCTTGGGTTTTCTGTGAGGCTCCCTGTTACATCTTCTCCCTGCCCCAGCACACAAACAAAAAAACACAGGTGCTTTAAAATAGCTTCAGTGCATTTCTTTTCCCCGACACGAAATGACCTTTGTCTTGACTTGAATAAGCATTGACTCATCTCTTCTGCAATGAAGAAAACTGTGGGACATTTCTTTGGTCCAAGAATTATGTAGTTGGACTCATAATTAAGACTGTCCAGCCCAAGAATGATGGGGTTGGTTCCATGTTGTTACTGGTTCTAGGTGTCATCAGACTTCCACTTCTCTATTATAAAAATGTCAATCACCCCACAATCTTCACTTTCTTGTATCCATGAACACTTCACAGTGATATTTGACCATGATCCCAAAGAATGGATATAATGTTGAGAAGGGTCAATCCCTTGAAGTTAGCTTGACCCTTCCCAACATTGTATCCACTTGAAACTCTGGTTTCTGTGGTGGGGCAGGACATGCCAGTTTTGCTCCTTGGTTGCTGGAAGGCTGCTGTGGAATGGAGGAATCTTCAAATTATGCCCAGGGCTATTGTATTGAGTGGCTCCTCAAAATCAGTGTAAGCAACTGGGTAAACTAATACAAATAATTAAAATAGCTTTGAATAGAAGGTTAAATGGAAGTCCTAGAAAAATCAGATTGTGTGACCCTTCCTTGGTGGGTGGGTTTGGGAATTTCTCTAGCCCTTTACGTACCTGTGGATGCACAGAAAAGTAGAAAGGTTATAGGGGATGGCTATCTGCCAGGCTGCCCTCAATGTTCTTTTCTCTAAAGCGGGGCAATGGGAACTGGATTAGATGATCTATAAGGCTTCTTTCAGCTTTATTATTTACTATGAGTGGAGGCAGAGCCATCATAGCAAAGTCAACAGTTAAAACATAAAAAAAAAAAAAAAGGTATTTTTAAATGATACTAGAGCAAAGGAGCCAGTAAGTAATGATGAGTTGGTGGTTTTTAAGGGTTGAATGATGGGGAAATTCAGTCTATATTGTTAAAAATATCACTCTGTCATTTCTTGCATGGATTTTCCAGCAAGATAAAATTTCCACTATAGGTGCAGCCAGGGTGGGGACCTGTTAGGAGAAATTAAGATTAAAAGTTGAGAGGGGAAGGAGAATTTGGATTAAATGAATCAATGAGTCTAAAGTTTTCAGCCTACAGCCTTTCATGTGGAAGGTGCTTGGCACAAGCAAATTCTTTCCTTTCTTCTTCCCTTTCTTGCCTATTTTTAGTTTTCCAAGACTCTGCTTCTAAAGAGCCATATAACCATACGCTGGATGTTTTAACTTGTATCCTTAGGAAGTTAGTTAAACTTTTTCCTAGTTGAATTAGTTAAACTCTTTCCTAGTATCAAGAAAGGATAGTGAGAGAGGATAAATAAATTCTTTGGGGGAATAATTTAATGGACTCTCAGAAGCAAGATTCATTATGGATAAATGCTTATTGACTGACCACAGAAATGAAATGCACATACAGATATTTTGAGGATGAGATGAAACACAGTGGATGAAAAGGAAGTGAATGCTAGTCCAAGCATGGATGAAGCAATAATATTTCTCATTTAATTAAGGGGGAGGATTCTAATAGTAGAATCAACTTCACTGTGTTATATGCTTAAGAGTCCAGGAGAGACTACAATAATATAATGTTTCAGGACAAGATAATGAAAAAGCATTTCATGAAAATAATAGCCTAGCATATCATTAGAAAATACATGAAGGTAATTTTTGCTTTTCAGAGAATAATCTGTGTTTTTTACTGGGGAAGGGGTATGTATAGCTTGGGACCCAGCTTTGGAGCCAACAGGATAAAATACAATGGGGATACTGGGGAATGGTATTCACTGTTTCCTCTCCCTGGCAGCAAATAGCTTGATATCCTGCAGTCATTCATCTTTTGCAACAAAATTAAATTCTGTCTTTCTCTGGGAATTGAGAACTCCACTTGTCAAGATTTCATAATTGTGGACTTGATTTTAATGTTTGCTGTTTGCTGGAATCCTAATGTGGTGATGAATGTATGGGAACTCACAAAAACACACATTGGACACAAGGCACATAGCTCTTCTCCAAATAAAGATTTACTTTCCTCAATGTGCCACCCTCTGAATTCTATTTAATGCTTCAAATTACCTTGGAAGGCAGGAATTCATCATTTTTGGATGGGAAACTGGGGCTCAGAATTTAAGTGCCTTTTTCAAATGACCCGATAAAGTAGAAATTTAAAATTTCTGCAGCCAAACTCAGTTTTCTTTTCTTCAACATCTGCCTCTATTGATTAAAACATCTTCAAGGGCTTTAAGGCTTATGCATACTATGAAAAATCGTTATACTAAGAAAACTTGGTTTGTCCTGCTTGCAGCTGCTGTCCTCATTTCCTGGTAACAGGCTAATAAATAGTTCTGCAATGGTCCATTTCAGTAATTTTCTAACTTTAGGCTGCAAAGGAATCACTAAACATATTTTTTGAAACTCATATTTCTTGGTTTCATTTCCAAAAATTCTGAGTCATTAGGTTTGAGGAGGGGCAGGGAATCTGCATTTTAATTATATCTTATGTAATTTGTTTCTGGCTAGGTGATTCTGTTTCTGGTGATGGATTACACTTTGAAAATACAGTTCACATTTTTTTCTACTTAATGATGCAATATTAAATGGAGATTTAGATAATTTGGTGTTTGCTCCTTTTTTTGTCTCTGAATTCATAATGCTTTATCATCTTTTAATTCTCCCAACGTGTTCATCCCAGAATCATGATTCTGCCCCTGAATTTTGTAACTTAAAAAAAAAAACTCAATATGATCAGAAGTTTTCTTAGACTCATTTTGTTCTGGGCAGTCCTATCAGATTTCTCAAGTTGTGGTCACAGAGACCTATGAAATTTTTGATCAATTTTAATTCTTCCAGCTTGAGCAGCTTTGAAGACCCTGGTGTAATAAGAAGTGTCCAAAATTTAGAGTTATAAGATATAATTTTCAATTACTGTTTCACCAAGCATGCACTGTGTGATTCTGGTAATTAAGTTAACCTCTCTGAGTCTCTGGGTTCCTCATCTGTGTCATGAGAGTAATGACATTTACTTTACAAAATTGTTATGGAAATTAAATTAGATAAGGTATGCTGATTTCATAAACTTGAAACACTCCAGGAATTCCTGTTAATTTAATTGGTATTGGCTTCAGACTAGAGTAGAACCATTGACTTTTTTCAGAAGGATGGTGTGCCTGAAACAAAACTAGGTTGCAGAGACTGGTTTTATCCAATGCACTGCTCAGTCTAACCCCAGCCCCACCCCAAGTTTCTCTGTGCACAAGCCCCATGAGCAAATGGTTTTAGGACAGGTGACAGAAGAGACAGCAAGACTACAAAGACAAGTCAGGCATCCATTTCCTAAGCCTGCTGTTTGGGCTCTGCCTGATTCCTAGGTAGAGTCCATGTGTTATCCAGATGAAGAGATCATGTTCCCCAGAGTTGCAGAGGGGCACACTTTCATTAGTGCATCAGAATTAGTGTGGCTGGATCAATACAGTGAAGACTGAGGAAGCTGTAGGTCACCTCAGGAGTCTTTGGGTTTGGGAACCACAGGTGGTTCTAGGGAGAAAAGCTGCAGTGAGTTCTCATAGGGGATACCAGCAGCACTGGCAGTCACCTTCTCCAAAAGGCGAGTCAGCAAAGAAATATCACAGCTGAGTCACCACTGGGGATCCAGAGCAAGTGTCACAGAATCCTTCATGTGTTGTTTTGCCAGTCAGAAACTTCCGTGGATGGCAGCACCTCTGCTTGAGTTTTGCTCACACCCACTAGGCTCATTTCACCCAGCAGTTGGCCCAGTAGACTGCGCTTCACTTGTGCTACCAGCCTGGATCCCATACCTGCCAAGGACACGACAGGCTCAGAGTGGGAAGGGGAGTGTGAGCAAACTAGCATGGGGTCCAGCATGCTGGCTGCTGTGGTGGGCCAGGCACTGGTGCCAGCTCTGTACAAGGCTGTGGCTGGACCAGATATACTGCAAGCAGCTTCTGCTGCAGCCACCCCTATCTGGACAAGGGGAACGTGATGGTGCTTGAAACCTCAGAGACACCAGGAACCGCAGAGCCCCAAAGAGGTTGTTACAGCCTGTCACAGCCCTGGTTCAGGGAGCCCTGAGGTCTGGGCTCCCTGAAGGGCCACAACTCTTCTCTCCTCATCACCTGCAGTGTGACAAGTTGTGGGTGTGTGTGTCAGGGTGGCATGTTTCAGTCCATTTGTGTTACAGCTCTTTCAGTCCCACTGCCTCACTCCAGCCTGTGGCTCTTGGGCTGGCTCAGTCCAGCCACTGTTTCCCGTTGTGTGGGGCAGCTACCCGGTGCTGGTGGAGGGCAGGAGTGCTGCAGTGTTATACTTTTGCCTTGGGGAATCCCAAGGTCTGGGCCCCCAGAAGGGTCTCCACTCTTTGCTCCACAGTCTGGGAGCATGTCACTGTCTGCAGCTTGGCAAGCCAGCCAGGAAAGCAGTACAGCTCCTTTCACTCTTCCTGTTCAGTGGGTCCCGAGTGCTTGTCCTGCATCCATGAAGAATGAGGTTACATGGACAACTGGAGGTTGAGCAAGGTGAAGAGGAACTTTATTGAGTGACAGAACAGCTCTCAGGAGACCTGAAGTAGGTAGCTTCTATCTGCAGGCACGTTGTCCTGAAATAGTAGAGGAGACCTGAAATGGGTAGCTCTTATCCATGGGCAGGTTGTTCTGAAGAGTGTTTGAGTCTGCTGAGTCTGGGGTTTTTATGAGCTCAGAAGAGAGGAAGTGCATGCTGATTGGTCCATGAGTGGCCATGGGTGGGCCTGGAAAAGGCACCATGAATTCTCTCTCCAGGTTGTGGACTCCACCCAGAACTGGCAGCCTGACTGCCAGGCTTCAGTCAGGAGTCCCTGGCTTGAAGGTGAGTTTTTACAGGGGACCCACCCCTTCCCACCTAGGAACCTATCTACTTCCCACAACCATCAACATGCCATCCACAGCATGGTTGTCCATGCTGAGGGGTGCCCACAGGCCTGTGCCAAGCTGCCTCAGTCCTCTGGCCTCCCTACCATGCTCATTGGCGCCCAAAGTCCAGAGAGGGCTGAGGTGGCAGGGGGCTGGTGTGTCAGCACCCCCAAGTGCATGTACATCTGGCCAGGCTGTGACAGCACCTGGACTTGGCCACACTGGAGCAGGAGCAGCCACTTCTGAGCTAGTGGGGACAGGGCATTTCCCGGGCCCCCAAGAGTACAGAGATGCCCAGATCTGGATCCACAGTTGGGCAACTGCAGCTGTGCCCAGGAGCATGGGGCTCCCGCTCCACCAACTTAGTGGTGCACAGGGACTCCTGCTGGGATCACCAATTTCTGCAGAGCCCCAAAGAGGTTGCAGGATCCATGAGCATGCAGCCCTGGACACACCTCCCCTGCTGCAGCTGTTTTCCTCACAGCAGCTGTTCCAGATGGGTTGCCGCCACCATCACAAGGACTGGGGAGACTTGGGGAGTGACACAGCGTGGTTGGCTGCTCAAATTGTGCAGATGGAGATTCTTTAGGCTCATTTCTCACCTGAATTTTCTCCTCATTCTGCATCAACCTTGTCCAACCTGTGACCCATGGCCTGCATGTGGCCCAGGGTGGCTTTGAATGTGGTCCAACACAAATTCGTAAACTTTCTTAAAACATTATGAGATTTTATTGAGGTGTTTTTTTTTTTCTCATCAGCTATTGTTAGTGTCAGTGTATTTTATGTGTGGCCCAAGGCAATTCTTCTTCCAGTGTGGCCCAGGGAAGCCTTTTGCATACCCCTGTTCTATACCTTCTTTCAAATAAATTCCCTTCTCTATGTTGATGCCACTCAAAAAACATCTCTTCAGTTGAGATTTGTTGTCCAAACTCTGAATGGGCACATATGCTGCCTGAGCAAACAGCTCCTTTCATGTCTTAATGTCTTATAGGTGCCTCAAGCTCAACATGTCCCCAAACACATGCCAACCAACTCTGCACCCTGATTCTAGTCTCGAATTCCTTGGATCAGTTTATGATCCCACATCCATTTGGTTGTACCATTCATTTCCTTTTTCTTTTTGCTGTCATTTTATTTAATCCATTATTAAGTTCTGCCAATTTTACCGCTAAATACTCATGATTCAGTGTATGTATGTTTCTCCATCCCACAGCCATCAGTGTGGTTAAAGTCACCATACCTTTCAACTAAACTGCTCCTTGGAATGCTGGTTGGCTTTCCAAGATGCTTTCTTGCCTTTCTTATTTTATCCTGAAACAGCTGCCAGAAGAATCTTTTAAAAAGGCAAATCTTGTGGCATCATTCTCTAGTTTAGAAACCTTCAATGATTCTGTGTTCTTTTTAAGGTAAAGGTTACAATTCTCAATGTGGCCGGGATGGCCAAGTACACGGGGATTGTGCTGCCACCAACTCCTTCTGTTCTCTTGGCTGCAGCCCCCCGTGTGTTTCTTTAGTTCTTCAGAAGTGCCCAGCTCAGTCCCACCCCAGAAGCTTTTCATCTGTGTGTTTGCTGGTGGTAAAGACTCTTCTCCTTCTTCTTCATGTAGTTGACACTGAGGTTTACATGCCAGTCAGAGAATGTCAGTGGTGTATTAGAAACAAAACAAAAAGCTCTTACTCTGTGCTGCATCTCCTTCACACCGTAACTTCCTCTGCTTCTCCATCATGCTATTTATCACAGATGTCTATATCTTCCTGTAAGGTGTGACCTCTTTTGGGGAAGGAGTGTGTCCATCTCATTCACTTTTATGTCACCAGTGCTTAGCCATAAGACCAAGTATATACTCAGTAAAAACTCATATAGTGATTAAACAAATATAAACTCCTGAAACAATTTCTTTCCAAGTATGTCATAGAGCTCTCATTTTCAGCCGGATTCTACCCAGTGACGCACCAAACCTCCATGTCAGTGGGCCAGACTGTGCTAGGCATCTGAGATTGTTAACTAAAAAGCACATTTCTTTCTTTCCTCTAAAAGTAATTACTGGTTACTAAATATTCAAACATACACTGAAAAAGCAGCGCATTACATTATGTTAAGACATACATTACCATTCCTAATTGCTTCAAGTAGTTAATTATTTCTAATTATTAGTCTGAGTAATAAAGTATTGCTTCTGATTATGTTGTGGGCACAGTTGGAGCATTCAAAAATGCAATTCTCACAGTTGTTTACATCAGAATATGTTTACGGAATTATAAAGCCATAATTGCCCTGAAATAACTGGTAGCAAAAAATAATAAACATTTGATAAATTCAATCAAAATGCATCATTTCTTTGTCAGCTTATTTAGGAGATCAAGCATTAAAATGAAACAACCGCGCTTGACTTTTCCAGTCTCTTCAGGGGGTAACAATATTTTTAAATTGGGATTTTTGTCTTGTTTTGGTTGAATAAGAACTAAATTAGAATTTCTTTTGTTATTTAAAGCAAGGAAAATAATCAGGCCTCTAAGAGTGTTAGAAATTAGGTTACACCACCAGCATACCATTCACAGGAAGAAATAAGCTGTGGCTTCTTAAAGAGAAACTGTAAGAAATAGTAAAAAACTCCAGAGCTATTTTACTGAATTGTAACAGACCTCAAGTGCACAAATCTTACAGAGCTTTAAAACTTCTCACGCTTTGGCTTGAATCTGTCATTTTACTTACCAGTTTATCAAGTTGATGACAGAAGTAGGTACCCTATGGCAAGCTGTGGGCTGGCTTTTTTAATACCCCTGACTAATTGCTACAACTACACATCATCACTCATCTTTTCCTTCATGGGTTTCTGTCACCACCTCCTGCCTGCTGGACAGACTTTTAAGATGTCCCCAAGACCTTTATCTTCTGGTGACTCCCTTATGTGATTTATTCCCTTGAAGTATGGGCAAGACCTATGACTTACTTCTAGCTGAGATGATGGGATGGACGTGACTGAATGGGGATGATGATGTGATTAGTTATATAAGATTGTAGAGCCCATTGGTCCCTCTTGCTGGCTTTGAAGAAGCCATGTTGGGAACCCCATGTGGCAAGGAACTATGCTCAGCATCTGGAAGCTGAGGGTGGCCTCTGCCAACAATCAGTGAAAGCCGAAGTTCTCAGTGCTACAACCATGAGGAACTGAATTCCGCCTACAGCATGTGTGAGCTTGGAAACAGGTCTATTCCAGTAGAGCCTCAGATGACATGGCAGCCCCAGCTGACACCAAAATCACATCCTCGTGAGACTCTAAACAGAGACCCCAGTAAAGCCATGCCTAGACTCCCACTGCATAGAAATTGTGAGATCATAAATCTGTGATATTTTAAGCTGATAAATTTGTGGTAATATTAGAATTTAAAAGTGCCTCCATTCTCTTTTCCTACTGTAACTGACAACTAGAGAATCCTGAGAGAGATCTTTATATCACGATTATGAAGATCTAGCTGCCCACACTAGCTCTCAAATACTCACAATCTGTGGTTCAGTAAATTGAGCACAGAACTTGGAGCAGAAGACCTATTAGATTGAAGCATGTGAAATTTCCATTTTAGAGGTCTAAAATGAAATGTCAGCAATTTCATAAACTTAAGCTCTTCTTGACTCTTCTACTAATAGCAGTTTAGCTTCAAGTAAGTCAGCTCATTTTATTGTTTCTTCCTTTCCTTACCTGTCAAATCTAAAATAATAATAATTAAGATGTTTTAGCATTTTGCCTACTTTATCTCACTCTACCCTCAGAATGGCTTATTGCAAGTATGAATTGCTCCATTTTTCAGATGAGGAAATTGAGGCTTGGAGAGGCAACATAACTTTATAAAGTCACATGGTAGAGTAGGCAAAATTCAAACGGGCTAAGCTGACTCCAGAGCTCATGCTTTTGACTTCATTATGCTACAGTTTTTCCCCTACAGTAACACTACAGTTGGGGTCAAAGAGAGGCAGACTTTACAGCCAGACAGGTAGGTGTGTGAATTCAAATTTTACTTCTGCGAGTGTTCGAGAAAGTTACTTTACTTCTCTGGGCCTCAACTGGCTAGTCTAAAATATGTGAAAAATAGTAGCTACTTCCTAAGAGGATTTTGATTATTAATTGAGATTATACTGCAAGCAAAAACCATAGTAAGCATTCAGCAATGCTATTTTTACTAATATCACGAAATCAAAAATGTGTATAAATGAGAGCATTTTTGAGCAAGATAGATAGGTTGGTATATTAACATTTATTGCAAGTATGTAGTCTTTAAGTATTTAGAAAGTAGAGAGCTACTTCCTAAAATTATCTTGAATTACCATTAAATGATCAACCAATTAAGTAGTATAGCCAAGATAATTGGTCAAAGAAAGTAAAAGAGCAGAGCATTTGGCTGTCATCAGAGCAGATGAACACTTCATAAGCAATAATAAACACGTTTTTGATCTGATTAAGCCCCAGACCAGAATGAACATCTTGGGACTTCCTAATGATTGCTGAGTACCAGAGTCCACCATTTTCTTCCCTGTTCAGTTTATAATTAGCTGTGTAGTCAAGCCTTATCCAAAAAATAATTTGGGAGAAGTTGTGAGCAGAGGAGTGACTCATCTGATTTGAGTTTTAAAATGATACTGTGCCTGCAGTGTTGAGAACAGATAGCAGGGAGACAAAGCTGGAAACAGGAGGCAGAAAGTTATTATAACCGTCTAAGAAAGTATTGGGCTAATGTAGCTGTAGTAGAGAGGGTGAGGATTGTTTGAGCTTGGAGCCACTTTAAAGGTAAAGGCAACAGAATATGCTGATGGATTGTATATGGGGAAAGGAAAGAAGAGAAAGAGAGGAAAGAAGAGGGAGAGAGAAGGAGAAGGGGAGAGGTGGAAAAGAGAAGGAGACAGAAAAAGATGATCCTAGATTTTCGTCTGAGCCACTAGAAGGACAGAGTTGCTATTTATGGAGATAGAGAAAACTGCTGGAGAGCTGAGTGGAAGAGGAAGACTTGGAGTTCAGATGTGCCTGCTAAGTTTTAGACAACTGTGAACCTTCATCTAGTGATGCTGAATAGACAGTAGAGAAGAAGAGTCTGGGCCTCAGAGGAGGGTCTGGGTTGGAGGTGCATTTCGAAGTTGTCATGTATAGATGGATGATATTTAAAATGATGAGACTTGGGAAGATCTCCAGGGGATTGGACATACAGGAAGAGGTGATGATAGCTTGGAGATGGGTGGTGGAGGTAGCAGTGGTGAGAAGGGGGTAAATTGTGACTGGAGTTAATAAGAGTGACAGAAAAAGGTGTCAGTGGAGGATTCCAAGACTTTTTTTACTTGGGGCATGGAAAAATGGCATTGACAGTTCCTGAGATGGGGTGACTGGAAGAGGAGCAGGTGTGGGAGAGTCAATATGGACTCACCTAGTATGTGGGGTTGCTGTGGTGGGGAAGGATGGAGCAGGGCAGTTGCAAGTGAGCAAAGCTGAGTGGAAGAGGCTTCACCAGGTAGCACAAATGAAGGCCCTGATTTCCTAAAGTGAAAACCTAAGAGTCAGGGATGGTGGCTTAGCCTAGGGCCTGTACAGGGAAGCATTTGTTCTCTGAGGCCGTAACTCCCAATACTCAGTCTTCAGGGCTGCTGCTCTCCCTTTTCCTTAAAGTTTCATTTACTCCAGGCAGCACAGATAGTAGTAAGCAAGTAGAGTGAAAGATGATGTTGTCAAGGGTGCTGGATAGCAATGGCAAATAGAGGCAGAGTAGCATTTGCTAGATCAAGTGTCCCGACCCGCAGGACAGTCGAACGGGCCCTGGAAGGGGGAGTGGGAATGGAGGAGACAAGAAAACACGAGAAATAGAGACAAGACAAATAACCTGATCAAGTCTCGTTTAATGGTGGCGGTGCAATGCCTTATATAGGCTGGCAGAGGAAGAGGTTGGGCCAGGGCGGTGACAGGAGGCTGGGTTTGCTCAAATTACAATTGCGCATGCGCCGTGGGTTTGTAATTTTCCCGGGCGTGGGATCGCGCCTGCGCCGTAGGCTGCATATCTTCCTGGGCGCGAAAAAGTCTTGCGCGTGGGAACAGTTTAGGCGCGTGCGGGAAAAGCTTTAGGCGCACGCGGGAAATGTTTAGGCGCGCGCGGGAAGGGTTTAGGCGCGCGCGGGAAGGGTTTGTAATAAAGAACCAGGAAATGTGCCATCTTGTCTCCGCTTTGCGGAGATCAAGCAACAGAGGTCGGCTAATTCCGGGCCTCATGGCTCCGGACAATCAAGTGGCTCCTATCATAGAGTTCACTCTCTTTTTAATTTGGAGGGTAGTTCAAAGTTCTCTTTGTCAAAATCTGCAGGTGTCTCCATGTGGCAAATGGCAAAGGCCATCATTTTCCTCTTACCTTGGGGTACCTGCCAGCAAGTCTACAAGCCTGAAAGTTGATGTTACTGCTAGGGAATGTATCTGAGTCACATGGCACCAAAGTATGTTAGCAGCAATAAATCCATATGAGTCTGCAGCAGCCTCAATTATTTGCTTCCTCAGAAGAAAGAATTCAACCAAGTGGCATAAGGCAGAGGGAGAGACAGAGACAAGTTTTAGAACAGGAGCAAGAATGCGCAAGAAAGAGCAATTACAGAGCAAGAGTGAAAGAGAGTAAAGCACACTTGGAAAAGGGCTAAGCTGGTGACTTGAAATTCAAGTGCATGCTTTTGACCTTCGACTTAGGGTCTTATACGTTGGCATGCTTTTGGGGTTGCATTACTTCTCCCCTGATCCTTCTTTTGGGGTGGACTGTTGCATGTGCAGTGACCTGCCAGCACTTGGGAGGGGCCGCATGCACAGTGTGTTTACTGAAGTTGCATGCTTGCTTACTTGAAGCACTCTCCTCTTACCAGTTGAGTGTTCCTAGAGGAAGGTCATATACCAGTTAAACTCTGCCATTTTGTCCCTTAGTGAGCATGCTTGAGCCATTCGTCCAGCTTCTGAGATCTTACTGGGAAGCTGCTCATCACCAGTTCCTGGTATTTCTATGTATTGGGAGAATGCCGTTCCCTGGCACCAGCTGTGACCAATTATCATTTTAGAGAGGGAGTGTAACAATTGCTTCACCATTACCTGATTGTGACACCATGACATCAGGTGACAAGAATGTCACCTGACATTCTTGTTTGGTGGGGGTGGGCGAGGAGAGCTATAACCGCCTAAGGAGTTCTGCCCACCTGCTGCATAAAGAAAAACCATGACATTGTAGTAAAGAAAGAATTTAATAGACATGAGGTTGACCATGCTACATGGGAGATAAAGTCCATACTCAAATCATCTTGTTCAAAGCTTGCAGGTTAAGGGTTTTTCAAAGGCAGTTTTGGGGAAGGGGTGGAGGGGCCAGGTAACAGGTGCTTGCTGTTGATTTTCTGGGGTGGAGATGAGATAAAGGGGATTAAAGCTATCTTTCTACAGGCTGAATTGCTTCTGGTTGAGGCCACAGGAATGGGATTGGTGGGTGCAGGTGAAACCATAGGGACTAGGTAGAGCTATGGGTGTCAGACATACAAAAATTACTGGAAAGATATCTCAAAAGGTAAGTCCACAATAGTAGTGTTATCTGCAGGAATAATTGGGGAAGGTGCACATCTTATAACCTCCGGAATAATGGCTGACAATTGTTAATGTCCATGTCTCGGCAGGACCCAGCCTCCTCTCCTTCCAGCCTGATGGATTGATTTAGCTTTACAAAAATCAATTGAGTTTTAGGACAAGGCCTATTATCATTTAAACTATAGCCTAAATGTCTTTCAATGTTAGCTTGGCCCAGTAGCTCAGGAATAATTAAGGGAAAGGCAAGATGGGGGGTAGGTTAGCTCAGTATACCATTATAATTTTTCTCACTGATGTACTTTTTGCAAAGGTGGCTTTAGAGCCCTCTCCTGCCCTGCTTATGTATGACTGACCACCTACTGTAACATTGAGACTCCAGCAAGGGGAACCTCAAAGAAAGATAGGAGAGCCCCTTCCAGCTGGTTTCAGGCCCACCTTCCAAGTTCCACTTTCTCTTTCTCAGATGACCGACACTGGGAGTCTCTACCTCTGTCTGAGCTAATTCAAGGGTGACTCTGTGACTTTCTTAATGGTTGCATGCTTTATGGCTAAGCCAAGGTAAACCAAAAATACAATTCTAAGTTCACCAACTGACTGAACAAGCTCCTCTCTTAACCAAGGGGGTCCCAAAGAAACCTGAAAAACTAGTTCAGGCCATGATGGGAAGGGATGTCAGGCATGCCTCATTATACCCTCTCCCTTAGAAGTTTAGGCACAACTGACCAGCAGTGGCATTAACATACAGATCCTAAGCCTGATAAAACAGACTCGTTGTAGCAATAAGATACGAAATTTCAGTCTGACTCTGGTATAACATCACATGACATATAGCAGACCTTGAAGGAGATCAAAGTATTTTACCCCAAAATACATTTCTTTCACATATTTTGAAATATGTCTTGCAAAACCATCTCTTGTAGAGGAAATCTGCATTCCATAGAGAATGGACTTCCCTCTCCATGTCTTTTCTGGATTCTGGAGAGATTTAGCTATGAATATGACACCTTTTTTAAGGTCCAAAAGGAGACATTTACCACCTCTTCTCTCTCAAACTTGCTATTTTAGAGGCTTCAGCCATATAGCAAGAACTTTGGCTTTCATAACCTCCCTTATCCTAACTTAAGCATTTCTTCCTACTTACTTCAACTTTTTAGATAAAGTTTAAATCAGTCAATTGCCAATCAGAAAATCCACCTATGATGTATAAGCACCCTTCCATCCACCAGATGTCTTGCCTTTCTAGGCTGAACAGATGTATACCTTACATGTATTGATGCATGTCTTAAACCAAGCTGTAGCCCAACCACCTAGGGTATATGTTCTCAGGACCTCTTGAGGCTGTACCCCCATCCATGGTCACTCATATTTGGCCTAGAATAAATTACCTCCTTAAATGTTTTACAGAGTTTGGCTTTTTTTTTTTTTTTTTTTTTTTTGGTCAACACAAGGGATCAGGAAACTACAGTTCTTAGTCCAAATATGGCTCACCACTGATTTTTATAGATTAAATTTATTGAAACACCATTACATCCATTCATTTCTAGCTACTTTTGTTCCATAACAGCAGAGTGAAGTGGTTGTAACAGAGAGTGTATGGCCCTCAAAACCTACAATTTTTACTATCTAGCTCTTTAAGGAAAATGTTTTCCAATTTCTGGCCTAAACATAACTAGTATAACTGACTTACCCTAAAAATTTTCCATGTATTATCCACATATACATACAGAAGCAAAATGGTTATTGGATTTCACAGTCTAACTCCAAACTCACAGGACGATAGCAGACATAATCCTAACAGGGTTTGGATTCAGTAGGTATGAAGCATTTTTGAGTGAAGAGAAAGTTTCAACACAGTTTTGGGGGAAGGAGATTTATTTGTGCTGGTGCCTTTTGAAAAAGTGTGTCCTGCTTTAAAGTGGACACCTGTGTTTCTATAAAAGTTCCTGTCCTCTATAGAGTTTGTTGACATTATCAAACATTTCCAACCCTTGGAAATTAGAGGTACTGTGTGTTTGTGCTAGGTTGCTAGGTATTGGTCTCAACATATATGTGTGTGCATGTACATATGTGTGTGTGCATGGGTTTATATGTGTCTCTGTGCATGCATGTTTGTGTGTGAGAGAGGGAGGACAGAGAAAAAGACAGAGAGGAGAGAGAGAGAGAGAGAGAGAGAGAGAGAGAGAGAGAGAGAGAGACTAGGAGAGAAAAAAATACCAAGAAAAACTGGGAAACAGTTGGGTAAAGGCAAAACCCAGCTGGCTCCACTATTTTGGGATTTGAAGACATCTAATACATCCAAACTTTGGAAAACACTATATGACAATTTGTTGGAACATGAGAATAAAAGAAAGACTTCAGGGGTATTATGCTCATAATAAAGAATTACTGTCATCATTATAGATGACTTCAGCATCAATGACCTCTTCAACAAATCTGGCCTGTGGGTCATCTTGAGTCCTCAGTTGTGCACAGGCTCACTCACCCTTATTCTTGTCATCACTTGGAACTGCCTGATGTGTGCATCATGAATAGTAATCAGTTCAAGCTGTGCAAATGTGGGAATTGCTTTCTTGAGGCTGTGCTTGCTTCCCTGCTTGAAGAGTGTACAAGCACAAGGCAGGCAATTCCTCATTACAGATTCTGTGGATGTCACTTCATCATTGCCTGGTATACAGTTGGTACTAAGAAAAAATTTACTGGATAAAACAAAGGGAGTGAGATTAGATAACACTTAAAGTCTGTTCAAGCCAATCCTGTAAATCTAATCTCAGTAAACTCTTTTGTAGCATTTTACATGTGACAAATACCATAGAGATGTCGACCAAGTCTGTTTCCTTTTCCTGGGCACATGGGCGGTCTTTCTCAGCCTCCTCTGAACTCTGAAAGATCTGTTCTGTCTTTTGTTTCTATGACTACCAGAAAGCCAGCTTCGAAGATGTTGGCGTCACAAGATAGAAGGTGTTGAGGTCCCTGAGTCATGTCTTGGAGAAGAGCTGCCTAGCAGAGCTGCCCATTTGCATACAACTGTGGTTGTGAGCAGAAAATAAAACTTAATGCCCCTCTGGTTTGGTGTTGTTTGTTGCAGCAGTTAATGTTCATTATCTATCTTGATGCATTTGTATTACATGGCTAAGTTAGACAAAAGTAATTAATTTTAGGAAAGGAATACCTTGAGTTGAAAAATTACTTTCTGTAGAGCACTGAAAAATAAATGAACCATACCCACATGCACATAGTTGTAAACATATGTTGGGCAAAAAATGTGACTCACACAAAAATACATGCCATATGATGCCATTTATATAAAGCTCAAAACAGAAACAAAACTAAACAATATATTGTTTAGTAATACTGACATATGTGGTAAAATCAAAAAGCAAAGCAAATGCAAGCTAGCGTTAACCTAGGGTAGGCCAGATGGAGGAATGCTAGCAGGAAGGGTAACACAGAAATTTAAAACTCTTGGCAAAGTCCAATTTCTTAAAGTTATTTGGAACTACAATGTTGTTTACTTAATAATTTTATAGCATAAATATTTATCATATATTATTCTGTATATGTGAAAAATATAACGGCATCAAATCCTGTGCACATCTAACTTGCAGATTCCATCATACATGTATACTGAATATTCAGTTATATATATCATATATTCAATTATAGTTTGTGCAAATACACTTGATTATGTGCTGCATATTACCGCCTCTTGCTACAGATTTATGGACATATGACTGTAAAAGATTGTATAGACTGTATATACAAAACCTTGAATCTAGGAGATTTAAGGGGTTTTCAAAGATAATTTGGACAAATGCAGATGTTTTCTTACTTGCTAACATTGAAGCCCAAGCCTTATAAGATGTGACTCTAATGTACGATGTGAATCACAGTGGGAAGCATTTCCTAACCTGGGTCCCCAAATCTCTACAGATTCATAAGCTAGTTTGGGATTTTGAAATTGTAAGGAGTTATTGTCCATTTGCTTGCAAGTGAGAGCACCTAAGCTAACAGGTTATTGTGTTTGTATTTGTTTTAGCCTGGAATTAAATAACTCAGGCTTGTTACGATACGTATTTCATGCTGTTTAGAAGTGTTGGTAAGCAATTTATCTGTCTTTGATTAATTAAACATAGGAAAATCCAATTTGTCACTAGTCTCAGCTTGGAAGATGAAATTTGTCAAAGCATGAGGCCCATGGGAAGAAATTAATAAGAGAAATCCCTACTGGTGAAAAGGTTTAGAAACAGTGTCCTGTATTAATTCAAATTCAAGTGCATTTGTATTCATTCCTTGTTAAGATGTTCATTCATTCAACCAATATTAACTGAGTGAAAACTCTGTGGCAGTTAGTTCTGAACACGCGGGGTAGGAGAGTGAGCAGATCGAGTATTCCTGCCTTGTGAAACTACCAGTATAAGCTGGGTCTTAGTGGGAAAGTGGTTAGTACTGCTGTCAAAAAGAAGGGGACTAACTTACATATTGGGAGGCATAGGACACAATGGTCAAAAGCACCACTCATGGAGTCAAATAGATCCAGATTGAAGTACCTTCTTAGTTATTTAACAATTGCAGAATTTTAGGCTTGGAACTTAACTTTTTGAAGCCTCAGTTTTACCTTCTGTGGAATAGGATAGCTGTTTCTGCCTCCCAGGGTTATTGCCAGGAGTCGACGAGCTTGTAAACACTTGGTAGAGTGTCTGCATGTAGATTGGCCTCAATATGTTATCTATCTCGCATGTCAGTTCAAACATCTGTTAAAGCAAACTAAATATGGCCTGAGAAGGATTCTGTACTTTCATATTTGAGTCCTTGTGGATGAACTGTAACCCAGCTTAATAGTCAGACAAAACTGAAAACCTAAATTAATAGTGTGCACCTGTAACAATGGCTGAGTGTTGACTAAAGCCGGAGGCCATACTTCAACCACTCATAGACTGCTGAATGTTCAAACCGCGCTTCTGTACCTCACCTCCGATTCCTGAACATCACTTTACCTTTTTTGTCTATAAATTTGTTCTGACCACGAGGCACCCCTGGAGTCTCTGTGAATCTGCTGTGAATCTGAGGGCTGCCCGATTCGTGTATTGTTCATTGCTCAATTAAACTCCTTTACATTTAACTCGGCTGAAGTTTTTCTTTTATCACATCTCAGCTAATCCTCAAGATAAAACTGACTGGGTATTTTTTTTTCAGTTGTCTTCTTGAAACGTGGAAACTGGAGTCAGTGTGGTGAGACAACTTTTCTTAGGTGATACTGGGCCTCAAGAGCAGAGCTGCTGGAACTTGGACCCAGGTCTGTCCACTATCAAGGCCAGAGTTGCCTCTGCTGTTCAATGGCTCATCTATGCATCCTAACAGAGCAAGCTGTAAGGATAGATCATATATCTCTCAGGCAAAAAGATCTGATGTGACCCTTTCCTCCCAGTCAATGATTCCCAACTTGCGTGGGTTACTTCGGGGAGGTGTATCATAGCACCTGGGACATGGGGATAGCCAAGTTTGAAAAAGCATATAATTACTTTGACTTGACTTTATAAAGAAACAGACAATATCTTAGAATTGGCTTTGTCCACTCCATAATTTAAGAAGGAAAAAGCAGTTTATGTTTACACAAAAAAGCATGGTTTTAAAAATAGCCTCTGCTCTCCTGGAGTTTTTTCAAGGACAGGTTCATCTCTTGGGCCTTTTTGTAGCTGCTGGATCTAGTCTAGGGAGCTCATGGGAAGATTCTGTAGAACCCAAATGTGGCTTAACAGTTGTGGTTTTAATATAGCTAACAGAAACTGTATGTAAATATAGATGTCTGCTGCATTTCCACATGCATGGCATTGGGTAGGAGTAACTGCCTATAATATTGTAGTTAGTCTTCTCCAAGTGAGTAATGGAGAACTACATTTCTGCTAATTATCATAACCAGTTAGTTGAATTCAGATTGAAAAATCTTCAGGGTACAATAACTAGATCCTGCTGTTAAAGAGTTACTAAATTAGAAGATATGTGATGGTCGTTTCATGACCCACAGTGAAGAGACCAGGGAATGTCGCCAGCAATAGAGGGTACATCTCACCTGAGAGAACCAGACCTGAGGACAACTGAGGATAGTAGGCAGGGTGCGAGGGGGTGCACAGGGCATGAGACCTCTGCTTTGAGTGGAAAGAGAATGGCAGGGGCAAGACTGCTTTGGCTGTGGAGACTCCAGGAGCTCATGGCATCATATTCTATTGCCTTGCAGGTGGGTGTAGAAGCTGCACATATGCTAGGGGCTAATGAGGTCAGTGCAGGTATTTCTTGCAAGGGTGCAATGATGACTTTGAGAACTACAGAGCCAGGACAAGAAATCAAGACTTGTAGGACTAGAAAGTGTCAATAAGTCCATTTTCTACATGAGGAAACTGAGACTCAGAGTGGGAAAATGATGAAAGGCACAGCAACTAGTGAGGCTCTGGAAGTCGAACCCAGACTCTAAATTCTTCCCCTCATGCTCTTCCTTTTTTTGTCACTAATGCTTTAGTTTCCAGGAAAATTTGTGCCAGAAGCCCAGAAACCTACTTGTGTCAGGCTCTGAGCATTCTATGTCAGTCCACAGCCAGGCAGGAAAACAGGACCACGCCTGGTAGTTCAATGTAGGGAACTAATCAGAGAAGGGTGTGCAGAGTGGGAAGTGGGAAGTGGGAAGTGGGAAGTGGGACAACTCAGAGATTCACAATTGCAGGAAATCACCTTATTCTTAAGGTCGTGACTAAGGGAGGAAAGTTCCTGACTGCAATCCGAGAGCTGTGCCACCTGTCAGGACCTGTAATCTTGAAGGAGGAACCAGCTAGGGAGAACTAGAACCAAAGGCAGAGACACTGTCTGGGGGAAGCTGGACCATGGAGGAGTTGCAGCCAGGTGTGGGGCGGGGATCACCTCCCAAAGTGGAGAGCGGGAGAAATATCCTGACTTCTTCCCTTCTCTAACCTCCAGATTTCAAGTCAGTGTTTTCCTCTGGGTGAAACTATGGATAAACTAGTGAGTGAGGGATGCCAGGAAGTGTGATTTGCAGTGATCAGAGCAGAGGAAGGAAAGGGCAAGAACTGGCACTGAGAAAACAGGCACATGGGCCTCCTAATAACTACTTGTCCTTATTGTGAGGGCTTTTTAAAGAGTTAACTCACAGACAAGATTGGGACATTTGTGAAAATTAGCAGGACAGTCCTAGAAGCATTGAACCAGCAATTTATGGGGTTGGGATAGCAACAGTAATTAGCATAGGCTTGCTGTGCCACAGAGCGGAATGGCACATTAGAATGAACACAACTGTGGTGTCAAACAGACCTGGATCCAAGTTTAGCCTCTTTCACTTCACTCGGGTGACTATGGGAAAGAAAGTCAACAACTGTGTATTCCAGTTTGTTTATCTTTATGATGGAGAAACTGAAACCTTCCTTGGAGAGCTTTTGTGATATATTGATGATGCAGTGAACACAGCATCTTCAACTCTGTTTGTTATGTATAGGTATTTAATAAAGAGTAACTCAGGCTTCCGCAGGGCTAACCTCCTATAACGCTAACAAAACGTGAATGTCATTTTGTATAATACTTGTACATGTCTCTAATTATTTTGTGGGATAAAATAATGCAGCGATGAGCAATTCTTCTATTCGTTTATGATCTTAGTAGCAATATTTTGGAGTGACCACTTTTATACACTTGCATTAATTGTGAATATTATCATTTTCAAATGCCTTCATGTTAACTGTTTTTTTGGTGGGGCCATGTTCACGATCGCTGACTTGGACAAGTTAAGTGTAGAGGCAAAAACTGAGTAGAAGGCTACCTTGGCCATTGGTAATAATCGAATATAAGGATATTGTGATAGTTAATACTGAGTGTCAACTTGATCGGATTGAAGGATACAAAGTATTGATCCTGGGTGTGTCTGTGAGGGTGTTGCTGAAGGAGATTAACGTTTGAGTCAGTGGGCTGGGAAAGGCAGACCCACCCGTAATCTGGATGGGCACAGTCTAATCAGCTGCCAGTGTGGCTAGAATTTAAGCAGGCAGAAAAATGTGAAAAGGGAGACTGGCCTAGCCTCCCAGCCTACAGCTTTCTCCCATGCTGGATGCTTCCTGCCCTCAAACATCAGACTCCAAGTTCTTCACTTTTGGAACTCAGACTGGCTCTCCTTCCTCCTCAGCCTGCAGACGGCCTATTGTGGGGCCTTGTGATCATGTGAGTAAATACTTAATAAACTCATATATATACACACACATACACATATATTCCATTAGTTCTGTCCCTCTAGATAACCCTGAGTAGTAGAGATGTAGGTACCAGGAGTGGGGTATTGCTGAAAAGATACCCAAAAATGTGGAAACGACTTTGGAACTGGGTAACAGGCAGAGGTTGGAACAGTTTGGAGTGCTCAGAAAAAGACAAGAAAATGTGGGAAAGTTTGGAACTCCCTAGAGACTTGTTGAATTGCTTTGACCAAAATGCTGATAATAATAGGAAGAATGAAATCCAGACTAAGGTGGTCTCAGATGGAGATGAGGAACTTGTTGGGAACTGAAGCAAAGGTGACTCTCATTATGTTTTAGCAAAGAGAACGGTGGCATTTTGTCCCTGTCCTAGAGATTTGTGGAATTTGGAACTTGAGAAAGATAATTTAGGGGATGTGGTGGAAGAAACTTCCAAGCAGCAAAGCATTCAAGAGGTGACTTGGGTGCTGTTAAAGGCATTTTGTTTTATAGGTGAAGTAGAGCATAAAAATTTGGAAAATTTGCAGCCTGACAATGTGATGGAAAATAAAATCCCATTTTCTGAGGAGAAATCCAAGCCCACTGCAGAAATTTGAATAGGTAATGAGAAGTAATAGGAAAAATGTCCCCATGGCATGTCAGAGGTCTTTATGGTAGCCTCTCCTGTCACAGGCCCTGGAGGCCTAGGAGGAGAAAGTTGTTTTGTGGGCCCTATGCTGTGTGCAATCTCAGGATTTGGTGCCCTGTGTCCCAGCCATTCCAGCAATGACTAAAAGGGGCCAATGTAGAGCTCAGGCCATGGCTTCAGAGGGTGTAAGCCCCAAATTTTGGCAGCTTCCACATAGTGTTGAGCCTGTGAATGCACAGGGGTCAAGAACTGGGATTTGGGAACCTCCACCTAGATTTCAGAAGATATATGGAAATGCCTGGATGCCCAGGCAGAAGTTTGCCACAGGGGCAGGGCTCTCATGGAGAACCTCTGCTAGGGCAGTGCAAAAGGGAAATGTGGGGTCAGAGACCCCACACAGAGTCCCTACTGGAACACCGCCTAGTGGAGCTGTGAGAAGAGGGCCACCATCCTCCAGATCCCAGAATGGTAGATCCACTGACAGCTTGCATCGTGTGGCTTCACAGACAGCAGCAGCCCATGAAAGCAGCTGGGAGGGAGGCTGTACCCTGGAGAGCCAAGGGGTGGAGCTGCCCAAGACCATGGAACCCACCTCTTGCATCAGTGTGACCAGGATGCAAGACATAGAGTCAAAGGAGATCATTTTGGAGCTTTAAGATTTGACTGCCCTACTGGATTTCGCACTAGCATGGGGTCTGTAATCCCTTTGTTTTGGTCAATTTCTCCCATTTGGGATGGCTATAAATATAGCCATTCCAATATGTATAAATACACCCAAAGCATGTACCCCATTGTATCCAGGAAGTGACTAACTTGCTTTTGATTTTACAGGCTCATAGGTGGAGGGGACTTACCTTGTCTCAGATGAGACATTGGACTGTGGACTTTGAGTTAATGCTGAAATGAGTTAAGACTTTGGCGGGGACTGTTGCAAAAGCATGATTGGTTTTGTAATGTCAGGACATGAGATTTGGGAGGGGCCGGGGTGGAAGGATGGTTTGGCTGTGGCCCCACCCAAATCTCATATTGAATTGTAACTCCCACAGTTCCCATGTGTCATGGAAGGAACCTGGTGGGAGGTGATTGAATTATGGGGATGGGTCTTTCCTGCACTGTTCTTGTGATAGTGAATGAGTCTCATGAGATCTGACGGTTTCAAAAATGGTAGTTTCCCTGCACAAACTCTCTCTCTCTTTGCCTGCTGCCATTCATATAATACGTGACTTGCCTTCTGCCATGATTGCGAGGCTTTCCCAGCCACGTGAAACTGTAGTCCAATTAAACCTCTTTCTTTTGTAAATTGCCCAGTCTCAGGTAGGTCTTTACCAGCAGTGTGAAAACAGACTAATAGATATAGATAGTATCTGGAGTAAAATATAGGCCATTCATTTAATCATTTATTATATTAACATTTTTGAAGTCTCTCCCAAGTGTGAAGCACTTGTCTTAATACTACCTTCTTGGAAGAAGAATAATACTAGTTATTGCTTCTCTAGTGTTTATTATGTCCTTGGCACTGTCCTTAGTGGTTTAAAAACATTAACTCATCACAGTCATCCAGTGAGACAGTTTCCATTATTACTGTCATTTAGTCTATATTCTATTTTCCTCTCACTCTGTTCCTCATCTCCTCTGATGCCATTTTTGCAGGTGCCTCTTTCTTCAACTCGTTTCAGCATTAACTTAAAGTCCACAGTCCAACGTCTCATCTGAGACAAGGCAAATCACTTCCACCTATGAGACTGTAAAATCAAAAGCAAGTTAGTTACTTCCTAGATACAATGGGGTATAGGTTTTGGGTAAGTTATGGAAATAAGTTGAGTCAATAGAGATAATTCACAATTTAAGTGAACTCTGCAAATTATACACATGATAAAATCCTACATCAGCAGATTTGTGAGTGAAACGTACAGTCAGTGGAGAACAGGAGCGTAGATATGGGAGAGTCTTCATTTCCTGCAGAGTTACAGCTTTATTCTGGGATCTTTGTGAATCTGTCATCTATGTGAATTTTTAATCTATGTTCATGATGTCGGCATCATTGTCATCTCTACTGAGTTCATGCTCAATATTATTTCCCATGTTTTTCCATCACTCCAGGGGTGCATAATGGTGTTAGTGTTCAGCACTTCTGTGTCAACTTCTAATTTACTTACATGTGTGGCTGATGAAATTTTAGTGTCACCCGTGAGACGACATGGTTTGGCTTGATCCTGTACTCACTGTTGATGAAACCTTCACATTCCTTATCTGCAGGTTCTTTCTCAAACATCTCTGTAGTTCAAAGCCTGTGACAAGCGTGTGTAAATGCTGAGGTATTAATATTGTGCCAAGCATTAGCTGCTACAGAAATGGCCTCCTCAACTCTTTTAGCATGTCTGAGATTCCCAGGCTTCTGTTAATTACAGCAAACATACAGCTACAGGAAGAAAAAATGTAGAGGGTAGCCTATGCTTGCCCTCCATGGAGTGTAAAATTTCTTGACCCACAAGGCTGTGTTATAGATATAACATTGAGGGGCATACTAAATGCTAAAACATTATTTTCCCCAATAAGTTTATGAAGAGAAGGTGTGGAGCAATGATCAGGGACAATAAAACTACATTTTTTTTTTCAGTCCAGGTTGCCTGCAATGAACTTAAGCCATGGGGTAAAAGCAGGTATTGAATCAGTTAGAAAATGTTTGTCTGTTCAATCAAACTTTCTTGTCTGCATAGCGACAATAGGTGAGTTTTGTATATCATTTAAATATCTCAAATGTTTGCTCTTCCTAGTCAGTCAACTTAATTTTTCCTGTAGAATTGACACATCTGAAAACACTCATCCTGGCTCTGTGTCCTTAAAACTTGCTGAAATTCTCTTGTCAGATGTTGCTAAAGTTTTCCTAGAAACATTGATTGCACCAATATAGAGCTGTTTCATCAGGATTTGCAAATTTGTTCAGGATTAAGGTTTTTACCAGATATGATCCTAGCAAATTTATACATGTAATTCTCAGCTGCTTCATGATCAGGGCAAGCCTTTTCACCACATATTTTCAAATATTTTACACCATGATACTTGTGAAGCTTCTGCAGTCAACTTTCTGAATATTTATACTCACCTTCAATGTTCACTCCCCCATGGAGTAGGGAGCTGGTTCCATGATTAGTAAATAATTCAGTAGTACACATCTTTTTTCAAAATTGTTTTCAAATCTAATAAACACAAAACCAAGATCTTCATATTTTCCCCACTGTAAGATTTCACTAATTTTTCTCTAGTTCTTGGTTGTCATTGTTGCTGTAAAACATCGAAAAATTGTATTTTAGTTTTAAAAAATGTATATGGTAGAAGTTCCTGCATTATATTGTAGTGGATACTTCACATATACATCATTACTTTGCAAAAACTCCCCTTTCTTTGCTGTCTACAAAAAATAACATTTCTTCATTTTTTTGGTCTCTATTATTTGTGGAGTTATCTTGGCTTTTGTTGTTTGACATTTTCAGAGTGCAATTAAAAGCTGCAAAACTTCCACAATACATTAAAAACATCAGCTAGCAGCAAAGGCACATGCAACTCATAGAAGTACTGAGATAAAACTGGCATCAAATGTCAGTTCAGATCTTGTTTTGTTACCATATTAGTTTTGTCACCAAACTTGCAAACAACAACTATACCAACACCTCTTAGTTTTCAGAGATTTCTGGATTCTGGAATTGTGAACAGAGGATTATAGGCCATGGTTTCATTTGACAAATGTAGAAATTGAGGATTGGCAAGATTATCTGGTTTGGATATTTCTAAGAATTCCTCAATGTAGTTCAGTTTCGAAGTTAGATAGACTGAATTTTGAATTATACACTTACATCCTTCATTAAGCTTTGTGATTTGGGCACATTGTTCACACTTTATGTGCCTATTTCTTCAGCAGTAAAATGGAAATGCTAATTCTTACCTTGAGAATTACCAAAAGTAATGAATCACATAACATATTTCAGTGCATAATCTGATTATTAACAGACGTAATGCTCTCTTTGCTCAGCACTGTTCTTCCATATTCAGGAATCAACGAGAACTTATACACTAACTAGGAGGATGAAATCAGGCGAGTAGCTGAATGGACTTTTAAAAACTCCTATTGGATATAATAGTTTCAGAAGTCAAGTCTTTCTGTTGAGGAAGTCAGGCTTTTGGAGAGAGTTGTAGTTTTCTTCTAGGATAAAACACTATCTTTGATTATCGAAAGCCAAACAGCCCAGACGGCTAATCTATAAAGCATAGATTTTATCCCACAGATAACAGCATGTTGTGACGGTAGGATGGTATAAAAACATTTTCCCCCCAAAGCCATAATAAACAACCCCAAGAAATATCCCCCCCCACCAAAAGCAAAATGGTGAACATTTCTGAGAGGACTTTGAGCCTCATTCCTGGGCTGAATCTATTTGTATTGGGGTGGGGAAAGAAAATTGAAACTTAGGATAGTGTTGGGGGACTTGGGAACAGATAGGCCTTGTGTGTGAACTGTCACGACACAAAAAACCCAAAAAGTTCTTGAGAACTTTATATCAGCAAAAAACATCACCAGCTTGTACTGAAATAGAGTACTACCTAAGACAGTTGGCCTTCAAAATTCTACTGGCTGGAAACAAGCTGATAAAACGACTCAGCTATAAGCAGGTGCTCTCTTTTATGGAAAACTAAAGATCTCTGAGAAGATGGAGCTGGAAGCCCAGAGGGGCAGGCTTGAATGCAGAGGGTAGAGCCAAGATCCCACAGGGAGGAGCCCCAAGTCTCAGAGGAGGCTTCACAGGCTTTGAAACCTGGTGGAGTTAGCCTGGCTGGAATTCAAAGTCGTTTGACTTCTTTTTCCCTTCCATTTCCCCCTACTTTTATAAACGGTAATGTTTATAAATGTTATTTTGGCTTTCTCAGCCTTGTATTTTGGGAACAAATTGCTTCTTGAGTTTCACAGATCCAAGAACAGATTTGATTTAGATGAGGTTTTGAACTTTGAGTTGATACTGTAATGGGCTGAAGCTTTTGGGGATCTTGGGATAAGGTGAATGCATTTCGCATGTGATATGGTTGTGAATCTTTTGAGCCAAAAGCAAAGTGTAGTTAGGCTGAATAATGGGTCCTCAGAGATGTTCCTATCCTAATTCCTAGAACCAGAGAACTATTATGGTACACGGCAGAGGGACATTGCCTGTGATTAATTTAAGGACACTCATGTTGAGAGATTATTTTATTGGGGTCAATCTAATCACATGGGTTCTTAAAAGCGGAGATCACTTTCTGACCTTGTTCAGAAAAAGAGATGTGGTGATGGAAGCAGGGTTAAAGAGAGGTTAGCAGCTGGCATGGAAGATGAAGCCAAGGGGCTGTAGGCTAAGGAATGAAGACAGCCTCTAGAAGCTGGAAAAGGCAAGGAAGTAGATCTCCCCTAGAACATCCAGAAAGAAATGCAGCCCTGTCAACACCTTGATTTTAGCCTAGTAAGATACATTTTTGACTTCTGACTTCCAGAACCAAAAGATAATAACTTTGTGTTAAGTCCTTAAACATAATGGTAATTGGCTATGGCAGCAATAAAAAGCGAATGTCCCTGCAAAGAACATGAACTCATCCTTTTTTGTGGTTGCGTAGTATTCCTTGGTGTATACGTGCCACATTTCTTTGTCTAGTCTATCATTGATGGGCATTTGGGTTGTTTCCAAGTCTTTGCTATTGTGAACAGTGCTACAAAAAGCGTATGTGTGCATATGTCTTTAGCTGGAAACCATCATTCTTAGCAAACTAACACAAAAACTCTGCATGTTCAAAAATCAAACACTGCATGTTCTCACTCATAAGTGGGAGCTAAACAATGAGAACACATGGACACAGGGAGGGGAACATCACACACACAGGGGCCTGTCAGCAGGTGGGGGGCTAGAGGAGTGATAGCATTAGGAGAAATAGGTAATGTAGATGACGGGTTGGTGGGTGCAGCAAACCTATGTAACAAACCTGTGCATTCTGCACATGTATCTCAGAACTTAAAGTATAATAATAAAAATAAAAAATAAAAAAGTGAATGCCAGTCATACCAATGTATTTCTCATAGGGATCTTGCCCTTTGGAAAGCGGGTAAAAGCCATCACTAAAGATGTTTGGAGTTGAGAGATTCCAATCAAAGACTCCATGGAATAAGTAGCATATGAGCTGAGCACAGGCATAACTGACAGAGGAGACTTTCTGGTGTAATCAAAGACACAGTGGCTTGGGCAGATATGCAGCGTGCAAGGAGGGAATCAGTGGCCACCTGGAGTGTTATCCATTAAAAGGGCCAGACACTTTCTGCCTGCTGCTTTGAGACCCTTTTAGTTACTGTGCCTCTGGGACTAGGAACTTCAAAATATGTTCCAGTCAGAGTTCTTAAATCACACTGTTCATTATCATTGCCCTTGGGAAGCTTGGTGATTTTCATGCACACAGTGAAGACCCTATGAACTATTACTCCCTGAGATGTCATTCTTGGTCTTAGTTCCTTTGTCAACTTCTGAGTAACCTTGGGCAAATCATCGACCGTCTGCTGAACTCCTGGGTTTAACTTTCTTCTTCAAAAGGACAGCAGTATCAATCTCCTTCTCTTCTCTTTTTATTATTTTTGTCACTCTTGCATTTTCCCCAATGTTCTACTTCCCAGCACCTGAAAAAGTGAGATTATGATTTAGGAACTATCTGTTAAAGGCTTTAAACTTTTGTATAGGTGATTCTCAAACTTATTTGGAAGGTAGTGCCTCAGGAAGGCATGATGCTCTTTGAAGAACACCATTAAACACTGATATATTTAATTACAGGATACACAATAAGAACAGTTTTACTTCCAGACAATATGACAATTTGTGTACAATGTAAAAACCACAGTCCTGAGTACACAAGCCCATGAAGAGAACAAGCTGTTGGTCTAAACATGGTTGGCTGCGTCTGAGTTTTCCTGGTAATATTTCTATTTCTAGGTAATATTTCCTGGAAATTGTTCACTTATTTTTTCATCTGCCAGTACTTTAGGTAGCAGATGTCTAAAATCTAATAAAAATACATCTGGGAAGAAAACTTGAAATAAAAAAATATGGCAGTAAATTATTTATTTTTCCTGAGAATTGAAAAAACCGAGCATTTTTTTTTTTTTTTTTTGGTCTCATGGCAGAACTTCTGGGTCAAGTATTCAGAGACCTGGCATTCAGGAAACACATGTTTGGGAATTCTCATTACACTGAGTTCGTAATGAGATTCCTGAGTGGGAAAGGCCAATATCCTATTTCTCTCTGTGTTTCTGAATATATTTAAATTGTTACTGTCTCTCATCACTATTTAATAATAGTTAATACTGAATACTCACTGTTTCTCAGATGCTGTGCTAACCTCTGAGTTCAGATTGGGATACTATTATTATTATCCCAGTCTTATAGATGAGCTAGTGAATCTCATAAAAATTATCTGCTCTAGATTACAGAGCTAGTATGGGGGCCAGGCACTGTGGCTCACACCTAGAATCCCAGCACTTTGGGAGGCTGATGCAGGAGGATTGCTTGAGTCTGGGAGTTCAAGACCTAAGTAACATAGTGAGACTCCAAAAAAAAAGTTAGCTGGGTATAGTGGCACGCATTTTTATAGTTCTGGCTACTGGGGACACTGTGGTGAAAGAATCACTTGAGCCCAGAAGTTCAAGGCTACAGTGAGCTATAATTGAGCCACAGTACTCCAGCCTGGGTCACAGAGTGAGACCCTCTGTCTAAAAACATAAAATAAAAATAAAAAAAGAGGTAGTAATTAAATGTATTAGTCTGTTCTCACACTGCTATAAAGATACTACATGAGACTGAGTAATTTATAAACAAATGAGGCTTAGTTGACTCACAGTTCCACACAGCTGGGAAACTTACAATCACGTCGGAAGACAAAGGGGAAGAACAGCATGTCTTACATGGTGGTGGAGAGAGAGAGAGCAAGGGGGAAAGTGCCATGCTTTAAAACCATCAGACTTCACTAAAACTCCCTCACTATCATGGGAACAGCAAGGGTGAAATCTGGCCCATGATCTAATCACCTGCTACCAAGTCCCTCCCTCGACATGTGGGGATTACAATTGGAGATGAGGTTTGGATGGGGACACAGAGCCAAACCGTATCAGCAGGGGAGCCAAGATGCAAACCCTGGGCCTGATTCCAGAGCCCAATCCTAGAGCCTTGAACTCCTGCTCTCTACTCTCTATTTCTAAAGCTGTGTCTCATTTCTTCCCTCTTGGTGAAGCCTCTCCCTACGTCCATCCACGTCCACACCCCACCCCAGGCACACTAACCTATCCCAACCTGAGATGTGCACAGCACTCATTCTGTGTCTGGTTTACACTCTCTCTCCCCAGCCAATATGGCACCTCCTGTAGGTTAGTCCACTGGCAGCTCCTAGAGCATCAAGCACTGTATGACCCTGTGGGTCACATTGTGAGCTGGAGAGCAGAGCAGAGTAGCAGAGAGAGAACCGACCTTTGCCAAAGGGAGCCCCTCTTTCCCTTTGCCTGGTTGACTCAGTTTCAGTGCACGTGTCAACTTTTCAGAGAGCCATTCTCAGATCTTACCACCTGAAAATATCTCTCTTTCCTCAGATACCACTCTGTTTCATTTCTCCCATAGCACATATGACTACCAGGAAGTTCTTATTTACTTACTCATGTATTGTCTGATTCTACTCCCCAAGAATGAAATCTCGAAGGGTACAGGGACCTAAATGATCTTGCTCACATCTCTACCTTCAGTGCCTAGAGCAATGATTATCATGTAAAATGTACTCAAGCATTTGTGGAAGAAATGCATGAATAAATATTCTAAAATGTTTTTGAAGTACTTTATTTATTAAATAAACGTTGAGTATCTACTTTGTGCTGGACATTCTAGGTGTCAGCAATACAGTGGTGAACTTTGTAAACAAAACCACTTTAAAATATACTGACTCTGTATCTTCAAATCATCAACAATCTGACTATTTTTCAAAATTGTGGTGAACATAACATTTCAGTTGCTGAGATCTATGCTTTTGTCCTGACATAAGCATAAATAGTGCTCCTTTGACTCTCAAAATGCCCTGGGCCCTGGCTTGGATGATAAATTACGTGATCACCCTAGTTAAACCTGAGGTATTAATGCACTACAAACTAGTAGGCAAAGTAAAACCGTGGTAGGAGTTAGTCAAACAATGGGCCTGGTTATTGTGCGTGAAATTCATCTTGTGATGTTGCAATTCATGGTGAAACAACTCAGACTGGCATAAGCAAAGGCACAAAGGGAAGTTGATGGTTCTGTATACCTGAAAAGTCTGTCTCAGACATGGTGGGACCGAGTTCTCAAACTCCAAGTTGCCCTCCTCATCTCTGAGAAGTTGCAGGCTCATTTTTCCTAATACAAATGGTGGCAGCAGCCCCTGTCTCATCCCATTCAGTTGAAGTCCACCAGAAAAAAATGCCAGAGCCTTTTCCAGGAGCCCTTGTAGGAGTCCTGACCTTCACTTTGTATTATGCAGCTTGGGTCATTTACTCCTGTTCATCTCCCAAGGAAAGACGATATGTTGATTGACTAAGGTGTGGATTATGCTTTCATTCTCAAAGCTGAATGTGGATTCCTACCTAGACCATGAATCCTGAGGTTGGAGGAGCAGTAAACCCAGAAAGGGAAATCAAGAGATTTGTCAGAGGAAAAGAGAATGTATTCAGAATACTAGCAAGGAATCCAAAGCATTATCTATAATGTGTGTGTTTGTGTGTTTGTGTATGTCTGCATGTGTACACATATATGTTTTTAGACTAATCAACTATCTTACTAAGCTTGAGCAGTGCCTTTAATCAAACAATCTTATATCTGGGCAACGTCTTTCTCAGGTTGCTGTTTTATAGATCTGAATAAAGCTTCATTTTTCCGTCCTATCACCACCTCATGTAACAATCCTTTACCATCCTTATAGCATATGGCACACACATCTAGTATATTCATACACATTGGTTCACTCGAAGCGCTTCCGTGTACGGATATTCAAGGTGTGCACCACACACAAACTATGATATGAGTTGTGCAATGTGGTGGCCCTATGGAATCTTCATAGAAACTCTCTTAGCAGATGCAGAAAATGAGTTCAGTCAAGTTAATTGATTTCCTCAAGGTCATCCTCCAAATCCTATTCTCTTTTACTTAGAGAACCTGGTCAACTCCAACCTGTTTGGAGCAGTAAAGAATTCTCATTTGTTTTACCTGGGAAAGAAGCAATTACTGTTTACCATTAGGTCCTCTCTGTACCTTTAAAACAAATTTTCACGGAAGACTTGGACATTATAATAAGGTGTTCTCATTTTCATTTTACATTTAGACAGATTAAACAGAAAACAAGTTTAAAGAATCAGTGAGCCATCTGTGTGGTTTGTACCCTTAAGTACGGAAGTTCATAGACATAATTAATTCTCTGAAGAAGTATGCAAGGCACTGGAACTTCTAAATTTTTCTGGGATCTCTTTGTTCCCAGTCTTAGGCATTTCACAGTTCTCAAAATCAAACAGGGAAAGAAACCTGAGATTTTAGAGTTGTGGTTCTTGAATATCAGTGCTCTTAATAATCACTATGGGTACTGGTTAAAAATACAAATTTCCAGTCTTTATTCCAAGAGAGTATGATTCAATAAGTGTTTGAAATCTGCATTTTAAAGAAGCCCTCTGGTGACTGTGATGTAATGATTCCACAAACATTCCTTAAGAAATAGGGGTTTTGAAATATAATTTTCCAATGAAAATCAGGTAAGTCACTCTCCTTTTCTGCATGCATTCAGTATTCACTGAATACTAGATGCTAATCATGGTCACAGTCCTAGGCGTGCATAGTTTTTGGATTTCCAAAGCAGTCTGTCATTTTCTTTTCAATGTTCACTCTAGTAATGGTTTAGAAAAAGTTCTCTTTTTGAAAAGCAGACAAATATGTAAAGCTCAGAGGAGTGAAGGCCCTGGGTTCCAGGGAAAGTTTTTGGACTCAATGTATCTTTCCTTCTGAGATATCCATTAGGATGAAAGAGGCAAGCTGGAGCTCAGGCATATGGTCTTTTATCTTTATATAGAAGTGACAGCAGAGAGATACTTACGTCGACATCAACAAAGAAGAGGTGGGAAGTGTTCTGGTGCATCAACAGCGCATCCCTCTGCTTTCTTACTTCCCTGTCAAACCAAGAGGCAGCAATTTTCCCTCTAAAGGTGTTGCACGAGAATGGCAAAGCAAACATAAAAATTCTGCCACAGCCTTGGATGAAAGATAGAAGGAGCTAATATTGATTTTGTGTCTCCTTTGTAACACATGGGGAAACTGAGGCTCTGATAGATTAAGTAGCTTAACCAGGATCATATAGCTAGCATTTCCAGTTATCTCTTATTGCTAATTAACCACTCTAGAACTTAGGGCCCTAAAATGGCAATGCATTATCACATGTCCAAGTTCTGTGGGTTGGCTGAGCTGAGCTGGGTAGTTTCTTCCTTGAGGTTTCTCACATTTTGTGGTCAGATGGCAATGGGGGCCACAGTCATTTGAAGGCACAGCTGAGCTAGAGGCCCAAGATGGCTTTTCACTCACATATGTGCTGGCTTGTGGTTCTTTGGCCTTTTCCTATGTCACATCTCATCCTCCAAGGTCTTGGTTTGGACTTCTTATAGCACAGTGGACTCAGGGTAGTCACACTACTTATGTTATGGCTAGCTTTCAAGATAGAAGAAAGAAGAAGCTCTTAGGCCAGTTAGACCTATGCTTGGGGCTAAAAGAAGATTATTTCCACCATATCTTATTGGTCAAAGCTGTCACAGTGTTCTTCCAACTCCAAGGTGGTGGAGAAATATACCCTCTCTCGATGAGAGGCTGGCAAGTTCACATTGCAGAAGAGCATGTGCGATGGGAGATACTGTTGCAGCTATCTTGAGATAAATTCAGTTTGCATGTGAGAAGGATGATAACCAGAACATCTAGTAGTAATAATTACTAACTCTAGACACTCTACTAGGTGTATCAGATATATCTATATCATGTACCTATTATATATATATCTCAACATAATAATCACAATAACCCTACAAAACTAGAATTCATACTATTATCCTATTTTATAGATGAATAAATCAAGTTTTAAAGGAGTTAATAACTTGCTTTAGGAAACTACCATGTGGTAGACCTAAAATTCAAGACAAGTAGCCATGCTCATTTAGGTCTGAGTCCAAAGCCCATGATCTTCCCCTATTTCACACTGCTTGGTCACTCCCTAGCCTTGGCTCATATGAACCAATTAAGACCTTTGTAAATATAACAGAACTCTTTCAGGGTGCAATTATGGAGGAGGAGCAGGGATGAGCTCAGTTTCTAGAGAAATACACGAACTGATTGGGAGGTGGATTTAGGGATGCAGGAGGGCTGGGGTTCCAATTACCTCTCTCTATTCTGTTCTAAATTTTCCAGAGTCTTAACTGGGACTAAACTGAGAACATGTCCTGTAGGAAAGTGGGAGGAGCTCCCCAAAAGCTCATTTGAGCTGGTGTGTAGAACTGCAACTTGAGCAGTTATAATTTCATAAGACCACAGGGGTAACTACAGAGAAGACGGTAGATCACAGAAGATGGTTCTGTGCCTCAAGGCTTGGAAAGAGCTCATTCCACCTGTCACTGAATGTTCTAAAAGTTTCTGAAAAGAGTAACTGGGTAACTGGATGGCTAGACTGGCTTATACCCTGAGACATTTTGCAGCTGCAAGCAAATGCCTTGAATTCTGATTTTTCATTTTAGAAAAAGGAGAGACAATGGCCAGGATATCTACCAAATGAATGAGATTGCTCTGGCTTTGCCAACTGGCTGGCTAACCTCCCATACTCCATTAGCAGAATGAAATTACATTATTGGCCTCAGTACTTTTGGAAGGCTTATGATATGATTTAGATGTTTTTTCTCTCCAAATCTCATGTTGGATTGTGAACACCAATGTGGGAGGTGGGGCCTGGTGGGAGGTATTTGGGTTATGGGAGCAGATCCTTCATGAATGGTGTGTTAGTCCATTTTCATGCTGCTGATAAAGACATACCTGAGACTAGGCAATTTACAAAAGAAAGAGGTTTAATTGGGCTTACAGTTCCATGTGGCTGGGGAAGCCTCACAATCATGGCAGAAGGCAAAGAGGAGCAAGTCATGTCTTACATGGATAGCAGGAGGCAAAGAGAGAGAGCTTGTTCAGGGGAATTCCTCTGTTTAAAACCATCAGATCTCATGAGACTTATTCACTATCAAGAGAACAGCATGGGAAAGACTTGCCTCTATGATCCAATTACCTCCCACCGAGTCCCTCTCATAATGCATGGGAATTCAAGATGACATTTGGGTGGGGACACAGCCAAACCATATCAAATGTCATGGTGCCCTCTCTGTGGTAATGAGTGAGTTCTTGCTCTATAAGTTCACATGAAATCTGGTTGCTTAAAAGAGACTGGCACTTCTTTCTCTCTCTCTCTTTCTTTCTTGCTCACCATGCGATACACCTGCTCTCCCTTCACTTTCTGCCATAATTAGAAGCTTCCCAAGGTGTCACCAAGAGCAGATGCCAGCACCATGCTTCTTGTACCATCTGCAGAACCATGAGCCAAAATAAACCTCTTTCCTTTTTTAATAAATTACCCAGTCTCAGGTATTTTTTTATAGCAATGAAGAACAAACTAATACAGCTTCCATGGTTCCTTGTGGGGTTTTCTTTTCTCTTTCTCCTGCTTTTGCATTATCTTTGCCTGGATAAGCTAGTGTCTAGAAGAGAAACCAAGATGTAGTTAGCCCTCAATAAATATTGGTCATATAAACAAACTCCTCTATCTTCTACTTTGCAACATTCAGCAATATTCATTAGGTAATATGTAACTTTCCTTCCAATTCTCAGGGCTAATGATTACCTAGTAGTCATCAGTACAAGAGTCTTTCCTGTTAACAGTCAGAATTTTAATTGGGACAATACTATACCTGGCCACTATTAAATATTTTGATCATCAACTCTGCCTCCACCTACAGACCTCTTTGCTTCCTCATAAATCTCTCATCTCAGTAGAATAGTGTAATGGAAATCTTCTTAAAAAGTTAATATTACAAGGTAACAATACATTAATGCCATATCCAATTAATTATCAACAACTTAGTATGTTGAGCACCTAATAGGTGTTTAACATTTTCCTGCAAAGGAGGAATTGGTGGTGGTTGGGTCACCAGCTTGCTGCTTTTTGACACAAAGGCCATAAATTCAAAAACTGAGGAGACTTGTGTATATTTTAAGTACCTGAAAAAAATGCTTACCAGTTATTCATTCTTCCAAGCACTAGCTTAAGCACATGGCATAAGCATGACAGGAGGCATTAATAAAATGGTAAAATCCAGGTTTTAGAGGTAGGTAGGCCTGGAATTTAAATTGAACTCTGCTTCAAATTAGCTCTGTGACCAGGACCAAACGACAATTTCAGGGCATCTTGGGTTCTTCATCTGCTAACTGGGAATAAGTAAAATGATCTTTATTATTATTATTTTATTAAAACATGGTTTCTGCCCTGGAAGAACTTATACTCAGTTTCAGGAGGTAAAATTATATTTTCAATATGAAACATCAAATTTCCGAGGAGATATTCTGTCCCTTGCAGAGAAGAGTGCACCTAACAGAGTTCAGGGGACTATCTTCTTGTCATTCTCTGATTTCCTTGCTCCTGACCCACTCAACCACTCTTTCCTTACAGTCAAGCTTTTCTGTTTTGCTCTCAACAGACACCTTCTTATCTGTAGCCTCTTCTTGGCCTGTTCCCTTCATTTTCCACCTTAAGTAAAACCTGACTGTGCATGGGCCACATGAATGTCTGTATACACAATGGGGTGCATTAGAGGAGAGGAGCCCCGAGTTTAGGGAACCTGAATCTTGTATAATGGACAGTAAGCATTTCTGCCCTGTTCTCTGGAGGACAACACTCTACATTCCAAGACTGTTTATTATAAAAACATGCTGGAAAAGATAGTTCAGAACATAGAGCAGTTAGCGCTTTGCCCATAAGGTGTGCAGAAATGGGAGAGACCCATGGAGGAATTGTCTCCCCAAAAGACCTTTTTCTCCTCCTTAAAATCCTTTTCTTGTTTCTTGCCTACCTTTCTGGCCAATATCTCTTGGTCTAATTTTTAGGCTCATCCTTCTCCACCTGGTGGTAGATATTGGAACTCCTTGAGGCTTGGTCCTGGGCTCTTTCCTCTTCTCATTCCAAATGCTTTATTTACCTTGGCAATCTTATCAAAGATTACAACTTTGATTTCCACTGCATGTCAATGTTCTTTTCCAATTAATATCTCCAGATAAGATTCCTCTCTGAACTCCAGGCCCATGAGATCCCTGCTTAGATATTTGAAAAGCAACTCAAACACCACATGTTCAAGGCTGAATTTATAATTTTTCCCTTGCTTCCACTGTCACAGTCTTGGTTCCCTTTCATAGTTTCTACTTTAGTGAAAGGCAGTTGCAAAATCCACAAACTGATGAGCCATTCTTGCTATTCCCCCCCTGTCTCATTCCTATATCCAGTTTACTAGCAATTACTGTTTAATTTAAACTCCTCAATATTACTTTGATCATTTTATTTCTCTTTAAATACACTTCTCCCACCTCAGATTGATCCACTAAAATTTCTAAACTGTAGGTCACTTTTCAGTGAGTCATTTCTAATCATTTAATCCTCCCCTTACCCTCTACACCACCCTGCTCAAAAATTCTTTCCATCATCTCTTAACCTGGTTTATTATTTATCCATTCCATCCATCACCATCTGAAATAGTAAGCAGTCAGTCACAAGTTTGTTATCTACAGACTTCCTTTTCATAAGAACATAAACCCTGTGATAGTTAATTTTATATGTCAGTGTGACTGGGCTATGGGATGTCCAGATAGCTGGTTGAACGGTATATCTGAGTGTGTCTGTGATGATGTTTCAGGAAGAAATTAGCATTTTAATTGGTGGACTGAGTAAAGCAGATGACCCTCTGCAGTGTAGGTGGGTATCATCCAATCCATGATATATATAGCCAAGGCTATATAGCCTTGGGCACTTGGTTAACATCTTAAGGCCTCAGTTTACAAATTTATAGAGTAGGGGCAATGAAAGTAATAGTGCTTACCTTGTAGAGGTGTTGTGAGGACTAAATGAGTTAATCCAGGCAGAGTGCTGAGAGTTGTACCTTGCACAGAGACATTTAGTCACTGTTGGGCAATCATATCTCTGCGCTTTCATCTCTCTATCTGTGCTTCTTATTTATGATCTTTTTTTCAGTTTTTTAAAAAATATTTTATTGATGCATGACAATTGTACATATTTATGGGATATATGTGATATTTTGATACATGCATATAGTATGTAGTGATCAAAAATCAGGATATTTAGGATATCCAGCACTTTGAACATTTATTACTTCTTCTTTGTATTGGGAGCATTTCAGATCTCCTCTCCTAGCTATTTTGAAATATGTAACTCCAGTCATCCTATTGTGCTATTGAACACTAGAACTTATTCCTTCTATGTAACTATATGTTTGTACCATATAACCAACATCTCTTCATCCTCCCCTACCCACACACTCTTCCCAGTGTTTCATAACCATCACTCTACTCTTTACTTCCATGAGATCAACTTTTTTAGCTCCTACATATGAGTGACAACATGTGACATTCGTCTTTTTATGCCTGGCTTATTTCACTTCACATAAATTTGTCCAGTTCTATCCATGTTGCTGTAAATAACAGAATTTCCTTCTTTTCTATGACTGAACAGTATTACATTTGTATCTATACCACATTTTCTTTATCCATTCATCTATTGATGGACACTTAGGTGATTCCCTATCTTTAGTGTTGGGAACAGTGCTGCAATAAAAATAGGAATGTAGATATTCTTTTGTTACACCGAATTCCTTTCCTTTGAAGAAATACCCAGAAGTGAAATTGCTGGATCATACAGCAGTGCTGCTTTTAGTTTTCTCTGAGAAACTTCTGTACTGTTTTTCATAATGGCTGTACTAATTTACATTCCCACTTTTAATGTATAAGAGCTCTCTTTTCTCTGCATCCTTGCTGGCATTTATTACTTTTTGTCTTTTTGGTAATAGCCATTCTTACTGGGGTAAGGTGATACCTCATTGTGGTTTTGACTTGAATTTCTCTCATGATTAGTGATATTGAGACTTTTTTCATATACTTGTTGGCCATTTGTATGTCTTCTTTCGAGAACTGTGTATTCAAATCATTTGCCTAATTTTTAATGAGACTTATCCCTTCTTAAGACTTTTATCCTGCTAATCTTGTTGCCTCCTGGTTTCCTTCCTGCAACTCATTCTGCCTCCTTAACTCCTGCTCATCCTTCTGATCCTAGATCAAGAGGTTGGAGAGGATGTGGAGAAATAGGAACACTTTTACACTGTTGGTGGGATTGTAAACTAGTTCAACCATTATGGAAAACAGTATGGCGATTCCTCAAGGATCTAGAACTAGATGTACCATATGACCCAGCCATCCCACTACTGGGTATATACCCAAAGGATTATAAATTACTCTACTACAAAGACACATGCACACGTATGTTTATTGCGGCACTATTCACAATAGCAAAGACTTGGAATCAACCCAAATGTCCATCTGTGACAGACTGGATTAAGAAAATGTGGCACATATACACCATGGAATACTATGCAGCCATCAAAACGGATGAGTTTGCGTCCTTTGTAGGGACATGGATGCAGCTGGAAACCATCATTCTTAGCAAACTATCACAAGAAGAGAAAACCAAACACCGCATGTTCTCACTCATAGGTGGGAACTGAACAATGAGATCACTTGGACTCGGGAAGGGGAACATCACACACTGGGGCCTATCATGGGGAGGGGGGAGGAGGGAGGGATTGCATTGGGGAGTTATACATGATATAAACGTTATGCACATGTACCCTAGAACTTAAAGTATAATAAAAATAAAAAAAAAAAGAAAAAAAAAGAAAAAAAAAAAAAAAGCCAGGCACAAAAAAAAAAAAAAAGAGGTCCTTTTTAGGGGAAGTCTTTTTTGATACCTTCAGGCTGGGTCAGCTCCTCTTAAAAAGCCGTCATATGACCTTTTTCCTTTCTCACACAGCACTTGCCAATATTATCATTGTATATCCAATAATGTGATTTTTTTTAAGTTAATATTTGTCTTCTTTAGGATGTAAATTCCAAGAAAGCATGTATTTTATATATTTCAGCCTCCATCCCAAGCTCAGTGCCTGCCTGACTGACAGTGGTAGCCAATAAATCTTTGTTGAACAAAGATTACCGAAATAAATTTCAGGTTCCTAAGGCAGCCACGTGGAAAAACAGGGCTCCCACCTGGATGTAACAGTCTGACCACACTTAATTAAAATCAGTTTCTTTACTTCTTGGTCAAAGCTCAAATTCCATGCATTTGAAGAACAATGGCAGGAAACAAGGATCATGTAGCATGGCTATACTATTATACACATATGATAAATCCTCATATAAACTGTGAGGTTTACATACAATCACTCTAATTTCTCTTATTTTGCAGTTGAAGGAGCCAAGGTCTTAGAGTTAAAGATGAGGGAGCAGAAATTGACAATTTTTGTCTTATATAGAGGGGACATAGTCAAATTATACAGATACACACAAATTTGTATATGTATACATGTAGATATATATGTATTTGATCAATTTCATCAATTTCAATGATGTATATACATGTATTGCTTTGGGAACTTACAAAATTGCTTTGAAAAATTATGAAATTCAATATGCTAAAAGAGGAATAATAAATAACACTGCAAGAGTTGGAGGAGGATAAAGGAAATGAATCATTTGAATATATAAAATATCTGGAAATGGCATGGGTATCCTGCATGTTAGCACATTAAACAGACCTATAAAACCCTTTGACTTATTTTATAAAGAAAATGAAGAATGTAAATGCATGCAAATAAAGTCACGAACTGAGACCAAATATGGAACTCCGAGAGAGGAGTTTGAGATAAATATGATATTTTGTTTCACACACCCAGCTACAAAAGCGGCATGGCAACTGAGAGACGTGTTCAAAGGGGCCTGGGATTCCCAGTGAAAAGTCTACAAATAAAAGGACACTGAACAGAATATGAGAATGGGGAGAGGTAACGAAAATTAGTACAACCACAGTTCCTTCACCTCTGAGACAACTGTGACAGAGGTCTTCTCTTTTATGTTGTCAAAAATCATAACTAGGTATGACTCCTCTGTAGACTAGAAATGTCAGGAAAGATCATAATTTCAAAAGAATGAAAATCAATAAATAGTTGTTTTCTTTTTACTATGATGAAATTGTGTCAACACAAAGTGCAGTAAATGGTTATACAATTATTCTGTGAATTGGTGCTTTATAGATCAATGGTTTAAAAACTTATTTTGTTTTTTTAAGTAGAAAAATTGGCCAGACACAGTGGCCCATGCCTATAATACCAGCACTTTGGGAGGCCGAGGTGGGCGGATCACTTAAGGTTAGGAGTTCGAGACCAGCCTGGCCAACATGGTGAAACCCCGTCTCCACTAAAAAAATACAAATACAAAAAATAACTGGGTGTGATGTCAGGCACCTGTAATACCAGCTACTAGGGAGGCTGAGGCAGGAGAATCACTTGAACCTGGAGGTGGAGGTTGCAGTGAGCCGCGATTGCCACCATTGCACTCCAGCCTGGGTGACAAGAGCAAAACTCCATCTCAAAAAAAAAAAAAAAGTACAAGCAAGGCAGTTATATAGATAATAACTTCAGTAAAATCTCACAGAAAATTCTAATGCAGGAAACAGAAGAGATGACGTTCTGGTTGAATCAAGGGTGGAGGGCCTGGACACTTGTCTACTTTCAGTCCTCCTCTTACTCTAGGGTGGTTTATGTGATGGTGCCCCTGAGAAACCCGAGGGCTCTGTGAAACTCAGCTTGAAAACTAGCTCAGAAGATCAGTAAGTCGAGCAGTGAATACTTGCGTACCCTTTTTCTAGTTGCATGCAGCAACATCTGGACAATTCTTTTTCCCTCTTTACTCTGCATAAACAGGATTGACCAACTGATTCAGAAGACCAGCCAGGTATTTACTCTGTGGTCTGCGAGTCACCCGCTCGCAGTGAGTCTCACTTTTCATTGGTTGGGTTGTGGGAGAGAAGAGTGAACAAACTATGTGCACACTGAAATCTATAGCTTTTCCCCTAGTGTTCTTTTTGCCTGGAATATTTTTCATTGTCTCTCAATAAACTGGAGAAAATTCTTCAGGGTTCAACTCTATAGTTCTTTCTATGTAGCCTTGTCTCACCCCCAATGGAAAAATGATGACTTCCCCCACATCACTGAAGCCTGTTATATACACGCTGCTATATTCCATGGCATGGTAATATTTGTGTATCGATACTACCTATTCATTCACTAATTCATTCAAAAATATTAATTGAGCACTGCTATGTTCTATGCACTGTTCCAGGTGCTGGAGAGCCAACAATAAACAAAATACACAAAACTGATGAGGCCAAGAGTCCCACAAAAGGAGAAGTCCTGCCATGTTTGCTTCAGTAACCCCAGAACTCACATCTGGCTCAATCTGCCAAGATGAAATAACATAAGATCTGTCATTGCCGCACCACTTAACGGCCTCTACATCCAGGAAAGATGGTGGCTTTGAGATAGGATGATACTTTTCTATTTGCAATCTATTTTGGAAATCATCCAACCTTCAGAATGGAAGGCATGAGGGTTCATCATTTGCTGAATTCACTTTTGTTTTATTTATGTCACAAAATAACTTTGATAAAGATAAACTCTCTAGCTGCCAAGATTGTACTTTTAGGGGGTCTGAGGAAGAAAGCACTGTTGTCCTTTCAGTTAGCATTGTTTATTTTTATGGGAGAGAGAGCCACTCAGACTACTTCAAGAAAAAGGGTGATTAGATAGACACATAGAAATGGGGTCAGGAATTTGAAAACCACCAGGATTAGAGGCAGTGCAAGATATAAAAGATTCTATTTGTCTTTCTTCTATGTTCTCCTTGGCTTCTTCCTGCATATCTGCTCTCTTCTACTCTCTACTGAGTGGCTTCCTCAGTTCACTTCCTGTTTTGCTCCTTCGTAACTCTAGCTTGCATGTTGACCTTTAGAGCCTTATTTTGCTTCAGGAAATTTTTCCATTTTTTTGGTTCTGTTTTTTTTAAAACTGATAAACTTGTTTATTTGTTTTATTTATTTATTTATTTATTTATGAGACAGGGTATTGTTCTGTCACGCAGACTGGAGTGCAGTGACATGATTATTGCTCGCTGCAGCTTCTACCTCCTAGGCTCAGGTGATCCTCCCACCTCAGCCTCCAGAGTAGCTGGGACTACAGGCGTGCGCGATCATGCCCAGCTAATTTTTGTAGGAATGGGGTTTGCCATCTTGCCCAGGGTGGTCTTGAACTTCTGGGCTCCAGCCATCTGCCCACCTTGGCCCCCCAAAGTGCTGGGATTACAGGCACAAGCCACTGCCACTTGCCCCAAATTTGTTTATTGAAGTATAGTACACATACAAAATAATTCACACATTTTCAGTGTAGAGTTTAATTATTTTTCCCAAAGTGAACGTACTCAAATTGCCACCACCCTCATGTAGAAATGGGACATTACCAGCATTCCAGAGTTCCCTCCTTCCACTTCCCAGTCCCCACCCCTTCCCCAAGGTAAAAAGTGATATGGCTTCTAATACTACAGGTTAGTTTTTCCTGTTTTGACATTTATAAAAATGTAACCATACAGTGTCCTGCTTCCTAGCACTCAGTGCAAGATTTGTGATATTCATTCATGTTGTTCTGTGTAGCAACGGCTCATTCATTTTAATTATGGCACATTCATCCTTTGTATGACTGTATCATACACAATATATTTATCCATTCTACTATTGTTAGCCATTATCAATTCATAATACTGCTATAATACTGCTATGTGAATTTTCATATTTTTGGCTCACTTATGTACATATTTTTTGTTGTATACATACTTGAGAGTAGACATTGATGCATCACACATATATGTTTGACTTTCATATACTCCCAAAGAGTTTTTTATAAGTGATTGCCACAATGTATAGGTCTCCCAGCAGTGTATGAGAGTTCTAGGTACTCTGTCTCCTCACAGACAATTGGTATCACCGTTCTTTTTCATTTTAGTTATTCTGATGGGTGTGTGGAAGTATCTCATTGCAGTTCTAATTTGCATTTCCTGGGTTACCAATGAGGTTAAGTATCTTTTCATATATTTAATGTGATTTGGGTAGGGTGTCCACACATTGTAGTTTGCCTGGGTCAGTTCTGGCTTATTGTTGTCCTGGAATAATTATGAGCAGGATTCCTTTCTTTTTCAAAGGTGGTCCCAGTTTAGATGATATCTTATATAATCACCCTACATAGCAGATGCTTCTTTGTGAAGTGCCTGTTCAAATCTGTTGATCATTTTTCTATTGCATTGTCTGCTTTTTTCTCACTGATATCTAAGAACTATTTATACAATCCAGATATAAGTTCTTTGTTGGTTATATGTATTGTAAATATTTATCCTAACCTCTGTCTTGACAGAGGAATTTCTTAATCATTATTTTTTGTTTTGTTTCTCATACCTGACTAACTCGGTCTCTCAGTTATTTGTTAGGTCAAATAATAAAAATAATATGAATGGCTTGATTAAATTTTTTATATAGGATGTGGCCATGGCTTAGATGCCAAAATCCTATTCAATAACTTGCACCCAAAAGATGGAGAGACAAGTCAAGTCTGATTGTATAAAACATGGCTACTCATTGCTGTCCCCTGAGAAGTGGCTTTGGTAGGGCACTTTCCTGCAGAAGTAGAAGTAAACTAAGGAAATATCTGGGTTTTCATTTTGCCTCTGTCATTCAGCTGGTGACCAATTTGTGTTTCAGTTACTTTATCCCCAAAAGGGAAAAAGGTCTTCATTTTTCAGGATTCTTATCAAGATAAAGTGGCATATGTTCTAGAAAGGTACACAGCACCATGCATGCATAATAGACGTCCAATATGTACACATGTTTATTCTTTCTTTTTCCTCTCTGTGTTTTCTTTCTTTCCTTTTCTTCTTCCTTATTCTCTTTTGCTCTCTCTCTTTCCTTTTACATGTGTCATAAAGGAAATAGAAGGCTAGATCTTTTTGCCTTAGACCTACAAGTTTGCTGGAAATACATGATTTAGTAAACATAAAACAATGCACAACATAAGACAGTAAATAATCAAGTATAAAAGCGGAGGATTAGAGGCTATAAGTCTTATCAAAGTTCAAGGATAGGAAATATCGAATACATTCCATGAAAAACAACAGGGACAAATTCTTTCAAGCACCTTTAAAAAAGGAATGTTAATCAAATCTCTAATATAACTGCTTGATGGGAGACATTTGGCTATGCTTCAAGTAAGTGCCTTGAAATTTCAGTTGTTTACCCACTAGAAATAGACATCTGCAATTTAAGGAGTACAACGAATTTCACATTATTATCCTCCAAGTCTTTTCTTCTGTCTCTTTATGAGGCACTGGTAAAACCAGGCCAGTCAATGACATGTCACTTTAATTGATTTTCATTAGTTTTACATTAAAGAAGCCAGATAAAAGATCACTCTGAGAGCACGTACCCAGGTGGAGTCTGTAAGCACTGTTGAATTTGGGGTTTCCAGGGTATCTACAGCAAATAAAGATGGATTACAGCAGCTTCGATGAAAACATAGTCATACATTTTACTTTATTATATATTCATTAAGCAGTCTTCTAAATCATTTGGGATGTGGGTAACTGTTATGTGATCTATGAACAAATGGAGGACAAATAGCTTATTTTATCTTCCAACATAATTCCAAGTCAAGTTATAAATGGGAGTTCCTCTCCTTATGCATGCTTCTTCATCTGGAAAACTCTCACTGATTTTTCAAGATTCAGGAAAACATTGACTTTTTCCTTAAGGCGTTTGTCCATTTATTGTAGAAAAATTAAGTACTCTGATCTCTGTTTCAGGTCATTTAATAAATATTACCGAGCTCCTCATCTGTGCCAGGTGTGGTGGTGGTTGCTAGGTACACAATGATAAAAAATGTAGTCATGATCACTGCTTGAGGGCATGAAGCTTGCCCAGTTATAATAATCACTACATTGTTTTAAACTGATCTGCTTATAAGACTTTCTTCTCATCTGTTGTGAAAAGTTTTTAAAACAGAGATTATGATTATCCATGTCTGTATACATATTATCTAGCATGGTGATGGAACTCAATAAACATTTAGTGAATTATTTGAATTGATGCTGGACATTCTTATACCAGTCTTTTGTATATGTGTGTTTATGTGTGCAATACCCACTAGAACACTTTTCTTGCTTTTTCTCTTCCAATAAATCCTTCAAGCAACTCTATTTTAGATATCATTTAAGCTGGGATGGTAGGGGAAGACAAATTTTTTTAAAAGGATGCACTTTAGAGTCATATGCCATCTGAGATAGATGGTACTTGTCTAGAGCGGCATGGGAAAAGATTGTAAGTTTTCCTAATAATACAAGGAAAAAGAGTGCTGTGATTGATTAGTGATGTCTGTCAAGAATAGCGGATAGACAGGAGGTAGAACGCATGCCATGTATTTGTGATTTCTGCTTTCTGCTTGGAGACTGAAGCTTGAGAAGGGAAGAAAGGAATATGGGAAGCCTATAGATTTGCAACTAGCAGAGATAAGAACAAGCATGAATTTGCCACACTCACTATCATGTGCCTTGGGTGAGATAGTTGGAGGTCTTCAAGTCAGAGAGCTGGGTCTTTATCTGTGTTAGTTATCATTTATCATAGACACTGAATAACTCTTTGTTGCAGAAATTGTGCAGATAAGAGATCAAGTCATGTGATCCCTCTTCTGTGGGTCATTATATTTCTTGTCCCAGTAATTTAAAGTTCTCTAATTTTCTCAACTCCTCTAAGAAACGAGGTAAATCCAAAGCCCATCCCCACTCATGTCCCAATCAGGAAGATTAGTTATGGAATTGGGACTTGAAATTATAATAACTTACCCTGCAAAGTTAAGAGTGGACTTCAGGAGGCCAAGATACCTGATTAGAAGCAGCTAGTGTCTCCTGCTCTCATGGAAAGAAGAAAAAGTGGCAAATGAACACTAGTTCTTCAAGTGGATTATCCAGTTGGACACGTTGGGATTCATCAAGGAAGGAACATGACCCACAGAGAACAGAGAAGAGCAAAGTAGGACAGCCACCCACTGAGCACTGGTGCAGAGCCAGGGCAGGCTCTCCACCACAGGGAAACGGTGAGTGAGTGAGAGCCCCTAAAGACACACACTTCTGCCATGGACATTTGCAACCCTTGGCTTAGGGGATCTCCTGTGACCCCTCTCACCAGGGCCTCCAAACTGTCATGAAGAGCTATGTGGAATGTGATTGGAACCACCACTCAGGCACACGTGGGTCCTGGGGGTCATGGATCCCTGGGTACCCCAGCACTAGCTCTGGCAATGAGAGAGGCTAGGCTCCCTCACATGACCCCTGGGTAGGGGTTGATTTCATGGGGCTGAGGAGTAGGTGGACTTCAGGCCTTGCCTCCACTGCACTTTGCTAAACAAGGCCCACTGGCCTGGGACCCTAGCATGGCCATCTGGCCCCACTTTAGCTTTTGGCCCAGTCTGCACTTCCTTGGGATGGAGCTTCCAGAGGGAGCAGGCAGACTTGGCATTTTTGCTGCACTGCAGCTCCTGCTCCTACTGCCCTCAGGCTTGGGAGGAAGTGAAGTGGTTAAGGACTAATGTGGGCCCCCAGACCATTTTCCACACAAGTCCTTGCCTCTGTTACTCCTTACTAGGCAGAGCCTCTTGACCTTGGCTCCCAGCACAACCACCATGCCTGGACCTGAACACTTAAGTTGGTGGTGGCTCTGGGATTCTCTGGCGAGGAAATCCCGGAGACAACCCACAGCCCCTCTCATTGTAGCTGCAGAGCAGCCACCCCCGCCCCCAACATGCCCCATGACACCTGTGCATTCCTAGTGACTTGGAGTTTCCCTGGGATGGAGCTTCAAGAAGCACTTGACAGCCCCTCTGCCACTGACACTGCAGTGGTTCTGACTGTACTGCCCTCAGACTGGAGAAGAAACAACGAGCCCGAAGGCTTTACTTGTGCTTCCAGCATGCCAGATGCCAAATACAGAGGAGCCTAGTCTCTCTTCCCTTTGAGCCCCTGACCACTTGCTGTCCATCAAGTAGTGCCCCCAGCACAGGCCACAGTGCAGCTGCCCCACCCCATGACTGAATCCCATAGCAGAGTCTCCCCATTGACTGAGGGTCTGCTTTTCTCTGGAGTGGAGCCCCCAGAGGCAACTGAAAGCTCCTCTGTCACTGCTACTGCAGTGGTACTGCCCTTGCTGCCTTCATACTGAGGAAGGAACAAAGATCCTGAGGGCTTTACTATACCTCCAGCATGCCACAGCTGCCCTAAAGAGAAGAGGACAGTCTGTCTTCCCCATGAGACTCATGCACCTCTGACCATTACCAGGCAGGGATCCCTGGCTTGGGCTCATAATGCAGATGCCCCATAAGGGTGATTGCTCCAACTGGTAGCAGTTCTGTGTTTCTCTAGAGTGGAGCCCCAAGAGGCAAGTGAAAGGCCCTCTGCCGTTGCCACTGCCAAGGTCCCTGCCACTGATAACCCCAAGCTGGGGAGAAAACATAAAGCCTGGGCTTGCCCCAGGGCTGCAATGTATAGCCTGGGAGTGGCAAGCCAAGATCTGCAGTCAATACCTGAGTAGAAGAGGAGCTCACACCCTCAGAACACTGAGAAAGAGCATGACTGCAACTGTGAGGAAATACATAGGCACCACATGGCTGAGAAGAAGCCTATCTACTGGCCTCTATGCTTAATGCCACCTACTGGGCCACAGCCCAAATTTCAATACCAAAAATACTTTGCTAATATACCTGCAGTAAAACCTAGGACAAGGATTCGTTACAAATAAAGAAATAGCACAAAGCCTTGGCCCTCTGAAAACACCCAGAAACAAAATCAAATGACTATACTCAAATTGCACCACAGTTAAAGGAACATCAGTTTGCACAGATGAGAAAGAACCAGCTCAAGAAGTCTGGTGACTCAAAAGGCCAGAATGTCTTCTTTCCTCTAAGTGACTGCACTAGTTCCCCAGAAATGGTTACTAATCAGGCTGAAATGGGTGAAACCACAAACTTATAATGCATGGTAAGAATGGGAATGAGGATCATCAAGATCAGGAGAAATTTGAAATCCAATATAAGAAATCTATGAATTATAATAAAATGATACAGGAGCTGAAAGACAAAAATGTCCATTTTAAGAACAAACCAAACTGATCTGATGGAACTGAAAAATACACTTCAAGAATTTCATAATACAGTCACAAGTATTCACAGAAGAATAGACCAAACTGAAGAGAGAGTCTCAGAACTTGAAGACTGGTTCTCCACACTAAGTTAGGCAAAAATAAAGAAAAGGGAATGAAAAAGAATGAACAAAATCTCCAAGAAATGTGAGATTATGTAAAGAGACAAAATCTATGTCTCATTGACATCCCTGAAAGAGAAGGAGAAAAAAGAAGCAACTTGGAAAACATGTTTGAAGATATTGTCATGAAAATTTCCCCAACCTTGCTGGAAAGGGTAACATTCAAATTCAGGAAATGCAGAGAACCCCTGAAAGATACTATACAAGATGACCATCCCGAAGACACTTGTCTTCAGATTCTTCAAGGTCAACATGAAAGAAAAAGTATTAAAGGCAGCTAGAGAGACAGGGCAGGTCACCTACAAAGTGAACCCCATTAGGCTAACAGCAGACCTTTTAATAGAAACCCTACAAGCAAGCAGAGATTGGAAACCTACATTCAGCATTCTTAAAGAAAAGAAGCTCCAACCAAGAATTTTATAACCTGTCAAGCTAAGCTTCGTAAGTGAAGAAGAAATAAGACCCTTTTCAGACAAGCAAATGTTAAGGGAATTTGTTACTACCAGACCTGCCTTACAAGACTTCCTTAACAGAGTGCTAAATATGGAAATGAAAGGCTATTACTGGCCACGAGAAAAACAATATACTTAAATACATAGACCATTGACACTATAAAGCAACTACACAATCAAGTCTGCATAATAACCAGCTAACATGGTGAAAGGATCAAATCCATACATATCAATGTTAAACATTAATGTAAATGGGCTAAATGCCCCAGTTAAAAGACACAGAGTGGCAAGTTGGATAAAGAAGTGTGACCCAACTGTATGTTGCCTTCAGGAGACCTATCTTACATGTAATGACACCCATAAGCTCAGAGTAAAGGGATGAAGTATCTATCAAGCAAATGAAAACAAAACAAAACAAAACATACTAAAAAGCAGGGACTGCTATTCTAATTTCAGACAAAACAGACTCTAAACCATCAATGATCACAGAGGACAAACAAGGACATTATATTATGGTAAAGGATTCAATTCATCAAGAAGACTTAACTATCCCAAATATATATGCATTCAACACAGGAGCACTCAGATTCATTAAACAAGTTCTTGGCCACCTATGAAGAGACTTAGATAAACGAGACCTCAACATCCCACTGACAGTATTAGACAGATCATCAAGACAGAAAACTAACAAAGATATCTGGGACATCAAATATCAGTTGTCAATCTGTCACTTGGCTTTTTATTGCAAATCAACAGATATGATCCATCAGATAAACATCAAAAAGCTCATCCACCATGATCAAGTAGGCCTTATCTCTGGTATGCTAGATTGACTCAACATGTGCAAATCAATAAATGTGATTCATCACATAAACAAAACTAAAAACAAAAACTGCATGATTATCTCAATAGATGGAGAAAAGTTTTTAATAAAATTCAGTATCACTTCATGTTAAAAACCCTCAACAAACTAGTACTATTCACAATAGCAAAGATGTGGAATCAACCTAAATGTCAATCAACAATAGACTAGATAAAGAAAATGTGGTACATATACACCATGGAATATTATGCATGCATAAAAAAGAGTGAGATAATGTCCTTTGCAGCAACATGGATGAAGCTGGAGGCCATTACCTTAAGCAAATTAATGCAGGAACAAAAAATCAAACACCACATGTTCTCACTTGTAAGTGGGAGCTAAACGTTGAGTACACATGGGCACAAATTGACACCAGGGCCTACTTGAGGATGGGAGTGGGAGTGTGGTGAGGATTTAAAAACTACCTATTGGGTACTATGCTTATTACCTGGGTGACAAGATAATATGTACACCAAACTCCCACGACATGCAATTTATCTATAGGACAAATCTGCCAATGTGTCCTTGAAACTAAGTTAAAAAAAAGAGTGGGCCGGGAGTGGTGACTTATGCCTGTAATCCCAGCCCTTTGGGAGGCCAAGGCAGGTGGAACATGAGGTCAGGAGATTGAGACCATCCTGGCTAATGTGGTGAAACCCTGTCTTTATTAAAAATACAAAAAATTAGCCAGGTGTGGTGGTGGGCACCGGTAGTCCCAGCTACATTGGGAGGCTGAGGCAGGAGAATGGAATGAACCTGGGAGGCAGAGCTTGCAGTGAGCTGAGATCATGCCACTGCACTCCAGCCTGGGCAACTGAGCAAGACTCTGTCTCAAAAACAACAACAATAACAACAAAAATAGTGGATGTCAGATGTCTAATATACACTTCCTGTATAACTTTGAGTAAATCAGTGTATTGTTTTACATCTTAGTTTTCTCATATACAAATTGAGGTAGTTAGATAAAATAATATTGAAAGTTCTTTTCAAATTTAATATTCTCTGCTCAGCTCAAGAGTGAGACATGCTACTGTTCTTCTGTTGAAGACGCTTTGGGCTGATACCACCTCATGGTGGCTTTTTATTTCTAGGAACTGACATGACACTAGGTTAGGATAAAGAAATAGCAGCAGATTTATTTGATCACTAACGAAGGGTTAAGTTTTTGAGGGCAGGACCTATGTCTAATGCGTCTTCATATCTCCATACTCAACAGGTATGTTTTGAATCAATGAAGCAAAACTTTTACTGGAAGAAAGACTCTGCAGGAATTTATGGAGCTGTACAGAATCTAGTGAATACAGCACTATTCACAAAAATTATTTTGGTAATTAACATCAGCTTTGGATTTGATGGCAGCAACTGAATCTGCTGTTCAAAAGATTACACAAAATCTGCTGTCCGGGACAGGGACTGGTTATAAGTTGTGGTTATTGCTGTTTCAGTAAAAGACTTTTTAATAAAAGTCTTTACTTCCAACAAAAAAACCTTCATAAGTGTGCTTGATTGCTCTGTGTCATCCATATATTTTCTCACTAGATATTCATGCCATGAGCATAATGAGGATCCTGGAAGGGAGGAGCAGAGAAAAGGCAATAAATTGAACAGCAGCGATTTCTCTTTTCTTATTCCTGCCCCACCTTCAGCACAGTTCAGGCAAAAATGAGTTCAAAGTTTTACGTACCTGGAAAGAGATCTTAATTTTCAGCCTGACAGGTACAAGGAGTGAGCCTATACATAAGATTAATTCTTAATAGCCTCCTGATGGGGACATTTCTTTCCATCCCTCTATCCTTGCGCAGAGTGGTGCTCCCAAACACTAAAACTGGAATTCTGATGATTTGTCTATGCCTATAGCAGAGGAATTTTTGTTTTAAATTACAGGTTCCCAGATCTATCCACAAGAGAGTCAGATTTAATTGATATGGCAGGGTGGTGAAGGTCTGGGAATTTGTGTTTTTACAAAGTTCCCCCAGGTAATTCTGATAACCAGTCAGGTTTAGGATTCACTGATCTACTAAATAAGGACAGAGGCGTCTTACAGAATGGCAGTGAAGGCCCTTTGTAATAGTTCCTTCAATCCTCTTTCCTTTTTCCAGCTTATTTCTCGTTATTCCTTCTGTGCCATTCCTGCCTTTATGCCCAACCAGATCACGTGTGGCTACCCAAACATCATAGACTCTGTGTATCCTGTGCTCACACTGTATCCTGTGCTATAAGACTTGTGCACCAGGTGTCTGTTTCGTGAACTTAACATCTTTCAATGACCAGTTTAACCTACACTTTACATCTCTGAGTTTCCTGGTAACCATCCATTTGCCTGAATAATTAATTAATTAATCCTTTTTTTGTGTTCTCATAATACGTTGAACGTTCTGTCTCTGTTATAAATACAACGACATATTTTTCTACTCCCTAAATTGGCACAAACAGCCAAATAGTGGGATAGGATATTTTAAATAGAACAGAGTATTTAGAATTATTTTTGGCCTAAATTTTGAAGTTTTTAGCCAAGATAAAAATAATACTTGTTAAATCAACTAATACAGAAATGAGTTTGTAATAGCCCTTTCCTCCATCCCCGCTAAAACAAAACAAAATAAAACAAAATCCTCCCATTTTGCTTTCCCAGGCCTAGTCTTAATTTTCTGGGGCAATAGTTTAAAAAAATCAAATTTTTTGTCCAGTTAATACAAAATGTAATAGAATTAAAGAAGGCATTTCCTGCTTCTGTCCCCAGCTGCCACCTCTTTCTCCTCTCCAGAGATTCACACTGTCACTAGTTTCTTACATTTCTCCTAAGACAGTCTATGAGTTTTCAGATGTATATTCGAACATACACAGACACACACACTGAACCAAACTGTATTACTGCATATATATTGCACCTTGCTTTTATTATTTAACAATTTATCTTGGAGATTTATTCCATGTTTGTAAATAAAGATATATCTCATTCCTTTTGCTGGCATATCATTTCATTATTAGTAGCTATACTGTAATTTACTTAACTAGTCCTCTACTCATGGAAATTTAGGATGCTGCATAACTTTTGCTATGACAGATAATTCTATAGTGTACATATACCATTTCTTAAGGTTCAAGAATACCTGTGGATAAATTCCAAAGAATGGAATTGTTGGTGTGTACATTTTTATATTCAATAGATATTTCCAAGTTGCTCTTTATAGAGCAGACATGAACTAGTGCTGCCTCCACAAATGACTTTGTCAAACCCTTGTGTTATTAAACTTTTTTTTTTTTGAGGCGGAGTCTCGCTCTGCCGCCCAGGTTGGAGTGCAGTGGCCGGATCTCAGCTCACTGCAAGCTCCGCCTCCCGGGTTCACGCCATTCTCCTGCCTCAGCCTCCCAAGTAGCTGGGACTACAGGCGCCCGCCATCTCGCCCGGCTAGTTTTTTGTATTTTTTAGTAGAGACGGGGTTTCACCATGTTAGCCAGGATGGTCTCGATCTGCTGACCTCGTGATCCACCCGTCTCGGCCTCCCAAAGTGCTGGGATTACAGGCTTGAGCCACCGCGTCCGGCCTAAACTTTTTTACTTTCTGGCAATCTGGTATTTAAGGAGTGCTATCTACTTATAGCTTTCATTTTCATAACCCATTATAATGGGACTGCACATCTTTCCATATGGTTAAGGGCCAGTTGTATTTTCTTTTCTGTGAACAATGTCTTCCTTTTCATAATTCATTAAAAAAAATCAAAATTATCATGTTTCCCCCTTTATAGTCTCTGGAATTTATGTCATACTTAGAAAAATGTCTGTTTTGCAGAGATTATTTTCAAAAATTAGCTCTAAAGCTTCACAAAGTATTTTTCCCTTGAAATTTATGATTACATCAAATTTATACATTTTATCTGGAGTTAGAATAATTGACATATTTATCATATTGTGTCTTTATATCCAATAATACATTATACATTTCTTTGGCTTAAGTTTTTTGTATGTATATGTTTTTTGGAGTATTTTAAAGTTTCTTAATATAGATGTTACAGATTTGTCATGAAGCGTATTATAGGAGAAGGCATTGTTATCATAGAAGATGACAGTTTCATGAGTGTTACTGACCCTGAAGACCTTTTTGTGGGACAAGATGTAGAGGTGGAAGACAGTGACAATGGTGAGTTTGTGTAGGCCTACACTAATATGTGTGTTTTTGTCTAGCTTTTAACAAAAAAAGTTTTAAAAGTTAAGAAAAAATTAAAATCTTTAAATTAGAAATACACTTATAGAATAAGGTTATAAAAAGAAAGTATTTTTGTACACCTGTACAATGTGTGTTTTAAGGTAAGTGTGATTGCAAAAGAGTCAAAAAGTTAAGAAAAATAAGAAGTTTGTAAAGTGAAATAGTTACAGTAAGCAAAAGTTAATTTATTATTCAGAAAAGAAACTTTTTTTGTATCAGGTGAGTGTAGTCTAGGTGTATAGTGTTTATAAAGCTTACAGTAGTGTACGATAATGCCCTAGCCTTCACATTTACTCTTCACTCACTCACAGACTCACCCAGAGCAACTTCCGGTCCTGCAAGCTCCATTCATGGTAAGTACCTTATACAAGTGTACCATTTTTTTCACTTAATTTTTTTTTTTTTTTTTGAGACAGCATCTTGCTCTGTTGCCCAGGCTGGAGTGCAATGGCGTGATCTCCGCTCACTGCAACCTCTGCCTCTCGAGTTCAAGCGATTCTCGCACCTCAGCCTCCCGAGTAGCTGGGATTACAGGCATGTGCCAACATGCCTGGCTAATTTTTTAATTTTTAGTAGAGGTAGGGCTTTGCCGTGTTGACCAGGCTGGTCTTCAACTCCTGACCTCAGGTGATCCACCCTCCCCAGCCTCCCAAAGTGCTGGATTACAGGCTTGAGCCACCGCGTCCGGCCTAAACTTTTTTACTTTCTGGCAATCTGGTATTTAAGGAGTGCTATCTACTTATAGCTTTCATTTTCATAACCCATTATAATGGGACTGCACATCTTTCCATATGGTTAAGGGCCAGTTGTATTTTCTTTTCTGTGAACAATGTCTTCCTTTTCATAATTCATTAAAAAAAATCAAAATTATCATGTTTCCCCCTTTATAGTCTCTGGAATTTATGTCATACTTAGAAAAATGTCTGTTTTGCAGAGATTATTTTCAAAAATTAGCTCTAAAGCTTCACAAAGTATTTTTCCCTTGAAATTTATGATTACATCAAATTTATACATTTTATCTGGAGTTAGAATAATTGACATATTTATCATATTGTGTCTTTATATCCAATAATACATTATACATTTCTTTGGCTTAAGTTTTTTGTATGTATATGTTTTTTGGAGTATTTTAAAGTTTCTTAATATAGATGTTACAGATTTGTCATGAAGCGTATTATAGGAGAAGGCATTGTTATCATAGAAGATGACAGTTTCATGAGTGTTACTGACCCTGAAGACCTTTTTGTGGGACAAGATGTAGAGGTGGAAGACAGTGACAATGGTGAGTTTGTGTAGGCCTACACTAATATGTGTGTTTTTGTCTAGCTTTTAACAAAAAAAGTTTTAAAAGTTAAGAAAAAATTAAAATCTTTAAATTAGAAATACACTTATAGAATAAGGTTATAAAAAGAAAGTATTTTTGTACACCTGTACAATGTGTGTTTTAAGGTAAGTGTGATTGCAAAAGAGTCAAAAAGTTAAGAAAAATAAGAAGTTTGTAAAGTGAAATAGTTACAGTAAGCAAAAGTTAATTTATTATTCAGAAAAGAAACTTTTTTTGTATCAGGTGAGTGTAGTCTAGGTGTATAGTGTTTATAAAGCTTACAGTAGTGTACGATAATGCCCTAGCCTTCACATTTACTCTTCACTCACTCACAGACTCACCCAGAGCAACTTCCGGTCCTGCAAGCTCCATTCATGGTAAGTACCTTATACAAGTGTACCATTTTTTTCACTTAATTTTTTTTTTTTTTTTTTGAGACAGCATCTTGCTCTGTTGCCCAGGCTGGAGTGCAATGGCGTGATCTCCGCTCACTGCAACCTCTGCCTCTCGAGTTCAAGCGATTCTCGCACCTCAGCCTCCCGAGTAGCTGGGATTACAGGCATGTGCCAACATGCCTGGCTAATTTTTTAATTTTTAGTAGAGGTAGGGCTTTGCCGTGTTGACCAGGCTGGTCTTCAACTCCTGACCTCAGGTGATCCACCCTCCCCAGCCTCCCAAAGTGCTGGGATTACAGGTGTGAGCCACCACACCCGGCCTTAAATTCTGTTTTCACTGTATCTTTTCTACGTTTAAATACCCAAATACTTACCACTGTGTTACAATTGCCTACAGTATGCAGTATAGTCACACGCTTTACAGGTTTGTAGCCTAGAAGCAATAGGTGGTACCACACAGCCTAGGTGTGTAGTAGGCTCTATCATCTAGGTGTGTGTAAGTTCACTTATGATGTGCGCACAAGGAAATCTCTTAACAATATGTTTCCCAGAACGTATCCCCATTGTTAAGTTATATATACCTGCACTTGCTTTCCTTGTGTCATGAGGCCAAATTGAGAAAGGATGTATAAGTGATAAAGTCATCCAGACATGGGAAAACAACTGTGGTAAGAATATCTCTAACCGTCTCTTCTTCATTTTATTTTACGAACATCTCACTTCCATTTGAAAATAGCCTGTGTGATGTAATCTTACTTTGGGGCTGTAGTCGACCATCTATTTACACTCATTTTATAGTTAGGGAATTAATTATTCCTATGAGATCTTACAGTTAGGTTTTCATGGGGAAATTCACTTAACAGATCTCATTGACTTCTCTTTGAAATTCTAGTGATGCCATTCTAGAGCCAGTCAAGCAACAACCAGATGATAAGGGTCTATCTGGGGATCTAAATTCTTAGGAGTGGATTGATGTTATTACAAGGGTAGGATGCTCCTTGGGGTGTGCACAGACAGGTTTGTAGAAAGGATGTGAATTCTATAGGTGTTTTTTTGCTCCATTGAAATGTAGGCATAACCGAAGGGAAGAAAAAAGTGTTAGAAGAGTGTATTCTTTGGTCAGGGACATTAAAATGACATATAAACTTCCAGATTTGATTCTGGATTTATATTTGTACTTTCCCATCCCTGGCCTTGGACTTTGCAAAAAAGAGTTATGATTCCAAAAAGGAGCAATTTCCTCTCAGTCATTTAGGATTATGGTTAAATGTATTGGGGAAGTTTATGTTTTACTTACCAGAAAGCAATTTTTGACTTTCTGGGTCTGGAAGCATTTTCAAGGGAACAAAAAATCAAGACCAATAGTTAAAATAAAAACCAATATCCTGGAAAATTCATGGTAAATTTTTTTTCAATCTACTCCCAACAGCTATTAATTAATTTTTTCCCAATGTTTCTTTTCAGGCCTTGTTCACATATAGGCCTATGTTAAGAAAGTGGATACAAGCTGTCATATCTTTTACAGTCAACTTTATTTGCTTTATAGTCTATCACAAACATTTTCTGTGATAAATTGTTTCTTCATAATTTTACATTTTAGTGGCTGCATAAAAATGCACTGAGATATAGCACCATAATTTTAAAAATCATTTTTCTGAGACCAGATTTTGGGCAGTTTTTGCTCACAATTAATGCCACAATAAATAACTTCACAGGTTCACATGTTTTCTTTTCCTTTGCTAAGATATTTATTTAACAGTGGGATTTTTTATCTAAAGGAGGGTAGATACTTATTTAGAGTGGGATTTTTGAACTAAAGGAGGGTAGATATTTCCAACGGTCTTGATACACATTGTCAAATTGCTTAAAGAAGGATTCTCTAGCTATCCACACTTCCCAAGAATGGAGTGCAGCCACTGTTCTCACATTCTTAGTAGTTACCATTAGCAGGAGTGACCAAGTAGATGCCCCTGGATTTGTTTTATTGCTGCTACTCTAGTATAAGTGCTTGCCTGGATTATGCCAATAGCTTCCTTGCTGGTGTCCCAAGGCTTTCACTCCTGCCTTTTCTAAAACCTTTTCTTTACATATCTCTTAAAGTATAATCATAATAACACTCATCTACTTTAGCCTTTTCTCTACATTTAGAATGGAATCTACAGTTCCTTCCATGGCCTAAAAATCATTTGTGTTCTGGCTCAGTCCACCTCTCCAACCCCATCCCCTAACACTCTTCTCTTATTCATCACTTCCAAGGCACACTGGTCTTCTATTTTAAAGAATATCAAGTTTATTTCCATCTCAGGGTCTTTGTACTTGTCCTTTGCTTGCCTATGCGTCTTCTTCCAGACATTCACATGGCTTGCTCTTCCTTATTTTTTAGGTTTCAGTTCGAGTGATACTCCCTTGGAGATGCTCTCTCTGAAAACTTTGGCCAGAGTAGCATCCACCCTGCCCATTTTCTAGCTCTTCTTTATCCCTTCATAAACTCTGTTAAGGACTATATCTGGTTTTTCCCCCCACTTACTGTATTATGGTTAAAACCAAATAAATGCCATTTGAATGAATAGATGAATAAACAGACTCCCTCTCATGGAGCCTGGGAGGTAGAATCCCATTTTTATTGTAAACTTATGTAGGATGACTAAAATGCTCTCCGATTCCATGTCTCATGTTTTATTTGCACGTGCTAGGTTCTGAAATTCTCAGTGGAATGTCTAGAATCAAGAGGAAAATTGTAGGTATTTGGTTTAAGTGAAAAATGTCACCTCCCAGGTTGTATCCTCTTGTTTCTTAGAGTTCTTTCTTTAAGCAAGTGTTTTTGTTTTTTTTTTTCTTTTCTTTTCTTGCTTTTTTTTTTTTTTTCGCTACTGTTATGGGAAGAGCACTGGATTAGACACTGAGAAACATATCTAAGAAGTGTTAGAAGTATTTCTTGCCTTTTAGGAACATATAATTTAATTGTGAAGACAGTGAAATATGTAGACATGCATGCATTCTTCTCCCAATACACACACACACACACTGACTGCAGTAAAATATAAACAAGAGTATTAATAAAAATAACCAATATTTTTGAATGTTAAGAATATCAGGCACTTTGCTAAATATCTGATGTATATATGACATGCAATCCTCACACTAGCCATATATGGTTGGCATTATTATTTTCCTCATCTTTAAGACGAGGAGATTCGGATTCACTTAGTAACTTGCCCAAGATTACAGACTCAGCAAATGGGCGAGCCCTACTCCAAATCTTGCTCAAAATCATCATCTATTCAGTAACATTTTGGATATAGGATAAGGCATTGGGTATATTTTGAAGAATTTCCAGATTTTACAAAAACAAAAAAGGTAAGAAAACGTACTTGGACTGGGAACACAATGTAAACAAGATCTGACCATTAAAATGTGAAATGCAAGTCTCAGGTTAAAGTATTTGGAATAGAAAATTCTAGAACATACCTCCTCTGTGTCTAGAGACCTACTCACACCTGGAGTGATTGAATTCTTCTACCTATAGAATCAGGCCTGCTCAGTTCAGGGAAGTGTATCAGTAGTTTCATATCTACCCTTTTGCTGTAAAAAAGAGTCATAAACTGTTCTTAAGCTTCTGAATCAGAGTGTGAACTTTCTTTCCTTCCTTCCTTCCTTCCTTCCTTCCTTCCTTCTTTCCTTCCTTCCTTCCTTCTTCTCTCCCTCCCTCCTTCCCTCCCTTCCCCCCCTCCTTCCTTCCTTCCTTCCTTCCTTCCTTCCTTCTTCCCTCCCTCCCTCGCTCCTCCCTCCCACCCTCCTCCCTCCCTCCTTCCCTTCCCTTCCCTTTCCTTCCTTCCTTCCTCCCTCCCTTCCCTTCTCCTTTCCTTCTCCTTCTCCTTCTCCTTCCTTCCTTCCTTCCTTCCTTCCTTCCTCCTTCCTTCCTTCCTCCCTTCATTCCTTCCCTCCCTTCCTTCCCCCCTTTCATTTTACACTAATTGATAACCTAGTATGTGCCAGTTCTCTTACTAGATACCATTAAGAAACACTTGACCAGGTGTGGTGGCTCATGCTTGTAATCACAACACTTTGGGAGGCCAAAGCAGTAGGATCACTTTGTGGTTGGGAGTTCAAGACCAGCCTGGGCAACATAGGGAGACCTCAACTCTGCACACACACAGACAAATTTAAAAATTAGCTGCATGTGGTGGCACATGCCTGTGGTCCCAGCTGCTTGGAAGGTTGAGGTGGGAGGATTGGTTGAGCCCAGGTGGTTGAGATTGCAGTGAGCTGTGATTGCACCGATGCACTCCAGCCCATGTGACAGAGGGAGATCTTGTCTCAAAAAAAAAAAAAAAAAAAGGCATACTTGTAAAATAACATAATCTTGACCAAAATGAACACATTTGTATAGATTTGTGACATTACTACTTGTTACTGATCTGTCTGTTATTGTCTGTTAGCTTCATAAAGGAAACAAGTAAACAGAAAATCTTCTCAGCAAACTAGCACAGGAACAGAAAACCAAACACCACATGTTCTCACTCATAAGTGGGAGCTGAACAATGAGAACACATGGACACTGGGAGGGGAGCAACACACACCAGGGCCAGTCGGGGGTTGGGGAATGAGGGGAGGGAGAGTATTAGAACAAATAGCTAAGGCATGTGGACCTAAAACCTAGATGACAGGTTGATAGGTGCATCAAACGACCATGGCACATGTACACCTATGTAACAAACCTACATGCTCCACACTTGTATCCCAAAACTTAAAGTAAAATTAAAAAAAGAGAAAGAAAATCCTGTTACCACAAGTATCATGGGTGCTTAACTTCATTATGTTACCATGGCAACTCCAAGTACCATAACTTTTCAAGGGCAGATTGATACCAGTAAAATATTATGATAATCTCATGATAGGGCAAGCTAATGATAATCTGGATGATGCTTTCTTCCCTTTTGGTGAAAATTTTCCCATTTGAGATGGATTTAAGCAGTTTAATTGCTTCTTCCTAGTTTGCCTGTGTTATAAGAGTAAATATCTATGGGAAGGATATTATAATTATCATCTACTTTTTATCAATGAAGAAATGGAGGCTTAAAGAAGTCAGATGAAGGGATGTAATCACTCCACTAATAAACTACATTATGTAGAAATAAACTTATGTTATGTGAGGATGGCATTATCAGAAGTTTTTAGATGCATATGAAAAGTTTACAGTGCTCATTGGTAGAAAGATAATCCTATGGCCAAATTTCACAGCAGGAAGTTAAAGCCCCAGATGGATGGGTGATAGGGGCTTTAAAATGCAGGAGATAAAGGATTCTTCCATAGGTCCACATTTAGGTCTTGTTACATAGACTTCACATATTTAATACCCAGCAACAACTATGCAACCTCTGGACAATTTAGCAAGGGAAGCTTATGGTGTAATGAGAACTTCTACTTAGGTGGGTGCTATGTTTAGGTGCTGAAACTTCCCAGCAATATACAATCATCATGCAGGAGTCTCAGAGGGATGTGGTTGGGGATAAAAGTCCACTGTGACTTCCTACTGCATAGAATACTATTGGCACCACATCTTCTATCAGGAAACCAGGGGACACATAACAAAAGTGTTCACTAAACGTCTCAGTCCTGGTGTACTCTCACATCCCTTTCTTAAAACATGTATCTCTTGAGCTCACTGACACAGTTTGGATGTTTGTTCCCTCCAAATCTCATGGTGAAATTTGACCTCCAATATTTGAGGTGGGACGTAGAGGGAGGTGTTTGGGTCATGGGGTCAGGGGAGTTCCCTCATGAATGAGTGAGTTCACAGTTGAGTCATTCACACAAGAGCTGGTTGTTTAAGAGAGCCTGGAACCTCCTCTCCTCTCTCTTGGTCTCTTCTTATTTCTTGTTTCCTCTGTCACCATGTGATACACTGGCTCTTCTTGCCCTCCACCAGAAATAAAAAATTTTCGGAAGTCTCACCAGAAGCCAAGCAGAAGCCAGCACCATGCTTCTAGTACAGCCTGCAGAATGATGAGCCTTTGTCCTTTTAAATAAACCTTTGTCCTTTATAAATTACCCAGCCTCAGGATTCCTTGAAAGCAATGCAAAATGAACTAGTGCCCTCACTATAGCGAAATACAACCTGCATATGATTTATGTGCTCATTGTCAGCAAACCTCATACTCTGCAAAGAAATAAACACTTCTCCTCAGTCTTGTATGATATAAAAAAACTTCATTAGGCAGAAACTAAGCCTATTTTATGCAGTGGTATATAATGATGATTATCTAGAACTTAGCATAGTGACTGGCACATAGATTGCCCCTCGATAAAAATTCATGATTAGAAGTGATGATAGTGTATCAGTCAATATTTGCAATACACATAACAGAGCTTAATCAGCCTAAGTGGCTTAAGGAAATTATGACAATCTTAATTGATATTGTGCATCTTACAAAATCTCTGGGAAGGTCAGAAAAATCATGATTGGAGGCCGTATCATTGGGAAAAACACCCTTCAAATTACACTCTATGACTGTTCCCATTGAGGCTCAGTTGCTGCTGCCAGTGGACACAGACATGTGGCTTTCATAGATGACACTAGCCATGGACAACACCACCTGGATTCCCACCACTGTCACCTCTCAGTGCTGCATGCCACTCCAACATCCCTCCTTCTAGTGGGCTTGGTGTGATGCTTTCTTTCCTCGCTCTCTTACAAAGTAAAACATCATCCAAATGCACCTGATGGATGGAGCCTAGGTCACTTTGAGGGTTATTTGAGAAGAGGCTGTGAAAATGAATCTATGACTTCTTCTTTGAGGTGGAGGGATTCAAAAGTTATGAATTAATTCACATATGGAGCAAAAGAGTCTGAAAAATGGCTCCAGTTTATTATTATAGAATGTGGATTGCTATGATGGCAGAGAGTAAGGTTAAAGAGGGAAGAGACTGGAGAAGACATAATATGAGAGAAAAAGCTTAGTCTCTATAAGCTGCATTAAGTGAGGTTTGAGGGGCCGTATTGTCTGCCCTTTATCAGTCAGGGGAATTATGTGATCCATAAACTTCCCTAAGACCACCCTGGGTCTCCATTTTACTATTTGGTATCAGAGAGCCCATGGCTACCAAGCAGGAAGGGGATTGAGATGGTCATACAACACACCGACTCCCTCAAATTACTAGGAATTGAGAAGATTCTGTGGAAGTTATAAAGGCATGGTAGTAAACATGTTCAGAGATAATTTGGGAAGGAGTAAAAAGCAAAAGATCTGATGGGTGTAAAATCTTTCCATGTATCCTTTGGCAAATATGATATAAATTTTTGGGCTTCAAATTTTCAGACTGAATGAAATTAGTTAAAATTAATTGAACTATTTTGATGAAAACTCTTGATATTTAATTTGATTCCTGTGGTTTTGAACTGATGAATTTCAGAATGACATTGAATTTCAACAGAATATGTTAATAGGTGCAGAACCACATGAAGCTGATGGAAATAGATTGTCAAAAATCACCTCAAAAACACATTGGCAGTGTTCCTGGAGCTTGCTTTAATAGCCTCATCAAAAAACAGGCATTGTCCACCAACTAATAAAACAGGAAAAAGACAGAGCTTAATGTTAATGATCATCAACTTGTTGATTTGAGCTGCAATTCTCCTCTGTGTCAGCGCATTTATACTCTTGAGGAGAACAGAAGGGAGGTGACCAGCTACATTTGTAAGCCAGAGACACAGGCCCCATGCACAGGCTAGATTAGTCTTTTTATATTACCCATAATTCTGCAGGAGAAGGAAAATTTAAGCACATCAGAAGTCACAAAGGCATTAATCATTTTGTACTGAGCATGGCTTAAAATCCACTGATTTCACTCTCAACTGTTTATTGAGCCTTTACCAGAGATGGGCGATATGTTAATGCCTGGGCACATAATGGTGAACAGAACTCAGTAAGTCTCTTAGCCCCACTAGAAATAACTGGAGTCAAACGTCACTCAAATAGGCACATACATGAAATGAAAATCAGAAGCAATGCATTAGAATAAGAAGGTTTATGGAAATGGCATTTAACCTTGCCATAAGATGAGGGAAGCCTTCTTTGAAAAGGTGATACTTTATCTGATATCTGAAAGGTGATTAGGAGGTGACCAGATGGCAAATGAAGGAAGAACATTTCAAGGAGAGGGAGCACCATGTGAAAAGGCTATATGGCTGGACAAAAGCATGAAGAGAATAAGGAACACAGTGAAATCTATGTGGCTGGGAGTCTGGGAGCTCAGAGAAGTGGGTAGGTATAATGGGGTGGGAGCAATTTGGTGGCACAAGCATAGAACTTGAGAATATAATAGGGCTGGAGACATATGTAGGGGACAGACCTCCAAGGACTTACAAAGGATTTGGTATCTATAATGATGGCAATGAGAAGGCAATGAAATGTATTAATAAGTGGAGTAACTTGCTCTTTTTCTTTTTTCTTTTTTTTGGGCCACTTTGGTTGCATTATGCACAGTCACATGAGACTATCTTGGGTAGTCGACTTTTCTCAGATTTATCTGGGCTAACACTTGTGAATGCTTGGTGGTGACAGTGACTGAAGGGAGACCCTTGGTGTCCATCCTACTTTACACATTTACAATGTATGAATCAGAGCCAGAGTTGGAGCTGTAGGCTTGGTTTAAAGAAACCCTCTGGCAAACACGCAAGCTGTGCTCTCAGTGAAGCCATGTTGCATTGCCATGAACTACTGGGTATGGTCAGCAGATATTACCAGAGGTCATCAGGCTGCTACATGTTTGGTGAGTCTCGAATCTCTGTTTCTCTCTTGTGACATGCTTAGAGGGTGGAAATGATATTCTACCTGTTCAATAATGGCTCATTTAGCCTCTTATGTCTTCAACTACATCATCCTGAAACTGAGTTTGTTGCCTCATATGGTTGTAAACTCTGCTACAGTGCAAGGCATCACCTGGATCATTTCGTCAAGATCTGGGTAAAATTTCCCACCAAGCCGCTAGTGCCAATTTGAACCATTATCCTCAGTTGTATAACAACTAGGCATTTGCATGTGCAGTTAGAGAGCCTACAATAAAGATCAGCCTCTGGGCACATGCAGCCAGTATCTACAAGATCCAGAAGGTCCAGCAGGCCAGGCTATGACAGAAATTACCAGCTTTGTAAAACTTGAAAAATTTTGATTAATGAATTTAACTCTAACAATAACTCAAAAAGACTGCCAAGGTGACATAATTGGTTTCATTTTATAGATGGTGACCCACAAGTTTTTGGTCTTTGATGAAATGATTGTTTCATTCAAAGCTATTTTGTGTAAAGGTCACAGAATTCCACTCAAAATTGTTTCAGCAAGAAAGGATATTTATTATAAAATCACAGAAACAATTACCATTAGTTAATGATTAATTCATTCATCTTTTTATTGTTTGTCTATGATGTTCCAGAGTCTATGTTAGGTTCTGAGAATACAAGGATAAACTAAAGTGCACACAGACTCTGCTTTCATACAACTTACAGTATGGTAAAAAAGGATAGATACCATTCAAACAATCACACAAAGGTAAAATTTGATTTTTGTACTTACTGTGACAAGTAACATGAAGAAGACTGGATTGATGCTATGAAGGCCCAGGTTAGTGGAGTTGACCAGCCCAAGCTGAGATCTGACAGATGAAAAGGAGTTAATTAGGAGGAGAGGAGACAGAAGAGAGTCCCAGGCTGAGGGGACAGCATAGGCAAAGGTGCCAAGTTTTCAGAAAGCATGGCAAGAACTGCAGACCAAAGAAGGACAATGTGACTGAAGAAGGCAAGGAAAGAAGAAAACCAAAGGGGAGGCGTAGCAGAGGAGGACAAAAGCCAGATGATCAGAGAGAACACTAGACATAATACTAATAGACATACTTTATGCAAATTGTATCAGTATTTCCACTAATATTCCTTTTCTGGTGCAGGGTTGAATCTAGGATTACAGAATGCATTTAGCTGTCATGTCTCTTTGGTCTTTCCAATCTGTGACAGTTCCTTGTTCTTTTCTTTCATGACTTTGACACTTTTGAAAAGTTCTATCTAGTTCTTTTTCAAGAATGCCCCTCAGTCTGGTTTGTCTGATATTTCTTTATAATTAAATTCAGGTTATGCATTTTTGGCAAGAACACTGCACAAGTGATAATGTGTCATTCTTATGGCATTGAATCAGCAGGCAAATGATGTCAATTTGTCCCCAAAATGTTAACTTTGATCATTTTGCTAAGGCGGTAATTGCCAGACTTCTCCCCTCTATAGTAACTGTTTTCTCTTTATAATTAATGGGCATCTTTCCAAGAGATATTTTGACACTATATTACTACCCTCTTTCTCAGGATATTTTCACCCACTCATTATATTCATAGATGATCCTTGCCTAAAACAGTGATTACTGTGGCATTTGTCACACAGTGATTTTGTATTTATTTCTTCTACATTTATTCACTGAAATTCTACTTTAAGACGAAGCTTTCTCTTTCCACTTTTATTTATTTGCTCTACTATTTATTTATATCACTATGTACTCATGAATTATTATTTTGTATTGATTAGAATCCATTCTGTCATTGTGTATTTTGATTATCAAATTGTCCCTGATTTGGCCATAGGTAGCGCCATCAATTTGGCTTCTGTGTCTTTTTAAATTTTCCTGGTCATTTTTTTTTGAGCGCTTCATGGCTTTTCTGAACTACAAAGATGCTCCATTCTCATCTTGTATTTCACCCTGCCCCAGTCCTTGTGATCAACCCTTTTCTTTGAGGCTTGAAGAATGGCATTGAAAATTCAAGGGCTTCTTGTGGGGGTTAGAGTGTCATTGTTTCTGATCCTCTCCGTGGACAGTTACGTCTGTTTCTATACGTATCTATCTGTATATATCTTTAAAAGCATGAGTTTATACTGATGCTTCCAGTTTCAGTCCAACACCACAGGACTCATGCTAGCTTTCCCCCATTCCTTATTTATAACTCCTATTTCCAACAGTAAGAAACCTGGCTTTCATTATCTATGATATATTAACTTATTTGCTCAATCCCAGAATACACATAAGTAGTTTCAAAATTGCCAACCATACTCCTGTGAAAAATGAATCTCCTAACTAGCGTACAATATTTGTGTATAGTTCTTTTCATCTTTGGCATTAGAGTACAGTCAATACTTATTTTTAAAAATCATATTAAAGTGAATTCATATTCCTATAAAAACAAACCTACTAACTAGAGGATAATATTTATATACAGTTAGTCTTTTTGCATTTACCCTTAGAATACATAGTCAATACTTATTTTCTTGAAATCATATTACATAAAAATTCAGGCCTCTGTCTGGGTTGGCTGATAATAAATTCAATCACAGACATTATTAGGGCTTCCTTTCCTTAGCCCCACATTTTTACAGAGGTCCTAACCATCTTAAGAAGGGAGAAACCCCCGGGGAAAACTCTCCAGTCTTTGGACCACACAGAATGGGCAGAAGGTACTTTTCTGAAGGTGGGGACATAGATCCCAACCATATCAATCCCTAACCTGCAATCTGACAGTATTTGGAGATAGGGCATTTAGAGAATTAATTAAAGTGAAATGAGATCCTAAGGATGGGACCCTCATCTGATAGGGCTGAGGTCCCTATAAGAAGAGAAAGAGACCCCAGAGCTCTCTCTCTCTCTCTCTTTGCACACACACACAGAGGGAAGAAATCATGTGGGAGCACAGTGAGAAGGTGGCTATCTATAAGCCAGGAAGAAGGCCTTATCTTATTGCACCTTGACTGCAATATTTGAAACTTCTAGTTTTCAGAACAGTGAGAAAATACATTTCTGTTGTTTAAACCACCCAGTCTGTGGTATTTTGTTATGGCAGCTGAGCAAACGAATATAGGAGGGAACAGTTACAACTGAAAATATTCCAAATACTATATGTAGAGAGTTCTAGGAGGTATTACTTTCATAAAACAAGAATACGCTCCTGGGAAATTGCAACTTTCTGTGACTAAAAATATTCTTAGAAATTTAAAATCTGATCTACAAACTAAAATATTCAATAGAAGGACTGGAATATAATATTGAGAAAATCTCCCAGGGCAAAAAGTAAAATGAAAGAGAGAAAAAAAATTAAGAATAAGGCTAGAGATATATAACGTTATTAACAAGTAAATATCCAATACCTTATTAATAAAATTTCAAAATACATGAAGAGAAATGGAGAGGAGAAAGAATTTTTTAAAAAAAATAGATAAACTCATTTTAAAGCTAAAGAAATATACACGTGCCAATTAGGAAGAAGAAAAAGAGACACATACCTAGATAAACTCTCATGAAATTTCATAGACCCGAAGATAAATATAACTCTGCAGCTTCCAGAGAGAAAATAAAAAAGTTTCTTACCGAGGAACAAAAATGATACCAACATCAAAACAGCAATACTAGATGCTAGAAGAGCCTTCAAAGTTCTGAGAGGAAATAGTATTACATATTATTAACACAAAGAACTAACATTTATTGAATGTCATGTGCTAGGCATTATTGTAAATGCTTTATATAAATTATTTTTTTTAACTCCTTCAACAATCCTTTGAAATAGATATTATTATTAAACACATTTTCCAGATGAGGAAACTGAGGTAGAAAGGTTAAGTGACACTCTTTAAGTAGAGCTACTAAGAGTTCTATGTTCAGCTAAATTATTACCCAGGTGTGACAGCAATGAAAAGAACATTCAGAAATTCAATATCTTAAAAAAATAAAATCTCTTTAAAAATTGCATTAGAGTATGTTCTCAAAACAGATCAGCAAATGCACAGACACAAATGAAACAAAAGATATCCCCAAAGGAAGAAAAGAGATCCAAGAAACTGCTGAATTCACCCAGCTAATGAGAAAAAAATCCTAGGAAAGTTTTAGAGTGGTTTAATTTAGTCCCAGTCACATGATATTAGTGATGTGGTGAGTTAGGCATGTGTTTCTTTTGTCAATAAGAAAAAGAAAGACCATTAGAACCTTCAGGCAAAACAAAACTCTTTATAAGCAAGCCATGTTTCAAATATAAAACAAGCTATGATGTAGCAGGATTTGGATCACATATGTTAGATATAAGCAATGAGACTCCATTGAATGCAAACCTTTGGAGCGTTGTCCTTTGAGTCATGTAGATTTGGTAACCTAGGATTATGATTTATTTTAAAGACTAACCATATCACTGTGTTAAAAATATGTACTATTACATAAGCATAGTATCTCAAATACTGTTTATTGTTTTTCAGTTTTTAGAACATGCATATTATATATATTTACATAATCAAAGTATAACATTTAAATCTACATTTTGGAGATAAACACTAATATGGACTGGCAGTATAGAAATCATGGTATAGTAGAAAGAATCAGAAATCAGAAAGTGATGGCAGGGGCTTAGAGAAGGAAGACAGAAGGTGATATAAGAAGGTGAATTTCATTCTCTTATGTAATGTAAAATCAAGATGCTGTGTCTATTGGGTCTTCTGGGAAGCAGATACTGAGATGGAATTGGGGACACACGCAGTTTATTGGAGGGTAATGCCTGTGAACCATGGAGGGAGTGGAAACAGGATTGGGCTAGGAAAACCTTCAGAGTGTCACACAGAGAAGACGTCCAAGAATGGAAAGGTGGATGGAAGTGGGATTAGGCAAGGAGAACTTCAGACTAGGATGCAGATCTGACTATGGCTCAGTCAAATCAACAGGGCATTCTGGAGCAAAGACTGCTCAACAGAGGAGACCTAGAGGGGCAGAAATGGCCCACTATAGGATTCCCACTACATACACTTCATCATTGGCTGAGACCTGGCTGGGACAAGCTTGGCATTGGCTCAAAAGCTGAAGTGAATCATAAACAGGCTGCAACCGAAGACTGTCAATTAACTGCATTTCTTGAACTGGAATGGCAAATTTTTCTTAATGGGAGTATGATTGGTACACGCAGGGCCAGTTTCATAGGTGTGGAACCTGTGTAGTCATACAAAGCCTTATGCTTAGAAGGGTCCTTTCCTTGGTTTAATGCTTTGCTGTTGCTGTCTTAAAATTCTTAATAATTTTTGAACAAGGGACCAACATTTTCATTTTTAACAAAGCCCTGCAAATTACATGGCTGGTCCTAGGTGTACCACCATGGATACCAAGAGATTTGTCTAGAAGTTTTCGGAAATAGAAATTGAGGTTTAAGTGTATTTTAAAATAGTAAAGGAAAGCAAATAAAAAACAAAAGTAAGATAACTAGCAAAATTGGTTACCTGATTGAAATGTGAGAAGACATTATGCACATCCAACTTGATGAGATGCATTCCTTATCTGCAAAGGTGCAAAGGTGAAGCATCACTAAATACTAAGTAAGTTTTTTGAGTCAAGAACTAGAGACAGAACTGTATTATTTAGAATTATGGTGAAAATCTCCAGGTGGACTTAAACAGACACACTTATTTTTGGGAAATGGAATTAAATGAAGGAAAGGATTTTATGGTGGAAAACTTTCATTTTCCAGTTTACTGTATTTTATCCCTCAATCCTTCATCTACATGCATTTTAAAATTCAGAAATGAAACTCTTAGGCCAAATAGTGGATAGACCATATGTGTTTAAATTTACTTCCTGAAACCTCATTAAAATGAGAATAAAGGACAAAAGAGGTATACATTCTCAAAAAGAGAGAGAACAGAATGAAGCCCATTGAAAGATAAGAAAATTTAATACATCTAGGAATTAATAGAAAGTGATAGCTAATGCTCAGGACGCACAACCCTGAGCTAGAAAGTGGGAAGTGTGTGCGCTGACCAGGAACATAGCAGATCTGATGAACCCTGGAGAGGCTCTGGAGATGGTATGGAGGAGGGGAAGAGTAGGGCATGTGGCTGGAGGCTGCAAGATTCAGGAAAAGCCTATTTATAGCACAGTTGACCTAGCTACACTCAGTTTTCTACATTTGGAAGGCTCATTGGTCTCACATTTAGCCCTCAGAAAAAACAACAAACTTGAGCCTTTGAAGACATTGTGAACACTGGCATCTCAGAACAAAACCTCCATACTATGGCATTTAAGAGGCCACTAGTATGATAGCTATCTACATATCAGCTTGTCCTGCGGGGAAGACCTCCAGTCTATAAGCCTCCTCCATGGACACAGAGCTTACCATTAGCTGTTATTACAGTGCCCGACCTCATATGGGAAATTGAGAACCAAGGAGCACCAGATATTTGAACAAAACTAATGAGATAAAAAAGAAAGATCATAAAAGAATAGAAAAAATTATCCCCAAAGAAACATAATTCAGGGAAAGGAAGACAATCTCATAAATTTAAAACAACTACAGAACCATCATTTGTATCTTAAGAGATTTAACAAGCTAGTAATATTCTATTCATAAAGTAAGATAGACTCTTATGAAGAGGGAAACTAGTGAACAAATAGAGAACTTGGAAGTTAAAGATAGATTGCTAAAATGAAGAAAGAGAAGAAGTAACTCTGTGTGTGTGTGTGTGTGTGTGTGTGTGAGAGAGAGAGAGAGAGAGAGAGAGAGAGAGAGAGAATATGAGAGAAAATGTATGAGCATAGAAGATTAATTTAGGAAGTCCTGCATCAACATAATATGAAGTCTAGAGAAGAAGATAAAGGATCAAGTACATCATTTAAATTTAAAAATTACTAAATACTGAAACTTAAATAGTAGGAATGCATTGAGAAAAAGCTTAATGGGAGTGGTGTGAGACTGTGAGGTGTCTTACCAAAGACTAGAATGTAGGAATCACCACCACACACAACTTAGTGAAATAGAAATTGTTGATGTTTTATGGTGACATCAGCAAGCAAGAAGTAAAGAAAAGTGAGGGAAATATTACATTGGGCAGAGAAATGAAAATCTTGATTTTGGGTTTATTAGATTTGAAAGCAACCATGTAACCATATGCCAAGGACTGGCTTATGAATCATGAAACCAGCCAGGCTATTCCATGAAAAAGTGGATATTGAAGGTGAATATGAATATTTAGAAAGTTGGCTGCAGAAACTTAACACGTGTAAAATATTTGAAAATATGTGACAAAAGCTTCTGTTGATCAAGAAGCAGCTGAGAATTACACGTATAAATTGCTAAGATCATGACTGAAGGAAAGTCTTAATCCTGAACAAGTTTGCAAATGCTGACGAAACAGCTCTATACTGGTGCAATGTTCCTAGAAAAATCTTAGCAATGACTGGCAAGAGAACCCCAGCAGGTGTTAAGGACATGAAGCCCCAGGTGGCTGTCACTAGATGTGCCAATTCTACAGGAGAAATTAGGTTGTCAGTGATGGGAAAAAGCCAACATCTGAGATATTTAAACAGCGTACACAACTTATCTGTCATTATTGTGCAATGAGAAAATATGGAAGAGCGGAAAAATACTTTCCGACTAATTCAATTCTCACTTTGCACCCATGACTTGAGTTCATTGCACGCAACCTAAGTTGGAAAAAACTAGATTTTATTGTTTCTGGCCTCTACTCCACACATCCTATTCTGAACTTCTTGGGGAAAATAATATTTTTGGCCTTTACTTTTCCCCTCAAGGTTACATCTGTTATACAGTTTTCTTGGCCAAGACATTTATAGTACATGGAAGGCAAGTATAAATAGCATTAATCTATGTCTCCTGCTCCTTACTTTTGTTTTTTTCTTTAGTTGTATCATTGCTGAGGTTAACAGATACTTAAGAATTTCAAACATACTTGAAAGAATTAAAAGTCATAAGGATGTCATTTCTTCAGGAGCTAATGCTTGGAATAACGTTGATACAGAACACAAATGCTTTCAGCCTCAACAATGTGTAAACCCAAACTGCACAGTGTGTGAGTGGAAATGTGGATGAGGGCAAGGAGAAGTGAAGGAAAGGCTGGATTCCTAATGCATTCATCACAAAAGTTACTTGTTGAAAGATAATGTCAATATTTGATAAATAAAAATGAAGGATCAAGTATAGTGTTTAAATTTAAAGGTTAATCATTAAACTGAAAATTGTGATATAAGTGCATTGGGAAAAATGGAAATTGGGGTGGTGTAAATTGATGCTCATCTATCTGTGAATAGTTTACTCAGGTTAGATGTGGGCCATATAAAAAAATCAAAAGTACTGATGGGCAATAATAAAATGCAGTATTCCAGTCCCCTCCTTACTCCATCTCCCACTAACTCTCAACTTGAAGGATCTACTTTCGACATTTAACAACTGAGTGGATATTTGATTCTTTTGATGGTTATCTCTATGATTTTGAGTTAAATTAGTAAAAAAAAAAGTAGATAAATTGGAAAAGGGTTCAATCTTAAAAGAGAAGAAAGATACTAATAATACAGTTTTACATAATTTTGTTATTTTTTAAAACAAATTTTACTGTGTATATGTAAGGTATAAAACATGGTGTTATAAGATAAAGATCATATCCGTTCATCATCTCACTTAGTTACCTATTTTCCCCCATGTAGCAATAATATTTACAGTCTACTCATTTAGCAAAAATCCTGAATACAGTACACTATTATTAACTAGAGTTCTCATATTGCACATTAGATCCTTGGACTTGTTCATTATATGTAATTGCTACTCTGTATCTTTTGACCTGCATCTCCACATTTCCTTCCCTCTCTACCTGGGCCCTGGTAACTACTATTTTATTCTCTATCTCTGCGTATTGGACATGTTTTTCAGCTTATACATATAAGTGAGATCAGGCAATATCTTCCTTTGTGTCTGGCTTATTTCACTCAGCATAATATCCTTCAGGTCCGTCTATGTTATGGAAAATGGCAGAACATCCTCCTTTTAAAAGGCTGAATACATTTATGTACACCACAGTTTTTTTATCCATTCATCCACTGATGGACACCAAGGTCGTTTCCATATCTTGGCTACTGTGAATAATGCTGCAATGAACATGGGAGTGCAGATATCTTTATGAGGTAGTGATTTCATTTCATTTGGATATATACCCAGAAGAGGAATTGTGGGGTCATATATGGTAAATCTATTTTTAATTTCTTTAGGAACTTCCATGCTGTTTTCCTTAATGGCTGAATCAATCTACATTCCCATACAAGTGTACAGGGCTTCCCTTTTCTCTACATCCTCGCCAACACTTGTTATCTTTTGTCATTTTGATGATAGCTATACAAAGAGGTGTGAGGTAGTAACTCATAGTGGTTTTGATTTGCATTTCCCTAATAATTAGTGATTTTAGGCACCTTTTCATGTACCTATTGGCTATTTTTTACACCATCTTTGGTGAAATGTTGATTCAAGTCCTTGGCCTGTTTTTAAATTGGATTGTAAGTTTTCTTGCTATTGAGGTATGTGAGTTATTTATAAATCTGGGCTATTAACCCCTTATCTGATATATGGTGTGTAAATTTTTTTCCCACAAACTGTAAATTACCTTTTCATTTTGCTGATTATTTCCTTTGCTGTGAGAAGCTTTTTAGTTTGGTGTAGTCCTTGTTATCTATCTTTGCTTTTGTAGCCCTAGCTTTTGCTGTGATATCCAAGAAATTATTGCCAAAGCTAAGCTGATGTCAAGGGACTTTTCCCCTATGTTTACTTCTAGGAGTATTATGATTTCAGGTTTTACATTGAGGTCTTTTATCCATTTTGAGTTGATTTTTGTGTATGGTATAAGACAAGGGTCCAATTTCATGCTTTTGTTTGTTGAAATCTAGTTTCTCTAGCATCATTTATTCAAGAGATTATCTTTACCCTATCCTGTCTTTTTGGTGCCCTTGCTGAAAAGCAGTTAACGATATATGTCTAGGTTTATTTCTGGGCTCTCTTTTCTTTCCCACTGGTTCTTGTGTCTGTTTTTATGCCAGTACCATATTGTTTTGTTTCTATAGCTTCATAGTATAATTTTATGTTGAAAAGTGTGATACCTCCAACTTTTTATTTTTCTTCTCAGAATTGCTTCAACTATTTGCAGTCTTTTGTGGTTTCATACACATTTTAAAATTGTTTTTCTGTGAATAATGACATTGGAATTTTGATATGAAAATGCACTAATCTATATATTGCTTTAGGTAGTATGGATGATTTAACAATATAAACTCTCCAGATTCTTGTGCATAAAATCTTTCCTTGTATTTGTGTCCTCATGAATTTCATGCACCAATGCTTTATAGTTTTAGTATGCAGGTATTTTATCTCCTTGGTTAAATTTATTCCTAAATATTTTATTTTATTTTATTGATGCTATCAGAAATGAGATTATTTTCTTGATTTCTTTTTCTGGCTAGGTCATTATTTGTGTATAGAAATGCCATAGATGTTTGTATGTTGGTTTTATATCCTGCAGCTTTACTGATTTTATTTATTAGACCTAACAGTTATTTGGTGGAATCTTTGGTGTGTTTTACATATAGAGTCATGTTGTTTGCAAACAGAGATAATTTTTCTTTTCTGATTCGATACCTTTTATTTCTTTTTTTGTCTAATTGCTCTTGATGGTATTTTTAGTATTACGTTGAATAAAAGTGGTGAGAGTAGATATTCTTTCTTTATAACAGTTCTCAGAGGAAAAGCTTTTTGTTTCTGCCCATTGATTACATTAGCTGTAGGTTTTTTTTTAATAAATGGGCTTTATTAGATTGAGGAACTGTCCTTCTATACCTAAACTGTTTAGAGTATTTATCAAGTAAGGATATTGAACTTTGTTGAATGCTTTTTCTGTATGAGTTGATAGGATTGAGTGATTTTGTCTTTCAGGCTGTTAGTGTGATATATCACATTGATTGATTTGCATATGTTAAATTAGTCTCAGAAGTAAAAAGGATCATAAGGGACTACAGACTTAACGATGGTTTGACCTATGGTTTTTTTACTTTATGATAGGTTTATTTGGGGTATTAAGTACATTTCAACTTAATATATTTTGGAGTTAGATTTTTTTTTTTTCTGGGGATATCACACCCATCTTAAGTTGAGGAGTATCTGTATTATGAACAATTGTATGCTGTCAAATTTAATAACCTAGAGGAAATGGATGAATTCTTAGAAAAATACAACCTACCAAGGTTAAATCAGGAATAGATGGAAAGCCTGAACAGACCTATGACAAATAAAGCGATTGAAGTTGTAATTAAAAACCCCCACAAAGAAAAACCCAGGACCAGATGGCTTTGCAACTGAATTCAACCAAACTTCCAAAAGGGAATACTAATACTTCTGAACTCTTCCAAATAAAGGAGCTAGAGGGAGTATTTCCTAACATATTTTGTAAGTCCAGCATCACCTTGATACTTAAGCCAGATAGACACCACACACAAAAAAAGAAAACTACAGACCAATATATCTGACGAATATTGATGCAAAACTCAATGAAATACTAGCAAATTGAATTTAAGAACACATCAAAATAATTATACTTCATAGTCAAATGAAACAAAACCCATTATTTTAGAGTATGTTTTTTACATAATCTATTTCATTTGGTTTTCATGGGGATTTTGTGAGTTTGGCAGCCTTCACATCATCAAATCATTTTAACAGCTGGAGATCTAAGCACAGAGATGATTAATTTGTACAACATCCTGTGTATGTTAAAGTGTAGATACTGCAGTCAGAGACTAAATCATGTTCTTCCATTCTTGCCCTTATTTCTGTCTATCAGTGGTTCCCAATCACTGGTCTTTTGAGCACACTGGACCAGAAAGACATTTTTATCACCCCAGTGCTTTTCTTTCGGCAAGTTCTTGGCTGTCTTCCTTTGACCTTGAGCACCCTGAGCTGTGTAGCTTTAAGGATAAGTAGATCAGGAAAAAAACTCCAATCCTTTTCTTGAAGTTCTTGCGACCAGCTCAACTTTTAGCCTCCTGTGTCTTGAAAATATCCAGGATGGAGAGATGAAGTGTGACCTTCACTTTTCCAAGTATCACTCTGTCATTTTGGGGGCAGGTTTTTAGAGATGACTTTTGCAGAGTATAAATGTCCCTGTGACATTAAGATTTACATTTCTAGGTTCTTATATCCTCTGGGGTTTGTACTGTGATGATTGTTCTCAAAAGGACATGTCAGTTTCTGTAGATTTGTTGAGATGGCATTTCAGCTTTCTTCACATGTTTTTGGAATTGGACTCTGATTGACAATTTGTTCTTTGAAGTTAAGCACAGATTCAGAATGCACTGTTTCTTTGCCTCTTAAGTCTCACATCAAATTCTTTTTACAAACCTGTTGTCCATTTCACTAAAATCACATTGGTTTTCCCAAATCGAAGTCCTAGGGTAGAATTTTGTTTGAGAGGTTCTGCTTTCATTTTTCCCTCAGAATTCCTTCTCTTCTTTGGCAGTGGGCTGTTTATTAAAATAATCAATCACCTCCAAATATCTGATGTATAGACTTTACTTCTTGTTAAGGAAATAAAAGATTACAGATGTTGATATTTGATGGATTCCTCATGCATGTGTACCATTTCAGATAATTTACATAAGGTAGCAAATTAGGGCACCATGTAGTCAAGAGTAACCTACTCTTACAGAGTACCATGTGGACAAATGGGTAGTGTTTGTATATCACTCTGTTGCTTATTATCTTCGTGATGTCAAGAAAATTATTTACACAAACTGGGTTGGGAATAATGTTTTCTCTTTAAAGGTTTTGCTGTGAGCCCTGAAAAAGACAAAGCAAACCACTTATCACAAAGTCTAGCTTATAATTTGCACTCAGTACATAGTAGCTACTATTTTCATAAGCTTTTTCCATCTGTATGGTTATGATAAGGTATCCAGCAAAGCTCTTAGTAGACAAGAGATAATCAAAAATATATATGAAGAAGAAATTAATATATGATGAACAAATTAATGAAGAAATTATTCAATCTCATATTAAATCTCATATGAGCACATACTGGACTATAATGGGCTTCTATTTTATAATTAGTCTAGCCCTCTTAGGTCCATACCCCACACTGAGATATTACACTCATAGATATAAAGACACTGTAGGATTTGAGAGTTAATACCATGGCATTCCAACCGAGATTTCCCTACTTAAGGTGGAGTGGATTGGAGAGTGGGCAATCATCTGATTTTTCAATCTTTATTTTTTTCAGGTCCATGCCACTGAACACATTGAGGCTGGTAAATATCAGTAGGATTAGCAACAATTATCTTCCTGCTGTTAGCATAATTTAGGAGACATGTTTTATCTTAGTCACAATCCATTTGCTCTGTTTGTTAAGCTTAGAGTCTTGGCTTTTACACTAATTATACTGTTGGGATTGGAGTCCTTTCCTCACACCTTTTATACATCACAGAATTCTTTACATCTTGCCTACAGAAGTTCTGTCCTGTCCCTTCCCAGAGTCCTTATTTCTCACTGCTGGATCCTGTTCTGAAACAGACATCTACTCTCTAGGGGTAACAGTCATCCACTTACCCTAGGATATTTTCCATGGAAAACTATATCGTTATCCTACTCATTGGATAGGTCCTTGTGAAGTTGTGTAGCTTCCAACAATTACTCAATTTGCCACTATATTCAGGTCATTTCTGCACTTGCCTTGATGAACTGATCTTCCAGTCCCAACAAGAATGGCCCAACAGGTGGTCAGTTCCTCTGTGGAGTTCTTTTGCAGGTCTAGCTCCTTTCTGGTCCCTGGATTATGCTGCCAACATCTCAGCAAGCCTTGCAATGGAGGTTTTTGGGGGTACTGACACATTGTTTTGAATTATGTAGAGTGCTATAAACCTAATGCCAGGTAAAATTTCAAATGAACGAAAACCTTTACAGACCCCCATTAGGGTCCTGGACTATTTTAGCAGAATGTGTACGTATATTGCTACTCATAACCAAGTGTTCATCCCCCATTTCTCACTATTCCGTGCCCCGTTCAGTGTGTAAGACACTGCCTCCAGGAGCCAGTGATGCGGGCTTCCTAGGCTAGTGCCATGACGTGACTTCTGAGTGCTGTCTTATGCCAGGCTTTGCCTTACCAAGTGAGCTTTAATTTTAATTTCTGAGTAAAATATGGGATGCTGTCGCAGAGATGAGTTTCTTCTCCAGTGTCTGATGCACAGTCATCCGTTGGTTGAACAATAAATAGCAAAATTCTTGCTATAAATCCTGTGGTTATTTCAATTAATCACTATTTGAGAGACTCCTTTACTTGAATAATCCCTGAAGAACTCATAGGGGCTGGTATTTGGTAGAGACCTTTGAGATCAGATGAGTCAATCTGAATTTATTTTAATTCATTTCCAAAATGAGAAAGCCAGAGCCATGAGAGGTTAACAGTCTGCTTCAAGCTTCCCAGTTCATTTATGTAAGAGTCAGGATGACACTTCACATCTGCTGGCTTTTTTGGATCTCATTTAGATATCAATGTGAGCCTCAATCAGCCTCAGATTGTTGTGTCCCTTGAATATAGCAGCCTGGGCTGCTTCCCAAAGCCTGAGAATTTAAGATTTATGAGGGGTGGTGGGCAAACTTGTACTTCTATTATCAGAGTCATTTTGCAACAGACATTGTACCACCCTGGATCTCTGCTCAACACATGACAGGAACTGAAGGGGCTCTTGTAGTCATTGTCCAGATGGTGTCCCCAGTCCCAGAGAGTTTCTATACCTGAAGAAAGTGGTCTGAATCCTGAATGACCTATCTCTTTTCTCACTTTATTGAGGATACACTTTCAGTGCAGTTGGAAGATCAAGCAGAAGCACATCGAGTCATCTGGTAAAGCTGTTCCCCACATCCATCTAGAAAATCTCTTCCTTGTAAAACCCAGGGATTTCTGAGGATCACAGGAGAGAGATGGTTCCCCATCTGGGAATAGTGCACCATCTTCCTCTATAAAATAAGGAAGCATCTTAAAATAGGGACATCTTGTCAGATTCTTTTCCTTCCTTTCCACATTTGTGCCTTATCAGATCCTGACACTCCTGCTTTTCCAATCTTGTATTCCTCTCTTCCCTGAACCCTTTCATGATATGACCAATTCCAGTTCTAGGTGTTCTAGCTTAGCTTAGCATAGAAGTCTCTGAATTGGTCTCTGGTCTGTGATGCCCTTCCCTCTAATCCTCCCAGAATATCACTGTCAGACCAGTCTTACAACGGCACTACCTGATCAGAGATCTTGTGTGATACAGTAGAGAGGGTTGTGATTTGGAGTTAGACAGGACTGCATTGGAGGCCCAGCTCTGTTACCATCTACCTGGTGCTCTGGGCCAAGTTACTTCATCTCTCTGCATCCCAGTTTTCTCAGCTGTAAAATAAGGATGCTAACAATATCTACCTCAACAGGTTGTCATGAGAATAGCATGAGGTAATGCCTATGAAGTCCTCAGCTACAGTCTGCACTCAATCAGTGTCCCATCTCTCTGTTCTCATTCATGCCTCACACAAGGTGTCACAGCTTGTGCTTCGCCTACAAACAGCCTCTGAGACAAGGATTAGAGTGCAAGTGGTTCATTTGGGCAGTAATCCCAGAAAGCATGGTGAGGGACGCCGATTGAGATGAGGAAGGTGGTAAAAATAATAAAGCAAAAAATCCTACTATGCAACCCTGGCCTGATGAGTTAACCCTTTACTGTGCAAGCTGCCACGATGCGCAATTGGGGTGTAACTCCCCTGGAGTCCCTTTGATAAACTCCATGAAACCCACCTCAGAACTGTCCCTTTGATGGTCAAGGAAGCTGGGATGTTTGTCCAGCAACTTTAACCCTGCATTTTTCTGAGGAGGTAACTCCCCAGTAGACTTGCTTCACGAGCTGGGCACACACTCCCGCTGCTGGAGATTACCCTGAGGCAGAGATGGTGCAGGGGAACTGTATTAGTTAGGACTCTCTAGAGGGACAGAACTAATAGGATAGATGTATATATAAAGAGGAGTTTATTAAGGAGTATTAACTCACACGATCACAAGGTCCCACGATAGGCCATCTGCAAGCTGAGAAGCAAGGAAGCCAGTCTGAGTCTTAAAGCCAAAGAACTTGGAGTGTGATGTTTGAGGGCAGGAAACATCTAGCATGTGAGAAAGATGTAGGCTGGGAGGCTAAGTCACTCTAGTCTTTTCACATTCTTCTGTCTGCTTTTATTATGGCTGAGCTGGCAGCTGATTAGATTGTGCACACTCAGATTGAGAGTGGGTCCGACTCAAATGTTAATCTCCTTTGGTAACACCCTCACAGACACACCCAGGAACAATACTTTGCATCCTTCAATCCAATGAAGTTGATGCTTATTATTAACCATCACAGGAACCCTCTGCAGCCAGCCTCTGGGGAAGACCTAGGAGTGCATCAGGGCACTGCCAGCATCTGCTCTCGGATACCTGACACCATGGACACTATTGACACTACTGAGCTGTGTTTGAACTGAGCTGATTGAATGGAAACAGGACATCGTGCTAGGTTAGAGTGAGACCCTTCAGTAAAGAAAAATGCTAACCCTTTATTTCCTTAACCTCTGGAGACATTGTCAGGCTGGCAGGATCCGACACATACGCAAGAGCTCAGTAGGAATCACTTAATGTTCACAGGCAAAGGAAGATCCCCTCTCAGTCTGTTCTCGGGTCTGCTTTCAGCCAGGGTCCTCCAAACCTGACCTCAGTAGAGTGTATACCCACCAGAGACCCTTTTTCCTTTTCCTACTCCTGGTTAATATATTCTCATTGCACACATATTATTAGCATGCCCAAGAGCACTAAAAACAGCCCAGGCCCCAAGACAGTTCATGTTTATTGTGCCTTTCTGCATTGTCTTGGTCCCATCTGTATTAATCTTTAGAAACAGAGGCCTTTCCTGTCTCCTGCTTCGTGAACAACTCCCTCTCCCAGGACCCGGCTTACCGTTATGTTACTTTGCTCCTCTGCTATCTTCTTTCATCCTGCAATTTCCAATATAATCTTTGTGTAATCTCTGCTACATATTTTTGTATTTGTTTTTCCTGTGTCTGTTCTAGGCAGACGATTTCTTCTCATACTTATTTAATCTCCCTTGATCCTTTACTTTCCAACTTGTTTGCCCTCTTTATCAAGGTGAAGGTCCTGGTTTATGCTTCCTTGACATACCTGGTTGATTAGCTACAAGATTCCCACTTGTTTCCTTCCCCGCACCCCAACACCTCTTTTCCTCTTTCCCCTTCTCCTCATATATAGCCAGACAATTTGTTACAGCAAGTGTACAGTGAGAATATACTGTATGCCCAGCCTTGGCTGTGTGCAATCTGTGGGAAGTGTAAGATAAGAGCAAGGCCTTCTCAGAATTCAGAGTCTGGCTGGCAGACAGAGCACCCAGTCATGAAAAAGTTAAGTAACTGAACATTGATTTAAGCTCACATGTGTATTTTGAGAGCTCACATCTGTAAGTTCGAGAGTAGCCTGGAAGAAGAGGATGACTTGGACTGAAGGAGCCAGAGAAGGCTTTGTGAGAAAAAGCTACTTACCTGTATTAGGGTCTCCAACACCACACTCAGGTTGGATGATTTCCTAGAAAGACTCCTAGAACTAAAAAAAAAAAAAAAAAAAAGGTTATATTCATGGTTGTATAGTATATTACAGTGGAAGGATACAGATTAAAATTGGAAAAGGAAAAAGATTCATAGCACTTTGGGAGGCCAAGGTGGGTGGATCACTTGAGGCCAGGAGTTCGAGCCCAGCCTGGCCAATATGGTGAAACCTGGTCTTTACTAAAAATATAAAAATTAGCCAGGCATGATGGTACACACCTGTAATCACAGCAACTCAGGTGGCTGAGGCTTGAGAATCGCTTGAACCTTGAAGGCGGAGGTTGCAGTGAGCTGAGATTGTGCCACTGCATTCCAGCTGGGGCAACAGAGTGAGACTCTGTCTCAAAAGAAAAAAAAAAATTCCTAGGGTGGAGTCCAGGAGACACGAAGAACAAGATCCTAGTTATTCTCTCTCAGTGGAGTTATATGGTAGAACTTGATTTTCATTCAATGCTGTGTGACAACATGTATAGAATACTGTCAACCAGGGAAGCTCACCTGGGACTTGATGTGTCCAAGGATTTTATTGGTGGTGGAGCGGTCAGTTACATACGCATGGAGCACCTGTGTGACTGATCTCAGCTCTTTAGACTCTAGTCCCTCGGGGGTCAATTGACACGGCATGACCCAAAGCCCAGGCATATAAAAACAGGCATTCAACATAAATTCCATTGTTAGCATAAACCATCTGGCATGGTCCCACCTCAGATATCCAAAGACACTCTTATTTGGCAGGTATTTCAAGGGCTCCAAGACTATTTCACAGGGACAAGTTGAAGACCAGTCCTGAAGACCTCTGAAATGTGCAGAGTTTGGACAACCCTGGCCTGATGAGTTAACCCTTTACTGTACATCACTGCTTCTTTCACCCTCAACCATATCATGTCCATAGAATGGTAGAATGGTATAGTGGGAAAAGCCCTCTGAGGTTACTGAGAGTTTAGTCTAAATCCCATTGTCTCTGAGAAATGGCAAATGAGGCTCAGAAAGGAAAAACCATATTTGACAAAAAGCCTTCCCTGATGCTGTCCAGATAGAATGTGTTGCTCTTCTCCTAGGAATTTAATAGAACTTAAGAACAACTGCCATTTGCTGAGTGCTTTCTGTGAACTAAGTACTGGGCTGAGTGGTTTTCACGCATTATCTCATTGCAAGCTGCTCTTGCAGATATTTACATTCAAGTTTTGTCTTCTCAGCTAGATTGTAAACTTCTTGAAGGTAACATCTGTGATTTATTCATCTTGATACCCTTATTGCCCAGCACAGCGCCTGGCACAGAGTAGGTATGTAGGAAGTATTGATGCATGCATACATGAATAATTATTTTGCCCTGCAACAATAGGTAAATAATGTCAGAACTCAGAACTGGAATTGAAGTTTCGTCTTGTGTAATTCTTCTCAGTGATACTGTGAAAACCAGACTCAACTGGAATTGATTATTTCCTTTAGTTTTTCACATAGTTAACAAATTCTACTAGTCTTAGCAGTATTTGTGATTTGTTAGCAATAGAAAGCACAGATATTTTCATACCACATTATAGTTGTTGCTTGCACCTCAGAATATTGACTATGCCCTTTACAATTTTATAACTACAGTGGTTATTAGGCCTAACACTTGATCTTTTTTTGTAAGTTAATTAAGAAGCGTTGTGCATTATAAGGTCACATTTAAAAGTATTTTAATAACTATATTTCAATATAATTAGTTTCCCTGTAATCCTGTGCATGTTATATTATACATTAAAGCCATTATTCAGATAAGGTATCCGTAAGTTTCACCAGACTGCCCAAAATGTTAATGACCCAAAATAGGTTACGAAGCCCTAACTGTCTTGATCACAGTCCTGTGTGATTCTGTGATGCCTGTGCATATCTCTATCAAAGAACTTTCCCAGTTTCTGTAATGCCCCATTATAATGTCTGTCTCACCAACTAGATCATGTGCTGTCCAGGGAGAAGATGAAGTCCCATTTATTTGAATACCCCCAACATCTAGCACTGTGCTCAGGGCTTGGCAGGTGATCAATAATGCTTACTGAACAAGCTTCTAAGTTTGTGGATGAATGAGCCAGAGAGCTTTTCAGCAAGCATGCCTGAACTCATGTTTATGAATGCAATTTTTTTCCTTTCCCAAAATACTTCTCTTGGAGTGGCCATATGTTTACTCCTGGTGTTCTTCCCTTGCTCAGGCTATTTCTTCAATCCCCTCGGGCTAATACCTTCTTGGCCAGGTTCTGAGAGCACGACTAAGTAATTCAATCCGTAAAATCAAAGTTAGACTATAATTGTGACCTACCTTGGTCATCCAAGGTGTTCAAGCCCAACTCTGAATGACTTTCGACAATTTCAAATGGATAAATAAACATCAGAAAACAAACTCACTTTTTGAGCAAATGATCTATTACAACCACAAGTGTTATTCAGAAAGATATTTTTCATGCTCTAAAAACAATTCCAAAAGAGATACACCCAAAATGTTCTCAGTAGTAGCAACTTTATGAAAATAAGTTTGCAGTTTCTCAAAGAGATCACTTTAAATTGGCCAAAAACGTGTATAAAATCTAATGTGTTAATTATAAAATGACTTAATTTTCTGACTCTCTGTCTTGCAACAATCTTGGAGAAGTTTCAACAAACTCCTTCATTACAATAGCTACGTCCTATATTGTATTTACCAGTGGTGGCCAAAACTTCCCCAAATACATTGTAGCTTTTTCCTTGCAATCTCTCCTTCTTAAAATGTAAGTGTTCAGGGTCTGATACTTGGAATGAAACAATCTATTTAGTATGTTACTGTTGTGCATCACATTCAAACCCCTCTATATAGAATCCGAGATTTACATAATCATGAACTCTCCAAAGGGTGCATGTTGCACAGGCTCATATTAAAGATTCTCTTCACTAATCAGTATTCTGTTATCACAGACCAGACTGGATTAGATGCATCTATGGAGAATTGCAAGAATCTGGGATGATGCTCTTCCATTAACACGCCTTCTTTTACATTCCCCCAGTGTTCCAGGAATGAAAGCCACAGACAGATCTTTCTTGTAATTCTGCTTTTCATTTTAGCTACAGAGGAAATAAACAACACAAACATCAACAGGAAATAAAGTCTCCATGAAGGTTAACAGTAAGAAGAGCTTCCCTCGTTCTTTTCTGACCCTTGGCAGATCAATTGTAAAGGTCTGTCCATTGGAGATTATTAAAGATAAATACATTTTATAAAAACTGTTCCTTGTGAACTCTCTAGGATTAAAGAAAACAACATTGATTTATTTGGTTTCCAATCCAATAAGCTGTGTGTTAATCATCTTTCACAGCAGATACATCAAAGGAGAAAAAAGATATTATGAAGCAGAAAGTCTTTACAACAACTTGAGATGTCTCAAAATCCCATCTTATATATAATCTCCTGGGCTGCGTATATATCAATGTAGATTTTCTTATTTGTAAAATGAGTTGACAAGCTCTTGGGGACCACAAGAATCTGAGTCTGTTAATTATCTAATATAATTATGGTAAGAAACATCTGTGCCTTTTCCCCTGCCCCACTCTAGTGGAAAGAGGCATTTATACAGTAGGTAGGGAATATTATTATTACTTCAAAAAAGTATAATGTTTAAGCACCCTTATTTAGGTTAAGTAAAAAATAAAATTCAAAGGATTTAGGTTTTTCTATTTTTCTTAATGCTCCATTCTATGAATCAAACAATTACACGTTTACTATGTTCTCTAGGCAGTTCTAAACACAGAGAAAAACACTGGAAAATTATTTTGGTGTCTGCTTGTGTGTAGATTGCAATACAGTCGGGGAGACACCTAAGGACTATAATTGAGATGTAAAAAGTTCTATCTGGGCATGGAGGAAAGAGAAATTTTGCTGATTATATCTTTCTTTCCCCCTAGATCATCGTTTTCTATCCTAGCTTGTCATATTTTATGGTACAGAATGGAAATGAGGCAGCACCACCCAAATCCCTCTCAAGCCTTCACCTTCTGGTCTCCTTCTTCTCCTTCCTTGACCTACCAAGCTTGCAGATGCATTGTCTCCACTTCCCATTGCTTCATCCCATGTTTGGTGGACTCTTCAATGCTCAGATCCCTTTTAAAAAAAGACTTGCATCCTCACCTCCCGGGCGAGCCACTGACAGGTAGCTGTCAGTTCAGGGTTGCCTTGGTGGCAGAGAGCTGACTCGGTCAAGTTCACCCCCTTTCTTGTCTGTCCACTGTCAATGAATGAAAGAAACAGCATGTATAGACAAAGTCATCTTGGCCCGTCATGAAACTGCTTTGGAAGGCCACACTAACTCCAGAGCTTCCCATGATGTTTCCTGAGTTCATTGTTGGGCCTATATTGCAGCTTAGTTCCTCCTTCTGTCCACTCCCACTTCTCTGCTTCTTTCCTTCTCTTCAGAGCTTGATTCTTAATAAACATCTTTCATATGAAACATCATCTCCCTGTCTGTGTCTCAGGGAACCCAGCTGGGACACCCATAGCTCTTATGTATCTCTCATGAAGAACCTACATGATTAGTCTTCTAGGGAGGTCATTTGGAGCAATTTGTTATTATTTTTTGTGAGTGTGTGCTTGACTATTTCTTGCTCAAGAGAAAGGTCATTTAAAAAATCTGTTTAATCCTCATGGTGCCTGGATCATCAGTATAAATACTTCAAAAATATTAGTTGAGTAAATATATGATAGAAAGTCTCTTGCTATTTGTATGTTTGGACAAGTCTAGAAAACCAATATTGCTGTTGTCTCAGGGGGTTGCAAAAGAAAGAAGATTGATCAAAATGGCTTTTTCTTATACTCTACTGTGTACAGTCTGGTCTAACTCCAGATTGTACACAGTAGAGTATAATGCATTGGATGAAATAACTAAAATACAGAAATACGTGGAGTCCACTAATCAAGTATTAGAGGGATAGCTGCAAGTCAAAGAGGCAGTATTCCAGAGGAATCTAGTAATGTATAAAAGGATCAGAGAGAGTTCCTTGAGATCATGGCAGTTAAGGTGGACTTTGCAGGAGTTAAATTTAGTATAGTGGAGAGGGAGAGGGGAGGCTACTTCTGGTGAGCATTCAGTGACAGTCAGTACACAGGGTGCTGGGGGACCAATCAGAACAGGCATTGCATTTGAAGATAATGGGACTAATTTAATCAATTAGTGTTTCTTAGATAGGAAGTATGACAATAGTGAAGAACCATGTGGATGTTTGATAAAATCTTGGTAATTGTGTTACATGTTGTGTGATACATTACTCCAAAACCTGGTGGCTGTTTATTATCTCAGTTTCCGTGGGCCAGGAATCCAGGCCTGGCATAGCTGGGTCCTTTGCTTTAGGGCCTCGCACAGGCTGCAATTAAGGTATCAGCAGGAGCTGCAGTCATCTCAGGATTCAACAGGGCCAGGATCTGCATCCAAACTCACTCATGTGGTGTGGGCAGGATTCAGTTTCTCATGGGCTTTTTATCCGAGGGTGGTCCTCCATCTCCTGCTGGCTGTTGGTTATAGGCTGCTCTTGGTTCCTTGCCATGTGGCTTCTCTACTATTGCTTAGAAGACACGTGGAGAGAAAGAATACCAGCAAGATGAAAGACATAGACTTTTGCAACTTAATCATGGAAGTGACATTTCATCATTTTTGCTGTATTTACTCTGACAGAAGCAAGTCACCAGATTCAGTGTATAATATGGAGGGGATTACACAAAGATGTGAATTCCAGGAGTGGGAATCATTGGGAACCATGTCAAAAGCTGTCTAGCACATACACTAATTCTACTGAAGCAACTTTCATGAACAGAAAGGGCATCATCCTTAATCTCTGCCAATAATTTGTAGCTGTGACTTGCCCAAACCTGCCCAGCTCTTTCCTAACTATGTGCCTTTGCATATGCTGATTCTTTCTCTTGAATGTTCTCTGTTTTTCACCTGGGCAATTCCTACACCTTCTTTATGTCCCAGTCATTTATCACTTCATGAAGCCTTCCCTTAATCTAACAGGTACTATTCATCTTTTTCTCCTCTATGCTGCCATTCCGCTTTGCACATATTGTCATTCCAGCAACTTGTTACATTTCATTGAATATATGTATCTACATATGTGTTCTTCCTGCTAGACTGTTACTTCTTAATTATAAAGATCAAGTTTTAAATATATGTTTTTATTCATGGGGCCTTGAATAGTGATTAGCTCAAAGGGAACTCTGTAAATGATGCTTATTTTTTGTGACTAGATCATAGAAGGTGGTTGATAATTCCACGATGTTTTAATTCTTTTGTTTTTAAAAAATTATTGAGTACCTGCCATTTGCCACTCACTGTGAGACAGCCACTAATTCTCAGAAAATTCCTACAAGATAGGCATTGTTTCTCTTATTTTCAAGATTTGGAAATGGTGGCATAAAAGAGTTTAATTAACTTTCCTGAGCCCCTTTCTCTCCAGTCCTCTTGCAGCTAGTGAAATCATTAGACACAGTTTTGATCAATGGCATGCAGTTGGAAATTTGCTGATGGAGATTCCAGGAAAAAATTTGCTTTCCTGATTAAATAGGCCACCTCTGCTGGAACATCCTATTTTATTTTAATTACCATTGTCTTTACCCTTATTTTCTTTTAGATCTTGAAGGTAATGTCTAGAGGTTCAGCAGGCATCTTACAACCATGAGGCTACAAGCTTAAGGATGAAAATCAAGTACACTCAAGAGGGAGGAGCAATTAGACAGAGGAGCCTGGGGTCTTGATGACATTTCAAACAGCTGCACCAGTCCTGAATTGCCTTCCTGGACTCTTAGTTATGTGAGGAAAATTAATCCCTATGAGTCCAGTTTTTTAATTAAACCAATTCCTAACTAAATTGAGGATCTACTATATTTCTATAACTGTGCTAGATACCAAAGGGATTACAAAAGAATTGATTGTTCATATGTTGACTCATCCATTCACTAGGTTTATTATGAGTCTACTAAGAGGGCATTATATTTCAATGTCAGGGGAATGAGGACTGGCTACAAATAAATGTATAGAGAAATATGGTCTTCGTTGGAGGGTCTTAAAATCTACAGAAGAAAGACAAAGACAAAATGGTACATAAGAATTTAGATAAAATATAAACGACAAACTTTGGTGAAGTTATTTCAATTATATGTTCAAAGACAAGAGAAATGTGTATGGGCTGAAGAAATCAGGGAAGCCTGCTTAAGAGGAAATTAGCAATGGTCCTAGCAGGAGGACCAATAGGGGTTCACATGTGGTCAACTTTCTGAATTAATTTCCTGTTATTACAAAAGTGGAAAAATTTGAGATGTGAAGGAAATATTGGGTGAAGCTGGAATACAGGCCTATATTTAGGTTGTGTTTATGGTTTTGGATATTGTAAATCTAGGTATTCTGAAAAACATTTATAATAACTCCTATGTTCTGAATGCTTGTGTCTCCCCAAAATCCATATGTTGAAATTTAATAACTACGGTGATGATATTACTAGATGGGACCTTTTGGAAATGATTGAGTGGGACCTACGGGCCCATATAAAAGAAACCACAGAGAGCTAGCTACTTTCTTCCATCATGTGAGGACACAGCAAAAAAGTGCTCTCTATAAGCCAGAATGAAAGCCTTCACCAGATACTGAATCTGTTGGCACCTCAATCTTGGACTTCCCAGCCTCCAGAACTGTGAGAAATAAATTTTTGTTGTTTATAAGCTACCCAGTCTAAGGTATTTTGTTATAGCAGCCCACAACAACTAAGACAGTAATAAAATCATTAATATAAAAATCAGAATTAAGGAGCTATATATTCTACCAAAGGCTTCACACACATTGTATCATTTGATTCTCTCACAGGAGGTATTTGAATCCCCGTTTTATAGATGAAGTTATTAACTTGCCCAGGTTACCCACATAGTAAATGGTGGAGCTAAAATTCACACCCAGCTTTGATTCTAAGCCCTGTAACAATACCCAAAGAGCAAGGATCCCATCTTCCAAAAGGGAGTTGTCATTCCATCAAAGCATCCCTGGTTTGCTTCTCGTAAAACCTGAGCATGGATGTGACTTGATTTTCCTTAGTGTAAATTCACAAGTGCACAGGCATCAAAATGGGAACATGATATCAATGTTAACTATTAGTAACATGTTTACAACAATCTTTCCTCATTTTGCCCTGACAATAATTACATTAAGGTGGGTGGTATTAACTCCATGTACATGATAAGGTAATCATAATTGTGACTTCCTTAAAAACCGCAAACCTGAGACTAGATCCTAGGTCTTCAGTTCTCACATCTTGTAAACTTAGCTACCCCTGGCCTTCTTGTGTTTATTTAAAAATGTACCAATGGTCCATTGCATAACAATGAAAGATGCAAAGATTTCCAGATGTTTCAAATAAACTCTTCCAAATTTCCTAATGTGATAAGGAAGATGATTCTATTAAGACATACTTACCATGGGGTGGAAGTACTGTGTTAGAGATGAACACCTGGCATGACGGAGGAAAGGGAACAGGTATTTGTTAAACAAATGTAATATATGGTCCTTTTATTTCCCTAAATTCTGTATTGTAGGTAAGTATTTTCATCTCTTACATATAAGTAAGGTGGAAGCAAGGATGCTGAGGATGTTGTTAAATGGCAAAAAGCTGGTTAGTATAGGAGCTGGGCTTCAAACTCAGGTCTTCCTGGCGTCAAGGTTCATTTCTTTCTACAAAACCAACACAATAACCTGAATCTGTAATGACTGTATTTATTAAACTTGAAATAATAACATTTATTTTACTAGTCACTTTACATGTATTAACTAAATAAATGAGTTAATTAAATATTAACTTATTAAATAATTAAATAAGAATCTTAGGAGTTAGGTACTATTACTATACCTGATTTACTGGTAAGAAATCCAAGCTACAGAGTGTTAACTAACTAGACAAAAGCATCATGGCCAGTAACTGCCAGGCTGACATTCATATTCATGCAATTTGGGTGCAATGCGTGATCTCGGCTCACTGCAACCTCTGCCTCTCAGTTCAAGCAATTCTTCTGTCTCAGCCTCCCAAGTAGCTGGGACCACACCCGGCTAATTTTTTTTTTTTTCAGACAGGGTCTCCCTCTGTCACCCAGGCTGGAGTGAAGTGGCTCAATTTTGGCTCACTATAAACTCTGCCTCCTGGGTTCAAGTGATTCTTCTGCCTCAGCCTCCTGAGTAGCTGGGATTACAGGCATGTACCACCATGCCTGGCTAGTTTTTGCATTTTTAATAAAGATGGGGTTTCACCATGTAGGTCAGGCTGGTCTCAAACTCCTGACCTTGTAATCCGCCCGCCTCAGCCTCCCAAAGTGCTGGGATTACAGGCGTGAGCCACTGCACCCGGCAACTTTTAGTAGAGATGGGGTGTCACTATATTGAGCAGGCTGGTCTCAAACTCCTGACCTCGTGATCCAATTGCCTTGGCCTCCCAAATTGCTGGGATTACAGGCATGAGCCACCGTGCCTGGCCTGCCTGTGCTCTTAACCACTGCATCATCATATACAATTTAACCTGTAAGAATAAGCTTACTGTGGCATAGTTTTCAAAAATAGCCTGGAGAAATGCTAGGGACAGATACGGATAGAGGATAGAGGCATAGGGATCAATCAATTTGTCTGCAAGCTTCATGAAAAATTGCACATCTCATGATTGAATGATTGGGAGGGCTCAGATTACAAAAAGCCATGCATCCCATGAAATGTGACCTTTCTGAGGAGTTTTAGTTAGGGGAAGAACATGCATCCCTTTTGCATTTTTGACAGTTATTTCTGGCATAGAAAGTGGTAAAATTGGATCTGTGCAATAGTTCAAGGTAGAATTTATTGAGATATTGTTCTTACAGCAGCTTAGCTTCCCTCTCCTCATGTCCCCTCTGTCTTTTTCAAGCCTACACCTTGTTGAGCACACACTAGTCAGAAGTCACTGTCATCCCACCCATTGGCCAAGGAAAGCGAAAATTGTTTTAGTCTAAAATCTTCATCACTGTTTTGGCACTGTGTTGTCACTGTAATACAGAGAGCTGGTATCTCTATTGAGTTATCTGCTTTGATAGTTCACTCAGTTTGAGACATTTTAATTATCTCAAGGATTTTATTAGAATGCATGATCAGAATCATCATCTCTTCGATATTCAGAATGTCCCTGTCATTCAAGTTATTGTTGACAATGTGAGTGACCTGAGGAGCTCATTTCTGTGCTAAACATCACCTCTGCCCATATTGTTCAATATTGGTTTTCTTAATTCTTCTTGTGGCCATTCTTCTTCTTGATTAATTTGAGTAATTTGTTAATTGCTGAAAATCAGCCCTCTTGGCAGCTGGCATCTTCTTCCTGATCATTAACCAATATATTGAAGAGCCATGTTTCCTTTTCAAGGTTAGTGAGAGCACATTTATTTCTATCTCTTAGCCTTGCTCAAATCCATGACAGGACTTCAGGGCTTTTTTTTTTTTTTTTTTTTTTTTTTTTTTTTTGCGAGAGTTTCCAATTTCAGAGTTGGTGAAGGGCTTGATCAGAAGTCTTCTAGATTAGGAAATTGCAAACCATCCCAGAAAGGTGGGGTTTTAGACATAGCATCCGAGGCCTGGGGCACTATGAATTCAGAGTGAAGTTTTTCAAGAGTATCAATAAGGAGTAAGACTCAGAGATGACAATAAATAATAATATCAAACAATAAATCAGTAATTGACACATACTGAGTAACTAATGTGAGCAGAGGCATTTTGATGGGCATTTTCATTATATTAGCTTATTTAACTCCCTATGAAGAGAATATCCTTAACTCCAAATTTTTAAAATTAGAAAACTGAGGCTCAGAGAGTACAATGTGTCTAAGCTCAATAGCTTAAAAGAGGTAGAATTTGAACATCAACCTTTAGCAGTAAAGTTTTTTCTAATATAGTGATCATGAAAGAAATGCTGGCTGAAGAATGCACAGAGAGAAGAAATGTTCTTGAATAAATAGATTAATACTCAAATGATTGATAAAGTCTCAGGCATCTTCACTTAGGAGACAGGCTATGTCTTACAAATGGAAAGAGGGACATTATTTTTAGGCTTTGCTCTTGGTACTTTATGTGACTCTGAAAAATGTCACTGAGGAAACTTAAGACATACTTACTATTTTCATGTACTGACAATGTTTAGAATAACTAGGATGTGCTGGTCTTAGCCACTTTTTACTCTGATCATTGTCTTTGGGAATCTCAAATAGTTAGGATAGGTCAGCTGGGAGTTGCCAATATTTACTTCAGTGTAATAAAGTACATTTTTCTGTAATTCCAGAGATCATCTGGTTCCATCTGGTCTTGAGAATGGACATCAAAGTACAATTTTTGTTGTGATGGTTCAAGGTAAGGTTCTCCATTTGCATTTTTATTATGTTCTCAAGCTTCACTTTATTGGAGTAGGCACAGTCATGTCTCAGGGCTTATGTACCACTATTTGAGACGTGGGAAGAAGAGCGAATGGAAACAATGAACTTATGTTTGGTACCTGTTATGTTCTAGGCACAGTACTATCTTCTTCACATATATTATTTCATTTAGTCATCCCATAAAAATCCTATGAAGTGGATATAATTCTGATTTTTTTAAGTACAAAAGACTGATATTTAGAGACTACTTGTCACTGGTCACTCCATTCTTAAGACATGAAAAAAAGATTTGATCCCAGGTCTAGCTGACAAGTCTATTATATCACACTTAGCTTCTAGAAGGGTTTTACTGGGTCAAGTAATTTTCTTTCTTTCCTTCTCTCTTTCTCTCTCTCTTTCTCTCTCCCACTCTCTCTTTGTCTCTCCCCATTTCTTGCTGGTCTCGATCCCTCCCTCATTCCCTCCCTTCCTTTCTTCCCTCCTTCCTTTTTCTCTCTGCTTTTTCTTTTTCTTATTTTGTTGAGTGAGAGGATGAAGGACTGAGCACTTTTGACAGAAGTTTTTTGGATCCTTTTACTTCATTATATTTTCAGGCACCCTTTTCAAATAAATGTATATTAAAATAGCAACTTGCACAAGTGTCAGCTGATGACATCTCTCTATTTAAATGACCTTCCCAAGGAAAATTAAATTTGAAGACTGTTTCTCCCCATTGTTTTGACTGGAGTTTTATGGTCTTACCTAGTCTTCAAAGGGCCCTTGTCTCAGGCACAGGGCTGGGGAGTTCAACTTTGGTGACATATTGCTTATTATTAAGACAGTGACTCTTAGAAACCATTTTATTTTTTTGAAAAGGAGTCAGACTCAGAGAGACAAAGTATTTTTTTTTATTTCCAAAATGGAGTCATTAGTAATGCCTACCTAGTACTTGATTAGAAGTATTAAATAAATTAATATTTGTAAAGAATTTAGAATTGTGCCCAGCACATGAAAACACCACAGAGTGTTTAAAAAATAAATTTAATAGCTTGTTTAAGTTCACAGAATTGGAAAGGCAGTATGAGTTTCTGAATAAACATACCTGGGTTCCAATTCTGGTTCACTTGTATGATTTTGGGCAGGTAATTTAAACTTTTAGAAGTACAGTTTGCTCAATCTTGAAAACTTGATGATTTTGACTTCATAGTATTATTGTGAGGTTGAATCAGACAACGCAGACAATGTGGGTGGCCCCTGGCAGGCCCAGCATATGGGAACCATCATCAGAGCCAATGTCAGACTCAGGAAACCTGTGCTGTGGCCAAGTCAACACTCCTTATAAATCTTGAAACATTTAAATGATTGCAAGAACAAAGATTTTATATCTGTAACATAACTTTCTTAGCAGAGTTTGGGGGTGGAATGTTGAATATATATTAAGCTAACTCAAGAAAACCTATGTAACTTGAAAAAGAAATACATTCCGGATACTTTTCTTCCTGTTAGCATCATCATCAGTTAGCACATTGTCATTGTCTGAGCTTCATTAGTATTCTCCAAATATCATAAGGGTGGGTAAGCTGAGTTCTATGCTTGCATTTGGAAGAAGATATTCTAAGCATAGTATTTCATTATCTTATCCTATTTTGATTTTTTTTTTTTTTTTACTTTATCCTGCTATGCCAGGGGTTTTTAAACAATCTCAACTCTGATTCTAACTTAGCCATAACTAGCTGTTGACCTTGGGCTAGACACCTCCAATTTTCTTTGGCATTCAATGGCCTCTACTCCACTGGATTACATCTTTTAAAAAATAATGTCTCTTATTTACTGGTTAACTTTTTATTTTAGAACAGTTTTGGATTCATAGGAAGATTGTGAAGATAGTGAAAGAAGTGCCCACATACTCCTTACTCAGTTTTCCCGATTATTAACATCTTACATTAATATGGTACATTTGTTACAGTTAACAAACCGAGTACTGATACATTTTCATTCACTGAAGACGACGTGTTCACATTTTCTTAGTTTTTACTTATCCTATACCCTTCTTCTGTTCCAGGATCCCATTTATAGAATTTCATATTACACTTAGTTTTCCTGTCTTCTTAGGCAGCACTTGGCACTGACAGTTTGTCAGACTTTGCTTGTTTTTAATAACCTTGCAACTTTTGAGGAGTGCTGGTCAGGTATTTTGTAGCACACCTCACAACAGATTTGTCGGATGTTTTTCTCATGATTAGACTGGGGTTATGGGCCTTTGCGCAGAAGACCACAGAGGGAAAGTGCCATTCTCATCACATTAGTATGTCTAGTGCGTACCACAGTATGTGCTATAAACGTGACTTACCACTCTTGAGGTGAACCTTGATTATCTGGCTGAGATATGGCTTGTCAAGTCTCTCCATTGTAAAATGACTCTATTTTCCTGCTTTCTATACTGTGCCTTTTGGAAGGAATTCACTATATTGCAGACCACACTTAAAGTGTGAAGAAGTGTGTGCCACTGTCTTGAAGGTAGATTATCTACATTAATTATTTGGAATTCTTTTGCATTGTAGATTTTTTCCTTCCTCCCTCCCTCCCTCCCTCCCTCCCTCCTTCCTTCCTTCCTTCCTTCCTTCCTTCCTTCCTTCCTTCCTTCCTTCTTCCCTCCCTCCCTTCCCTTCCTTCTTCCTTTCTTTGCTGCTCATAGATATGTATTTTATAATTGACTTATAATTTTACTAGAGTTTTTATTGTGCTACTTAAATTATTCTAAGGTTGGCCATTGGAAGTTTATTCATTTGGCTTCTGTGTTGCTTTGACATTGTTGCTACTGTGGTGTTGCCCCTGGGTGTTATTTTTTCTAGGCAATGACTAAGCTGATAGAGCTGAGGAATATTTATGTTTACTAATCAGTGTATATGCACATATCTTTAAATATTTTCATATGTAAAGATTGGTATCTATATTTAGCTAAGCGTGAGTGCATATGGATGTCTCCACCTCTAATCCATTATCACATGGATTATTCTAGACTTTTCTCCTTGCTTATCTATAACCTTTAATTCCAACAGTGAGAAACATGGTTCCTACAGTTCATCATCCATTTCCTTAATCATTCCATTCCGATATACATGATAATGGTATCAGAATTTTTAATCCATAAGCCTATGGGAAAAATCTTTATCAGCCATGATATAGTGCTTACATATAGTTTCTTTTGGCTGTAGTCTTAGATTTATACCTAAGTATATTTTGTGTGTGCTATTGTAAATAATATTTTAAAAATTTTGAAAATGTTTAATTTTTATAGATTTAGAGGGTACAAGTGCAGTTTTGTTACATGGATATGTTGCGTAGTGGTGAAGTCTGGGCTTTTTGTGTGCCCATTACCCAAATAGTGTATATTGTATCCAATAAGTAATTTTTCATCCCTCACCACCTTCCCACCTTTTGAAGTCCTCAGTGTCTATTATTTCCTTCTGGATGTCCACATGTACTCATTGTTTAGCTCCCACTTGTAAGTGAGAACATGTGGTATTTGACTTTCTGTTTCTGAGTTACTTCATTTAGGATAATGACATCTAGTTCCATCCATGTTGTCTCCATGTTGCCACAAAGGACACAGTTTCATTCTTTTTTATGACTAAGTAGTATTTCATGGCAAATATATATATATATACGTTTAAAGATAAGCCTCAGTTGAAGAAGATAGTAGAACAAAGAAGAAATTAAGGTAAAGAAGATAAGATGAAGCCAGAGGAGAGGTTATTGCATAGTGTAGTGATAAAATTCTTGATATTTTTTACCTTTTAGAGTTTCTGGTATTTTAGATAATATTTGGCAGTTTTCAAAGTATAAAATTGTGTGTGTGTGTGTGTGTGTATATATATATATATAAAATCTATTGATGGACACTTAGGTTGATTCCATGACATTGCTATTGTGAATAGTGCTGTGATAAACGTACTAGTGAAGCTGTCTTTTTTAAATAATTATTTGTTCCTCTTTGGATAGATAACCAAGTAGTAAGATTGCTGGATCAAATGACAGTTCTGTTTTTAGCTCTCTGAGAAATCTCCACACTGTTTGCCACAGAGGTTGTACTAATTTATATTCCCACCAATGGCATATGAGGGTTCCTCTTTCTCCACATCCTTGCCAGCATCTGTTATTGCATGTCTTTTTGTATAAGCCATTTTAACTGAGGTGAGATAATATTACACTGTGGTTTTAATTTTTGTTTCTCTGATGACTAATGATGTTGAACATATTTTCTTATGTTTGTTAGACACTTGTATGTATGCTTTGAAAAATATCTGTTCAGGTCCTTTGCCCACTTTTTGATAGAGTCTTTGTTTTTCTTGTTGAGTTGTTTTAGTTTCTTGTAGATTCTGGATTATTAGTCCATTGTTGAATACATAGTTTGCAAGCATTTTCTCCCATTCTGTGGCTTTTCAGTTTACTCTGTTGATTATTTATTTTGCTGTGCTTTTTAGTTTAATTAAATCCCATTTGTCTATTTCTGTTTTATTGAATTTGTTTTTGAGGTCTTAGTCATAAATTATTTGCTTAGACCAATGTCCAGAAGAATTTTCTCTGGGTTTTCTTCTATGATTCTTATAATTTCAGGTCTTAGATTGACATATTTAATTCATCTTGAGTTAATTTTTATGTATGGTAAGCGATATGGTCTAGTTTCATTCTACTGTGTATGGCTATCCAATTTTCCCAACGCCATTTATTGAATATGCTGTCCTTTCTCCCCTGTATATCTTTGTCAGTTTTGTCAAAGATTAGTTAGTTGTACTTATGTGGCTGTATTTCTGGGTTCTCTATTCTGTTCCACTGGTCTATAGGTCTATTTTTATACCAGTAACATGCTGTTTTGACTTCTAGATCCTTGTAGTATAATTTGAAGTTGTTCTTTTTGCTTAAGATTGTTTTGGCTATTTGGACTCTTTCTTGGTCCCATATAGATTATAGAATTATTTTTTTCTAATTCTGTGAAAAATGATGTTGGAAATTTGATGGGAATTACATTGAGTCTGTAGAGTGCTTTGGCCACTGTGGTCATTTTAACAATATTGATTCTTTCAATCCATGAGCATGGAATATTTTTCCATTTGTTTGTATTATCTATTATTTCTTTTTCAAGTATAGTTTTTATTGCTGGTATATAGGAAAGCAAATGGCTTTTGTATATTAACCCAATATTCTGTGATCTTGCTATAATAAGTTATTAGTTTCAGGAGGTTCTTTATTGTTTTGGGGCAAATCTATATAGATAATCATGTCATCTATGAATAAAGACAGTTTGATGTTTTCCTTTCCAATCTGAATATCATTTACTTCCTTTTCTCATTTTATTATACAAGATTTAGTACAATATCTAATAGAAGTGATGAGAACATTATCTTTGCCTTGTCTTGATCTTATGGGGGAAGAATCCAGTTTCTCACCATTAAGGATGGTATGAATTACCTATTATTTTGTAGATGCTCTTTATCAACTTGAGGAAGTTGCCTTCTATTCCTAGTTTGCTTAGGTTTTTTTGTCATAAATGTGTGTCATATTTTGTTAAAGGCTATTTCATCATTTATTGATATGATCACATAATTTTTTCTTCTTTAACATGTTGATGTGATAGATTACACTTATTTTTGAATGTTGAATCAGAATTGCCTACCTGGAATAAATCTCACTTGGCCATGATGTATAATTTTGTATATACTTTTTTTATTCTATTAGCCAACTACGTTTTCCAGTTTTGTATTTTATTGCTCACCAATATGAACTCTGATCTGGTCAAGCAACCCCATTGTCTACTATATATCCATTTTGTTCAAATCCTACCCCTTTCTATAAATCTGCTTTACCTTGTCCTATCTCTTCCATCCAGCCCTTCCTTTTCTATTTTTCAGTCTTTCTCTCTTTGGATTCCTTTAAAGGTTTGTATCTTTTTGCAGCACTTGAATTTGCACTGCTTTGTAGATTTTCTGTAAATAACACTCTATGTTTTTATGTTTGTAAACTATCTCAGTTTATTACTGATAAGATTTAAGACATGCTTCTTGAATACATTAAACTCAGTGAGATAACACAAAATTAAAGATAAGCCTAAGTGGATGAAGATAGTAGAACAAAGAAGAAATTAAGGTAAAGAAGATAAGATGAAGCCAGAGGAGAGGTTATTGCATAGTGTAGTGATAAAATTCTTGATTCTTTTTTTACCTTTTAGAGTTTCTGGTACCGTAGATAACATTTGGTAGTTTTCAAAGTATGCTGACACACCTTATTTTGTTGCTTAAAAAGAATAACTATGGTGTCAGTGTTTTATAATAATAATATTATTATTGTAAAAATTATTTAAATATTTAATAATAATTATTTTGACCAGAGTAGGTGGCCTGGATTTAAGTACTGAAGGTAGTGAATAATAAAACAAAGAAAGGAATCCCAATGAATAAGAGTCCAAGTTCCTTTTAACATATACTCCACTTCACAATAGGATTATAAATTTATTGTGGGGAATGGACCATGTTTTTTCCCCCATGTTTTGCTGACTTGGTATTGAGCACCTGTATGGCCAAGCATATGCACATTGATTTGAATTCCATCTCATTTTGAATTTAAGTTTGTAAACAGTGTGACAAAGTGGGTTAATGAGAATTTAATGTAGTAGAATATGAACACTCAAACTTGTGTTTTGTTTCTCATGCTTTGAAGAAGTAGCTGTTTATCCTTGGGGATGAAAAATTAATTCATGCATTGTTTTAGACTGATCTTACTCTCTCAAAAGACAAAAAAGTTATCTGATAATTTTTGGACCTAAAATACTTTATGCATTCTGGTTACCATTAAACCTCCTTATTAAAGAAAAAAATGTGGTGAAAGACAAGTAGACAGGGGTCCTGAAATTGAAAGTAAGGGCTGCTTTGCTTGGTGGATTAGGAGGAGATGAGGGGACATTCCCTGAGATTGGGAGGAATGATTGGACTTTCAGTTTCTTTGAGTTAGTGAGAACTACCCTTAAGAGTACACAGAGAAAGTCTGGGTTGTAAAAGGATAGGAGCTCAAGTCTAGAGCCTGGGAAGTCATAGACAGTCTATGTGAAGGGCCAGGGACTCTGTGGCTTGTGCAGGTGAAGAGAACCAAAGTTGTTTGGTAGACTGAGTAATGGTAATGATGGTAAATGACCTGAAGAAAACAGTCCTTCCTACCTTTTGAGTAATCCTGAGAACTCCTAGCGTGTTCCAAGGTCATAAAAAGTGGCCAATTAGCATAGATAATTGAGAGCTTGAATAGGACAAAATTGATTTGCAAATATAAAGAAATAGGATCTTTATTGCACTTTGAGTGTCAAGGAGCAATCCATATTTATTACACCAGGGAATTGCCAAGTACCGCTGCTATAAGAAATATGTCTTTGTCTTCTGAGTAGGCAACATGGTATAATTTTTCATACTAGCTGTCTCTTATAATAACCCAGAAAACTTGTGAAAATACAGAATTACAGGCTCCATTCCAGATGCACTGAATCATAGTATTGGTGGTAGAATGAAACATGGATATCTGTATTCTTTCTTTCTGGTCAGCCCTGCACTGATCTGTGGACTGCTCATAGAGAACTTCTGGTCAGGTGATAAAATATGGGCTTTAGGTTCAGACAAGCCAGGATTTAAATGGAAACTCAGCCACTAATTATGGACAAGTTACCTAAATTCTATACGCTACAAATCCTTTATTTGTACAAGGAGAAAAATATCTACCTTTCAGGTATATAGGGAGATTAAATGGGATATTGTATTTGCAATTTTCATTTCAGTGCTTAGCACGTAGTAGGCACTCAATAAATATTAGCATATTTCTCTATTCCTTAATTTCTCTTTTCTTTTTTTTTTTTTTTTTGGATGGAATCTCACTCTGCCACTCTGTAGTGGTGCAATCTCAGCTCACATCAACATACGCTTCCCGGGTTCAAGTGATTCTCCTGCCTCAGTCTCCTGGGTAGCTGGGACTACAGGTGCCCGCCACCATGCCTGGCTAATTTTTGTATTTTTAGTAGAGATGGGGTTTCACCATGTTGGCCAGCTTGGCCTCGAACTCTTGACCTCAGGTGATCCACTGCCCCAGCTTTCCAGAGTGCCGAGATTACAGGCATGAGCCACCACGCCCAGTTATTCCTTGATTTTTCTGCTTGATTTCAGGACGTCATTGGAATTTCTGAGTTATTCCACTGCTTTGGTGTCTAATACAAAGGCTCTTTTTCATCACATGAAAAAGAGCTTCATCTGTAGTTGTTCTAGATTCTGACTGGCAGAATCTAGAACAAGTGCTTCATCTGTAATTGTTCTAGATTCTGACTGGCAGATCAGAATGATGAGAATGACACTTTTGAAATGACTATGTATCCTACTCTTTGCTCTACTAGAAGTCATCTTGGAGATAGCCCAACTGAAAATGATTAAAAAATTGCTTTTTCTGAACTTGAACCTTTTCTGACAGCCTAATATAGAATCACCTCTTTTGAGTTTTCCAGGAATGATACTGTAGATGGATTAAGCCATTAATCAGGTTTAGTCAGGAAGGAAATGTCTATTTTGATTGTGCCAATAACTAGTCCAATGATTGCAGATGGGTTGGTTCAGCATCCAAGGATATGTAGAGTGATGGTTTTCTAAAGTGAAAAGAATTTAGAATTAGAAGACTTTGGCTTAAGAATCCTTCCTTCCTTCTTCCCTCCCTCTCTCCTTCTGTTTCCTTCCTTCGTTTCCTTCCTTCCTTCCTTCTTTCCTTCCTTCTTTCCTCCCTCCCTCCCTTCCTTTCTTTTTTTTCTTCCTTCCTTTCTTTCTCCCTTCACAGCTCCTGTTTCCCTATCTCCTTTTATTTATTTCTTTTTTACTATATGAATTTGGATAATTCAAAGTATTGCCCTTTGTTCCGCAAAGTTTTACCACAGTTCACTTTTCTTTAGAATGAAATGACAGCTCTTGTCTGGACTGTCTTTCAAGGAATTTTATGAGGATCAAATGAGATAGAAAATGTCTCATTTTATAAATTAAATTCCTATATAAGTATAAATATAGTGTTTATTTATGTCTTAGATGACTCTGGGGTGAGAATGCATAAGAAAAGAAAACAAACATTTATTGGTTTTCCTGTTTATTGACTGCCCATTTATGCAATCATTTATCATTGCAAATATTTATTGAGAAGCCACAAAAGACCATAGACTCTGAAATTATTGCACTTGTATTATTTTATGTAATATTTACATTGGCCCTGAAAGATAGTTATTATTTTCTCTATTTAGAAATGTAAAATTCAGAAAAGATGCATGATTAGACCAAGGTCACATGGCTAGTGGCAAGGTTGAGATGCTACTTTGGGTCAGTCTGACCATAAATAAGACCAGACAGTACATGAACATGAAGAGAAGTGATTTTTAAAAAGATATTAAAACCTTGAGATGTTTTTAATGTCTTACCCAGACCCTTTGCTGAGTAATAAGGATTTTGTGCCTCTTACCACTTCTGCAATTTTCCATCTGGTAAAATTAGATATTTCTTAAGCCTTACCCTAAACTGAGAAAGTCACGTAGACTTACTGAAATTTGTGTTTGACAAGATGGCAATTTAAATTCTTCTGTCAGCTACAACTCATCCACCAATCACCAAGTAGAACAAAATGTGGAGTGACTTGGAGAACAGAGTAACAATGGCACTTGTGAAACTGAGGCAACCACAAATGATTCAGTGAGTTTCTATCATTTTCAGAAGGGCAGAGGCAGAAATGACTAGGCTTTTAAGGCAAAACATACAGGATAATTGTGGCTACATAAATAATTGTCACTCTATGGTCTTCAAAGTGGTGAGATCACACTGTGATTTCAAAATTGCAACTTAGGTCCCAACCATAACCTGCATAACTGTAGAGTCCTCACCACTTTTCTTACTGTCTTCTTCATCTGGTCCCCTGGATTTCTCATGGTGGGATGAGAAGGCGGGAGGTTCTCACATAGACTCATCATGTCAGGCTGGGTTTCAACTCACAACGCTTCATGGAATCTGTCTGAATTTCTACTTTCAATACTCCTCCTGGGTCATCATTCCTATCTTTGCTGCTTCTGGGCTCTTAAGCTCTTAACTTCAGCATGCTCTATGCTCTGACCATACCACTGTTGTAGCTTCCCTGTGTGTGGGTCACATGACTCCTGCCACTAAGGTTCTTTCTTTTTTTTCACCATCACTGAATAGATTTTTGGATGAATCCTTCCATCCAAATCTAAGCCCTCACTGATTTTGGTAGCTAAAAGAACCAAGCTGGGGTTCTTGGAATTACTGTGGGCTGGAGGAAAAGAAAGTGAAATAATGGATTCTATCACTTAATTTGATCCAATAGATTGCACACTTTGAGAAGGATTCTGTGACTTTGCTGCTTGAGTCCCATCATTGCCATCCTTTGGTTTATACACAGTTCTTCTTTCATTGGCCAGAGAGGCTTGTTCAAGACTGAGTCAAGAAACAGTCTCCACACCGTGCAGAGACAGGTGATCTCATAGCCTTGATCTCATGGAGACAGGCAAAGATGAGCAGAGCCACCTCCAGCTAAGTGCAGTGGCAGAGCACGTAGTGGCAGAAGCCCTAATGTGGTAGAGCCCCAGCTTCTTACAGGAAAGTCTTTATTTATTATTGCCTTGCTAAGAAATGGTAAGAAGAAATTGGACTGACCTTTTGGAGCAGAATGAAGTTGTGTTATGCTTGCTGTCCACGCCTATCTTAGAGAGATACGGAGATACTTGGAGAGATGCTGAGTACAAGGTGTAGCTGATGCTGGAATCTGTTCTAATCCTGCCAATCAGTCCTACTGATGAATCTCATAAGAATCTCCATAAGTGTGTGCTCCTCTGTGTGTAGATGTAGGCCATGAGCACTTGAGCTGTGGCACTGGACTTAAAGACACCCATCTTATGTGACCATAGCAGGTTATATTAAGAGAGAATGGCTTACTCTTTGAAACAGGACACCTTCCTCTTAAACCAAAGTTAATGGTTGTGTCTCAGTCACTACTACAGAAAGGAACTGTTGAACTGCAAGACATGCTATAGATCAGAGGCAATAACCGTAGCTAAGGAGAAGATGATGTCCTGGAACACTGGACAGCCCTTATATTCTCTCTCCCCAACATGATTATGGGGTTCTTAGAGTGATCATGGGAGGGAGGAAGAGAAAGTGAAGAAAGGCATTTTTGAAATATATGCTATATCGTCTCAGAGTCATTCATTGTTAATATTAAAAATAATTTGCTCTCAAACTCTTGAATCAAGACCTATCAAGTATTCAAGTAATTCTTCCATAGGGTCTTTGAAGTCTTTGGTTGATCTCTCTGTAGTTCAACCATCTGCTATTCTATGTCAGAATCCCATTTCTGGACACAGCTCAGATTTTCCTTCTGCCTAGAGACCTCTTAGCACCTATTAAATCAGTGGATACAAACAAAGTTAGGGAGAGGTTGCAGGTAGGGCCTCGAGGCTATAGTTCAGGTAGGGCTTAGCAGGTAGGGCCTTGAGGTTAGCTTTACAGTCAGTATTTTTGGAAACATGCTTGCATACTGTATACATTTACATTTTGCTATCCATGTAATAATTCATTCAGTAAATTAAGAAAAAATGGCAGTGCTCTTATTATTATTATTATTATTTTAGTGGAGGAGATGCAGGCTAAGAAGGCCTGGATGTCTTGCATGAGGTCATGCAAGTAAACGTTGCTAAGCCAGGGTTTGAGCCCAGATCTTCTGACTCAAAGCTGGTGCTGCTTCCGTGACTGCAGGCTGCTTCTCAGCATCAGAACCAGCCCTTATCAAATCCATGAAGTTGATGGAGTTGTCTTTGGGCTTTCACTGTTATTCCCTGTACATTTTACTCTCATCCAAAGCCAGAGATCCAATATATGCTTTCTGTTAAGTCTATTGGCTCTCATATGTGATGAAATAGAAAAAAGACATAGGCTTTGGAATCAATTTTGACACAAGCAGGGTTGGCTTTATGGGCTTACAAGCCATGCACTTGCCCAGGATGCTGCCCCGAGAAATTTGTACTTGGTTTAATGCTCTGCTGTCTCTGTCTTGAAATTCTTCATAATCTATTGAACACCAGGTCCTGCATTTTTATGTTACACTGGGCTCTGTAAATGAATTAGCTGGTTCTGCTCATAAGTTTAGGACTTTGGTTACATTTCTTAATTTCTCTGGACCTCAGTTTTCACATCTGTAAATTAGAGCCAATACAGTTATCCATGTCTCAAAGTGTTCTTGGGAAGAATAAATCAGATAGAATAGCAAATTGGCTAATAAGCTTTTGTACATGAGCACGAAAGATTTGTCCTCACTAAATCTTAACCTATTTACATCTAATCTAGATGGAAACCTCTTCACGAATGCCTTACTAGGTGAGCACTAAAACATTCATTATATCTATGCAGAATTTAGTTTTGTGCAAGGGAAGATGGTTATTTAGATTTTGCTGTTGTGAGAGCAGATTAAATAAAAAGGGAAAAAATTCCCTTTTCATGCACCAGTTACTAGTTTGAACAAATGTGTAGACTTGGTAAACAGGGTGATGAGGAAAGCAAATGCTGCAGCAGAAACATTGACTGAGAAATCAGTCAGTTCCCATAACTCCCCAGCCAATACCAGGAGCACTCGTACTTCTCAGAGCAGCACTGAGTTTGCTCAGCTATGGTTGGCCCTGGCCCTGGCCCAGTGTAAGATGAACAATCAAAACAAAACAAAACAAACAGACAAACTAGAAAATCAATGTAAAGAAGAGAAGAGAATGCAAAAACTAAGGTCTAAAACTAAGGATGTTTTTAAAACTTTGTGTCTAGGACTGGTCTAGCTACTTCAAATATATTATTTCATTTAAACTTCCTAGAAACTCCATGAGGTAGGTAACATTAGTAGCATTTTGTAGATGAGGAAACTAAGCTCACAGAATACTTACAACTTCAGAGTACCCCATTGAATTGACAGTGTTTAGAATACAAACAATTTGAAAAGAACAGAGCTAGATGAGATAATCAAGGTTGTCTAGACACTGATGTCAAATGTGTTGCATCTCATGTCTTAACTGTAATTTTTTTTTGGTAGGGCTGTGCTATGGTTTGCATATTTGTGCCTTCCCAAACTCACGTTAAAATTAAATCTTCAATGTGGTGGCATTGAGAGGTGGGGCCTTTAAGAGGTGACTGAATCATGAGGACTCTGCCCTCACTAATGGATTAACCCATTCATGGATTAATGGATTAGTGGGATAATGGATTAATGGGTCATCATGGGAGGGGAATTGGTGGCTTTATTATAAGAGGAAGAGAGACCTGAGTGAGCATATTAGCATGCTAAGTCTCCTCACTATGTGATACCCTGTGCCACCTCAGGACTCTGCAGAAAGTCCCCACCATCAAGAAAACCCTCACCAGAAGTGACTCCTTGGTCTTGGACTTCTCAGCCCCCATAACTATAAGAAGTAAATCCTTTTTCTGTAGCATGCATCAGTATCTCCTGGAAGGCTTTTACAGCATAGGTTGCTGAGCATCACTCACAGAATTTTTGATGCAGTCGGTCTGAGATGGGGCCTGAGAATTTGCAGGTCCCTAGCTGAGGCTAATGCTGCTGTCTGGGCCCACCCTGTGAGGGCTTCCTATTGGTAACTTTCTTGACCAATGATCTTATTCCTCTTAGAATGAAATGAAATTATTCAAACATGCATTTTAAAAAATCATACAGATTTATTTTATTTTATTTTATTTTTTTGAAAGTTTTAGTTTATTAACCTGCTCGTGAAAAATCCAAAATGGACACAGGTAGCCTTTACTGCAGCACCTTTACTCCTTCAGCTGTGATCCAATCTCCAGCTCACTTTTTGCCAGCACCAACATTGGCCTTTGCAGTCCCCCTGACTTTCTTCATTCTATTCTTGCGTTCCTTTCGTTGCTTTCTTGAGGTCTTTTTCTTCTCATACAGGCCATGTCTTGCAAGTCTATGTTTGGGTTCATTTTTCTTTGCATAATCCAGGGAGTCATAAATTATGCCAAAGCCGGTTGTCTTGCCACCACCAAAATGAGTTCTGAATCCAAATACAAAGATGACATCCGGTGTGGTCTTGTACATTTTGGCTAGTTTTTCCCGAATTTCTGTCTTAGGCACTGTTGCCTTCCCGGGGTGAAGAACATCAATGACCATTCATTTCCTCTGAAGTAGTCGGTTGGTCATGAACTTTCTACTGCGGATAGTTACGGTGTCGTTCATGATGGCGGCCTATCTTCAGACAGGGAGGAAAAGAGCAGATTTATTTTTTTAATGTCTGTCAACAGCATGGGATTTGTCAATAAGTTCTGAAAATTGCATCAAAAATTGTTTAATTACTTCTTGTTTTGGCAGCACATGTATGAAAATTGGAATGATACAGAGAAGATTAGTATGGCCCTGGTGCAAGGATGACATGGAAATTCACGAAGCATTCATTGTTGTTTGGAACTCTTCTGCATTGTTGGTGGGAGCATAAAATGATGCAACCACTATGGAAAATACTATGGAGTTTCCCCCCAAAATTAAAAATAGAGTTATCATACCATCCAGCAATCTACTTTTGGAAATATATCCAAAATAAATTAAAGCAGGATCTTGAAGAGGTATTTGCCTACCTATATTCATTGTAGCATCATTCACAATAACCAAGAGGTGGAAGTAGCCTAAATGTTCGATGACAGGTGAATGGATAAAGAAATGTGGCATATACATACAATGAAATATTATTCAACTTAAAAAAAAGGAAATACCATCCTTTTTTATTGTGTAGCACTTGCTACCACATGAATAAATCTTGAGGACATTATAGTAAGTGAAATAAGCCAGTCACAGAAAAGACACATACTGTGTGATTCCATTCATATAAAGCATCAAAAATAGGCAAACTCATAGAAGCACAAAGTAGAATGGTTGTTTCCAGGGTTTGCAGAGAGAGGAAAACTAGAGTTGGTGTTCAATGGTTATAGAGTTTCAATTTTACAAGATGAAAAAGTTGTGAGATCTGTTGCAAAACAATATGAATATGCTTAACACTACAGAACTATATACTTAAAAATGACGGAGAGGGTAAATTTTACACTGGGTGTATTTTATCACAATTTAAAAAATTGTTTATGTAAAGGTAACACCTTCCCTGTAGGGCATAGCCAATCCTTTGTTTTAAACATGTCTAGAGAGAAGTGGAGAGGGACTCTCCTTGTGGCCACTCTAATGGGAGGCAGCTATTTATTCTGACTCCAGTCTTAGCAAGTCCCATGTTCTCTGTGGATCTTGCCTCTCCAAGGTCCTTCTTTAAAGTATGGGTGCTGGGTCCAAGTCAAATATTCTAATCTGGCCTGTGATGTGACCTGGGTAGTAAGGATTTTTGAAAACTCTTTGGAGCTTGAATTGTAGCTATGGCTAATAGGGCATTGGCTGGGTCAGTGATTTGTCACTTTTGGAAGTTTAAAAATGATCTTCTTGAGGGTCTTGTCAAACTACATATGCTGAAGTCTTCTCCATTCTCTTCCTCACTGTCCCAGGTAATTCTGATTACCACCATCACCCCTCCCTCAACTAATATGAGAAATATAATATTAGAAAGCCCTTTGCAGAGAAAATACATTCATGAACCTCAGTTACAGGAGCTTGAGTTCATTGTCAGCTGGGTTTGTACCTCATCAGGGTCCTGATTGAGATTGGTAAGACAGTCATAGTTTAGGCTGCACATGTACACATAGCCCACCTATCCTTTTTCATCTTCAGAGTCAGTCAAAGCTTACAGGTAAAATATAGCACTGGGGCTTAAAATCAAACTGCTGAATGATAACAAAACTTCATTACTTTATTTAGAAATTAAGTTTGACAGGCTATGAATAATTTAGAAGATGATCTGAAGAACAGAAGAATAACATTTTATTATAAGTTCAACATTTGTGTGCAGTTATTAAGCCCTGCCAAGGGATATTTTCCTTGACTTCCTAAAAATGAGTGGTGTCAGAGGGAACTTGAAACATCCTGGGGATTTTAGCTGTAGTATCAGGGCATGCTTAGGATAAAATAATCCCAAACGGAAACAATGTTCTACATACGTAGTCATTGTAAGCCAGTTTAGATACCCATGAGATCAGAAATTTGGCAGTACAGCAGACAGGGAGCTTGCCAACTTAATGCTGTTTAATATTAATTAAATTTAGTATAACCCAGTTATATATATTTCAGATATTCCCAGGCAGAATTCCAGAAAAGAAGAAATAAATCTATATTCATATTATACATAGTTAAATTATGTTATTGAAATTTATTCATAATTATACATTCACATTATATAATATATATTATCATATCTTCTAATTTTCTGAACATTTCTAGAATAACTGAAAAGGAGGAATGGATTTCCAATCAATAATTTTCATGAAATAGAAAACTTTACTTGTGTACTGACACAAGTATTATTCTTACAAATACAAATTCTCTGTATACATTGAGGAAGGCTAAAATAATGCTACATGTCCTGCACAATAAACATGCAGAAGTGAGAGCAATTAAAGTTGCCCAGAATTTTGTGAGAAGATACCATGGAGGAAGTGACTACTTGGCTGTGTTTTAAAGCATTTCTAAGATATCCAATACCACTAGGAAACATCATTACTGAAGTGGTGCTACCTTGGAAAGGTATCCAGTAACACTTAAAGAACAAAGGATGATAACAATCTTGGTGGATATTCACTGCATCAAAACTTTGATGGCTTTCTCTTTAGGATGATGATCACATCTTACACATACAGTAAAACTGTCGTTGTTCCTTTGTCCTCTGGTACAAGTGTGTGATATTTACAACAGGGCAAGAAGTATCCAGTTTCTATTGAGTATCCCAATTTCTGTTATAGTCTTTCTAATATTTAGATGATTAATAATTAATGAAATGTATAGAAAACTAAATTTGGCTTCTCAGCATTGGCTTTAATGTAGCAGACACACTGGTTGTACACACGGGAGAGAGTGGAAAATCTTGTGGCTACAAGGTCATAGAACTTGGGTCTATGATCCTTGTCATGTTCTAAAACTCACCCCACAGACCACAGATTTTGTTAGATATAAGATAGTGGATAAACCTATACTTCACAAGCTGGAATTATTAATAAATTCAGTGGGGAGTTTTGAAAATATGCAGATTCTCAAGAATGATTAGCCCACAATTTATGTATGAAGTAAGTCCTAGGAATGTGCATGTATAAAAATCGTCCAGAAGAGATTGTGGCTTCCAACCAAGATGGGATAACAGAAACTATGTTAACTCTTCTGCAGAAACTAAAAAACTAGACGAAACATATGACACAATGATTTTTAAAATGTTAGATATCAGACAACAGAAGGCAATAACTCCTGAGAGATAGAAAATAAATGAGGTGAACCCTGCAATTATCTCAGCTAACTGCTTTGAGAGAATTTCCAGGTTGTATTGTTAGTGGGAGGGATCAAGATTGAGCCTGGTGGTCTCTGCGCATTGGGGAAATCGACTTGGGAATATAAGGAAGCTGAAGTGTCTAGAGTTTACAGGGTAAAGTACCAGAGAACAGAGAGTAGTACACAGAGAGGACTCTGAAAAGCTGCAGAGTTCTCCCTCTAGTCTTCATCTGAGTACTGATCGGTTGCACACATGTAGAAAAGTATACAAGGACAAGGAAAAAGGCAACATCAACTCTTGATAAAAACTCTCAGCAAACCAGAATATAAAAGAAAACACATTCAACTTATTAAAGGGCCTTTGTGAAAACCTATAGTTAACATTATACTTAAAAATGGAAAAATTATTTTTCTTTAAAATCAGGACCAAGAAAGGATTATCTGCTCTCATTACTTCTACTCGATGCTGTGCTGGATGTTCTAACTAGTGCAAGTAGGCAAGAAAAAGAAAACAAATGCATCCAGATTGAAAAGAGGTACAAACAGGAGCTGGTTCCATTCCTTCTGAAACCATTCCAATCAATAGAAAAAGAGGGAATCCTCCCTAATTCATTTTATGAGGCCAACATCATCCTGATACCAAAGCCTGGCAGAGACAGCAACAACAACAAAAAGAGAATTTTAGACCAATATACCTGATGAACATTGATGCAAAAATCCTCCATAAAATACTGGCAAACTGAATCCGGCAGCACATCAAAAAGCTTATCCACCATGACCAAGTTGGCTTCATCCCTGGGATGCAAGGCTGGTTCAACACATGCAAATCAATAAACGTAATCCATCATATAAACAGAACCAAAGACAAAAACCACATGATTATCTCAATAGATGCAGAAAAGGACTTCGACAAAATTCAACAGCCCTTCATGCTAAAAACTCTCAATAAACTAGGTATTGATGGGACGTATCTCAAAATAATAAGAGCTATTTATGAAAAACCCACAGCCAATATCATACTGAATGGGTAAAAACTGGAAGCATTCCCTTTGAAAACTGGCACAAGACAGAGATGCCCTCTCTCACCACTCCTATTCAACAGTGTTGGAAGTTCTGGCCAGCGCAATCAGGCAAGAGAAAGAAATAAAGCATGTTCAATTAGCAAAAGAGGAAGTCAAATTGTCCCTGTTTGCAGATGACATGATTGCATATTTAGAAAACCCCATCGTCTCAGTCCAAAATCTCTTTAAGCTGATAAGCAACTTCAGCAAAGTCTCAGGATACAAAATCAATGTGCAAAAATCACAAGTATTCCTATACACCAATAACAGACAAACAGAGAACCAAATCATGAGTGAACTCCCATTCACAATTGCTTCAAAGAGAATAAAATACCTAGGAATCCAACTTACAAGAGATGTGAAGGACCTCTTCAAGGAGAACTACAAACCACTGCGCAATGAAATAAAAGATGACACAAACAAATGGAAGAACATACCATGCTATGGATAGGAAGAATCAATATTGTGAAAATGGCCATACTGCCCAAGGTAATTTGTAGATTCAATGCCATCCCCATCAAGCTACCAATGACTTTCTTCACGGAATTGGAAAAAAAGTACTTTAAAGTTCATATGGAACCAAAAAAGAGCCTGCATTGCCAAGAAAATCCTAAGCCAAAAGAACAAAGCTGGAGGCATCATGCTACCTGACTTCAAACTATACTACAAAGCTACAGTAACCAAAACAGCATGGTACTGGTACCAAAACAGAGATATAGACCAATGGAACAGAACAGAGCCCTCAGAAATAATACCACACATCTACAACCATCTGCTCTTTGATGAACCTGACAAAAACAAGAAATGGGGAAAGGATACTCTATTTAATAAATGGTCCTGGGAAAACTGGCTAGCCATATATAGAAAGCTGAAACTGGATCCCTTCCTTACACCTTATATAAAAATCTATTCAAGATGGATTAAAGACTTAAATGTTAGACCTAAAACCATAAAAAACCTAGAAGAAAACCTAGGTAATACCATTTAGGGCATAGGAATGGGCAAGGACTTAATGACTAAAACACCAAAAGCAATGGCAACAAAAGCCAAAATTGACAAATGGGATAGAATTAAACTAAAGAGCTTCTGCACAGCAAAATAAACTACCATCAGAGTGAACAGGCAACCTACAGAATGGGAGAAAATTTTTACAATCTACCCCTCTGACGAAGGGCTAATATTCAGAATCTACAAAGAATGTAAACAAATTTATAAGAAAAAAAAGCAACCCCATCAAAACGTGTGCCAAGGATATGGACAGACGCTTCTCAAAAGAAGACATTTATGCAGCCAACAGACTTGTGAAAAAATACTCGTCATCACTGACCAT